>NC_140993.1:154203801-154830382 GCF_052327205.1 Somniosus microcephalus | reverse complement strand
CCCCAATTGCTTGCCACTGCCCAATTCTGCTGATAAAAGAAAATTGGACTAAGTGCTCATAATGGCACAGCAGAGCCATTTGGGCAACAGTACTCTGTTAGATGCAGAAGAGTTGGAGGCCCTGGTGCAACATTTGCATCAAACAAAGGCTTTGGGGCTGACAGCCACCCCCCAGTAAAAGCACAGGTGCATAGATGGAGCAACCACATTTCCATGCATCTTTGCAGGTTACTCCCATTTTACGCCAATTGCTACTCCAATGGATATGCAAATGAGCAAACTCAGGAAATTCTCATGTAAATTGTCCACAACATTAGTGGTCACAGCTCATTTACCATTGGTTTTAAAGAATTCCCTAATACTTACCTCACACTGGTACATCTTGCATGTCATCTTGCTGTGAGTTCTCAGCTTTAAAATGGTAAGGGATAAAAATTAAATGCACAGAAAAAGGAATGTATATAAAATAAAGGCCACTCATTTAACAGAATAATGGACATTATCACAGATCTTGATCCCCAAAGAATTGGTTAAAAAAACTCAGAATACTGTGTACTTATACAGTCACAATAAGTAATTAACCCTGTTGTAATCCATGAGAACTATTCCAGAGTCTATAGAATTTTGGAAGATGACCAGCAATGCATCTACTATTTCTAGGGCCACTTCCTTAAGTACCCTAGGATGTAGATTATCAGGCCCTGTGGATTTATCGGCCTTCAATGCTGTCAATTTCCCTAACACCATTTCCCTACAAATACTGATTTCATTCAATTCCTCCCTCACATTCGACCCTATGTTCCCTGACATCTCTGGAAGGTTATTTGTGTCTTCCTTTGTGAAGACAGAACCAAAGTATGTATTGGTCTGCCATTTCTTTGTTCCCCATTATAAATTCCCCTGATTCTGACTGCAAGGGACCTACGCTTGACTTCACCAATCGTTTTCTCTTCACATATCTACAGAAGCTTTTACAGTCAGTTTTTATGTTCCCAGCATGCTTACTCTCATATTCTATTTCCCCCCTCTTAATTAATCCCTTTGTCCTCCTTTGCTGAATCCTAAACTGCTCCCAATCCTCAGGTTTGCTGCTTTTTCTGGCCAATTTATATGTCCTCGTCCTTGGATCTTATGCTATCCCTAATTTCCCTTGTTAGCCGCGGTTGAGTCACCTTTTTTGTTTTATTTTTATGCCAAACAGGGATGAACAAATTCTGTAGTTCATCCATGCGATCTTTAAATGTTTGCCATTGCCTATCCACCATCAACCCTATAAGAAACATTCCCCAATCCATCCTAGCCAACTCATGCCTCATACCATCGTAGCTTCCTTTATTTAAATTCTGGACCCTAGTCTCTGAATCAACTACTTCACTCTCCATCTTAATGAAGAATTCTATCATATTATGATTGCTCTTCCCCAAGGGGCCTCGCACAACAACATTGCTAATTAATCCTTTCTCATTACCTAATATCCAGTCGAAGATGGCCTGATCTCTAATTAGTTCCTCGACATATTGGTCCAGTAAACCATCCCCCTATACACTCTAAGAATTTCTCCTCCATAGTATTGTTACTAATTTGGTTAGCCCAATCTATATGTAGATTAAAGTCACCCATGATAACTGCTGTGCCCTTATTGCATGCATCTCTAATTTCCCATTTAATGCCATCCCCAACCTCAGCATTACTGTTTGGGGGTCTGTATACAACTCCCACTAATGTTTTCTGCCCCATGGTATTTCTCAGCTCTACCCATACAGATTCCACATCATCAGAGCTAATATCCTTCCTTACTATTGTGTTAATCTCCTCTGTAGCCAGCAATGCTACCCCACCTCCTTTTCCTTTTTGCCTGTCCTTCCTGAATATTGAATACCCCTGGATGTTGAATTCCCAGCTTTGGTCACCCTGGAGCCATGTCTCCGGAATTCCAACTACATCATACCCGTTTACAACTATTTGTGCAGTTAATTCATCCACCTGATTACGAATGCTCCTCGCATTAAGACACAAAGCCTTCAGGCTTTTTTTAACATTCTTAGTCCTTTTAGAATTATTATTTACTGTAGCCCTGTTTGATTTACAGCCTTGATTTCTCTGGCTTCCACTTTTGCTTTTCTCCTTCCTGTCTTTTGTTTCTATCCTTGCTTCCCCCCCTTTCCTCTGTCTCCCTGCACAGTTTCCCAACCCCCTGCCATTTTAGTTTAAACCCTCCCCAACAGCACTAGCAAACACTGCCCCTAGGACATCAGTCCTGGTCCTGCCCAGGTGCAAACCGTCCAGTTTGTACTGGTCCCACCTCCCCCAGAACCTGTTCCAATGTCCCAGGAATTTGAATCCCTTCCCCTTGCACCATTTCTCTAGCCACGTATTCATCTGAAATATCCTTCTATTTCTATCTGACTAGCACGTGGCACTGGTAGCAATCCTGAGATTACTACCTTTGAGGTCCGATTTTTTAATTTACCTCCTAACTCCCTATATTCAGCTTTTAGGACCTCATCCTGTTTTTTACGTATATCGTTGGTACCTATACGCACCATGATGTAAAAAAACTACTAGGCACTTGGTCTAAGCATTAAACAAAGCTTTAATCAACTGTTTTACAACATGGAGGTCTAGTTGTGTCCTTCACTAGTTCCTGTTAAGAATGTCCTGCATAAGCTGGGCCCATGCCCGAGTATTTATACTCTCCCTGGACAGTGCCACCCGCAGGCCGCTCAGTTGATTCATGTCACACCACGACAACTGGTTGTTCACCCTCCCCCTCCAGAATGCTCTGCAGCCGCCCCGAGACATCCTTGACCCTTGCACCAGGGAGGCAACATACCTCGTTTGCGGCCGCAGAAATGCCTATCTATTCCCCTTACAATAGAATCCCCTATCACTATAGCTCTCCCATTCTTTTTCCTCCCGTCCTGTGCAGCAGAACCACCCATGTTGCCAGGAAGTTGGCTGCTGCTGCCTTCCCCCGATAAGCCATCTCCCTCAACAATATCCAAAGTGGTATATCTGTTTGAGAGGGGAATGGCCACAGGAGACCCCTGTACTACCTGTCTGCGCCTACTACTCTGCCTGGTGGTCACCCATTCCCTTCCTGCCTGTGCAGCCTTTACCTGCGGTGTGACCAACTCCCTCAGCATCGCGAATGCTCCAGTATGTCTCCATTCGCAGCTCCAGCACCGCAATGTGGCCTGTCAGTAGCTGCAGCTGGATACACTTCCCGCACACATGGTCGTCAGGGACACAGGAAGTGTCTCTGATTTCCCACATAGGGCAGGAGGAGCAAGCCACGGGGCCGAGCTGTCCTGCCGTGACTTGCCCTTTAATTAATTTAAATTAAATTAAATCAAATCAATACCACTAATTAGACTACAATTAAATGATATACTCAAGGGCCCTTGGTTACTAGCATTCCCCAATACACAACCGAGACCTTAGAAACTATAAACACAAAAATTAAGACCTTCTAAATGTTATAAACTATTAATCTTAACTGTAAACTATAGAGTAGTATAAATACTCACCTGGCCGTACTCACCCAATCAGCTGCTTCATCTTGCCCGCATCACTTTTTGAATCGTGACGTGGCTCCGGAGTGCCACCGCCGGTCTGTGAGATTGGTAAGCCTCTGTAAAAAAGCCCGCGAAAGTGAGTTTAAATACTTACTGTACTGCTGCTCTCTGCTCCTCCCAACACTGGCCTCTGTGAAAAAGCCCGCGAAAGTGAGTTTAAATACTCACTGTACCGCCGCTCTCTGCTCCTCCCGACACTGGCCTTTGAAAGAAAGCCCGTGAAAGTGAGTTTAAGTACTCACTGTACCGCCGCTCTCTGCTCCTCCCGACACTGGCCTCTGAAAGAAAGCCCGCGAAAGTGAGTTTAAGTACTCACTGTACCGCCGCTCTCTGATCCTCCCGACACTGGCCTCTGGACAGAACAGGTGAGTTAACGTTTCAATTATAGACCCTTCGGGGGAGAAATTAGACGTGTGCCCAAACGAGAGGTAAGCCAACAGATGATTTGGCATTGGTCCTCTTTTAAATGTAAGCGGTGGGCTGTGGACGCCAATCGGGCGTCCTGATGAAGCTTGCTGGTTGGGACCTGACAAATTCTGGCCAGCTCCCACAGGTAGGTCCCTTTAAGGACCACTGGTTAGACTGCTCAAGATCTAGAACAAATGGGTGGAGTTTGTGCAGCGCAAGCTCCAACCATTTGTACCTGAGCTTTGCAACAGGATCCTATAACCAGCAAAGGACCTGTTTCACCAGTTTCAGGCAGGCAGGCTGCTCGTCCATTTGTAGGCCCAGCTGATTATGGCATCAGGCAGGTCTTGAGCATCAATGGGGAAGCCAAAGTGCCCCCTCTCTAATTTTCAACTTCTGGCCACCTATTTTTCAGGTGCCTAACGGATGGATGTGAATTGAATTTCTCCCCCTTCATGATCTTATGAAGGATTCACACCTGAAATATTAACTCAGATGCTGACTGACCTGCTGAGTGTTTCTACCATTTTCTGTTTTTGTTACACAGTACAAGCCGCTTTTCTTATTAAACAGTGGGTCATCCGTCTTGTCATGAAGAATGCCCGGGAAGATTATTTTAAAGACTTGGATTATGCCTTCTTAAATCTTAAAAAATTAAAATGCACCAAGGGGGGAAAAATTGAGTTGTGCCCCCTTTGGGGCGCTAACTTCGCCGGGGTGCTACTTTTAGCACCCCGAAAAAATTAGCACCCCCGCGGCCAATTTTCCCAGGTAGCACCCCGAGATGGAGGAGGGGCGCTACTGGAAGCGATCCACGTCCCTCTTGGGGCGCTGCAAGGCAATATCGCGGCGCTACGTGCTGTGGTACTGCAGGCCTTCCTCCCCTTATTAAAGAAGAGGGGCTTGGCGCAGCGCATCCCGGTGCCCAGCTGGGCCACCAGGGATCGGGAGTATCGACAAATGAGCCCAGCACTCCTCTTGAGTGCCGGGCTCATGGAGAGCAGCCGGCACCCCACGGGGGGGGCTTCACGGGGGCCGGGGACAGCAACAGGGGCAGGTGCTGGCAGGCGGCAAGCAAAAAAAAAGCCACCCACCACCTCCCCTTTAACTCGCGCCACCCCGGCCGCAGGTAGGCCCCCCTGACCCCGTCAGACATAGCGTCCGGCGGTAAGTCAGGGGGCGCTACCAAAGATCGTGGCCGCAACGCGAGTGGGGCACTAACAGTTACCGCCGCCATTAACCTCCCGCTGAATTTCACGTGCCTGGGCTCTAGTTGCTTTGCACCCCATTAACGCCTTCTTAGGGCACTAACGGGAGGCGCAAAGCAACCAAATTTTTCCCCCCTTATCTTTTTCATCGCTTGATCATCTTAAACCTGAATCCTTTCCAATTCCTGCATACCTGTGGTAAGCAGAAATAGACAAACAAACTCTTGCTTAGAATTTCTGTGGGGTTCTAACAACAGCAGTATATGCACTTTCTCTGGGGGTTCCATCAATCTCACACTGAAGTTATGGCAAGAGTTCACGGGAACTCCACAGAATTTCAGGGTCTCTGTGTGCAGTCGCTATGATATTTGATAGTGAGCCAGTATCTTCCTTGGTTATTCTTATTCAATATGTTGTTTACTGCTTTAACTTCTCTCATACACTGATTCTGCTTTCCTGTTCTAGTTCAGCAATTAGGTAGGAATATTTTCAGTATATTCCAACAGCACACTGTGTGCATTTGACCATTTTATCCTGAAAAGATGTCACACCAACATAGGGGCTTAGATTTTCCAGTCGCTTCCACCAGTTTTTGGAAAATCTGGGCAGTTAAGGCTGTAGGGTTTAAGATTATTTTATGAAAAAATATTCAATTTACGAGAATGCTACAAAAGCTACTCCACACCAGGTTGAAATGCAGCCATAAAAATAAATAAAAGACTGATATCACAGTTCATTACTGACTAATTCACTTAATGTCCCATTGTCATATTTGTCTTACATGAAATTAGCCAACATTCTGTAATTTACTCTGGTTCTGAGCTTCCCTGTTGTCTCTCTAAAGATTGTGTAGCAGAAACCTATAGCTGTTTGTATAGCCATCTTTTCCCATTTTTGACCAAATATTTTACCCTTTCATCATTCTAGAAAAAGCATGTCCTGAGAAAATAGGTGCATTTTCTCTTTCTTTAGAAAATGAGTGGTTTTGATAGAGTAAATAGGGAGAAATTGTTTAGACTGGCAGGAGAATCACTAACCAGAGGACACAGATTTAATGTAATTGGGAAAAGAACCAGAGGGGAGATGAGGAGAATTTTTTTTACGAAGCAAGTTGTTATGATCTGGAATGCACTGCCTGAAAGGGGGTGGTGGAAACAGATTCAATGGTAACTTCAAAAGGGAAATGGATAAATACTTGAAAGGGAACTATTTGCAGAGCTACGGGGAAAGGACAGGGGAGTGGACTAGCTGAAGTGCTTTTGCAGAGAGCCAGCACAGGCTCGACAGGCCGAATGGCCTCCTTCTGTGCTGTAACCATTGATTCTATGAGACAGAACTGTTCATAAGCTTCATTCACTGGTGATATTAGAGAACGCAACCATTACAGAATAAAAAGAGCCATCTTCTAATACTACTTTTTGTTTAAAAAAAAGGGAGTTGTCTCATGATATTTGAATGATGGATGATATTTTTCTTGAAGCTATGGCTAGGTTGCACTGCAGTGTTGTCAGATCCATTGCCAGAAAAACACAATAAAGTGGGCTAACTGAAATCTTAATATAGTATGACAATTAATAGCCTCAATCAATAAAGCTTCAATAACAGAAAAGGGCCATGAATTTCAGCATCTGGGCATTTAAACTGAAAATACTGTGTAAAATGAAACTTTCCATCAATTAAATTAAAAAGGCAAAACTTATCAATATTAAAATGTTGTTTTACATGTACCAAATTCAAATTAAAACCTCTGCATTTCCTTTGATGTCGATCAAAAGGATATAACAAAAATGTAAACAGTGAAAAAACCAAAATAATTTACAATAATAAATGCTGGAAACACTCAGCAGGCCAGGCAGCATCCGTGGAGAGAGAAACAGAGTTAACGTTTCATGATCTGAAATGTTGGGGGGAATTTTGCCAGCCCTGGGGAGGCGGGTTTGGAGGTGAGACTGTCGGGAAAATAACAGGTAGTTAACAGGCAGTTAAGAGGAGTATCCTCATTTTACCCCTGCAAATGCAGGCTTCCCGATGTCGGGAAACCCCGCCAGGGTCAGTGAGGCGAGCAGTGGTCTGCGGGGGTGAGAGGGGTCCAAAAGTGCGCTGTAGAGGTGAGTGATGGGTGCAAGTGTGGAGTGGTAAGTATGTGAGGTGAGTGAAAAGTGATAGAAAATGTTTACTTACCTTTGTTTCTTCCTGCAGGCTTCAACAGTTGGGGAACCGGCATCTCACCGGCAGAGATGACAGGTGGCTGCTGCATTCTCCGATGCAACAGCCATCTGATTTCTGCTCAGCACATAGGTTTGGTGAGTCTTGAATACAAGGACTCATCAAACTACAGAGAATGTCAGCGTTTGACAGCTTCACAGAGCTGTCAAATGATGACAATTCAATTTTTGACAGATGAAAGATCATACGCTGACGTTCTCTGTCACCGGCTTTGCCTTAATTGGCCTGCTGAGCCCGCTGGGCGGGCTTAACAAGGTCAATCAAGGGAAAATAGCGTGGGTTGGCCAGAATTCGATGGAGGCGGGACTGAAACCCAACAAGTGGGAGTCCCGCCTCCAAAAGCTCCCCGTTGGCAAAATCAAACCCGTTAACTCTGTTTCTCTCTCCACGGATGCTGCCTGGCCTGCTGAGTGTTTCCAGCATTTTCTGTTGTTATTTCAGATCTCCAGCATCCGCAGTATTTTGCTATTAAAATAATTTACATATGTGTTTGTTTAAAGTCATTAATGTAACATCATTACATGTGGTACCACTCAATTTGAAACTAATGCTAAAACATTTGCACATTCTGTCTGGTTTTATTTGAACACAGACATGACATGCAATATGCAATTTAGTAAGCCCCGTAAGTAACTTACCACATTACCTTGTGTGCGCACTACATACCTAACAAATAAATATGTAAGAAATCACAAATAAAATGTAAAATGCTGACAGGTGTATGCATCTGCACACACATACATTTTACATTGATCCAGAACATTCTGACACGCTTTAATGAATCCCTGCAGTCTGTGCTAGTCAAGTGGAATGCAGCTAGTTTTCAACACTTAGGTCAGGCGAGCAAGCTACCTTTCACAGCATGAAAATAGACTACAGTCAATCTCTTTTAAGAGGATATAGAAAATTCCAATATAACATGTGCTTTTAGCTGAAATTGCTTTTAACAAAAATCCACCTTAATATAAACATTGTACAAGTGCGGGATCAAGGAGTCATGACCCCTTCAATCATTTTGAGGTTGGCCAACATGGCGTTGAAGGCACGTCCCAGGCACCTTTGCTGCAAGCCTTCTGCACGCAGGTTCAGTTTGCAAAAATGAAACTATCCATCATCCAAATAGATCCAAAAACTAGGAATCAAAAATGAACAGTTAGCATAGCTCCCGATTAAAAAAAGAAGGCAAACAATTCAAATTGCTTAAAGTATTTTTGCCTGCAATCTTGGGTTTAGTATGACTTGCTGACTGTCAGCCTATCCCACTGACAAGCCTGGACTTTGGGGACCTGCTCAGTGTGTCAGCGTCTGCACTGACAGGGCGATTTTCCTCCTCGTCCCGCTCCTACCCAAATCCAACCGCTATTGCATGGATAGGGTCTGTATCTCCACTATTCATTGCTCTGACACTAATGCCAAGAATTGCAGCCTATGTATACTGTCGGTGGGAGCTCTTGCAAGAACATAAGTTGGTAGTCCTTGTGCCCAGATCCAATCAGATCGGAGGACCTAAACAGAGCCCAGTACCCACCTGTTGGAGGCCACCAGAAGGTTGGTGTTATGTCCGTGTATCTTAATGTTGTGTCCTTCAATAATCAGACAACAGACTGCAGGGAACGATTCAACAGGTGTTTACTGAATGAGGGTTACTCTAGAACTAACTTTACAGATCACTACTCAGGGTTTATATACAGGTGTGGTCACTGCCGTTACTACAGTATACAGGAGCTGTAAAAAGTAGTTCTCTCCCTTAAGGTATATACATTACATACATTACAATTCCTCCCCTTTTAGATTAACAGTACCATAATACTCATTTAACAATTAACATTTTTAATACACAATGTTATATGAAAATAGTCCATTCATATATTCAGTCTCTGGGGAGGCTTCCTGATTCTTTCTGGATAACGCCTTTCCCGAGTGTCTCGCTCTTGGTGCGGAGGTGATTCTAGCACCCTGTCGTCAGTTGATTCATCAGCTTCCAATGCTATTGTTTCTGAGGTAGATGCGACCTGTACGTCGGGTTCCTCACCCGGTACGTATGGCCGAGACATGGGGTTGACTTGTTCCTGTGACTCTAGGATCTGGTCAGCATGGCGTCTCACAATGTTCTCCCCAACATCCACTGTGTACATTACTGGCCCCTGCCGTGTGCATATCGTTCCTGGTTGCCATTTCTCTGTTCGGTAGTCGTGGGCCAAGACTGGTTGTCCTACATTGAAGCTCCTTGTCGGCTTCTCATTGATGTGCTGGAATTGCTTACTCTCAACATCTCTTCGTACATTTGGTCTGAGCAAATCCAGACGAGAGCTCAACCTTCGGTTAAAGAACATCATGGCTGGGGCCTGGTTGGTGACTGCATGTGTCGCATTTCTGTAGGCTAACAGGAAATTGTCCACCTTATGCTGCAGTGGAATGTCGTCATCGCACATGGCCTTTACTGCTTTTTTAAAGGTTTGTACGAACCTCTCAGCCAATCCATTTGTGGCTGGATGATACGGGGCGGATGTGTAATGCCTTACCCCATTCCTTTTCATAAATCTTCGAAACTCTTCGGACACAAACTGTGGTCTGTTATCAGAGCAAATCTGCTCTGGCAAGCCGTTCCTGGCAAAAATGGTCCGTAGGACTGCAATAGTTTTCTCCGTGCTGGTGGAGGACATTTTGATCACCTCAGGCCATTTCGAGTGTGCATCCACGGCTATTAAAAACATTGAGTCCATGAATGGACCAGCAAAATCAATATGCACCCGTTGCCATGGAGATGAGGGCCACTCCCATGGGTGTAGAGGGGCATGCGGTGGTGCATTTTGGAACTTCTGGCATCCTGAGCAGCTCTTTGTCAGGTCCTCGATTTGCTGATCGATCCCCGGCCACCACACATAAGCCCTAGCAAGGCTTTTCATTTTCACCCCTCCCAGATGGCCTTCGTGAAGCTCATTGAGCACTCTCTCCCTTAACTTGGGTGGAATTACCATTCGGGATCCACACATCAAGGTCCCCTGGCATACTGACAGCTGTTCTCTTCTGGATGAGAATGCTGGCAACAGTGAGTCGCCATGTGCTGGCCAGCCCTTCACCATCAAATCATATACCCGAGACAGTGTCGGGTCATTTCGGGTCTCCTTCTCTATACCAGCGTTAGTTACTGGCAAGCATTGAATTATAGTCAAATGAAATATTTCGACAGGATCCACTGCTGGTGCTTCCTCCGCAGTAGGCAGTGGCAGGCGTGATAGCCCATCAGCTGTTTCGTGCCCTTATACTCGATTTGATATTTGTGCGCCCCTAGAAAAAGGGACCATCTTTGTAGCCGTTGCGCGGTCATCACCGGAACGCCCTTCTTTGGATTAAAGATGGAGACAAGTGGTTGGTGGTCAGTCAGCAAGGTGAACTTCTGCCCGTGCAGATAGTGATTGAACTTTTTCACTGCCCACACTAGGCGGAGGGCCTCCCTGTCAATCTGGGCGTAGTTACGCTCGGCTGAGGTTAGTGACCGAGACGCAAAGGCTACTGGCCTCTCCGAGCCGTCCGGGAATTTGTGCGACAGCACCGCTCCAATGCCATAGGGTGATGCATCACACGCCAACCGAATTGGTAGTGCTGGGTTGTAATGAGCCAACACCTCTTTTGATGTGATCAATGCTTTGCTCTTCTGGAAAGCTCGTTTACATTCATCACTCCACTTCCATGGTACCCCTGTTTGCAGTAGGGTGTTCAGTGGGTGTAAAGCTGTGGACAAATTTGGTAAGAACTTGTGGTAATAGTTTACCAGCCCGAGGAACGACCTCAGTTGTGACACATTTTCCGGTGCTGGAGCCTTGACTACTGCCTCAATCTTTTCAGGGGACTTATGTAACCCCTCTTTATCAATAACGTGGCCACAATACGAGATCTGCTTGTGGAAAAACTCGCACTTGTGGCGATTAGCTTGCAGCCCATATTCCTTTAATCTGGTGAGCACCTTCTCCAAGTTGGCGAGGTGATCACTGTCATTTTCGCCCGTGACCAGGATGTCGTCCAAATAACACTGGGTCCCTGGAATCCCTTCCAGGACTTGATCCATCGCCCTTTGCCAAATAGCTGGAGCCGATGCTACCCCGAACACCAGCCGGTTGTATTGATAAAGACCTTTATGAGTGTTAATCGTAAGGTATTGTTTTGAGGCTTCTTCTACCTCCATTTGCAAGTACGCCTGGGCTAGATCAATTTTGGTGAATCGTTTACCTCCAGATAGCGAGGCGAAAATATCCTCAATTCGTGGAAGCGGATATTGTACCGTGTGAAGGACTGGGTTCACTGTCACCTTAAAATCCCCACAGATGCGGACCTTCTTTGGTTCCCCAGGCGTATTACTCAACGACCTCTTCATTACAGGAATGATGGGTGTAGCCCATTCGCTCCAGTCGACTTTGGACAGTACTCCTGAACGTTCCAACCCTTCTAGCTCTGCTTCGACAACTGGTCTGATCGCATAAGGCACTGGTCTGGCCTTAAGAAACTTTGGGCTTGCATTTTCCTCTATTTTAATCGTTGCTGTTATGCCTTTTAGTGTTCCGAGTCCCTCCTGGAACACTTCTTTTGCGTCAGTTAGCATTTTTGACAGTCGTCCAGGTGTGACGTCATCATCCTTTTTGGCCTCAACCTTCAGTGCCTGTATGGAATGCCAATCTAATTGTATCTTCCGGATCCATTCACGTCCTAGCAGTGGTGGTCCTCCATCTGGCAATACATATATGTCCATTTTAGGGATTTCCTGGCCTTTATATATCACTTTCACCCTTATTTTTCCTTTGGGGTGACTTTTTGCCCCGTGTACGTCTTCAAGACAATCTCTGTAGCTTTCAAGGGTATATGTGAAAATAGCCGCTTGTAGTCCCTTTGGTTTATGACTGTTAGGGCTGATCCTGTGTCCAATTCCATTTTCACTTGGACTCCGTCCATCTTGAGTGTAACCCAGATAGTCTGGTGATCCTCCATTTTGGTTACCTTATGTAGTTTCAGACAACCCAGCTCCTTGCTTCCGGAGTCTGTGTCACTTTTCTGTTCATCTGAACCACTGTCCATCACCTTGTGTACCTTTTTGTACTTCTCCTGTGGAGATTTCTTACTGTTGGTTTTCTTCCCAGACCTGCAGACTTTTGCTATGTGTCCTGTTTTTCCACACTGTCTGCACACTTGGTCTTTGAACCAACAATCCTTCTGGTCACGTGTTGTTCTGCCGCAGCGATAGCACTTTCCTGTTCCATATGACATTTCATTGGTGCCATATTCTTGCGGTCTCCGTTGTATCTCTGCAGCACCCCTTGTGGCTGCTTCGTGTGATACTGCCATACTGAAAGCCTTGTCCAGCGTAAGATCCTTTTCTGATAGAAGCCGTTTCTGGGTTCCTTCACTTTGCAGCCCACACACAAACTTGTCCCTTAACGTATCTGCTAATCCCGCTCCAAACTGGCAGTGTTTCGATAGCTTGCGCAGTTCCGTTAGGTACTCAGCATTGCTTTCGTCTTTGTGTTGGTTCCTTTTATGGAACTTAAATCGTTCTGCTATCAGCAGCGGTGTGGGGTTTAAGTGGTCCTGTAGGATTTCTACTATGCTTTCGAAATTCTTGTTCACAGGCTTCTCTGGGGTTATTAGGTTTCGCAGTAACCCATAAGTTTTTGCACCCATGGAATTTAACAAAACCAGTGCTTTCCTAGCATCTGGCACTTCATTCGCCCTGCAGTACACCTCAATACGTTCCACATATGTCGCCCAATCTTCGACTTCATTGTCGAACGTAGAGATACTGCCACTCTTCTGCATCCCTGGGTGTAATTTAACTGTCAAAAATGGCGTCTCCCGCACTTCCCATTCTTCTCGGCTGGCACAAAACGGTGTCTCCCGTGCTTTCCTTCCTTCCCGCGCTCGCCCTTCTTCTCCGCTGCGGCTTCTAAAAATGGCGTCTCCCGCGCTCTTCCTTCTTCTCCGCGGCTCAATGGCATCTCCCACGCTCTCCCTTCTTCCCCGCGGACACTGTTCAGCCCTTGAGCCCTGGCTGTGCTCTGCGCATTTTTTTTTTTGTGCGCCTTTCCCGTTTCCGCCGCTTGGTCCTGAACCCGACTGTTGCTCTACCCTCTCTCTCTCCGTTTTGTTTTTCCTCGGCGCCGCTCGGTTTTCAACCCCTGGCTGTGCCCTGTGCGCTTCACTCTCTGTCTTACCCCGTCGACGCTGCTCGGCTTTCTCTCCGCCGTCGGTCGGCTCCAGCCGCCGCTGTCCGGGAAGGGTCTGCGCTGTACCTGTCTTCAGTCTATTGCTGATCGTCGTGGCTGGGGAACCAAGCCCGGCTCTCCACAGCCTCCCCTGTGATGTTCACTCTCTGCCGGACGACTGGGCGGTTGCTCGTGGTCGACGCCCGTGTTTCTGGCCTCGACTTTCTTCCACTGCCCTCCCGGAGCGAATCCTCGAAGGGAAATGCAGAGTTGCAGGTAGATTCGAATCGACACTCGTCGCCACTGTTAGATCCGTGATTCTGAGCGTATGATGTTTTTCAATAACCACATGGATGCTGTAACTTAACAATCAACAGGTATTTACTGGAGTAGGGTAGTCTCAAGACTGGGGTACAGAGGCATGCGCAAGGCTTATATACAGGTGTGGTCACTGCCGGTACTACAGTATACAGGAGCTGTAAAAGTAGATCTCTCTTAAAGGTACATACACTACATGTACGTCTTCAAGACAATCTTTGTATCTCTCAAGGGTATATGTGAGAATAGCCGCTTGTAGTCCCTTCGGTTTATGACTGTTAGGGCTGATCCTGTGTCCAATTCCATTTTCACTTGGACTCCTGCTATCTTGAGCGTGACCCAGATAGTTTGGTGATACTCCGTTTTGATCACATTATGTAGTTTCAGACAACCCAGCTCCTTGCTTCTGGAGTCTGTATCACTCTTCTGTTCGTCTGAACTACTCTCCGTCACCTTATGTAGCTTCTTGTACTTCTCCTGTGGAGATTTCTTGCTGCTGGTTTTCTTTCCCGACCTGCAGACTCATGCTATGTGTTCTACTTTTCCACACTGTCTGCACACTTTGTCCTTGAACCAGCAATCATTATGGTCGTGTGTTGTTCTGCCGCAGCGATAGCACTTCACTGTTCCGTATGACATTTCATTTGTGCCATATTCTTGCGGTCTCCGTTGTATCTCTGCAGCGCCCCGTGCTGCTGCTTCATGTGATACTACAATGCTGAAAGCCTTGTCCAGCGTAAGATCCTTTTCTGATAGAAGCCGTTTCTGGGTTCCTTCACTTTGAAGCCCACACACAAACTTGTCCCTTAAAGTATCTGCTAGTCCCGTTCCAAACTGGCAGTGTTTCGATAGCTTGCGCAGTTCCGTTAAATACTCAGCATTACTTTCATCTTTATGCTGGTTCCTTTTGTGAAACTTAAATCTTTCTGCTATCAGCAGCGGTGTGGGGTTTAAGTGGTCCTGTAGGATTGACACTATGTTTTCAAAATCCTTTTCTACTGGCTTCTCTGGAGTTACTAGGTTTCGTAGTAAGCCATACGTTTTTGCACCCATTGAATTCAACAATACCAGCACTTTCTTGTCATCTGGCACTTCATTCGCCTTGCAGTATACTTCTATGCATTTGACATATGTCGTCCAATCTTCGGCTTCATTGTCGAACGCTGTGATACTGCCACTCTTCGGCATTTTTGGGTGTGGTTAGACTGGCTTAAAATGACGTCTCCCGCGCTTTCCTTTCTTCCCCACTGCGGCTTAAAATGGCGTCTCCCGCGCTGCTGCCAACGCCGCTCTCGGCAGTCGTCGTGGCGACTGGTGACGCCCCAGTTTTCACGCGCTTCTCCTGCGCTGCTGCCAACGCCACTCTCGGCGGTCCTTGTGGCAAATGGCGACGCCCTGTGGGTTTCGCGCGCTTCTCCTGCGCTGCTGCCAATGCCGCTCCCTGCGTTCCTCGTGGCAATGGCAGCGCCTCGTGTTTTCCTGCGTGCCTCTCTCCCCCGTTGACGCTGCTCGGCCCTTGAACACCGGCTGAGCTCTGCTCTCTCTCGTCTCTCCCCCGTTGACGCCGCTTGGTCCTGAACACTGGCTGCACCCTGTGCGCTCTGCCCTCTCTCTCACCCCCGTCGACGCTGCTCAGCCTTTTTCTGTGCCGCTCGGTCGGGCTCTAGCCCGCCGCTGTCTGGGAAGGGTCTGCGCAGTACCTGTTGCCAGCCCGTTTTGCTGGACCACCGTGACTGGAAAGCCAAGCCTGGCTCTCGACAGCCTCCCCTGTGATGCTCAAATCTCCGCTGGATGACTGGGCGGTTGCCCGTGGTCGACGCCCGTGCTTCTGGACTCGACCTTCTTCCACTGTTCTCGAGGAGCGAATATCTGGGAGGTGATGCAGAGTTGCAGGTAGGTTCGAATCTGCCTCGTCGCCAATGTTATGTCCGTGTATCTTAATGTTGTGTCCTTCAATAATAGGACAACAGACTGCAGGGAACAATTCAAAAAGTAGTTCTCTCCCTTAAGGTATATATACATTACATACATTACAGTTGGTACTTTCACTTTATATCACCAGGAGCAAAACCTGCACAGCTGGAGGATGTCTGGCTTCTGCAGACCTCTCAAGGTCATGCTTATGACCTAAACAACAACAACAACTTGTATTTATATGGTGCCTTTAACATAGTAAAACATCCCAAGGCACTTTACAGGAACTTTATCAAACAAAATTTGACACTTAGCCACATAAGGAGATATTAGGACAGATGACAAAAAACTTGGTCGAAGATGTAGGTTTTAAGGAGCGTCTTAAAGGAGGAGAGAGGTGGAGAGGCTTAGGGAGTGAATTCCAGACCCTAGGGCCCAGGCAGCTGAAAGCACGGCCGCCAATGGTGGAGCAAAGAAAATCGGGGATGTGCAACAGGCCAGAATTGGAGGAGTGCAGAGATCTCAGAGGTTTGGAGGGCTGGAGGATGTTACAGAGATAGGATGGGGCAAGGCCATGGAGGGATTTGAAAACAGGTACGGAATTTTAAAATTGAGGCATTGCCGACCAGGACTCAATGTAAGTCAGCGAGCACAGGGCTGATTTGGTGCCAATTAGGATACTGGCAGCAAAGGTTTGGATGCATTCAAGCTTATGGATGGTGGAAGATGGGAAGCCAGCCAGGGGAGCATGTGAATAGTCAAGTCTAGAGGTAACAAAGGCATGGATGAGGGTTTCAGCAACAGATGAGCTAAGGCAGGGGCGGAGACGGGCAATGTTATGGAGGTGCAAGTAGGCGGTCTTGGTGACGGAACAGATCTGTGGTCGGACACTCATCTTAGGACCAAATAGGACGCCAAGGTTGCAAATGGTCTGGTTCAGCCTCAGACAATGACCACAGAGACGATTGAGTCAGTGGCAAGGGAACGGAATTTGTGGCAGGGGCCGATAACAATGGCTTCGGTATTCCCAGTAGTAAGTTGGAGGAAATTTCTGCTCATCCATTACTGGATATCAGACTAGCAGTGTGATAAATCAGAGAGGGGTTGAGAGAGGTGGTGGTGAGGTAGAGCTGGGTGTCGTCAGCGTACATGTGGAACCTGACGTTGAGATTTCGGACAGTGTCGCCAAGGGGCAGCACGTAGATGAGAAAAAGAAGGTGCCAAGGGTAGCTCCTTAGGGGACTCCAGAGGTAACTGTGCGGAAGTGGGAAGAGAAGCCATTGCAGGTGATTCTCTGGCTACGACTGGATAGATAAGAATGGAACCAAGCGAGGGCAGTCCCACCCAGCTGGACAATGGAGGAATGGCGTTAGAGGAAGATGGAGTGGTCAACCGTGTCAAAAGCTGCAGACAGGTTGAGGAGGGATAGTCTATCATGGTGACAGTCACATAGGATGTCATTTGTGACTTTGATAAGGGCCATTTCAGTGCTGTGGCGGGGCGGAAACGTAATTGGAGAAGTTCAAACATGGTGTTGCGGGAAAGGTGAGCATGGATTTGGGAGGCAACAACACGTTCAAGGCCTTTGGAGAGGAAAGGAATCCAGAAATGCAGTTGGGTTGGTGTTCAGGTCTGGTCAGGCGCGGCACACTTCGGGTGCAGTCCACCTGCAGTCTGGGTGTAGGGGCCGAGGAATATTTGGGCCCAAAATGTCTACAGTTGTTACGTAAATGTTAATTTGTGAAGTTACAACTCAACCGTGGTATTTTTTAAGCAATTTTGGAAAGTCGTAGAGAGAAGCAAAAATATACAATTCTTCTATTTTTGTTCTTTTGTTTAAAATAACTTGATGGCTTTGAGCCTTGGCCACAGTTGATAAAAGCACTAGTAGGTTTACTGAATTTATAATGCTGACTTGAAGTTGATGGAAAGACATTATTTTGTTGTTAACATACCTAAAAATTTCCACAGGTTACTTCACTCACAGTAACCTGTGACATTCCATATGGCGTACGTCCAAAAGATTTTTTTCAAACTTGGCTCCTAAAATGTTGTTTCTAGGAGCCAAATCCTCCTAGGACGAATGATTAACTGTGAGGACTGAAGTGGCAATACAATGGAGCCCTCTTGTTATTATGCCCAGCTTGCTAGCCAATTTTTTAAATACATTACATGACATTATAAAAGCAAATGAAAAGCAGAGCAATGCCAAAAAATGAAAAAGAAAGAAATGAAAAAAATGAGAAAATAATCCAATATACTGGATAGAATAGAGATAACAGGGTAAAATAATAAGCCATATAATGGGAACAAGATATACCATATAATGATAGGCCGTATAATAGGAACAAGTGACACTGGAGAGATCCTGTAAGAAGATATTAGGCAGAGCTATTCTGCAGCAACTCGCTGTCAATAATGCCATATTACCACGTGCCAGTGTACTTGCTGATCTTGAGGCCAAAATTCTTTGGGATGCAATCCAGGGTCTCTACTGTTTGCCAGGGGAGTTAGATCTGGTCCTGTGTAATGAGACAGGATTAATTAAAAATGTCCTAGTAAAGGATCCCCTTGGAATGAGTGACCATAGCATGGTTGAATTCCATATTCAATTAGAGGGTGAGAAGGTTGGATCTCAAACAAGCATGCTAAGCTTGAATAAAGGAGACTATGAAGGTATGAGAGCGGAATTGAGTAGAGTGGATTGGGAAAATAGATTAAAGGGTAAGACGATACATGATCAGTGGTGTACATTTAAGGAGTTATTTTACAACTTCCAAAAAAAATATATTCCACTGAGAAGAAAAGGGTGTAAAAGAAAAGACAGCCATCCGTGGCTAAGTAAAGAAATTAAGGATAGTATTCAACTAAAAACAAGGGCATATAAGGTAGCCAAATCTAGTGGGAGGATAGAGGATTGGGAAAACTTTAAAAGGCAGCAAAAAATAACAAAAAGATTGATTAAGAAAGGGAAGATAGATTATGAAAGTAAATTAACAAAAAATATAAAAACAGATAGTAAGAGTTTTTAGTTATATAAAAAGAAAAAGGGTGGCTAAAGTAAATGTTGGTCCCTTAAAGGATGAGACTGGGAAATTAATGGTGGGAAATATGGAGATGGCAAACACACTGAATGAATATTTTGTATCAGTCTTCACAGTAGAAGACCCAGAATATCCCAACACTGGACAAACAGGGGGCTAAAGGGGGGGAGGAGCTAAACACGATCAAAATCACTAAGGAAGTGGTACTCGGCAAAATAATGGGACTCAAGGCGGATAAATCACCTGGACCTGATGGCTTACATCCTAGGGTCTTGAGGGAAGTGGCGGTAGGGATTGTGGATGCATTGGTAATAGTTTTCCAAAACTCCCTGGACTCGGCAAAGGTCCCGGCAGACTGGAAAACTGCTAATGTAACACCCTTATTTAAAAAGGGCAGTAGACAGAAGGCTGGAAACTATAGCCTAACATCTGTGGTAGGTAAAATTTTGGAGTCCATTATTAAGGAGACAGTAACAGGACATTTGGATAATCATAATTTAATAGGACAAAGTAAGCATGGTTTTATGAAGGGGAAGTCATGTTTGACAAATTTGCTGGAGTTCTTTGAGGAAGTAACATATAGGGTGGATAAAGGGGAACCAGTGGACGTAGTGTATTTAGACTTCCAAAAGGCATTTGACAAGGTGCCACACAAAAGATTATTGCTTAAGATAAAAAATCACGGGATTGGGGGTAATATTCTGGCATGGATAGAGGATTGGCTATCTAACAGAAGGCAGAGAGTTGGGATAAATGGTTCATTCTCAGACTGGCAATCAGTAACTAGTGGTGTTTCGCAGGGGTCAGTGCTGGGTCCCCAACTCTTTACAATCTATATTAATGATTTGGAGGAGGGGACCGAGTGTAACATATCAAAGCTGGCAGATGATACTAAGATGGGAGGCAAAGTAGTGAGTGCGGAGGACATAAAAAACCTGCAATGGGACATAGACAGGCTAAGTAAGTGGGCAGAGATTTGGCAGATGGAATACAATACTGGAAAGTGTGAGGTTATGCACTTTGGCAGGAAAAATCGTAGAGCAAGTTATTATCTTAATGGCAAGAAACTGGAAAGTACTGAAATACAAAGGGATCTGGGGGTCCTGGTGCACGAAACTCAAAAGGTTAGTATGCAGGTGCAGCAAGTGATTAAGAAGGCCAATGGAATGTTGGCTTTCATTGCTAGGGGGATAGAATATAAAAATAGGGAGGTATTGCTTCAGTTGTACAAGGTATTGGTGAGACCGCACCTGGAATACTGCGTACAGTTTTGGTGTCCATACTTAACAAAGGACATACTTGCTCCCGAGTCAGTACAAAGAAGGTTCACTCGGTTAATCCCGGGGATGAGGGGATGGACATATGAGGAGAGGCTGAGTAGATTGGGACTCTACTCATTGGAGTTCAGAAGAATGAGAGGCGATCTTATTGAAACATATAAGATTGTGAAGGGGTTGGATCGGGTGGATGCGGGGAAGATGTTCCCGATGATGGGTGAAACTAGAACTAGGGGGCATAGTCTTAGAATAAGGGGCTGCTCTTTCAAAACTGAGATGAGGAGGAACTACTTCACTCAGAGAGTGGTAGGTCCATGGAACATGCTGCCCCAAAAAGCTGTAGAAGCTACATCATTACATAAATTTAAAACAGAAATAGACAGTTTCCTAGAAGTAAAGGGAATTAAGGGTTACGGGGAGCGGGCAGGAATTTGGACATGAGTCTAGGTTCGGATCGGTCATGGCCCTGTGGGTAGCGGAGCAGGCCCAGGGGCCGTGTAGCCTGATCCTGCTCCTATTTCGCGTGTCTAATTCTGTTAGATTCAGGAGATGGTTCTGTGATATTGGATTGGCGGTTAGGATCAGATCAGCCATGATCTTATTGAATGGCGGAGCAGGCTCGAGGGGCCGATTGGCCTACTCCTGCTCCTATTTCTTATGTTCTTATGTTCTTATGTTCTTAGGAGACTGGCAGTATTCCCGTGTAATTTTGCTCCCCTCATGTTTGTCAGTTTGTGACCATCCTGAAGTTAAAGCAAAAGATTTTCCTCTTCATTGCACTTAGCTCTTCAGTTCCCAACTGATTCATTAATGTCCTTCGGGGAAAGGGGCCTTGAACCCCTACCTGGTCTTGTCTACATGTGCCTCCAGCCCCACACTATGTGGTTTACTCTTAATGCCCTCAGGGTAACTAGGGATGGACAAAAAATAGTGCCTTGCCAGTGTCACCCAAATCCCAAGACCAAATAAAAAATATCTTACCTTAAGATTTGCTCTTTATCTGCTTGTATACTGTTTTGAACACCAAAGTATGGCTCCACTGAGGGTTGGGATGCAACCCCCACTCCACTGAGTTCCTGATCGCAGCAATGTAACTGTGGGGATACACCAAGCAAAGAAGAGCAGAATCAGAGGTAGAGTGGTCTCAAGGCATTAGCAGAGGTGTGGGAGCTGCAGGAGGTGACACAGAGAGATGAGAAAGGATGAAATATATCTACATACTTTATAAAATAATGTTTGTTTGCTTTTAGAAATATAACCGTGAGCAAAGCTACAGGAGATCTGCTAGTATTAAAAGAAGGGATAGGGTCCAGTGTAAGAGCACATGCAGACTGCTCTGTGGTTAGACAATGGTA
This sequence comes from Somniosus microcephalus, assembly GCF_052327205.1. Taxonomy (NCBI): domain Eukaryota; kingdom Metazoa; phylum Chordata; class Chondrichthyes; order Squaliformes; family Somniosidae; genus Somniosus; species Somniosus microcephalus. The sequence goes on along the minus strand of NC_140993.1, from coordinate 154,808,863 downwards.
TAATTTCAGCCAAAGATCATACTTTGACCTACTTTCTTATTTTAGGTGTTTACTTTCTGCTTTTCCCTTGTTATTTTTCTCCTTTTCTAATGTTCCTGGGTTATGTGTCCCTAATGCCCAAAAAGGGCAAACAGGCAATTTGCTCCCGGACCTCTGACGGCATTGGTCTCAAGACAACTCTCCCCCTGATATTAAAGTCTACTATAATGACATTTCTAGCTCTTGCCCACATTAACACAGATGAGATGTTTAACTCAGTGGAGTGGAGGATCTAACCTGCTCGCAATATGGCATTGTGTGCTGGTGCCCCGGTGGGCTGCACAACAATACTTCCAGTTTCTTACATAATCTCACTGTAGCTCATTACCAACATATTATGGTAGATGACATCACATTACCTAGACTATAATCTCTAGTTGTGAAATATAACCTTAGAATTACTTAGTAATGCCAAAATATAAAAAATATTTTTGTTAATTTTGTAGCAAACTGCACTTATGGTACATTACTTTCTTAAACAGCAAAGTGAAACCTAATTTTGAAAATGTTGTGCTGCTTTATTTAGCTGATTATTATCCTCTGCCCAATATTTTTAAAGTGGTGTTAACAATGGCAATAGCAGTGTTTACAGATCTTGCACAGAAATATGTTATTGTCACATTAAATGTAACACAACTGGTTCAAATAGCATTTTATTTTAGAAAAATATATACAACATCAATTGCCTGGCTTAGAAAGTAAAAATAGGAATTTACTTAGTTGACATTTTGTTAATACAACAATTCCACTAGCCTTCTGTACAACAGTGTGACTGGCCAAATCAAACATCTGTACTCTAGAGAAGCACATATTTAAAAGGGGCAATTTTATGAATTTGTGCTCCCAGTGTGGAGCTTTGTCAATTGGAAATGCATAACGGGAATTCAAGCATGCTCCACCCACAACCTTCCATCCATTAAAATGAATAGATGGAAAATCATGGGAAATGAAACCCCAAAATCCCAGAGAGTGCCGTTCCACGCTTGTTTTGGTTTTCACTTTTCTGCAGCCAACCAGCAGAGTGAGTGAGGAGGCCTGAGCCATTTTGAGCTCTGGCCTCATTTCAATCTTGCCGGCGAACTGCATGCTCCTAACAAGCATTGCGCTGCAGCTTGCTGGCTCTGGGCTGGTACAATATTGGATGGCATGGGAGCTCAGACCCCTTTAACAAATATTTTTGCAGGTACTTATCCAGCGCTATGTTGAATTTGATGATCCAATCAATCCCCAATGCCTCCCATAGCCATTCATTCCACACATTCACTGAGCTATCTATAAAGTAGGTCAATCTAAACTGTCTTTTTCCCCTTCCTCTTCTAAGTTTAAGGCCATACTCTCTTGTAGTAGAATCTGTGACTATGTTAAACATATCGACATTTATCTTGTCTATGCATTTCTGAATCTTGCATACGATCACTCCTGGGCCTTCCCTCCTCCAGTGTAACCACACGTAGCCAATGCAGCCTATGCTCATAACTCAATTGCCTAATCCCAGCTATCAGTTCAATTGTCCTTCCTGCACCCACTTTGTATCTGTTTCTCATGAATTACATATATAATTTGATATCTACTGTGCATGCACTACACTTTATAGAGCCTTTTAAATAACGTGAAGACACCGGGAGGAAACATTTTTAACAATGAAGACGGTCCTGCAACTTAACCTGATAATATGATGAATTGATACCACACTCTCCAAAGCCCAGAGCAAATTTTATCAATGCACCAGCCCAAAAATGCACCCTGACTCCCATCACTGGCTCCTGTCAGGTACCATTGGGTGGTGCTCTCCTCTTTGGGGTGGAGTAGTGATGGGGCAGGACTTCCACCTGCTCCTCCAACTCTGCCCCAAACGCAACCCATTTTCCTGGATCAGGGTCATTGAAGATTCGTAGCAAGCTCTTGGTTGGAGTCCCATTGTCAAGCGGACACCTGCCAGTGCCCAGCTGCAGAATCTTGGTGGTGCTGCAGTGCCACTGCCACTGCAGAACCAGAAGAGGTGCCAGGCATTTAAAGGGACAGAAGTGACTCACAGATCAATGAAGCTGCAGCTTTGAAGGCCTATACAGGTAACTATGTGAGAGCAAGATCGGTGGGACGGGAGGCCTGTACTAGACATTCTACCTCCATTACATAAGAACATAAGAACATAAGAAATAGGAGCAGGAGTAGGCCAATCGGCCCCTCGAGCCTGCTCCACCATTCAATAAGATCATGGCTGATCTGATCCTAACCTCAAATCTTCTATCACTGTGCATCCACCCGAACCCATGTGATCTCCCAGGAGAGGCGAAAAACCAGATAAAGACCCAATGGCCAATTTGGGAGAAAAAAATCTGGGAAATTCCTCTCCGACCCATCTAGGCGATCGAAATTCTTCCAGGAGATCACTCTGTCCCTATATTTTCTACATTACTTACCTTCTGTAAAGGCGATCTCCACCCCAGCCAGGAACAGGAATAAAACCATCTCCTGAAATCTAACACAGAATTAGAACACAGTAGGAGCAGAACCAGGCTACACGGCCCCTGGGCCCACTCCACTACCCACAGGACCATGACCATTCCGAACCTAGACTCATGTCCAATTTCCTGCCCGCTCCCCGTAACCCTTAATTCCCTTTACTTCTAGGAAACTATCTATTTCTGTTTTAAATTTATTTAATGATGTAGCTTCCACAGCTTTCTGGGGCAGCAAATTCCACAAACTTACCACCCTCTGAGTGAAGAAGCTTCTCCTCATCTCAGTTTTGAAAGAGCAGCCCCTTATTTTAAGATTATGCCCCCTAGTTCTAGTTTCACCCATCATTGGGAACATCCTCACCGCATCCACCCGATCAAGCCCCTTCACAATCTTATATGTTTCAATAAGATCGCCTCTCATTCTTCTGAACTCCAATGAGTAGAGTCCCAATCTACTCAACCTCTCCTCATATGACCACCCCCTCATCCCCGGGATTAACCGAGTGAACCTTCTTTGTACTGACTCGAGAGCAAGTATGTCTTTTCTTAAGTATGGACACCAAAACTGTATGCAGTATTCCAGGTGCGGTCTCACCAATACCTTGTACAACTGCAGCAATACCTCCCTGTTTTTATATTCCATCCCCCTAGCAATAAAAGCCAACATTCCATTGGCCTTCTTGATCACTTGCTGCACCTGCATACTAACTTTTTGAGTTTCGTGCACCAGGACCCCCAGATCCCTTTGTACTACAGTACTTTCCAGTTTCTTGCCATTAAGATAATAACTTGCTCTATGATTTTTCCTGCCAAAGTGCATAACCTCACACTTTCCAGTATTGTATTCCATCTGCCAAATCTCTGCCCACTTACTTAGCCTGTCTATGTCCCTTTGCAGGTTTTTTATGTCCTCCTCACTCACTACTTCCCGTCCCATCTTTGTATCATCTGCAAACTTTGATATGTTACACTCGGTCCCCTCCTCCAAATCGTTAATATAGATTGTAAAGAGTTGGGGACCCAGCACTGACCCCTGCGGAACACCACTAGTTACTGGTTGCCAATCTGAGAACGAGCCATTTATCCCAACTCTCTGCTTTCTGTTAGAGAGCCAATCCTCCACCCACGCCAGAATATTACCCCCAATCCCGTGATTTTTTATCTTGAGCAATAATCTTTTGTGTGGCACCTTGTCAAATGCCTTTTGGAAGTCTAAATACACTACGTCCACTGGTTCCCCTTTATCCACCCTGTATGTTACTTCCTCAAAAAACTCCAGCAAATTTGTCAAACATGACTTCCCCTTCATGAAACCATGCTGAGTTTGTCCTATTAAATTATGTTTATCCAAATGTCCCGTTACTGTCTCCTTAATAATGGACTCTAACATTTTACCAACCACAGATGTTAGGCTAACAGGTCTATAGTTTCCAGCCTTCTGCCTACTACCCTTTTTAAATAAGGGTGTTACATTAGCAGTTTTCCAATCTGCCGGGACCTTTGCTGAGTCCAGTGAGTTTTGGAAAATTATTACCAATGCATCCACAATCCCTTACCTGACATTGGGACCTTTATCAGTGCTCCCTGATCCTACCACCACCATCCACATTGGTGGCCCTGGGAAGTGGCAGAAACTGGAGCGGATGGGAGAGAAATGGACTGATCACCTCACATGCCACATACCTCTCTGCTGGCATTTGCATGTGGCAGAGAAGGGGTGGCCAATGGAACCCAGAGGTAGCGGGGTGGGAAATCCAGGTCAGGGCAGCGAAGCAGCAGTAGGTATCACCACTATATTTTTCCTCCTTCTCCACTGCTATCTCGCCCCATTTACTGTGGCATCACAAAGGAAAATCCAAAACTTAGGTCCGGATTTTAACTCTCCCCACCTGGCAGAAACCAGGCTGAAGGGCAATTAAAATGAGGCCAGTCACTTACCTCCTCTGATCCTCGGTTTTCCCGCCATGTCCCAACCAATACCTGCTCTTCTGAGCAGGCGAGCGGGACACCTGCAGGAAGGAAGCGGGGTCCTGCTTTAAATATGCAAATCGGGTCCAATGATGTTATCAGGAGACAATCTGAAATTTTAGTTGAAGGTCCGAGTGGGGAGCAGTTACAGCTTCCCCTTCAGGCCAAACCTGCCAAAAGGGGGGATCATGGGCCTGAAGAGGCTGAGCAGGTAAGTTTTAGGCCTAGAAATTGGGCTACTTACCGCCACCCATTAGCGGTAGATTCCAGGAAAAAAAATGGCAGCTGCCTCTCTTCCGCTGGCCTCTGGCATGGGACTCGGCGGCCACCATTTTGGCGAGGGCCATAGCGCTGCCGTAAGCAGCACTGGCCCTGGACATGCAAATCTGGAGAGCGTGATGTCAGTCGGCGTGCAATGCCAACTTAACGCCGCGCTCTGCGAATTTAAACCTTTGCGCTGAGTTTAGCGCTGTGTCCTAAGCTCACTCTGAAAAGTGAGGGTGCAGCAGACTGACAGAGATGCTTTCAGCACTTCTTAAAGAGACACACACATCTTTCAGGTAAGTTTGCATTTAAGCTTTTGGACGGGTTTTAAAATATTTTATTGTAGTGGCTTGGTGCAATAGATGTTAAAAGTTTTTAAAGTGTGCAGGGAGTGCAGGGAATTCTGCTGGACACTTGCAAGGCCTCGGATGGTAAAGTAAGGCCTCTGAGGAGACAGAAAATGCTGGAAATACTCAGCAGGCCAGGTGGCATCTGTGGAGAGTGAAACTGCGTTCACGTCTCAGATGGAGATGCTACTTGACCTGCTGCGTATTTCCAGCATTTTCTGCTTTTATTTCAGATTTCCAGCATCTGCTCGCAGAGGGAAGAAGAAGACACAGAAGAAGAGGAAGCAGAAGAGGAGGAAGCAGAAGGAACAATGCAACCCAGACAGAACCTTTCAGGTCGGGATATCTGAGATGGAATCATCCACCTGCGGTACCAGTAAACACAACCCAAATTCCCTTTCAACATTTGTCCTACACCTTACCTTCCCTCTGTTATTGACCATCACAGCATCCTCTTGGCCACAATACTGAAATAAAAGCCGCCACAAACCAAACTTTCCAATCCAACTTTATGCATCTATCCATCCAATATGACATCAAGAAATCAACTTTTTTTTATTCGTTTATGGGATGTGGGCAAGGCCAGCATTTATTGCCCATCCCTAATTGCCCTTGAGAAGGTGGTGGTGAGACGTCTTCTTGAACCAATTTGATTGAATTTTTCAAGGGGGTGACTAGGTGTGTGGATGAGGGTAGTGCAGTGGATGTGGTATACATGGATTTCAGTAAGGCTTTCAATAAAGTCCCGCACAGGAGACTGGTCAAGAAGGGAAGAGCCCATGGGATCCAGGGTGCCTTGGCACATTGGATCCAAAACTGGCTTAGTGGCAGAAGGCAGAGGGTGATGGTCGAAGGTTGTTTTTGTGCCTGGAAGCCTGTGTCCAGTGGGGTACCGCAGGGATCGGTGCTGGGTCCCTTGCTGTTTGTGGTCTACATTAATGATTTGGATGTGAATGTAAAAGGTATGATCAGTAAGTTCGCAGATGACATGAAAATTGGTGGGGTGGTAAATAGCGAGGAGGGTAGCCTCAGTCTGCAGGACGATATAGATGGGTTGGTCAGATGGGCCGAGCAGTGGCTAATGGAATTTAACCCTGAAAAGTGTGAGGTGATGCATTCTGGAGGGACTAACAAGGCAAGGGAATACACAATGGGCTAAAAATTCAGTTTGGGGCGCCAAGCTCGCCTGGGCGCCGGAATTACCGCTGCGCGCGGAGCCACTTGCGCCATCAGGATATTCAGTTTCAGCGCCCCAAATGGAAGCCGGCCGCTAAACAAGGCTTTCGGCGCACCGCTTGGGGCGCTGAAACTGAATATCGGCGCACAAAGTGCCGCAGCGCGATCCCCGCTCGCGAGTGCCGGCAAATGGGCTCTCGGGAAACAGCCGGCAATGCCGCTGGGGGGGGGGTGTAGGAGGCCGGGGATGGAGGTGCGGGCAGGCGGCCGCCGAAAAAGCGGCCGGCCGCACCTCCACCTTAACTCGCCCCACTACCGCCACAGGTAGGCCCCTGTGTACCGGTCGCTATTTGCGGCCGGCGCGGAAGAGGCGGCCGCGACCTAATATGGCGCTCGGGGCGGTAGCGGGGCGCTGCGCACACCGATGACGTCATCGGTGGCGGCGCAGCGCTACAGGCTAACGCCGCCATTAGCGCCCCGCTAAATATCGCGGTGGTTGTGGCCAGTGGCGCTAAAGCCTCTGAGTGGCCTCTTTGGGCGCAAACTGGTGGCGCAAGCAACTGAATTTCTAGGCCAATGAATGGTAAGACCCTAGGAAGGACAGAGGATCAGAGAGACCTTGGTGTGCATGTACATAGATCCCTGAAGACAGCAGAACAGGTGGATAAGGTGGTTAAAAAGGCATATGGGATACTTGCCTTCATTAGCCGAGGCATAGAATATAAGAGCAGGGAGGTTATGATGGAGCTGTACAAAACGCTGGTTAGGCCACAGCTGGAATACTGTGTGCAGTTCTGGTCGCCACACTATAGGAAGGATGTGATTGCTTTGGAGAGGGTGCAGAGGAGATTCACCAGGATGTTACCTGGGCTGGAACGCTTCAGCTATGAAGAAAGACTGGACAGGCTGGGGTTGTTTTCCTTGGAGCAGAGAAGGCTGAGGGGGGACCTGATTGAGGTGTACAAAATTATGAGGGGCATAGATAGGGTAGAGAGAAAGGAACTTTTTCCCTTAGTAGAGGGGTCAATAACAAGGGGGCATAGATTCAAGGTAAGGGACAGGAGGTTTAGAGGGGATTTGAGGAAGAACTTTTTCACCCAGAGGGTGGTTGGAATCTGGAACTCACTGCCTGAAAGGGTGGTAGAGGCAGGAACCCTCACAACATTCAAGAAGCATTTGGATGAGCACTTGAAATGCCATAGCATACAAGGCTATGGACCAAATGCTGGAAAATGGGATTAGATGAGACAGGGCTTGATGGCCAGCGTGGACGCGATGGGCCGAAGGGCCTCTTTCTGTGCTGTATAACTCTATGACTCTATGACTCTATGACACTGCAGTCCACATGGTGAAAGTACTTCCACAGTGCTGTTAGGTCGGGTTTCCAGGATTTTGACCCAGTGATGATGAAGGATCGGCGATATACTTCTAAGTCAGGATGGTATGTGACTTGGAGGGGAACTTGGAGGTGGTGGTGCCTGCTGCCCTTGTCCTTCTAGGTGGAAGAGGTCGCGGGTTTGGGAGGTGCTGCCGAAGAAGCCTTGGTGAGTTGCTGCAGTGCATCTTGTAGATGGTACACACTGCAGCCACGGTGCGCCAATGGTGGAGGGAGTGAAAGTTTAAGGTGGTGGATGGGGTGCCAATCAAGAGGGCTGCGTTGTCCTGGATGGTGTTGAGCTTCTTGAGTGTTATTGGAGCTGCACTCATCCAGGAAAGTGGAGAGTATTCCATCACACTCCTTACTTGTGCCTTGTAAATGGTGGAAAGACTTTGGGGAGTCAGGAGGTGAGACACTCACCACAGAATACCCAGCCTCTGACCTGCTCTTGTTGCCACAGTATTTATGTGGCTGTTCCAGTTAAGTTTCTGGTCAATGGTGACCCCCAGGATGTTGATGGTGGGGGATTCTGCGATGGTAATGCCATTGAATGTCAAGGGAAGGTGGTTAACTAATCACCCTTGTGCATTCCCTTAGTGATTGTCTTATGTGTGCCTTTGCCTATCCTAGTGATGTCATGCAGTGCTATCCCAGTGCTGCAGTATGGCTGGTGGAAGGCTGCTGACTTTCAGTGGGGGACACGACAGATGGCCTTGCTGGACGACCTTGAAGAGCTGATGGCTGGGAGGGTGAAATCAAATGATGGTGGTGTTTGTCGTTTTCTCTTCTTCTTCTTCTTCTTCTTCGTCTTCTCCCTCCTCTCCCTCTTCTTGGTCAACCACTGGCTGGACAGGCTGGATTTCCTGGGTGTGTGAAATAAGGAAGGCTCAAGGGTAGAGTTGTCGTGAGGGGAGGGCGAGAAAGCAAGGAGTGCATGTGAGAAGGAGGATAACTTATGAGGATACCAACATCTTATATCCTTTGAGCCCCGCCGCTGGCCAAGCGCTCAGCCATGCCCCTGCCAAGAATGGCCTGCACCGTCTCCTCCAAGGGGGTGAGGTGAAGCTAAGAATGGGAAGTATGCCTCATGTTTGGTACAGATTGCTGGTTGGTGAGTGATTGGGTGGGGGGTGGTCGTGCATTGAGCAGTGTGTGAGGCTAGTGGTGCAGTTGGCAGGAGACGGCTTTTGAAGATGCATTCACTGACCTTGACCACTGGTCTCAGGTCATGAGGCTTCTTTGGGCACTGGAGCCAGGTGGTGGGGGCGACACTGCTGGCAGTGACGGCCTCGGATATCTGGTCCCACATCATTCTTTCTGGAGTGCCTCCTGGCCAGTGTGGGTAGAGGGCCTGTCTTGCAGTGTTGCCCCCCTGCACAAAGCTGGAGTGCTGTATGCGAGACCCTGGGTGCCCCTTCCTGGTTTGCTGAGCCATTTGTGTTAGTGCTGAAGTACTTAAAAAAAAAATTTTAGGTGCAGAAGGCAATTCAGCTTTAAGAGTTGAAAACTGCCATTCGGGAATCCTTTTTAATGTTAATTATTTTTTTGGAAGGCAGTTGAGCTGTAAGTGCTAAAAACTGCCTGTTTTTGAATGATTTTTACTTTTATTATTTTAGAAGGCAGTTCCCCTTTAAGGGACTGCACTGCTTTCTAAAATGACAGCCTTGCTTTAAGAGAAGGCTGTTCTTGCTGAAATGACTCTACGGCCACGCTACATTGGGCCACCTGTTGAGACTCCACCTGAAAACTGGCCTTGCACAATACGTTTAGTGCTGCGCTATTCATTTTGGCGACCTTTAACTGCAGCCCGCGGTGCCTCCTGCAGGTTTCCAGCGTTCTGGAATTTCTAGGCCTTAAAATTTTATGTTAGGTTTCCTTATGAACCAGGAGGAGCAGGAGTGCCTCACAAGGAAGCCATGGGCCTCTCTTGACACAGACTCCCCACCCCCCGCAATCGTGGCTAGAAACCCGCCCTCCTGACCCCGAACGCCTCCGGACCTCCACCCTTGACTGCGGGGGTATCTGGCCGGCTTCTGGCAGGACTCCAGGAACATTCATGAAAATGAGGCCAGTGCCTTGCTCACTTCGGGGGCTCCATTGCACCCCTTAAAGTCGGGACCTTTATCTCTGCAAAGGCAAGTACTACTTTAAAATTAAAAGTTATCAAAAATAACTTTTAAGGAATTCAAGTCCATGGCCTAGAAATTCAGTTGGGCGCGCCAGCCGTTAGCGCCTTAGGAGGAGTAGATCTCGAGCGCTAGGCGCTTAGCGCCCGGGCACAGCGCGATCTGCGCCTCGCCCCAACTTCAGTACACATTTCGCGCCGGCGCAAAGTCTTAGCGCGCGCCCTGCTGCGCGCGCAGATCATGACGTCATTTACTAGTGCAACGCCCTTTGTGCGCCCCGAACCGGAACTTCACTCGCGCCGGCCCATTGTGCACCGGGCGACCCTAACGACTGTGAAGTGGAACGGTACACAGCCGAGGCGGGCCGCGGGGAGCGCTAATTAAAGGGCACTTACCCTGCACTATAAAGGCCAGCCATTTTGCAGCATTCACTCTTGTGCAACGGTTTTTTGGAGAGAGACCAAGGAGGAGAGCTTACTGGTTTGGACCAACACTAGGACAGGTATTTTTGGCTCAGGCCAGAGCTTAGCAATTATCTTTGCCTTCATTGAGAGCTCAGTGTTTGCCAGCATATAATGGGGGCTGCATTGGGTGCCAACGCTGACTTTCAGCCTTATGCCAGAAGGGCTTACAGACGCCGTGAGAGATTGGCAGCCCTGGCTAGACGCAGAGGGGGCAACAGGCGTCGCCAACTGAGGCCTTACCCACCCAGGGTATACCGCCAGCAGTCCTCCTATCTGACCATGTCTGCCGCGATGTGTGTTAGGAGGCTGCGATTCAGAAGGGAGGTGGTTGCAGACATCTGCCAGCTGCTTCACAGAGATCTGCAGCCACAGCTGATGCGCAGGACGTCTCTGTCAGTGGCAGTGAAGGTGACGGTGGCTCTCAACTTCTATGCCACCGGCTCCTTCCAATCCGCTGCTGGGGACATCGCTAACATCTCCCAATTCGCCGTGCATTGCTGCATCCGCCAGGTGACCGAAGCCCTTTTCAGAAGGAGACATCAATTCATCTCCTTCCCCATGACCCTGGACAAGCAGCAGCAGCATGCAGTGGGATTTGCAAGAATAGCGGGCTTCCCCATGGTGCAGGGCGCCATTGACTGCACGCATGTGGCTTTGCAGGTACCTCTGGAGCATGCCGAGGATTACCGCAACCGGAAGGGCTACCATTCCCTCAACGTACAGCTGGTGTGTGACCACAGGCAGCGCATCCTAGCTGTCAATGCCCGCTTTCCAGGCAGCAGCCACGATGCCTTTATCCTGCGACAGACAACTGTGGCTGACATGTTCCAGGCACAGCCTCCCCCAAGAGGATGGCTTATCGGGGACAAAGGCTATCCTTTGTGTACCTGGCTCATGACCCCGCTCCGCGCGCCCACGACCCCTGCTGAAGAGACATACAACGAGAGCCATCAAGCGACTAGGAACATCATAGAACAAACAATCGGCGCCCTCACGCAACGGTTCCGCTGTCTCGATCGCTCCGGGGGAGCCCTCCAGTATTCGCAGGAGCGAGTCTCCCAATTCGTCGTCGTTTGCTGCATGCTGCACAACCTGGCTATCCACAGGACTCAGGCACTGCCACCTCACGTTGGACCACCACCTCAGGAGGAGGAGCAGGAGGAGCATGAGGAGGAGGAGGACGAGGAGTACCAGCCCAGGAGGGAGGCACAAGGTCCAAGGGCCGCCCGTCGTCGGCTTATTGAACGCCACTTCTAGGCCCCCTGTCAGGGAATGGCTTGTGCCAATGAAAGAACATGATTGCAGCCGCTCTGCAAGCCCTCAGCCGGTTAAGGCAACAAACACTTCAAAGATCAAACATGGACAATGTTAATAAATAAAATGCTTTATTGTACAAACTCAGGGCCCTTCCCACATGAAAACCAAAAACAGACGAAACCCCCAAAAAGCACTCAAACACATTACTCGCTCTCACAACCTGGAGAGGATTAACAAAACAGTGCAACTAAAATGGCCGTCATCCTCGGCCTTCGTAAAAAACAAACATCACATCCTCGGCCTTCAAAAAACAAACATCCAATTCTCGGCCTTCAAAAAACAAACATCCAATTCTCGGCCTCAAAAACAAACACAACTGGCCACACATTCGACTTTTTGGGCCGCTAGGGCGATGCCTTGGCCATCTTTGTGTGGCCCCTGCCCGCCCTGCTGCTCCTCCTCAAAGTAAGGCCATTGGCTGCTGCAAGGCTGGGGGCAGGCTCCAGAGGGGCACATGTCGTGATGGCAGATGCCCTTGGGGGTCAGCCTAGTCGAGGTCTGGCCGTCGAGCGGGCGGCTGTTGAATGCTGCAGCTGTGGCTGGCCAGCATCAGTCGCTGCCGCAGCTCCTGGCAGCTCCACTGGGGGAGTGGCAGTGGCGGCTGGAGGAATGGGGGCAAGCTGGCGGATGGCAGGCGCTCGCTGGTCGCCTGAGACACTGGCACTCGCCCGGGCCAGCACTGCAGCATGCGCACCAATCTGCCGAGGGACAGACCGCTGTGCTGCTGCAGCGCGCCGGGTGCCCTGGCGATGCCTGGCTGACACAGCGAGTGTGGCAGCAGTGAGTGCCCGTGTTGACCTGTTCAGTGACCTCATCAGAGCACCCAGTGACTGCACGGCACCACTGATCAGCTGCCCACTCGCTGCCTGAGCTGCCCCGAATGCCGCCCGACTCGCTGCCTGCTCTGCCCCGAATTCCGCCAAACTGATGGCCTGTGAGGCCCCGACGTCGGTCACACTCCGAGAGAGGGACTCGATGGCCTCAGGCAACCGTGCCACTACCCCCATGAGCTCCGTGTGCCGGCGCTCCGAGTCCGCGGACAAGTCCTCGAGGCGTTCCATCTCCTCGGCGAAGACCATCTCCAGACTGGAGGCCGGACTCTCCCTCTGGGGAGAAGGCTGCCGAGCTGGCCGACCCTTCCTGCGTTGCTGGACGCCGCTGGGCCCAGCAATTGGACTCCCCTCCGACCCTTCCCCCCTCTGGGGAGAAGGCCGCCGAGCTTCCACCCCCCTCCCGCGTTTCTGCAGGCCGCAGGTCCCATGAGCTCCCCTCCCCTCCGACACTTCCGCCACGCTCCCCTCCAGGGAAGACGTGTCCCCTACATTCGCATGGGTTGCCGCGGCTGAGGGTTCCCCTGATGGGCCGCCTTCCTCTTGCTCCTCCTCCTCCTCCTCTTCTGAGGGGCTGTCACTGGCAAGTTCAGGGACCTCCTCCTCACCATCTGAAAGCAGGAAGGCACAAGAGTAGCTTATTGGCCAGCTTGGCCTGCAAGAGAAAGGACGGCCTCTAAGTACAGTGTGTAGCCCTGCTCTTGTGTGCACTGCCACCCATGGTGGAATAGCCTGGCCAGTGTGTCGCCCTGATCTTGTGTGCACTGCCTCCCATGGTGGAATAGCCTGGCCAGTGTGTCGCCCTGATCTTGTGTGCACTGCCTCCCATGGTGGAATAGCCTGGCCAGTGTGTCGCCCTGATCTTGTGTGCACTGCCTCCCATGGTGGAATAGCCTGGCCAGTGTGTCGCCCTGATCTTGTGTGCACTGCCTCCCATGGTGGAATAGCCTGGCCAGTGTGTCGACCTGATCTTGTGTGCACTGCCTCCCATGGTGGAATAGCCTGGCCAGTGTGTCGCCCTGATCTTGTGTGCACTGCCTCCCATGGTGGAATAGCTTGGCCAGTGTGTTAAGTGCAGAATGTGCAATTGATGTTCATGCCTGTCCCATAGCTGCTGGATGAGGGCTGGCCATTAGGGCTTTCAGGTCCCTTTGCCCATAATGTGAGGTGCACATGCAAGGATGAGGAGGTCACTGGAAAGGGTACTCACCCTGACAATCCGAGTGAGGTCATTAAACTTTTTGCGGCATTGGACACCGGTCCTGGGGACCTCGCTGTTGGCTGACAGCTTGCTGGCGACACGCCTCCAGGCTCTCCGGCAGACGCGGACTGGCGCCTTCCTGCCATTGTCCGGGTACAAAATATGGCACCTCTTCTCCACACCACCAACCAGCACACTCAGATCACGCTCTGAGAAGCGCTGCGCTTGTTCACGGGCCTTCTGCATGGCTTCAGGCGCTATTTGGGTCCAGCAGCAGTGTTCAGGCCTAGCTGGAGGGCTCCACTATCCAGGGCGTGGCAGCAGACCAAGTCGACCCTTCCCCCTTAAGAGCTGGCCGGCACCAGGGTGTCTGCTGTCAATCACGAGATGGCCGCACCTGCGCTGCGCCCGGCCTTGGCGCTCTCGCTCAGCACCTCCGGCTTAGCGCCTAAAGAGAGGCGTCCAGCGCCAGTTTTAGCGCTCGAGCAAACTCTTAGGGCGAAGCTAATGAATATCGGAGAAGTGGCCTCGATTTGGCGGCGGACGCAAACTTTAGCGGCCGCCCGACTTTACCGCCCCAAAAGTGGCTACAATGAATTTCTAGGCCCTGATATTTCTCAGCACATTCATTGTAGAAAACACATACCACATGAATCTAAATGTAATGCTAAAGTTATTGAATACTGCTTGAATGTGAGGGTTTCTGATCTGCCCAGGCCTTGAGAATGTCATGCAGAGGACGTCGATGAGACATAGAAAAATAATGTAGGATTAAAATTAGCTTTGAAGGATAGGGAAAAAAATTGCAGAATCTTTCCTTGTAAGTTAAATGGTTTTAGTAGTCCACCATGGATTGGATTGTGCATTGTCGTGGAAGGAATGATCATCTTCATTCATATTTTCTTATGTTCTTTATACTCTGATTGGATAAAATCAATTAGTGTCTTTGCTGTGATTGTATATGTCTCCATTTGTTATGATTCAACATTTAGGGGAGTTAATCTGACTGGATAACATTGAAAATAATAAGATTATGTGTAAAGTCAGCCAGATCCATCAGTGGGATAGTGCACCAAAACTTTGTGGTATCTTCTATAGGATCATAGAATAGTACAACACAGAAGGAGGCCATTCGGCCCATTGAGTCTGCGCCGGCTCTTTCAAAGAGCAATCCAGTTATTCCCATCCCCCACTCTTTCCCCATATCCCTGCAATTTTTTCTCCTTCAATTATTTATCCAATATCCTTTTGAAGGCTACTATTGAATCTGTATCCACCATGCTATCAGGCAGTGCATTCCAAATCCTAACTACACGTTGTGTAAAAAAGTTTCCCCTCATGTCGCCTCTGGCTCTTTTGCCAATCACCTTAAACCTGTGCCCTCTCATTATCGACCCTTCAGCCATTGGAAATGGTTTCTCTTTATTTACTTTATCTAAATCCTTCATGATTTTAAACACCTCTATCAAATCTCCTCTTAGCCTTCTCTGCTCCAAGGACAACAAACCCCAACTTCTCAAGTCTATCCACGTAACTATATTCCCTCGTCCCTGGAACCATTCCAGTAAATCTCTTCTGTACCCTCTCCAAAGCCTTCACGTCCTTTCTAAAGTGTGGTGCCCAGAATTGGACTCAATACTCCAGCTGGTGCCAAACTAGTGTTTTATATAGGTTTACCATAACTTCCTGGTTTTTGTACTCTATGCCTCTATTTAAAAAGCCCAGGATCCCATCTGCTTTATTAACTGCTTTGTTAACCTGTCCTGCCACCTTCAAAGATTTGTGAACAAACACCCCCAGGTCTCTCTGTTCTTGCACCCCCTTTAAATTGTACCATTTAGTGTGTATGGTCTCTCCTCATTCTTCTGACCAAAATGTATCACTTCACACTTCCCTGCATTGAATTTCATCTGCCATGTGTCCGCCCATTCCACCAACCTGTCTATGTCTTCTTGAAGTCTATTACTATCTTCCACACTGTTTACAACACTTTTAAGTTTTGTGTCATCTGCAAATTTTGAAATTGTGCCCTGCACTCCCAACGTCCAGGTCATTAATGTATATCAAAAACAGCAGTGGTCCTAGTACTGAACCGTGGGAACGCCACTGTACACCTCCCTCCAGTCCAAAAAACAGCCATTCACCACATCGCTCTGTTTTCTATCGCTTAGCCAATTTTGTACCCATGCTGCTACTGATCCTTCTATCCCATGAGCTTCAATTTTGTTAACAAGCCTAGTATGTGGTACTTTATCAAACATCTTTTGAAAGTCCTTATACTGTACACAATATTGTAGTGTATGTACCTTTAAGAGGAGAACTACTTTTACAGCTCCTCTATACTGTAGTACCGGCAGTGACCGCACCTGTATATAAACCCTGAGTAGGGATCTGTACTGTTAGTTTTCAGAATACCCTCATCCAGTAAACACCTGTTGATTGTTCATCTGCAGTCTTCGTCTATTTATTGAAGAACACCATACCTCAAGATTCACGGATTTAACAGTGGCGACAAGGCAGATTCGAACCTACCTGCAACTCTGCATTTCCTCCCAGGGATTCGCTCCTGGAGGACAGTGGAAGAAAGTCGAGGCCAGAAGCACGGGCGTCGACCACGAGTAACCGCCCCGTCATCCAGCAGAGATTGAGCATCGCAGGGGAGGCTGTTGAGAGCTGGGCTTGGTTCTCCAGTCACGACGATCCAGCGCAACAGGCTGGCAACAGGTACGGCGCAGACCCTTCCCGGACAGCGGCGGCTGGAGCCGACCGACAGCACAGAAAAGGCCGAGCAGCGTCGATGGGGTAAGAGAGAGGGTAAAGCGCACAGGGCGCAGCCGGGGGTTGTAGGCCGAGCGGCGTCGATGGAAAACAAAAAGAGAGAGAGGGTAAAGCACAGCTGGGGTTCAGGACCAAGCGGCGTCAACGAGAGAGGCATGCAGGAAAACGCGCAGAGCGCAGCCAGTGCTCAAGGGCTGAGCAGCGTCCGCGGGGGAAGAAAGGAAGCGCGGGAGACGCCATTTTTGAAGCCGCAGCAGAGAAGAAGGGCGAGCGCGGAAAGAAAGGGAAGCGTGGGAGATGCCATTTTGAGCCAGCAGAGAAGAAGGGAGAGCGCGGGAGATGCTATTTTAGACAGTTTAACCACACCCAGGGATGCCGAAGAGTGGCAGTGTCACAGCGTTCGACAATGAAGTCGAAGATTGGGCGACATATGTAGAACGCATTGAAGTGTACTGCAAGGCGAATGAAGTGCCAGATGCCAGGAAAGCACTGGTATTGTTGAATTCCATGGGTGCAAAAACGTATAGCTTATTGCGAAACCTAGTAACCCCAGAGAAGCCAGTGGATAAGGATTTTGAAAGCATAGTGGCAATCCTACAGGACCACTTAAACCCCACACCGATGCTGATAGCAGAAAGATTTAAGTTTCACAAAAGGAACCAGCATAAAGATGAAAGTAATGCTGAGTATTTAACGGAACTGCGCAAGCTATCGAAACACTGCCAGTTTGGAATGGGACTAGCAGATACGTTAAGGGACAAGTTTGTGTGTGGGCTTCAAAGTGAAGGGACCCAGAAACGGCTTCTATCAGAAAAGGATCTTACGCTGGACAAGGCTTTCAGCATGGCAGTATCACATGAAGCAGCCGCACGGGGCGGTGCAGAGATACAACGGAGACCGCAAGAATATGGCACCAATGAAATGTCATATGGAGCAGTGAAGTGTTATCGCTGCGGCAGAACAACACATGACCAGAGGGATTGTTGGTTCAAGGACCAAGTGTGCAGACAGTGTGGAATAGCAGGACACACAGCAAGAGTCTGCAGGTTGGGAAAGAAAACCAGCAGCAAGAAATCTCCACAGGAGAAGTACAAAAAGGTACATAAGGTGACGGAGAGTAGTTCAGATGAACAGAAAAGTGATACAGACTCCGGAAGCAAGGAGCTGGGTTGTCTGAAACTACATAATGTAATCAAAATGGAGGATCACCAAACTATCTGGGTCACGCTCAAGATAGACGGAGTCCAAGTGAAAATGGAATTGGACACAGGATCAGCCCTAACAGTCATAAACCGAAGGGACTACAAGCGGCTATTCTCAAATATACCCTTGAGAGATACAGAGATTATCTTGAAGACGTACATGGGGCAATAAAGTCTACCCCAAAGGAAAAATAAGGGTGAACATTATATACAACGGCAAGGAAACACCAAAAATGGACCTATATGTATTGCCAGATGGAGGACCACCACTACTAGGACGTGAATGGATCCGGAAGATACAATTAGATTGGCATTCCATACAAGCACTGATGGTAGAGGCCAAAAAGGATGACGACGTCACACCTGGACGACTGTCAAAAATGCTAACTGACGCACAAGAAGTGTTCCAGGAGGGACTCGGAACACTAAAAGGCATAACAGCGACGATCAAAACAGAGGAAAATGCAAGCCCAATGTTTTTTAAGGCCAGACCGGTGCCTTATGCGATCCGCCCAGCCGTCGAAGCAGAGCTGGAAGGTTTGGAACATTCAGGAGTACTGTCCAAAGTGGACTGGAGCGAGTGGGCTACACCCATCGTTCCTGTAATGAAGAGGTCGTTGAGTAATACGCCTGGGGAACCAAAGAAGGTTCGCATCTGTGGGGACTTTAAGGTGACAGTGAACCCAGTCCTTCACACGGTACAATATCCGCTTCCGCGGATTGAAGATATTTTCGCCTCGCTATCTGGAGGAAAACGCTTCACTAAGATTGATCTGGCCCAGGCGTACCTGCAAATGGAGGTAGAAGAAGCCTCGAAAAAGTACCACACGATCAACACTCATAAAGGTCTCTACCAACACAACCGGCTGGTGTTCGGGTAGCATCAGCTCCGGCTATTTGGCAAAGGGCAATGGATCAAGTCCTGCAAGGGATTCCAGGGACCCAGTGTTATTTGGACGACATCCTGGTCACGGGCGAAAATGACAGGGAGGCCCTCAGCCTAGTGTGGGGAGTGAAAAAGTTCAACCACTATCTGCACGGGCAGAAGTTCACCTTGCTGACTGACCACCAACCACTTGTCTCCATCTTTAATCCAAAGAAGGGCGTTCCGGTGATGACTGCGCAACGGCTACAAAGATGGTCCCTTTTTCTAGGGGCGAACCAATATGAAATAGAGTATAAGGGCACGAAACAGCATGGAAACGCTGATGGGCTATCATGCCTGCCACTGCCTACTGCGGAGGAAGTACCAGCAGTGGACCCTGTCGAAATATTTTATTCAACTATAATTGAACTCTTGCCAGTAACTAACGCGGATATAGAGAAGGAGACCTGAAATGATCCGACACTGTCTCGGGTATATGATTTGACGGTGAAGGGATGGCCAACACATGGCGACTCACTGTTGCCAGCATTCTCATCCAGAAGAGAACAGCTGTCAGTATGCCAGGGGACATTGATGTGTGGATCCCGAGTGGTAATTCCACCCAAGTTAAGGGAGAGAGTGCTCAATGAGCTTCACGAAGGCCATCTGGGAGGGGTGAAAATGAAAAGCCTTGCTAGGGCTTATGTGTGGTGGCCGGGAATCGACCAACAAATCGAGGACCTAACAAAGAGCTGCTCAGGATGCCAGCAGGTCCAAAATGCACCACCACATGCCCCTCTACACCCATGGGAGTGGCCCTCCTCTCCATGGCAACGGGTGCATATTGATTTTGCTGGTCCATTCATGGACTCAATGTTCTTAATAGCAGTGGATGCGCACTCGAAATGGCCTGAGGTGATCAAAATGTCCTCCACCACTATGGAGAAATTTATTGCAGTCCTACGGACCATGTTTGCCAGGAACGGCTTGCCAGAGCAGATTTGCTCTGATAACGGACCACAGTTTGTGCCCGAAGAGTTTCGGAAATTTATGAGAAGGAATGGGGTAAGGCATTACACATCCGCCCCGTATCATCCAGCCACAAATGGATTGGCTGAGAGGTTCGTACAAACCTTTAAAAAGGCAGTAAGGGCCATGTGCGATGACGACATTCCACTGCAGCATAAGGTGGACAATTTCCTGTTAGCCTACAGAAATGCGACACATGCAGTTACCAACCAGACCCCGGCCATGATGTTCTTTAACCGAAGGTTGAGATCTCGTCTGGATTTGCTCAGACCAAATGTACGAAGAAATGTTGAGAATAAGCAATTCCAGCACATCAATGAGAAGCCGACAAGAAGCTTCAATGTAGGACAACCAGTCTTGGCCCGCGACTACCGAACAGAGAAATGGCAACCAGGAATGATATGCACACGGCAGGGGCCACTAATGTACACAGTGGATGTTGGGGAGAACATTGTGAGATGCCATGTCAACAAGATCCTAGCGTCAGAGGAACGAGTCAACCCCATGTCTCGCGTACCTGGTGATGAACCCGACATACCGGTAGCATCTACCCCAGAAACAGTAGCATCGGAAGCTGATGAACTAACCAACGACAGGGGGCGAGAATCGCCTCCGCACCAAGAGCAAGACACTCAGGAAAGGCGCTATCCAGAAAGGATCAGGAAGCCGCCCCAAAGACTGAATTTATAAATGGACTATTTCAGTTAATGTGCATGTTAAAAGTGTTAATTGTTAAATGAATGTTATGGTACTGTTAATCTAAAAGGGGAGGAATTGTAGTGTATGTACCTTTAAGAGGAGAGCTACTTTTACAGCTCCTGTATACTGTAGTACCGGCAGTGACCACACCAGTATATAAACCCTGAGTAGGGATCTGTACTGTTAGTTTTTAGAATACCCTCATCCAGTAAACACCTGTTGATTGTTCATCTGCAGTCTCCGTCTATTTATTGAAGAACATCATACCTCAAGATTCACGGATTTAACAAACATCAACTACACTGCCCTCATCCACCTTCTCTGTTACCTCATCAAAAAACTCAATCAAGTTAGTCAAACATGATTTGCCCTTAGCTAATCCATCCTGGCTGTCCTTTATTAGCCCATGCTTGTCCAAGTGGCTGTTAATTTTTTCCTGGATAATTGTTTCTAAAAGCTTTAATTTCTAATTTCACAAATATTTGAGTTCTTGTCAACAACTCTTACACTGCAGATGAGAAGGGATGCTACACTAGACCTAGCTGCTGTTTGCCAAATGGTACCAAAACTTTGGGTGTGAGCCGTAGCTCAGTTGATAGCACTCGTGCCTCTGAGTCAGAAGGTTGTGGGTTCATAGTCCCACTCCAGAGACCTGAGCACAAAAATCTAGGCTGACACTCCAGTGCACTACTCTTCTTCTTCTTCTTCTTCTCAGAATCGAGGATGACTTGCTTCCACACTAAAAATGAGTTCTCAGGTAACTGATGAGTCCAATGCGGGACCTACAGTCTCTGTCACAGGTGGGGCAGACGGTGGTTGAAGGGGCAGGTGGGTGGGGTGCTTGGGTTGACGTGCGCTCCTTCCACTGTTTGCAGTGCTGAGGGAGTGCTGCACTGTTGGAGGTGCTGTCTTTTGGATGAGGTGTTAAACTGAGGCCCTGTCTGCTCTCTCAGATCCCATGGCACTATTTCAAAGAAGAGCAGGGGAGTTATCCCCGGTGTCCTGGCCAATATTTATCCCTCAATCAACATCACTAAAACAGATTATCTGGTCATTTTCACATTGCTGTTTGTGGGAGCTTGCTGTGCACAGCTTGGCTGCTGTGTTTCCTACATTACAACAGTGACTACACTTCAAAAAGTACTTCATTGGTTATAAAGTGCTTTGGGACCTCCTGAGGTCATGAAAGGTGTTGTATAAATGCATGTCTTTCTTTCTTTCTGTAATAAGTTTGACAGACAACAGTGTTCATACACTTCTGAGGGAATATAATTTAGTTTAATATCTTGGCCTCTTTACAGGTAACTGAAAGCAGTTATGAAAAGATTAAACCACTTCTATCAAGAGACACCATACACAAGTAATCCCTTGCACTGGATCATCAAAAGTTTATAAAAAATTACTAAGTCAAGTAAAAATGATCAGTCTAGTCTTGAATGTGCTGACTGTCTGGTTTTGATTTTTAATTTTGGAACTGACAGTATAATGCTTCAGAAAGAGTCTTAGAGAAAAAAAACATGGGCATTCACAATGAATTCATTGAAAAGAAATAATCAGTCATTGATTTTTCTTCAATGTGCCTTTGGTGTAACTGTCTACAGAAAACAAGCTCATTGTTCCATAGCTGGCATCTAGAAATGTCATTAATCCTAATTTTTAAAGTATGCTTTGATCAGTATTGCTACAGATATGCTTTATGATGTGCACACTCTTTCTCGGGGGCCTTATCTTCTGTGTAGATTCTTTTTTAATCTTCACATCAGTGTACTTAAAAAAAAGCAGCAATCTGTATGTCCTCAACAGACCCTAAGAACACATCATTTAATCATCTTTTGGACAGCCATACAAATTTAGAGAGCAAAATTTGTGAGCTGAACTCATTCTGCCTTGAGTATTCAAACAGAGATTAATGCCCTATCGCCAGGGGAGGGTACCGCAAATGTATTGGAGGTTGGTAGACAACATTACAATCCACATCCAATCTTGCTCCTTAACACTGAATGAAGTAATACGGGGAGCCTCACAGCCTTATCAGCTTGCCACTTTATTTTTATTATTTTTATCAACGCAATTGGTGTTGCGTCCTCAGTGGGGCAGGACTCTAGGGAGGAGATTATCACTGGCACTGCCAGGTGGAATCAGGGCACTAGGGCCTCAAAAATGGCGGAGGAAAGCTTACTATCCCATTCCTGTTCCTGATCCAGCTGACACTGTTTTCAGAAGGACCTACTGCTGGGTGGCCAGGTCGCCCGCCTGTCTTTGCAATGAAATGTAATAAATCACTTCATGGGCTCGGTCCTCAATACCAGTATTGAGACTACATTCCTTTTTTTAAATTTAAGGTGAGATTCCCT
Source organism: Somniosus microcephalus (assembly GCF_052327205.1). Lineage (NCBI taxonomy): Eukaryota > Metazoa > Chordata > Chondrichthyes > Squaliformes > Somniosidae > Somniosus > Somniosus microcephalus. The sequence continues at coordinate 154,786,364 of NC_140993.1, read as the reverse complement.
CGGGGGAGTTTTAACCCCCAAGGATGGGTGGGTTGGGGGTGGGTGGGAAGTAAAAAAAATGTTAAATCTCAAACCCAACCCCAATCCGCCCACTTCTGGTTTTAATGGAGGTGGGCGAACAACTCGCTTACAGGAGGCAGGCTGGTCAGTAAAAGCTTTTAAAGAGGCTGCGTGCCTCCATTTTAACAGGATTTTTATTTTTAACTCCTGGAGGCCTGGATCCCCGGGGATCGGTAAACCCAGCAGGTAAAAGTAGGTGAGAAGGGCTGGATCCATGAGGTAAGTACATTTACAGCAATGCTTGTGGACCAGGAGGAGCTGGTGTGTTTCCTCCAGGCCTAACAAACTTACCTCTTTACAGACCCCACAATCTCCAGCTCCCCCACCCCTGATCTCCAACTCCCCTCACCCCCTCGCAACCCCCCCCCCGCCGATCTGCTAGTTCATCATAGAATCATAGAATTTTACAGCACAGAAGGAGGCCATTCGGCCCATCGTGTCTGCGCCAGTCAAAAAAGAGCTATTCAGCCTAATCCCACTTTCCAGCTCTTGGTCCGTACCCTTGCTGGTTATGGCATTTCAAGTGCATATCCAAGAACTTTTTAAATGTGATGAGGGTTTCTGCCTCTACCACCCTTTCAGGCAGTGAGTTCCAGACCCTCTGGGTGAAAAAGATTCTCCTCAACTCCCCTCTAAATCTTCGACCAATTACTTTAAATCTATTCCCCCTGGTTATTGACCTCGCTGCTAAGGGAAATAGATCCTTCCTACCTACTCTATCTAGGCCCCTCATAATTTTATACATCTCAATTAAGTCTCCCCTCAGCCCCCTCTGTTCCAAAGAAAACAACCCCAGCCTATCCAATCTTTCCTCATAGCTAAAATTCTCCAGCCCTGGCAACAGCAATAGTTACCTGGCGTCCGCTTCTCTGCTTTTCTGCCTGCCAAGCAGACAGTCAGTGGGAATTTATTACAGCCAAGGTTTCGCAAGCCATCCTCGACATGGATTTCTTATGCGCCAACAGCTTCTTGGTGGATGTAAGAAATCATTGATTGGTCAACGCGGCTACCTTCCACTCCATCCCTTGCTTCCGCAGTTCCGCAACGTCGCACACTGTCTCCTGCGCGTTGTCCTCGCCGGACGAGTTCACTCGCCTATTAGGTGAATTCCCGGAGCTGACCAAGCCCACCTTCTCCTCCTCGGCCACTAAGCATGGTGTCGAACACCACATTACTACGACTGGCTCTCCGGTTTACGCGCGAGCTCGGCGCCTGGAACCCAGCAAGCTCGTGGCTGCGAAGGCAGAGTTTGCCACGATGGAATGGCTGGGGATTATTCGCCAGTCGAATAGTCCCTGGCCCTTGCCTCTCCACATCGTCCCGAAGCCCGGCGGTGGATGGCGGCCATGCGGGGACTACCGACGCCTTAATGACGCCACTACTCCCGATCGGTACCCGATCCCGCATATACAGGATTTTTCCGCCCATTTGGCGGGAAACTCAATCTTCTCCAAGGTCGATCTCGTCTGTGGCTACCACCAAGTTCCCATACACCGGCAGGACGTCCAGAAAACGGCTGTCATCACTCCCTTTGGACTGTTTGAGTTTCTACGGATGCCATTTGGGCTCAAGAACGCCGCACAGGCTTTTCAACGACTAATGGACTCAGTCCTGTGGGATCTTCCCTTTTTATTTGTCTACCTTGACGACATCCTGATAGCCAGCTCTACCAAAGAGGAACGCGTCTGCCATCTCCGCACCCTCTTTCGGCGCCTCAGCCAACATGGCCTCATAATCAACCCGGCCAAGTGTCAGTTCGGCCTACAACAGATTGACTTCTTGGGCCACCGCATTACTTTGGAGGGTGCAATTCCGCTGCAGTCAAAGGTCGAAGCAATTACGGCATTTCCAAGGCCGCAGTCCACCAAGGCTCTTCAAGAATTCCTGGGCATGGTGAATTTCTACCACCGCTTTGTGCCCAAGGCAGCACGACTCATGCAGCCCCTCTACGAGGCCCTCAAAGGCAAGGCCGGAAAGGATACAATAGCCTGGACGGTCAAAATGGACAACGCTTTCAACAACACAAAAACCGCTCTAGCCAATGCAACTATGTTGGCGCGCCCTCTGCCAGGTGCCACCATCGCCCTTACCACCGACGCTTCCGACTATGCCATAGGCGCTGTGCAGGAACAGTGGGTCAACAGGACGTGGCAACCACTGGCATTTTTCAGCCGCCAACTCTGGCGCAACGAACGCAAATACAGCACTTTCGACCGGGAGTTGCTGGCGCTGTTCCTGGCTATCCGCTATTTCCGTTTTTTGTTAGAAGGACGTCCCCCCACTGCATTTGTAGATCACAAACCACTGACCTTCGCCATGGCCAAGACCGCCGAACCATGGTCGGCTCAACAGCAGCGACAGCTAACTTTCATTTCAGAATTCACGACAGACGTCCAACACATAGCTGGCAAGGACAACTTGGTAGCTGATTGCCTTTCTCGCGCGACCGCACGGGCGGTCCAGCTGGGCATCGATTATGCCCTCATGGCTACCGATCAGGCATCCGACCCTGAAACACAGGCGTATCGCACTGACACCTCTAGCCTCCAACCGACCGATGTGCAATTCCACGCTGTAGGCACCTCGTTACTCTGCGATGTCTCCATGGGAGATCCCCGCCCGATTGTTCCAGTCGCCTGGTGCCGCAAAGTTTTCGACGCCATACATGGGCTTTCGCATCCTGGCGTGAAAGCATCTCAAAAATTAATGTCAGCTAAGTTCGTCTGGAGAGGAATGCGTAAGGATAGCCGCGACTGGGCTAACACCTGCGTCGTCTGTCAAACGTCTAAGGTGCAACGTCACGTTAAGGCCCCATTGGCCACGTTCGCAGTACTAGAACGTCGATTCGACCATGTCAACGTGGACCTCATCGGGCCGCTTCCACCGTCGCAGGGGTTCACACACATCCTCACCATGGTCGATCATACTACTAGATGGCCAGAGGCAGTTCCTCTGGTGTCTACTACGTCCGTTGATGTCGCCAGAGCATTCCTCTCCTCGTGGGTCGCACGTTTCGGTGTTCCGGCGGACATTTCTTCAGACCGCGGTCCACAGTTCTCTTCCGAGCTCTGGAACGCTGTGGCCCAGGGTCTCGGCACCAAGCTTCACCGCACCACGGCCTATCACCCGCAAGCAAACGGTTTGTGTGAACATTTCCACAGGTCGTTAAAGGCATCGCTGAGGGCCAGCCTCCAAGGCGCCGGATGGGTGGATAAGCTTCCGTGGGTCATGTTGGGTCTCCGCACGGCACCCAAAGAGGACCTGCAATCGTCCGCCGCGGAGCTCGTGTACGGCCAGCCACTCCGCGTACTGGGAGATTTCCTGCCACTTCCTACTGAGCCGTGGTCCACAGCCGAACAACTCAGCAGCCACCGGGAAACAGCCAGGGCTTTTGCGCCTATCCCAACTTCGCATCACGGCCTTCCATCTTCATATGTACCAGCGGAGCTAAAGAATGCTGAATTTGTATTCATTCATCATGATGCCCATAGGGATCCGCTCAAGGCCCCTTACACAGGCCCTTTTCGCGTACTGGAGACAGGCGACAAGAGTTTCTCTGTAGACATCGGTGGTAAACCCGACCACATATCCATTGACCGTCTCAAACTGGCACACCTGGACATTGACCGGCCAGTAGAGACTGCACAGCCACCATGACGTGGTCGACCTCCCGCTGCATCCACGCCAGATCGAAGGCTTCCATCCGCCAGCCCGCCCGCTGTTCAATAACGTCCACTCCAAGAATACAGGAGTCGCTCTGACAGGCTTGTCAGACCTCCTAGTCGATTGACTTTTACTGTTAAAGACAATTCTGGGGGGGGCGCATGTGGCAGAGCCACCAGGGGGACTCTGATCTAATGTACATAATTATCTTTAACAAATTATTAGCTACAGAATGAATCTGTATCTTTGTTCATATCATTGCATGTACATAGCGCGGTCCCTTTAAGAATGAGACCAAACGCGATGACGTCATCATGTTGATCACGTGATCCTCCAGCAGCGGGAAAACGTGATGCCGTCATGACGTCAGGCTGGGGAGCCACCCTAGCCAGTCCTCGTGGAGCCAGCAAAGAGTACAGACCTGTAATGTAGTTCTGTTGTGTTTTCGTTTTAAACTCTGTTGATTAGTTTTAAACATCGTTTGTTTGATAGACTGACTCGACCTCAGTCCTTTAGTTAGGAATCTAACCATTCCTACAATATTATGATTGTGCAGTATATTGGTAATGCGGTAAATTGATAGTGTAATACATTGATAATGCAATATATTAGTAGTGCAATGTAATGGGTGTGCAGCATATAGTGCAGTATATTGGTGGTGCACAATGATACCGCAGTATATTAGTTGGGTAGTATATTGGTGTTGCAATATATTCACAGTGTGGTACGTATTGGTATTACAATGTATTGGTGAAGCTGTATATTGGTAATGTAGTGCATTGATGATCTATTACATTGGTGAAGCAGGACATTGGTAATGCTGTGTAATGGTGATGTAGTACATTGATAACACAGTGCACTGACAATTGTAAGAATGCAATCGATACCCTGACAAGAATATTCAACAAGGGCACAAGACAAACCCTTAACCCTTCACCTTAACTACTCGTCAAGGAACTGTCTGGGGTTTATCACCTAATTTATGTCTAGGAGTTAATGATGCATAAATTTGGCTCATTAAATTGGTTGATGTAAAGCAGTTCAGATTATATTCACATTTACTCTACCAACCTCCCATCAGGATCTGCACAAGTTACTGAGTGAATTAATTAACTCTTTCTTGTCAATTAGCAAAGAAGTCAGAAAACAAAGCCATGAACTAACAATTATTTATTAACCTTAGAATCATAGATAGCAGCACTTAAGCTTAAACATTGAGTATGCAAATAATTAGTAGATAAGGTTAATTTATGAAATACATAACAGAGGTTGCAAAGATAGTTTAGTTATGTCACAGTAATTCAGCATTAACTGCTTGCTAATTATAGTTAAAATTAGTGTCTGAGATTGATATAAATTGATGAAATTAATTCATAATTAGACTCTTTAGAAAGCTAACAAGTTAGATAGCCAGTCTATTGAATAGATTAAATTCTATATGGCCGCAGTTAGTAACGCGTCGACAACTTATACAAACTTGTCCTTATGAGATAATGTGGATGAATTGGTTGCCTCACCATGATTCATTACAGTGAAGTTTGAAATCTAAACATTACCCTTGTACAGATCCCTAGTGCCTCAGCACTCCCACTGCTCTGCACAACAACAGAGTGCAGGAGTTCTGGTAGGATGGTATTAGTCTTCTGAGATGTCAGAGTGATGAGCCTCCATCTGTAGAAGAGGAGTCTGGAGAAGTCCAGATCCAACTTGTGTGGGATATTCGGGCAGGGCAAAGAAACGTTGCAATCAACCATGGAGCATGTGCTGAACTCTATGCACACAGTGCTGACAGCTTTGATGGAAGTTCAGTCTGCTGCCATCTTGGCTCTGGGTTCCAGCATCTCTTCTGGCTTTCAAAGCAGGAAGGAAAGTATGATAGGGAATTCCAAAGTGTTACTACACTCCTGCACTCTGTTGTTGCGCAGAGCAGCGGGAGTGCTGAGGTACTAGGGATCTGCACAAGGGTAATGTTTATATTTCAAACTTCACTGTAATGAATCATGAAATGAACAGTTATGAACTAGTTTGCTGCTGTTATGATGTTTCTTTGCACTGATTTGGAGATCAAGATGAGGGCATTCATCAGTTGGGTATGAGGAGTGGAGGTGATGGTAGGAGGGACTGGTGTATTGGGTTGGGGCGGGGGGATGATTCAATGGAACTGTTCATTTATGATTTGCTGCCATAGAGCTCTGGCAGCATTGCTGGCTCTTGCTCTTCCTGCTCGTCCTCGACATCCTGGTCATCCTTTTCATCTTGCTCCTCCATGTCTTCCTTCTGAGGTGGCTCCAAGAGTTGCTCACTTAGTAGGGTGATGTTGTGAAAGCATCAGATCACATCAACTCTTGAGACCCAACTCAGACTGTATTAAAGGAACCCCCCAGATCTGTCAAGGCAACAGAAGCTCTGTTTTAGAAGGCCAATGGTTTGCTCTATCAGTGCTCCGATGGAGGTGTAGCTTTCTATATATCATTCCTCTGCCTCTGTGCTCGGGTTCATGAGTCAGGTGGTCAGGGAATATTCCTTGTTCTTAAGCAGCCAGCCTGACACCCAATGGTCTGGGTTTAAGAGAAATAGGATTGAGGACTGGCGTGGGACAATGTCATCGCAACTACTGCCAGGAAACCGGGCACCGATGTGCAATGATCCACTGCCTGTGGTCACACACCAGCTGCAAATTCAGGGAGTGGAAGCCCTTCCTGTTGATGAATAATCTTCATCTGGATCACGCAGGGCAATGTGGGTGCAATCAATGATGCTCAGGACCCTTGGGAAGCCAGCAATTTGGATGAAGCCCAGGATTCTCTCTCCTCTTGTTTAGCTGCCTCCTTAGGAAAGGTGACAAAATGGTTCTGTTTATTGAAGAGGGCATCTATGACCTGCCTTATGCAGCGATGGAATAAAAATTGACATATGTCGCTTACCTGTTGCAACCTGGATTTCCCTAAGTCCTTTACAGCCACATGACCTGGTGCTAAGCTGCAGTTCTTGCTGCAACAGGTGACATAGCTCAGTACCAACCTCTCTGGTAAAGCGGAGCCACTGAACACATTGCTCTTCACTGAAGTTGAGGTAAAAAGTTCTACTGCAGTACACCCATATGGTGTAAGGCCTCCTGCGCTCTCCCTCGTTCCCCCTCTTGTGGCAGCAGCTGCAGATCTCTGCTCTCTTCCTTGCTCTTCCTCCTCCTCACACTCAAGCACACAATAAAGAGCTCAAGACCCTGCACTGCTTTAGCTCCTAAAACTCACTTTCCACAAGTTTTGAAAACACCACAATAGCCCAAAAAAAGGCCTACAAGTACACTAGCAGCCGAAAATGACTAACTAGAGACTTACCCGAGTGCAGCTGAGGATCCCTTCAAATATCATTGATGCAGCCTGGTTACCGACTGTTGGTGCTGAATTACTGGACCGGGTAAAGAATTGGTGAATCTGTCACTCCCACAGTTCAATTTGGCAAAAGGGTCCTTCAACAGGTGAAAGATCTTTATGATACTATATTAATGACGCCTTTGATCCTTACAGGCAGCTGGCTGGGACAACTAAAAGTCGCCAGATCCAAAATGGTGGCCAGTGCACTTCCGGGGGAGATCGGGCATGGGAGATTGCAACCCAAGATTTGTCCCCCCTAATTCTGATTCTACACCCAAAAAATGGGCACAGGGGTGTTAAATTTCTTTACCCCAGTATCTGTCAAATAATAGGACCCAAAAGCAACTAAAGTTTATACTTGCAGGAATAAAGTTGTACAAGGCAATGAGTGTACTGTTACTGTCACTACTTGTTCAACATTACCATAGCTGTGCTTTACTACCAGCCGGAGTATTTTAATTTACATACCAGACAGTGTAAATAGGCACATTATTTAATCAGAATTAATTAAAATGGATCAAGCTTCAAAATTAATTTCCAGTTCTATTAAAAGGCTAAAAACAAGCTTCTCAAAGGCAGCTGAAGTATCCTGATTAACACAGGCCTCTTTGTACACTTTAATATTGTTTCTTGGCACAGACTTGATAATTGGTGACAAAATGCCTTGGGAGAACTCGTGCAGCGAGGACTGGCCGGCATCTGTGCTGTGTGCAGCTTTGTGTCTCAAGTAAGCTGCAAAAAGAATGAGAATATTTTCAGACGCTGCTTCCATTTTAAACTCTTGAGTCAGCTCTTATTCAGCTTTATAACAAAACACAAAGATACTGAGTGTCTTCAACTTAACTAACCAAGATCTGCATGCCCATGGTCCTCTCCAGAGCCTGACTGCTGTGTAAAATGGTAACCCCCTCTGACCCAAAGGTTTCAGTGTGACGAGGGAGATTACATATATATATATATGTGTAAATTGTGGACTCGAGCTAAAATTTGAAGGAGACAATCTCAGCCCTTGCTATTTAAATGTACTTGCAGCGGCCTACTAGGCTAACACATCTCAACATTGGGGTCTAAAAGGGAGACAAGTGTCAACTGCAATGGGGGCAGAGGGCCCCTTCTGCCTCTCCCCTTTGATGTTACCTCCGTGTATGTTGAATAATAAACAGGTCAGCGTCATTTTATGAACTATATAAGCTGGTGCAAGTTAGGTATTCTATAGCACAATGCAGCCAGTGTTTCAGATGAATAACCAAGTGCTGCAGCACAATGGCAAGTCAGCAGATTAGTGTAAGCAAACCTCATTTTCAGCTGATATATTCTGCCCTTGTAAAAGACTTAAAGTAAAACATACAATAAAATCAGCAGAAAAGGGTAACTGCCATCACAGCTCTTCAGTACCCATTACCTTTAAGGTCAGGAAAGCAACATATTAGATGAGTTTTATAGGAAATATAATTGCTTGAGTCAAAGAAGCAAATCAGGAATAATAATATCTGGTATTATACAAGAAAGTTTGATTTAAAAAAAATATCTCTTTTATAATTTATTTTCCAGTGTGCAAAACAAAGCATGTTTTCATGTTGAACTGTTATTATTAACTGCATTGCACTGCCTCACTTAACCCTTTGTGGCCTGCAGTAGTACCTCTGAACTAATGCAGAAGCATAACGTTTACAGTTTTCAAGATAATGCCAAGAATTTTGTGAATTAACAACAAAACTTAAATGGCTACAGAGTTCTAAGGAAGGGTTTATACCCAAAAAGTCTTGTCTGTTCTCTGCACAGGTGCTGTCTGACCTGCTGAGTGTTTTTAACATTTTCTGATTTTGTTTCATGATTTCCAGCATCTGCATTACTTTGCTTTATATTCTCACTGACTCCTTCCATGTTGGACTTGAAATGTACTAATGTAGGAAGCAGTACTGGGTACATTCTAAAAAGCATTCCCCATGTGACTACATGCACTACCTCTATTCCAGTTTATCCTGCGATGGCTAATATTGTCCTATGATATTGTCCTGTTGTTCTTAAATATCTCTTTCAAATATCTGCAGATCTCTACCTCTATCTGATCTCAACTGTTTGGTAATACACATTAAGTTGCAAATCCTGTCCATACTTAAGCATTGCCTCTCTTAGAGCCACTAGATGATATTCCTCTTTGGTTGTTGTTGCTTCTAATTCAGTATATACCACTCAATCCTGACTCCAATTTCTTTGGAATGTTGACCTTTATTCTTTTCCCCAATTTTCTCATTTAACAAACAAGTTGCATAAAGTAGTGCTCCATGGGCAAACATAAATGAAAAGATATGAAAACTCTCGTCATTCAAACCAAATTCTGTACCTCTCTGGTAGGAATAAGAACCTGTGAGAAATCTTTTAAAGATCTATCAGTACTCAAAGGGTTAACTCTGTCCCATGGTTGGCTCCATTGCTCACTGCTAGTGCTGGCCACATCAATGAAATCAACTTATATTTGGAAATAATTCAATGAACTATAGTATGTTTATCTTGCATCTTTGATGTGAACTGAGAATATTTACCAAGCCTCCCAGATTCCCCCAGTGGAACAGCGGTTTCTACCAGAGAATAAAAAGATCTTAACAAGGTTGTGAGGTTTCCTTACCCATTGCATCATGTACAGGTCATGGAAAAAAATCAGCAAAAAGGTGCATCAAAGTGTGTGGATTCAGCATGAAGTCTGTGACTCAATATTACTGCATGAGCAAACTCAGAAAACCAATGGTGCATGGTTTATAGGCACTCATTCTGAGTTGTCAGTTCCTATAGAATTTGTGGATTTCAAAAGAACTTGTATCTGTGTCACTTACCTGACTGTAGACTCTTATTTCTAGTGCTCCTCAGTATCTGAATACATCATGGATTGAGCACTCAATGCTAAATGAGGATAGGAAAAGCTGGTTCAGCAACATCATTGTTTTTATATAGTGACTTTAACATAGAAGGAAGCAGTGAAAAGAAAGAAAGGCTTGCAATTATTTTGCACCTTTCACAACCTCAGGACATTCCCAAGCGCTTTACAGCCAATGAAGTACCTTTGAAGTGTAGCCACTGTTGTAATGTAGGAAACATTACATGTAATGTGGGGACCCAGGAGCGAGGACGAGGCCCAGGATCGAGGACGAGGCCCAGGAGTGAGGTCGAGGCCCAGGAGCGAGGACAGGGCCCAGGAGCGAGGACGAGGCCCAGGAGCGATGTCGAGGCCCAGGAGCGAGGACGGGGCCCAGGAGCGAGGACGAGGCCCAGGAGCGAGGTCGAGGCCCAGGAGCGAGGACGGGGCCCAGGAGCGAGGACGAGGCCCAGGAGCGAGGGCAGGGCCCAGGAGCGAGGTCGAGGCCCAGGAGCAAGGACAGGGCCCAGGAGCGAGGTCGAGGCCCAGGAGCGAGGTCGGGGCCCAGGAGCGAGGTCGAGGCCCAGGAGCGAGAACGGGACCCAGGAGCGAGAACGGGACCCAGGAGCGAGGTCGAGGCCCAGGAGCGAGGTCGAGGCCCAGGAGCGAGGACGGGACCCAGGAGCGAGGACGGGGCCCAGGAGCGAGGACGGGGCCCAGGAGCGAGGTCGAGGTCCAGGAGCAAGGACAGGGCCCAGGAGCGAGGTCGAGGCCCAGGAGCGAGGTCGGGGCCCAGGAGCGAGGTCGAGGCCCAGGAGCGAGAACGGGACCCAGGAGCGAGGTCGAGGCCCAGGAGCGAGGTCGAGGCCCAGGAGCGAGGACGGGCCCCAGGAGCGAGGTCGAGGCCCAGGAGCAAGGACAGGGCCCAGGAGCGAGGTCGAGGCCCAGGAGCAAGGACAGGGGCCAGGAGCGAGGACGGGGCCCAGGAGCGAGGTCGGGGCCCAGGAGCGAGGTCGGGGCCCAGGAGCGAGGTCGAGGCCCAGGAGCGAGGACGGGACCCAGGAGCGAGGTCGAGGCCCAGGAGCGAGGACGAGGCCCAAGAGCGAGGACAGGGACCAGGAGCGAGGACGGGGCCCAGGAGCGAGGACGGGGCCCAGGAGCGAGGTCGAGGCCCAGGAGCGAGGACGGGGCCCAGGAGCGAGGTCGAGGCCCAGGAGCGAGGACGAGGCCCAGGAGCGAGGTCGGGGCCCAGGAGCGAGGTCAAGGCCCAGGAGCGAGGACGAGGCCCAAGAGCGAGGACGGGGACCAGGAGCGAGGACGGGGCCCAGGAGCGAGGACGGGGCCCAGGAGCGAGGTCGAGGCCCAGGAGCGAGGACGGGGCCCAGGAGCGAGGTCGAGGCCCAGGAGCGAGGACGGGGCCCAGGAGCGAGGACGGGGCCCAGGAGCGAGGACGGGGCCCAGGAGCGAGGACGGGGCCCAGGAGCGAGGACGGGGCCCAGGAACGAGGTCGGGGCCCAGGAGCGAGGACGGGGCCCAGGAGCGAGGACGAAGCCCAGGAGCGAGGTCGAGGCCCAGGAGCGAGGTCGGGACCCAGGAGCGAGGACGGGGCCCTGGAGCGAGGTCGAGGCCCAGGAGCGAGGTCGAGGCCCAGGAGCGAGGTCGAGGCCCAGGAGCGAGGAGGGGACCCAGGAGCGAGGACGGGGCCCAGGAGCGAGGACGGGGACCAGGAGCGAGGACGGGGCCCAGGAGCGAGGTCGAGGCCCAGGAGCGAGGTCGGGACCCAGGAGCGAGGACGGGGCCCAGGAGCGAGGACGGGGCCCAGGAGCGAGGTCGAGGCCCAGGAGCGAGGACGGGGCCCAGGAGCGAGGACGGGACCCAGGAGCGAGGTCGAGGCCCAGGAGCGAGGACGGGGCCCAGGAGCGAGGACGGGGCCCAGGAGCGAGGTCGAGGCCCAGGAGCGAGGTCGAGGCCCAGGAGCGAGGTCGAGGCCCAGGAGCGAGGAGGGGACCCAGGAGCGAGGACGGGGCCCAGGAGCGAGGACGGGGCCCAGGAGCGAGGACGGGGCCCAGGAGCGAGGTCGAGGCCCAGGAGCGAGGTCGAGGCCCAGGAGCGAGGTCGGGACCCAGGAGCGAGGACGGGGCCCAGGAGCGAGGACGGGGCCCAGGAGCGAGGACGGGGCCCAGGAGCGAGGACGAAGCCCAGGAGCGAGGTCGAGGCCCAGGAGCGAGGTCGGGACCCAGGAGCGAGGACGGGGCCCAGGAGCGAGGACGGGACCCAGGAGCGAGGACGGGGCCCAGGAGCGAGGTCGGGGCCCAGGAGCGAGGACGGGACCCAGGAGCGAGGTCAGGGCCCAGGAGCGAGGTCGAGGCCCAGGAGCGAGGACGGGGCCCAGGAGCGAGGACGGGGCCCAGGAGCGAGGACGGGGCCCAGGAGCGAGGTCGAGGCCCAGGAGCGAGGTCGAGGCCCAGGAGCGAGGTCGAGGCCCAGGAGCGAGGACGGGGCCCAGGAGCGAGGTCGGGACCCAGGAGCGAGGACGGGGCCCAGGAGCGAGGCCGAGGCCCAGGAGCGAGGACGGGGCCCAGGAGCGAGGTGGGGGCCCAGGAGCGAGGACGGGGCCCAGGAACGAGGTCGGGGCCCAGGAGCGAGGACGGGGCCCAGGAGCGAGGACGGCGCCCAGGAGCGAGGTCGAGGCCCAGGAGCGAGGACGGGACCCAGGAGCGAGGACGGGGCCCAGGAGCGAGGACGGGGCCCAGGAGCGAGGACGGGGCCCAGGAGCGAGGTCGAGGCCCAGGAGCGAGGACGGGACCCAGGAGCGAGGACGGGGCCCAGGAGCGAGGTCGAGGCCCAGGAGCGAGGACAGGGCCCAGGAGCGAGGTCGAGGCCCAGGAGCGAGGTCGAGGCCCAGGAGCGAGGTCGCGGCCCAGGAGCGAGGTCGGGGCCCAGGAGCGAGGTCGAGGCCCAGGAGCGAGGACGGAGCCCAGGAGCGAGGTCGAGGCCCAGGAGCGAGGAAGGGGCCCAGGAGCGAGGACGGGGCCCTGGAGCGAGGTCGGGACCCAGGAGCGAGGACGGGGCCCAGGAGCGAGGACGGGGCCCAGGAGCGAGGTCGGGACCCAGGAGCGAGGTCGAGGCCCAGGAGCGAGGTCGGGACCCAGGAGCGAGGTCGAGGCCCAGGAGCGAGGACGGGGCCCAGGAGCGAGGTCGGGACCCAGGAGCGAGGACGGGGCCCAGGAGCGAGGTCGGGACCCAGGAGCGAGGTCGAGGCCCAGGAGCGAGGACGGGGCCCAGGAGCGAGGTCGGGGCCCAGGAGCGAGGTCGAGGCCCAGGAGCGAGGACGGGGCCCAGGAGCGAGGACGGGGCCCAGGAGCGAGGACGGGGCCCAGGAGCGAGGTCGAGGCCCAGGAGCGAGGACGGGGCCCAGGAGCGAGGACGGGGCCCAGGAGCGAGGTCGAGGCCCAGGAGCGAGGACGGGTCCCAGAAGCGAGGACGAGGCCCAGGAGCGAGGTCGAGGCCCATTAGCGAGGTCGGGACCCAGGAGCGAGGACGCGGCCCAGGAGCGAGGTCGAGGCCCAGGAGCGAGGACGGGGCCCAGGAGCGAGGTCGAGGCCCAGGAGCGAGGTCGAGGCCCAGGAGCGAGGTCGGGACCCAGGAGCGAGGTCGAGGCCCAGGAGCGAGGACGGGGCCCAGGAGCGAGGACGGGGCCCAGGAGCGAGGACGGGGCCCAGGAGCGAGGTCGAGGCCCAGGAGCGAGGACGGGGCCCAGGAGCGAGGACGGGGCCCAGGAGCGAGGTCGAGGCCCAGGAGCGAGGAAGGGGCCCAGGAGCGAGGACGGGTCCCAGAAGCGAGGACGAGGCCCAGGAGCGAGGTCGAGGCCCATTAGCGAGGTCGGGACCCAGGAGCGAGGACGCGGCCCAGGAGCGAGGTCGAGGCCCAGGAGCGAGGTCGAGGCCCAGGAGCGAGGAAGGGGCCCAGGAGCGAGGACGGGTCCCAGAAGCGAGGACGAGGCCCAGGAGCGAGGTCGAGGCCCAGGAGCGAGGTCGAGGCCCAGGAGCGAGGTCGAGGCCCAGGAGCGAGGACGGGGCCCAGGAGCGAGGACGGGACCCAGGAGCGAGGTCGGGGCCCAGGAGCGAGGTCGAGGCCCAGGAGCGAGGACGGGGCCCAGGAGCGAGGTCGGGGCCCAGGAGCGAGGTCGAGGCCCAGGAGCGAGGACGGGGCCCAGGAGCGAGGACGGGGCCCAGGAGCGAGGTCGGGACCCAGGAGCGAGGACGGGGCCCAGGAGCGAGGTCGGGGCCCAGGAGCGAGGTCGGGGCCCAGGAGCGAGGTCGGGGCCCAGGAACGAGGACGGGGCCCAGGAGCGAGGTCGGGGCCCAGGAGCGAGGACGGGGCCCAGGAGCGAGGTCGGGACCCAGGAGCGAGGACGGGGCCCAGGAGCGAGGTCGAGGCCCAGGAGCGAGGGCGGGGCCCAGGAGCGAGGTCGAGGCCCAGGAGCGAGGACGGGGCCCAGGAGCGAGGTCGGGACCCAGGAGCGAGGACGGGGCCCAGGAGCGAGGTCAAGGCCCAGGAGCGAGGGCGGGGCCCAGGAGCGAGGTCGGGACCCAGGAGCGAGGACGGGGCCCAGGAGCGTGGACGGGGCCCAGGAGCGTGGACGGGGCCCAGGAGCGAGTTCGAGGCCCAGGAGCGAGGACGGGGCCCAGGAGCGAGGTCGGGACCCAGGAGCGAGGACGGGGCCCAGGAGCGAGGTCGAGGCCCAGGAGCGAGGACGGGGCCCAAGAGTGAGGTCGAGGCCCAGGAGCGAGGTTGGAACCCAGGAGCGAGGACGCGGTCCAGGGGCAAGGAGGAGGCCTAGGAGTGAGGACGAGCCCAGCAGCAAGGTCGAAGCCCAGGAGTGGTGCAGCGTGGACTAGTAGCGGGGTCGGGAGGACCACACTGCAGCCTATGAATCCCAGGCAGAGAGGACCTGCGGGAAGGAGGGAGGAGGACAGTAGGAGTATGTTTGTGTGTGTGTGCTCGACTAATGTAGCAGAGCCTGGTCTCCAATCGTCTTGGATCCCCTTGCCATTGGACCAAGACCTTGCTCTGTCAAGCCCGTGTGGTAGCTGGTGTGCAACGGCCACCCCACGTTAAAAGAATTCACGCACAGGCACCTTCCACCCTTTAAAATGAAGTTTGGGACCTGGAACGTCAGGACCCTCATGGACAACCCCAACAGCGACAGACCGGAACGCCGTACTGCTATCGTTGCCCAGGAGCTCAGACGTTTCAACATAGACATCGCCTCCCTAAGCGAGATCCGGTGGGCAGGGGAAGGCCAGCTCAAGGAGCAAGGCGGTGGTTACACCTTCTTCTGGAAAGGCAAACCTGAAGAAGAATGCCGCCTCCATGGGGTAGGCTTCGTCATAAAGAATGAGCTTGTTGAACATCTCAGAGACTCCTCTTGTGGAATAAACAAACGCCTCAGGACTCTACGGCTCACTCTAGCTCAGAACCAGTGCGCTACGGTCATCAGTGCGTACGCCCCAACACTGGAAGCCACAGATGAGACCAAAGAGGAATTCTACTCCAGCCTTGAACAATCCCTGTCCCGAGTCCCAACGGGCGACAAGCTGATCCTCCTTGGCGACTTCAATGCCAGAGTTGGAAAGGACACAGACATCTGGGGAGGTGTGATCAGCAGAGAGGGGGTAGGGAAAGCCAACTCCAACGTTACCCTCCTCCTGACGAAATGCTTAGAACATGGCCTTGTCATAACCAACACCTTGTTCCGCCAGAGAGACAAGTACAAGGCTTCATGGCAACACCCTTGCTCCAAGCACTGGCATCTGCTGGACTACGTCATCGTCTGAACGAGGGACCGCAAGGACGTCTGCATCACTTGCACCATGACAGGAGCTGATGACTGCTGGACAGACCACCGCCTAATCCGTTCTGTCATCTCCATCAACGTAGCCCCAAAACAGCAGCGGCAACAGAAGCAATGCCGCAGGAAAATCAACGCTGGGGCACTCAAAGACCCTGCTAAGAAAGCCCTATTCGGCCTGTGCCTCACAAACAACCTGACGACTCCCAGTGATGCAGAGACACAGAGTGCCCACCGCGCCTGGTCTGCACTCAAGGTCTCCATAATCAGCACCTGTGAAGAGACGCTCGGTCACTCGACCAGGAAACACCAAGACTGGTTCGACGAGAACGACCGGGAGATCCAGGAGCTAATGAGCCACAAGCGCAAGGCATTCCTGATCTAGAAACAGCAACAGACTCGAGAGCAAGAAAACAGCTCTACAGACGCCTGAAGGCCGAGGTCCAACAAAAAACTCGCGACCTAAAGAACAGATGGTGGGTGGAGAAAGCGCAGGCGATCCAGCAGCTAGCCGACAACCACGACATGCGTGGATTCTTTAGCGCAGTCAAGACCACCTACGGCCCAAGCACCCAAGGTCCTACCCCACTGCGGGCCAAGAACGGAGAGGTACTCATCCAGGACAGAGAGGCAGTCAGTGCCCGCTGGAAGGAGCACTTCAAAGATCTCCTTAACCGAGACTCTGTCTTTGACGCGAGTGACCACAACTCCATCCCGCAGCATGCTACCCACCACCACCTCAGCACAACCCCAGCCCGGCATGAGGTTGAAAAGGCCATCCGACAACTGAAGGACAACAAGGCCTCAGGAGCAGATGGAATCCCCGCCGAGGTGCTAAAACATGGCAGAGAAGCAATATTGGCATGAATACATGAACGCATTTCTCTTATTTGGAAGGAGGAGAGCGTGCCTGAGGATCTCAGATGCCATAATCATGACCATCTTCAAGAAAGGTTACAAGTCCGATTGTGGTAATTACAGAGGCGTCTCCCTGCTGTCTGCCACAGGGAAAGTCATCGCAAGAACCCTCCTCAGTCGCCTTCTCCCAGTGGCTGAAGAGCTCCTCCCGGAGTCGCAATGTGGATTCCGCCCACTAAGGGGCACAATGGACATAATCTTCACCGCACATCAACTACAAGAGAAATGCAAGGAACAGCACCAACTGCTGTACATGGCCTTCTTTGACCTCACAAAGGCCTTCGACACCGTCAACCGTGAGGGATTATGGAGTGTCCTCCTCAAATTCGGCTACCCTCAAAAGTTTGTCACCATCCTCCGCCTGCTTCACGACGACATGCAAGCCATGATACTGACCAACGGATCCACCACAGACCCAATTCACGTACGGACCAGGGTCAAGCAAGGCTGTGTCATCGCACCAACGCTCTTCTCGATCTTCCTGGCTGCAATGCTCCATCTCATCCTCAGTAAACTCCCCGCAGGAGTGGAGCTAATCTACAGAACAAACGGGAAACTGTTCAACCTCCGTCGCCTCCAGTCCAGATCCAAGATCGTCCCATCCTCTGTCATCGAATTACAGTATGCAGACAAAGCTTGCATCTGCACTCACTCGGAGGCCGAACTCAAAACCATCGTCAACACCTTCACCGAAGCACATGAGAGCATGGGCCTTACAATGATCATCCGTAAGACAAAGGTCCTCCACCAACCTGCCTCCACCAACCTGCCCCCGCCACACAGTACTGCACCCCGATTATCAACATCCATGATGAGGTCTACAGAGCAGTAGTAATACCCACCCTCCTGTATGCTTCAGAGACATGGACCAGGTACAGCAGGCACCTCAAAGCACTGGAGAGGTACCACCAATGCTGCCTCTGCAAGATCCTGCAAATCCATTGGCAGGATAGGCACATCAATGTCAGTGTTCTCGCTCAGGCCAACATCCCCAGCATTGAAGCTTTGACCACGCTCGATCAGCTCCGATGGACGGGCCACATCGTCCGCATGCCCAATACGAGACTTCCAAAGCAAGCGCTCTACTCCGAGCTCCGACAAGGCAAGAGAGCCCCAGGTGGGCAGAGGAAACATTTCAAGGACACCCTCAAAGCCTCCTTGAAAAAGTGTAACATCCCCACCGACACCTGGGAATCCCTGGCCCAAGACCGCACAAAGTAGAGGAGAAGCATCTGGGAAGGCGCCAAACACTTCGAGTCTCTTCACCGGGAGCCAGTGGAAGCCAAGTGCAAACAGTGGAAGGGGCGCACGTCAACCCAAGCACCCCACCCACCCGCCCCTTCAACCACCATCTGCCCCACCTGTGACAGAGACAGTAGGTCCCGCATTGGACTCATCAGTCACCTGAGAACTCGTTTTTAGTGTGGAAGCAAGTCATCCTCGGTTCCGAAGGACTGCCTAAGAAATAGGAAACGCGGCAGCCAGTTGCGCACAGCAAGCTCCCACAAACAGCAATGTGATACTGACCAGATAATCTGTTTTTGCTATGTTGATTGAGGGATAAATATTGGCCAGGACACCAGGGATAACTCCCCTGCTCTTCTTCGAAATAGTGCCATAGGATCTTTTACGTCCACGTGAGAGAGCAGACAGGGCCTCGGTTTTAATGTCTCATCTGAAAGACGGCACCTAGAAACATAGAAGATAGGAGCAGGAGTAGGCCATTCGGCCCCTCGAGCCTGTTTCACCATTTAATGAGATCATGGCTGAACATCCAAATTCAGTACCCTGTCCCTGCTTTCTCCCCATATCCCTTGATCCCTTTAGCCTTAAGAAATATATCTCACTCCTTGAATATATTTAATGAACTGGCCTCAATTGCCTTGTGTGGCAGAATTCCACAGGTTCACCACTCTCTGGGTGAAGAAATTCCTCCTCATCTCTGTCCTAAATGGCTTACCCCTTACCTTTAGACTGTGACCCCTGGTTCTGGGCTCCCCCGCCATCGGGAACATCCTTCCTGCATCTAGTCTGTCAAGTACTGTTAGAATTTTATAAGTTTCAATGAGATCCCCTCTCATTCTTCTAAACTCTAGCGAATATAAGCCTAATCGACCCAATCTCTCCTCATACATCATTCCTGCCATCCCAGGTATCAGTCTGGTGAATCTTCGCTGTGCTCTCTCCATGGCAAGAACATCCTTCCTCAGATAAGGCAACCAAAACTGCACACAATACTCAAGGTGTGGTCTCACCAAGGCCCTGTACAACTGCAGCAAGACATCCTTGTTCCTGTACTCGAATCCTCTCACTATGAAGGCCAACATACCATTTGCCTTCTTAACCGCCTGCTGCACCTGCATGCTTACCTTCACTGACTGGTGCATAAGGACACCCAGGTCTCGTTGCACTTCCCCTTTTCCCAATCTATTGCCATTCAGATAATAATCTGTCTTCCTGTTTTTGCCACCGAAGTGGATAACCTCGCATTTATCCACATTATACTGCATTTGCCATGCATCTGCCCAATCACCCAACCTGCCCAAATCGTACTGGAGTTTCTCTGCCTCCTCCTCACAGCACACACACACACCCAGCTTTGTGTCGTCTGCAAACTTGGAGATATTACATCTAGTTCCCTCGTCTAGATCATTTATATATATTGTGAATAGCTGGGGTCCTAGCACCTATCCCTGCGGTACCCCACCAGTCACTGCCTGCCACTCAGAAAAAGACCCGTTTTTTCCAACTCTTTACTTCCTGTCTGCCAACCAGTTCTCTATCCAAGACAGTACCTTACCCCCAATCCCATGTGCTTTAACTTTGCACGCTAATTTCTTATACGGGACCTTATCGAAAGCCTTCTGATAGTCCAAATACATCACATCCACTGGTTCTCCCTTATCTATTCTACCAATTACATCCTCAAAAAATTCCAGTAGATTAGTCAAGCATGATTTACCTTTTGTAAATCCATGTTGACTTTGTCCGATCCTGTCACTGTTTTCCAAGTGCTCTGCTATTTCATCTTTTATAATGGACTCTAGCATTTTCCCCACTACCGATGTCAGGCTTACCAGTCTATAATTCCCCGTTTTCTCTCTACCACCTTTTTTAAATAGTGGGGTTACATTAGCTATCCTCCAATCCATGGGAACTGTTCCAGAGTCTATAGAATTTTGGAAGATAACCAGCAATGCATCTACTATTTCTGGGGCCACTTCCTTAAGTAACCTAGGATATAGATCATCAGGCCCTGGGGATTTATTGGCCTTCAATCCCGTCAATTTCCCTAACACCATTTCGCTACAAATACTGATTTCATTCAATTCCTCCCTTTCATTAGACCCTATGTTCCCTGACATCTCTGGGAGGTTATTTGTGTCCTCCTTTGTGAAGACAGAACCAAAGTATGTATTTAATTGGTCGGCCATTTCTTTGTTCCCCATTATAATTTCCCCTGATTCTGACTGCAAGGGACGACGCTTGACATCACCAATCTTTTTCTCTTCACATATCTACAGAAGCTTTTACAGTCAGTGTTTATGTTCCCTGTACGCTTACTCTCATAATCTATTTTCCCCTTCTTAATTGATACCTTTGTCCTCCTTTGCTGAATCCTAAATTGCTCCCAATCCTCAGGTTTGCTGCTTTTTCTGGCCAAATTATATGTCCTCTCCTTGGATCTTATGCTATCCCTAATTTCCCTTGTTAGCCACGATTGAGTCACCTTTTTTGTTTTATTTTTATGCCAAACTGGGATGAAAAAATTCTGTAGTTCATCCATGCAATCTTTAAATATTTGCCATTGCCTATTCACCGTCAACCCTTTAAGTAACGTTTCCCAATCCATCCTAGCCAACTCATGCCTCATACCATCATAGTTTCCTTTATTTAAATTTAGGACCCTAGTCTCTGAGTTAACTAATTCACTCTCCATCTTAATGAAGAACTCTATCACATTATGATCGCTCCTCCCCAAGGGGCCTCGCACAACAAGATTACTAATTAATTCTTTCTCATTACATAATACCCAGTCTAAGATGGCCTGATCTCTCGTTGGTTCCTCGACATATTGGTCCAGGAAACCATCCCGTATACACTCTAGGAATTCCTCCTCCACAGTATTGTTATTAATTTGGTTAGCCCAATCTATATGTAGATTAAAGTCACCCATGATAACTGCTGTGCCCTTATTGCACGCGTCTCTAATTTCCCGTTTAATGCCACCCCAACCTCAGCATTACTGTTTGGGGGTCTGTATACAACTCCCACTAACGTTTTCTGCCCGTTGGTATTTCTCAGCTCTGCCCATACAGATTCCACATCATCAGAGCTAATATCCTTCCTTACTATTATGTTAATCTCCTCTTTAACAAGCAATGCTACCCCACCTCCTTTTCCTTTTTTCCTGTCCTTCCTGAATATTGAATATCCCTGGATGTTGAATTCCCAGTCTAGGTCACCCTGGAGCCATGTCTCCGTAATCCCAATTATATCATATTCGTTTACATCTGTTTGCGCAGCTAATTCATCCACCTTATTACGAATGCGCCTCGCATTAAGACACAAAGCATTCAGGCTTGATTTTTTAACACTCTTAGTCCTTTTAGAATTATTATTTACTGTGGCCCTGTTTGATTTACACCCTTGATTTCTCTGCCTTTCACTTTTGCTTTTCTCCTTCCTGTCTTTTGTTTCTATCCTTGCTTCCCTTTCCTCTGTCTCCCTGCACAGGTTCCCAACACCCTGCCATTTTAGTTTAAACCCTCCCCAACAGCACTAGCAAATACACCCCCTAGGACATCAGTTCCGGTCCTGCTCAGGTGCAAACCGTCCAGTTTGTACTCGTCCCACCTCCCCCAGAACCGGTTCCAATGTCCCAGGAATTTGAATCCTTCCCCCTTGCACCATTCCTCTAGCGATGTATTCATCTGAAATATTCTTCTATTTCTATCCTGACTAGCATGTGGCACTGGTAGCAATCCTGAGATTACTACCTTTGAGGTCCTATTTTTTAATATACCTCCTAACTCCCTATATTCAGCTTTTAGGACCTCATCCCATTTTTTTACCTATATCGTTGGTACCTATATGCACCACGACAACTGGCTGTTCACCCTTGCCCTCCAGAATGCCCTGCAGCCGCCTGAGACATCCTTGACCCTTGCACCAGGGAGGCAACGCACCATCCTGGAGTCTCATTTGCAGCCACAGAAACGCCTATCTATTCCCCTTACAATAGAATCCCCTATCACTATAGCTCTCCCATTCTTTTTCCTCCCTTCCTGTGCAGCAGAACCACCCATGGTGCCAGGAAGTTGGCTGCTGCTGCCTTCCCCCAATAAGCCATCTCCCTCAACAATATCCAAAGTGGTATATCTGTTTGACAGGGGGATGGCCACAGGGGACCCCTGCACTACCTGACTGCACCTACTACTCTGCCTGGTGGTCACCCATTCCCTTTCTGCCTGTGCAGCCTTTACCTGCGGTGTGACCAACTCCCTAAATGTGCTATTCACAATGTCCTCAGCATCGCAAATGCTCCAGTATGTATCCATTTGCACCTCCAGCGCCGCAATGCGGTCTGTCAGTAGCTGCAGCTGTATACACTTCCTGCACACATGTTCGTCAGGGACATAGGAAGTGTCCCTGATTTCCCACATAGTGCAGGAGGAGCATGCCACGGGGCCGAGCTGTGCTGCCATGACTTACCCTTTAATTAATTCAAATTAAATTAAATCAAATCAATACCACTAATTACACTACAATTAAATGATATAATCAAGGGCCCTTGTTTACTAGCACTCCCCGCTACACAACAGAAACCCTAGAAACTATAAACTGCAAAAATGAAGTTTGGAAAAAAGTGGGAAAGAGAAAAATACTCACCAACCAATGACTTACCTGCTTTCTGGTGATGTCACACTTTGATTACTTTTTACTCCTCTCTGCTGCTGCCGGTGAGTCTGGGCTGCTCTCTCTCTCCCCGTTCTTTAACTCCTCAGTCTCCACCCAGGGCCGCTCTTGCTGCTGCCACCGGTGAGTCTGGGCCGCTCTCTCTCTCTCCCCATTCTTTAATTCCTCGGTCTCCACGCTCAGTCTCAACCCAGGGCTGCTCTCGTTGCTGCCGCCAGTGAGTCTGGGCCACTCTCTCCCTCCCCGCTCTTTAACTCCGCTGTCTCCACGCTCAGTCTCCACCCAGGGCCACTCTCGCTGATGCCGCCGGTGAGTCTGGGCCGCTCTCTCTCTCCCGTTCTTTAATTCTTCGGTCTTCACGCTCAGTCTCAACCCAGGGCTGCTCTCGCTGCTGCCGCCGGTGAGTCTGGGCTGCTCTCTCTCTCCCCGTTCTTTAACTCCTCAGCCTCCATGCTCAGTCTCCACCCAGGGCTGCTCTTGCTGCTGCTGCCGGTGAGTCTGGGCTGCTCTCTCTCTCCGTTATTTAACTGCTGCCGCCGGCAGTTGCCTGCTGCTGCACCTCCGACAGGGCAGCACTCCCTCAGCACTGTACTGGAATGTCAGCCTAAATTTTTGTGCTCAATTCTCTGGAGTTGGACTTGAACCCACAACTTTCTGACTCAGAGGTGAGAATGCTACCAACTGAGCCATGGCTGACAGTACAGTGGATGGACAAGAGACCAGAGTCAGAGAAATACTGCATTCTGCGGGGGTTGGGGGTGAAGAGGCAGGGGGTGGGGGGGGGGACATTGCGGGTGTGGTTGTAGGTCTGGAGGAGGTTACAGAGTTAGGGAGGGGTGAGGCCATGAAGTGATTTAAAGACAAGGATGAGAATTTTTAAATTGGACGCATTGGGGAACTGGGAGCCAATGTTTGAGCAGAACTTGTTACGGGATAGGATACAGGCAGCAGAGTTTTGAATGAGCTGAAGTTTATGGAGGATGGGTGCCTGGTCAGGAAAACGTTTGAGTAGTCTAGTCTGGAGGTAACAAAAGCATGGATAAGGTGTCATAAATCTCATCATCGAGAAACTACCTATGAAATAACACTGGACGGCCAGCTGGTGGCGCCGTCCAAGGAGTATAAATACTCGGGCGTTGGCCCCAGCTTTCCAGGGACATTTTGTAAGACAAGGTGCTAGTGGATACAACTAGACCTCCATGTTCTGAAACAAGTTGATTAAAGCCTTGCTTTATGCTCAAACCAAGTGCGCAGTGAGTTTTATTACATCAATTTAATCAACTTGATATCGACTCCACGCTTTGGGTGATTTCGGGAACAGCCAGCTACGACTCGAACCGTAGAAGGGAACTCAGACAAGTAATCGATCCATCACGGAGAAGCTACTCAGACCCGCCCATCTCGACCTGGACCCGAATTCACTTACAGCTGCGAAGGTATGGAAACACTGGTATCGTACTTTCAGCAACTTCCTCAGGGTGTGTTGTGAAAATGTTCCTGATAAATTAGAAATACTTGCTAATTACGTATCCCCTCATGTGTTTGATTATATTGAAGACTGTGTAGACTATGACGCCGCTATCCAAATACTACAGCAGCTATATGTCAAGTCCCCAAATGAAATTTTTTCTTGGCATCTACTGGCCACAACTCGACAACAACCCGGGGAATCACTTGACGAATTCCTTCAGAAACTTCACAGGCTCAGCAAGGATTGTAACCTTAAAGCTGTTACAGCTGAGCAGTACCAGGAGGAGTTAATTCGTGATTCCTTTATTAATGGGATTGCGTCTCCCTTCATACGTCAGCGTCTGTTGGAGAATAAAACCCTCAAGTTACAGGCTGCCTATGACCAGGCATGTTCTCTGGACTTAGCAAAGAGGAATGCAAACACCTATCTTTCACCACGTGCACGGGCTGCTGCCATATCTTTTAGTGATTCCTTCGATAGGCCTCAGGCGGAAGCCCTCATGGATGACCACTCCAACCCGGCTGATGACAACCCTACCCTAGAAACCTACACTGATGACGACCTCTTGGCAGTCTGGAAGGAAGTGTTTCTTCTGTGGAGGTGCATTCCATTATAGGAAATTTTGTCCTGCTCGTAACGCGACCTGCAATCATTGCAGCAAGAAAGGCCACTTTTCTAAGGTATGCCAGTCAAGAGCCGCTGTTAGTAAGAAAGGCCACTTTTCTAAGGTATACCGGCCGAGAGCTCCTGTTAGTTTTGCAGCTACTATCTATAAAACTGCTCCTCCCGCAAGAGCCACTACTAAGATTACAGCTGCAATCTATAAAACTGCTCCTCCCCCAAGAACCACTACTAAGGTTACAGCTGTCAAGGGTAAAACTGCCCCTCCTCCCATCACAGCTGTTTTTGCCCAAAGTTTGTCCCATGCAGCCACGAAGGTTTCGGTAAATGGACACATTTTGAGTGCACTAATCGACGCATGCAGCTCTGACAGCTTCATTAGTGAGCAGGCTCTCAGTAAGTTAAAACTGCATATTTACCCCTCAGACAGAGAAATTGCAATGGCCCTGATGACACTGACCACCAATTCTTCCGGCTTTTGTCTTGTCGACCTTATTCTCAATGGCTGCACTTATTTCTCCACCTGGCTCAGGGTGCTCAAGAACCTATTCAGTGATGTGCTCCTGGGACAGGATTTCCAGAAACAACACAAAAGACTCACTTTCGAGTTTGGAGGGTCAAAGCCGGAGCTTACTATTTCCAAAGTACTGTTTTGTGCGCTTTTGGCGGCTTCGCTCGACAAGCCCTCCTTGTTTGCCAATCTTTCCCCCGATGTAAGCCCAGAGTCACTAAATCACGACGTTTCAGCCAAGATGATCGAGACAGAAATCTCTCGCCTTCTAGCTGACGGTATCATTGAGCCATGTTCATCTTCCTGGCGGGCTCAAGTCGTCGTTGTTAAAAATCCTCTGAAGCAACACAAGAAACATCTTTGCATCGATTACTCGCAAATTATTAACCAGTATACCGACCTGGATGCATACCCACTACCATACATCGATGACATGGTCAATAACCTTGCCAACTGCAAGGTATTTTCAACTTATGATTTAAAGAGCGTGTAGAGTCCGCGCCTTAATAATACACGGACTGCGGGAGAACAATAAAACAGGTATTTACTGAACAGAGAGTGAACGTCAGACTGAAGTACAGAAGCCTGCTAGGGCTTTTGATACAGGTGTGGTCACTGCCGGTACTGCAGTATAAAATCAGTTCTTCTCTTAAAGGTACATACACAACAATTCCTCCCCTTTTAGATAAACAGTACATAACATTCATTTAACAACTAAATAATAACTAATTACAATTACAATTTTCTCGGTACTATATACATCAACTGAAAAAATTATTTATAAGTTCAGTCTTTGAGGAGGCTTCCTGATCCTGACTGGATAACGCCTTTCTCGAGTATCCTGTTCTTGCGGTGGAGTCGATTCTGGCTCATTGTCATTGGTTGGTTCGTCAGCTTCCAATACCACTGCTTCTGAGGTAGACGCAATCTGTACTTCGGGTTCATTACCAGGTGCACATGCTCGTGGTATAGGTTTGGCTTGTTCCTGTGACTCTAGAATCTGGTCAGCATGGCGTCTCACGATGCTCTCTCCAACGTCCACTGTGTACATTAGTGGTCCCTGCTGTGTGCATATCGTTCCTGGCTGCCATTTTTCTGTTCGGTAGTCACGGGCCAAGACTGGTTGTCCTATCTTGAAGCTCCTGGTTGGCATCTCGTTGATGTGCTGGAATTGCTTATCCTCAACATTTTGTCTTATGTTTGGTTTGAACAAATCCAGGCGACATCTTAGCCTTCGGTTGAAGAACATTATGGCTGGAGCTTGGTTGGTGACTGCATGTGTCGCATTCCGGTAAGCAAACAAGAAATTATCTACCTTGTGTTGTAGTGGTATGTCGTCGTTATACATCGCCTTTATTGCCTTTTTAAAGGTCTGAACAAACCTCTCAGCCAATCCATTTGTGGCTGGATGATATGGGGCAGATGTGTAATGTTTCACCCCATTATTCCTCAGAAACCTCCGGAAATCCTCGGACACAAACTAGGGCCCATTGTCGGAGCGAATCTGTTCTGGCAAGCCATTCCTGGTGAAGATGGTCCGTAGGACTGCAATAGTTTTCTCCGTGGTGGTGGAGGACATTTTGATGACCTCTGGCCATTTCGAATGGGCATCCACGATGATTAGAAACATTGGCCTAGAAATTCGGTAGGCTTAGCGCCGCTTTTGAGGCACTAGAGGGCCTAGCGCCGGAGTTATGGCCAGTTTGGAAATTGAGTGGGTCCCTAAATCGGCGTTAGGCCATTAGCGCTGCGCCGGCACCGATGACGTCATCGGTGTGCGCAGCGTCCCGGTTGCCATGGTAACCCGCCCGAACTCCGAAATTGACTTGCGGCCGCCTCGCCCGTGGCAGCCGCAAGCAACGTTCTGGCAGGGGTGCCTTACTGGACTTTGCGCCGGCGCATTAAAGGCCCCGCGGCGGCCGGCCGCTTTCCCGCCAGCCGCCTGGCCGCAGCTCCCTCCCCGGACTTCTCCCCCCACCCCCCCCCCCCCCCCGGGACAGATGCAAGCCCGGCACTTGTCCGAGGTGCCGGGCTCATTTTTACAATGATTTTCGCGGGCCGCGGCCGGGTGCAGGCAGCTCCTCCTTAAGGGAAGGAGGAGGCCTGCACTTCCCGAACCTGCCGCACCGCAGCGGGCGCTGCAGCGCCGGAATAGCGCCGCAATTCAGCGCGTAGCGCCAGTTTTCAGGCGCAAACAGCTTTCAGCAGCGCCGGCAGCCGTTTGGGCGCAGAACTAGTGAATTTTTGGCCCGCCCAGCGCGACTTAGCTCCGGCACTAACTTCCGGCGCTAAAGCCGTCGCTGCGCCAAAACTCAATTTCTAGGCCATTGAGTCCATAAATGCACCAGCAAAATCAATGTGTACCCGTTGCCATGGAGATGAGGGCCACTCCCATGGGTGTAGAGGGGCCTGTGGTGGTGCATTTTGGACTTTCTGGCATCCTGAGCAGCTCTTGGTCAGGTCCTCGATTTGTTTATCGATTCCCGGCCACCACACATAAGCCCTGGCTAGGCTTTTCATTTTTACCCCTCCCAGATGACCCTCATGAAGCTCATTGAGCACTCTGTCTCTCAACTTGGGTGGAATTACCACTCGGGATCCACACATCAAGGTCCCCCGGCACACTGACAGCTGTTCTCTCCTTGTCGAGAATGCTGGCAACAGTGAGTCGCCATGTGCTGGCCATCCCTTCACCGTCAAATCATAGACCCGAGAGAGTGTCGGGTCATTTCGGGATTCCTTCTCTATACTTGAGTTTGTAACAGGCAGACATTCGACTATGGTCGCATGGAATATCTCAACAGGGTCCACTGCAGGTGCTTCCTCTACCGTAGGCAAAGGTAGGCGCGACAGCCCATCAGCGTTTCCATGCTGCTTCGTACCCTTGTACTCTATGTCGTACTGATATGCCCCTAGAAAAAGTGACCATCTTTGCAGCCGTTGTGCCGTCATCACCGGAACGCCCTTCTTTGGGTTAAAAATGGAGACCAGGGGCTGATGATCAGTCAGTAGGGTGAATTTCTGCCCGTGCAGATAGTGATTGAACTTCTCCACCCCCCACACCAGGCTGAGGGCCTCCCTGTCAATCTGGGCATAGTTACGCTCGGCTGAGGTTAACGAGCGCGACGCAAAGGCTATTGGCCTCGCTGAACCGTCAAGGAATTTGTGTGACAGCACCGCTCCAATGCTGTAGGGAGACGCATCACATGCCAACCGAATCGGTAGTGTTGGGTTGTAGTGGGCCAATACTTCTTTTGAAGTGGTTAGGCATTTACATTTCTGAAAGGCACGCTTACATTCATCACTCCATTTCCATGTTACTCCAGTTTGCAGCAGGGCATTCAGTTGGTGCAGAATTGTAGATAAATTCGGCAAGAACTTATGGTAGTAGTTCACCAGCCCGAGAAACGACCTCAGTTGCGACACATTTTCCGGTGCTGGAGCCTTGACTACAGCCTCAATCTTGTCTGGCGACTTATGCAACCCTTCCTCATCAATCATGTGACCACAATACGAGATTTGTCTCCTGAAGAACTCGCATTTGGGGCGGTTGGCTCGTAGCCCATATTCCTGCAATCTAGTGAGCACCTGCTCCAGGTTGGCAAGGTGTTCACTGTCATTTTCGCCCGTAACCAGGATGTCGTCCAAATAACATTGGGTCCCCGGGATCCCTTGCAGGACTTGTTCCATCGCCCTCTGCCAAATAGCCAGGGCTGATGCTACCCCGAATACCAGTCGATTGTACTGGTAAAGGCCTTTGTGAGTGTTTATCGTGAGGTATTTCCTAGATGCTTCTTCCACCTCCATTTGTAGATACGCTTGGGCCAGATCAATCTTTGTAAAGCGTTTCCCTCCAGATAGTGAGGCGAAAATATCTTCTATCCGTGGAAGTGGATATTGTACTGTGTGCAGGACTGGGTTCACAGTTACCTTGAAGTCCCCACAGATGCGAACCTTCTTCGGCTCCCCAGGCGTGCTGCTCAATGATTTCTTCATTACAGGAACGATGGGTGTGGCCCACTCGCTCCAGTCCACCTTGAACAGCACACCCGAACGCTCCAGACTCTCCAGTTCTGCTTCAACGGCTGGGCGGATCGCGTACAGCACCGGTCTGGCCTTAAAAAATTTTGGGTTTGCTTTATCTTCGATTTTTATCGTTGCCTTTACTCCTTTTAGAGTCCCAAGTCCTTGTTGGAACACCTCTTTCGCGTCAGTTAGAATTTGTGACAGTCGTCCAGGTGTGACATCATCATCCTTTTTGTCAGTCACAGTTAGCGCCTGAATGGAATGCCAATCCAATTGTATTTTTCGGATCCATTCACGTCCCAATAATGGTGGTCCTCCATCTTGTAGTATATATAGATACAGTTTCTGTGTTTCCTTGCCGTTGTATTTAAATGGCACCCTTATTTTTCCTCTGGGGTAGACTTTTTGCCCCGTGTATGTCTTCAATACAATGGACGTGTCCTTTAAGTGTATGTGTGAGAATAGCCGCTCATAGTCTCGTCGATTCATGACAGTTAGGGCTGATCCTGTATCCAATTCCATCTTTACTTGGGACCCTGCTATCATGAGGGTGACCCAAATGGTTCGGTGATCCTCCTTTAGATCACGTTGTGTAACTTTAGACAACTTCGTCTCCTGCTCCCGGAGTCCTTATCACTCTTCTGATCTTCCGAACTACTGTTTGTCATTTTTTTTACTTTCTTGTACTTTTCCCTAGTAGTTCTTGTAGTGTTGGTTTTCTTTCCTGACCTGCAGACTCTTGCTATATGTCCCATTTTCCTGCATTGCCTGCATACTTTGTCCTTAAACCAGCAGTCCTTTTGATCGTGGGTTGTTCTGCTGCAGCGATAGCACTTTTCTGCTCCATACGCTATTTCGTTAGCGCTGTATTCTTGTGGTTTCTGTTGTATTTCCACAGCTCCCCATGCTGCTGCTTCGTAGGATACTGCCACGCTGAAAGCCTGTTCTAGCATCAGGTCCTTTTCCGAAAGTAGTCGTTTCTGGGTTCCTTCACTCTGGAGCCCGCAGACAAACTTATCCCGTAAGGTGTCTGCCAGTCCTGCTCCGAACTGGCAGTGCTTCGATAACTTGCGTAGTTCCATAAGATAGTCAGCATTGTTCTCATCTCTGTGCTGGTTTCTTTTATGGAACTTGAATCTTTCTGCTATCAGCAGCGGTGTAGGGTTTAGGTGTTCCTGTAAGATATTAACAATCTCTTCAAAACTTTTCTCCATTGGTTTAGCTGGGATAATTAAATTCTGCAATAGGCCGTACGTTCTCGCGCCCATTAAATTTAATAATACCGACGCCTTCTTTCCATTGGCCACCTCATTGGCATTGCAGTACACTTCAATTCTTTCCACATACGTGGTCCAGTCTTCTACCTCGTTGTCGAAAGCAGTGATACTGCCACTCTTCGGCATCTTGGGTGATTTAAAATGGCGCCTCCCGCGCTTTTTCTTCTTCCCCAATGGAATAAAATGGCACCTCCCGCGCTTTTCCTTCTTCCCCAATGGAATAAAATGGCGCCTCCCGCGCTTTTCCTTCTTCCCCTTGTTGCCACGCTGCTCCTAGCGTTCTACAGGGTAATGGCGGCGACCCGCGGCTTCGGCGCGTCTCACTTTTCCTTCCCCTCGTTTATTTTCTCTCTGCTGCCCAGTTCTTGAGCACCGACCGCGCCCTGTGCGCTCCACCCTCTCTCTCTCTCTTTCCTCCTGGCGACGCTGCGCGGCCCCTTTGCAGAGCCGCTCAATCGAGCTCGAGCCCGCCACAGTCCGGAAGGGTCAGCGCACTACCTGCTACCAGCACGATTTGCTGGAACACCTTGACTGGGGAGCCAAGCCCAGCTCTCCACAGCCTCTCCCGCAATTCTCCAAACACCGATGGATCCTTGGGCAGTTGCCCGCAGTTGACGCCCGTTGCTCTGACTTCGACCTCCAAGAAACTTCTTCTCAGGGAAAGATCCCCGTGAGGTGATGCAGGAGTGCAGGTGAGTTCGAACCTGCTCGTCGCCACTGTAGCGTCCGCGCCTTAATAATACACGGACTGCGGGGGAACAATAAAACAGGTATTTACTGAACAGAGAGTGAACGTCAGACTGAAGTACAGAAGCCTGCTAGGGCTTTTTATACAGGTGTGGTCGCTGCCGGTACTGCAGTATAAAATCAGTTCTTCTCTTAAAGGTACATACACAACAGAGCGCATATCATCAAGTACCGTTAAAGGACTCTGATAAAAAGTATACAGCCTTTGAGGCCAATGGTCGACTTTACCAGTTTTGTCACCCTCCTTTTGGGGTCACCAATAGGGTGGCCGTCTTTCAACGGGCAATGGATAGCTTAGTCAAACAGGAGAACTTAACGGACACTTTTCCATATCTGGATAATATCACCATTGCTGGTCATGACCAGAAGGAGCATGATGCCAACCTCCAGAAATTTTTTGACATTCTCCGTCGTCGCAACTTAACCTTAAATGAGTCCAAATCTGTGAAATCAGTACCATCAGTCAACATCCTTGGCTACTGGGTGGGCAACGGTGACATCAAACCGGATCCGGAGCAACGTCATCCGCTTCAGGAGCTCCCTCCCCCTACGAATCTCGGTTCTCTTCGTCGGGCACTCGGCATGTTTGCCTATTATGTGAAATGGATACCCCACTTCTCCGACAAGATCCAGCCCCTGCTTTACGCAAAGTCATTTCCATTGGAGGCAACGGCTATTTCAGCTTTCAACCTCCTCAAGCGACAACTGGAAAAAGCCACGCTTCGTTCCATTGATGAAAACCTTCCTTTCATGGTTGAGTGCGATGCATTGGATGTGGCGATCTCTGCTACCTTGAATCAAGGTGGTCGACCCGTTGCATTTCTGTCCAGAACTTTGCAGGGTAGCGAGCTCCATTATCCTCCTGTCGAGAAGGAGGCTACGGCCATCATCGAAGCGGTACGTAAATGGAATCATTTTCTTGCTCGTCGCCATTTCACACTTAAAACCGATCAGCGCTCCGTGGCCTTTATGCTGGATAACCGGAAACGCACTAAGATCAAGAACAACAAAATACAACTCTGGAGGATGGAATTGGCTGGCTTTGGATACACCATACATTATCGACCAGGCAAAGAGAATGTGGCCCCGGATACCCTCACGCGGGCATTCTGCTCTTCTATGTCAACTTCGACACTGGCGGATCTTCATACTGACTTATGCCATCCTGGCATTACCCGTATGTTTGTGCAATCTAAAAATCTCCCATTTTCTACGGAAGATGTGAAAAGAACGTGCTCCTCCTGTAAAATTTGTGCGGAGTTAAAACCGCAATTCTTCCGTCCATCAGATGGCTCGCTCATACACGCCATGCAGCCTATGCAGCGACTCAGCATTGACTTTAAATGGCCATTGCCTTCCTCAACGCGGAACACCTACTTACTGACTATGGTGGACGAATATTCACGTTTTCCCTTTGCTTTCCCCTCTCCCAATATACTTACTTCCACAGTGATCAAATGCCTTGATCAAGTCTTTTCCCTTTGTGGTACAGCCAATTTCATCCACTCTGATTGGGGTCCCTCCTTCATGTCAAGTGAACTCAAAAGTTATCTCTCCCAACGGGGAATCGCCACAAGTAAAACGACACCGTACCATCCCATCGGTAATGGATAGGTTGAGAGATACAGCGCTATCATTTGGAATGCTGTTCGTCTTGCGCTGAGGTCACGCAATCTACCAGACCAGCAGTGGGAAACTATGCTCCCTGACGCATTGCATTCCATCAGGTCTCTCCTTTCTACTTCTACCAATGTCACACTTCTCGATCGATTCTTCAGCTTCCGGCGTCGCTCCACCCATGGGACGTCTCTGCCGTCATGTTTGGCAGCTCCTGGCCCCGTGCTGCTCCGAAGATTCGTCCGATTGTCGAAAACCGATCCTCTAGTCGATGAGGTAGAACTTACAGACGTCAACCCCACGTACGCCCACATGCGGTACCCGGATGGCCGGGAGTCCACCATTTCGCTCCGGGACCTGGCTCCCTGTCCGGCCGGTTCCGCGGACCTGACTGATGGAGGGACCCGCGGGGATGAGGCCGACACTCTGTGCTCCCCCGAGGATGACGCCCTAACTGGGACATCGAGGGATCTGCCGGCTGCCCCGTTGGATCTGCTCGGGGAGCCGAGCGCTCCCCGTGGGATGGCCACCCCGGGCCAGGACGCCGGTCAATCTCTGGCTAACCAATGGGACGATGCCAGTTCTGTGCCTGTGGGGGCCCGCACCCGGAGTCACGATCTCCCCAGCCTCCCTCGGATCGATCAGAGCAACGCGGGCCCTGTCGATCCACCGGCACGGATCAAGTGGCCCAGGGACCAAGACACGATCCGGGGAGACGTGCCTTCTGGCCATAAACAAAAATCTAAAAGACTGCGGCTATTCGTGGTCCGCCTAATCCATTAAGAGGAAGTCGTCGGACTTCCAAATCTTTTAGGCAGGAAGAATGTCATAAATCTCATCATCGAGAAAGTACCTATGAAATAACACTGGACGGCCAGCTGGTGGCGCCGTCCAAGGAATATAAATACTCGGGCGTTGGCCCCAGCTTGCCAGGGACATTTTGTAAGACAAGGAGCTAGTGGATACAACTAGACTTCCATGTTCTGAAACAAGTTGATTAAAGCCTTGCTTTATGCTCAAACCAAGTGCGTAGTGAGTTTTATTACATCATAAGGGTTGCAGCAGCAGGTGCACTGAGGTAGTGGAAATAGGTTTAATGGAAGTGGAAGTAGGCAATCTTTCTGACACAAAGGATATGGGTTCGGAAGCTCAGCTCGGGTCGAATAGGATGCCAAGGTGTGGTAAACCACTGTTATACCTGCCTGTGTGGGTGTTTGTATTCCACTGTGTACATGCCTTGGCTGACTCCTCCCACGAGTCCAGGTATAAAGGTGACTGCTCCACAGTCCCTCTGTATTCTGGACTGGTCGACCACTCGAGGCACACCTTCATTCTCTTGTTAATAAAAGCCTGTTAGTTACTCGCTTAACCTCAGTCTTTTGAGTAATTGATAGCGCATCAATTTTATTAACAAGATTTTTTATAATGGAGAAGATCCTCACACCAGCATGCCTGGACTTAGACCATCGGGAGGCGGACGCATCCACCAAGTTTGCTCACTGGCTTAGGTGCTTTGAAAGATTCCTGATCGCCTCCGCTGCAACGGTCAAATCGGATGAGGACAAACTGGATGTCCTGACCTCCAAAGTGAACCACCGAGCGTACTCGGTCATCCAGGACGCGACCTCGTACACGGCTGCTCTCAAGCTCCTCAAGGACCAGTACACGCGCCCAGTGAACGAGGTGTACGCCAGGCACCTCCTGGGGAGTCGTAAACAACAACCTGGGGAATCGACCGAGGAATACCTTCAGGCACTGTCTGTGCTTGGCCGGGCCTGTGGTTGTAAGGATGTAAAGGCCGCCGTGTACACAGAGGAACTTATCCAGGACGCTTTTGTAGCGGGCCACAGGTCCAATTGCACCCGACAGCGACTGTTGGAACAGAGTGACCTCGACCTCAACAAGGCCTCTGAACTCGCACTATCATTGGACGCAGCCTACCGGGGCATGGGTGCCTACTCCTCTGCACCGTGGACGCCGCGGGGAACGACAGCCTGGGACACGGTAGGACCGTCTCATAGCGCCGCGCCACCCCAGCCACATCCCAGCAACGGCCCAACTACCGCAGCAGTGTCCCAAGGCCAGAAATGCTACTTCTGTGGCCAGGCCAAACACCCCAGAGCGCGCTGCCCGGCGAAAAATGCGATCTGCTCGGGCTGCGGGATGAAGGGACACTACGCCAGCGTCTGCAGGGCCAAAGCCACCCCGAACCCCAGCAGCGCCGCATGTGGGCCGTGCGGGCCGCCATCTTGGGCCTCCCCAGCCATGTGCGAACCACCGGAACAGCAGCCATTTTGGACGCCTCCAGCCACATGGGGATCATGGACGCCGCCATCTTGGACGCCAGCCGGGACGCAGCAGGCCCCCAACACCGCCTCATCTGATACCCACAGCGACACACCGACCCCTACGCTGGCCTCCGTTACGCTGGACCAAGCGAGACCGCACCAACTGGCCCGGTCCACAATGGACATTAAGGTAAATGGTCACGAAACAACCTGCCTTTTTGACTCTGGGAGCACGGAGAGCTTCATCCACCCCGACACGGTGCGGCGTTGCTCTCTCCCAGTCCTGCCTGCGCACCAGCTGATTTCTATGGCCTCCGAGTCCCAGTCGGCGGACATTGGCGGCTACTGCGTGGTGACACTCTTAGTAGACGGGACTGTGTATGATAATTTTAAACTTCTGGTCCTGCCCCACCTCTGCGCTGCCGTACTACCAGGGTTAGATTTTCAGTGCCACCTTAAAAGTGTTACGATGGCGTATGGTGGACCCCTCCCCCCACTCACAGTCCGCAGCCAGCAGCCTCCAAATTGCCCGCCACGCACCAGGTGCAACCTCTCCACACTCAGAGTCACCCCCCCACCCCACTGTTTGCTAACCTCACCCCCGACTGTAAGCCCATCGCCACAAAGAGCAGGCGATACAGTGCCGGGGACAGGGTGTTCATTAAAACCGAAGTGGAGCGGCTCCTGAAGGAGGGGATTATTGAGGGCAGCTCCAGCCCCTGGCGAGCCCAGGTTGTGGTCGTTAAGACCGGCGAGAAGCAGCGCCTGGTCATCGACGACAGCCAGACAATAAATTGCTACACCCTGCTGGACGCTTACCCACTCCCCCGCATAGCTGACATGGTCAACCAGATCGCGCAGTACCGCGTCTTCTCGACCATTGAGCTGAAATCAGCGTACCACCAGCTCCCTATCCGCCCTGAGGACCGCCAGTATACTGCCTTTGAGGCAAACGGCCGCCTCTATCACTTCCTTAGGGTTCCCTTTGGCGTCACCAACGGGGTCTCCGTCTTCCAAAGGGAGATGGACCGGATGGTCGATCAAAATGCGTTGCATGCCACTTTCCCATATCTGGACAATGTGACCATCTGCGGCCATGACTTGCAGGACCATGACGCAAACCTCGAAAAATTCCTCTGCACCGCCCAACTCCTGAACCTGACGTATAACAAGGAGAAGTGCATATTCCGCACAACCCGCCTTGCCATCCTTGGCTGTGTTGTGGAACACGGAGTCATCGGTCCCGACCCCGACCGGATGCGTCCCCTTATGGAACTCCCACTGCCCCACTGCCTCAAGGCCCTGAAGAGGTGCCTAGGGTATTTCTCCTATTACGCCCAGTGGGTCCCCTACTATGCGGACAAGGCCCGTCCGCTGATCAAGTCCACCTCTTTTCCCTTGACGGCAGAGGCCCGCTTAGCCTTCCACCGTATCAAGGAAGACATTGCCAAAGCCACCATGCACGCAGTGGACGAATCCATCCCCTTCCAGGTGGAAAGCGACGCATCCGAATTTGTCCTGGCCGCTACCCTTAATCAGGCGGGGAGACCCGTGGCCTTCTTTTCACGAACCCTCCAGGGCCCGGAGACCAGACACTCCGCGGTTGAGAAGGAGGCCCAGGCTATTGTGGAGGCTGTGCGTCATTGGAGGCACTACCTGGCCGGAAAACGATTTACCCTGCTCACTGACCAGCGTTCAGTTGCTTTTATGTTTAACAACAAGCAGAGGGGCAAAATCAAAAACGACAAGATCTTGAGGTGGAGAATCGAACTTTCCACCTACAATTACGAGATCTTGTACCGGCCCGGGAAGCTCAATGAACCCCCGGATGCTCTATCACGTGGCACCTGCGCCAGCGCGCAGATCGATAGACTGCGGGCCCTCCACAATGACCTCTGCCACTCGGGGGTCACCAGGTTCTTCCACTTCATCAAGGCCCGCAACCTACCCTACTCCATTGAGGAGGTCAGGACCATGACCAGGAACTGCCAAGTCTGCGCTGAGTGCAAACTGCACTTTTATAGACCAGACAGGGCTCACCTGATAAAAGCCACTCACCCCTTCGAGCGCCTGAGCGTTGATTTTAAAGGGCCTCTCCCCTCCTCCGACCGCAATGTGTACTTCCTCAACATTATTGATGAGTACTCCCGTTTCCCATTCGCCATCCCCTGCCCGGACATGACCAGTGCCACGGTCATTAAATGTCTGAACAACCTCTTCACCCTGTTCGGTTTCCCCAGCTATACCCATAGTGACCGGGCCTCATCGTTTATGAGCGATGAACTCCGCCAGTACCTGCTCGCTAGGGGTATTGCCACAAGCAGGACCACCAGTTACAACCCCCGGGGGAACGGACAGGTGGAAAGAGAGAATGCGACAGTTTGGAAGGCCGCCCTGCTAGCCTTAAAGTCTAGGGGCTAGATTTTCAGTATAGGCAGTTTTGGGGCGCTAGCTTTAGCGCCCGCCCGAAGTTAGCGCCCGCCCCAAAGTAGCGCCCCGTTGCCGGGAATTCAGTGGCTTCGCCCTAAGAGGTTGGTGGAGCGCTAAAAGAGGCGTTCCACTACTCTCTTTAGGCGCTAAGCCGGCGGTCCAGAGGGATAGCGCCCAGGCGGGGCGCAGCACGGGTGCGGTCATTTTTGCACTGACAGCAGACCCCGTGGTGCCGACCAGCTCTTAAAGGGGGAAGGGACGAATTGGTCTGCTGCCACGCCCTGCACACTGCAGCCTTGCAAAGAGGCCTCAACACTACTGCTCAGCCCCAGGGAGTCATGGCAACGCCAGAGAAGGCCCGTCAGCGTGCCCTGCGCTACTCAGAGGGTGATCTGGACATAATGGTCACAGCTCTGGAGGTGAGGCGCAAGATCTTGTTTCCAGAGAGTGGGAGGAATCCAACCCACCACGACTACACCAAAGCCTGGAAGCAGATCGCCCAGAGGGTGACGTTTACCGGCAAGGCCCCCAGGACCCACAAACAATGCCGTAAGAAATACAACGATCTGACCAGGATTGTGAGGGTGAGTAGCCTTTCCAGTCTCCTCCTCATTCTTGCATGTACACCTGACATGATGGGCAAAGGGACCTGAAAGTCCTTTTGGCCAGCCCTCAGCCAGCAGCATTGGGACAGTCATGAGCATCAAATGGCCATTCGGCACTCTACACTTTGGCCAAGCTATTCCACCATGGGAGGCAGTGGACAGTACATCAGGGCTTCACTCTGTCCAAGCTATTCCACCATGGGAGGCAGTGCACACTACATCAGGGCTTCACTCTGTCCAAGCTATTCCACCATGGGAGGCAGTGCACACTACATCAGGGCTTCACTCTGTCCAAGCTATTCCACCATGGGAGGCAGTGCACACTACATCAGGGCTTCACTGCGCACTTACAGCCCGTCCTTTCTCTTGCAGGCTAAAGTAGCGTTTAATCGCCAGGCCCGTGCCAGGGGTGGCCGCGCCAAGCTGCAGAAGCTCACTCGGCTGGAGGAGCGCGTGTGTGTGCTCATGGGAGCCCGTGTGATTGTCCCCACAGCGTGCGGTGTATCCGACCCTCCACTGCCCGGCAATGGTAAGGACCTCGCCTTTTGGCCCTCTCGCGTCGCACTGGCCCATCCGAGCTACCTCCTTTGCCACTGTCCCACCAATGCGCTGAATCCCACCAGTCCTAACTCCCTCGCTGACGCCGTCTCCTCACTCTGAAGCTACTCTTGTGCATTCCTGCTTTCAGCTGGTGACGACCAGGACCCTGAGGCTGCCAGTGACAGCACCTCCAACCAGGAGGAGGAGGAGGAGCAAGCCGGACCTTCGGGGGAACAGTCACGTCCCGCAGGAGAGGAGGAAATGCTTGACACCTCCTCACTGGACGAGTGCCTGGA
Organism: Somniosus microcephalus; assembly: GCF_052327205.1. Classification (NCBI taxonomy): domain Eukaryota; kingdom Metazoa; phylum Chordata; class Chondrichthyes; order Squaliformes; family Somniosidae; genus Somniosus; species Somniosus microcephalus. Next base: position 154,747,296 of record NC_140993.1, on the reverse strand, counting down.
GGAACTGTCGCAGGGCAATGCAGCTTCTGGGACCAGTGGCGTCCAGCCACCCAGCAGCCGTGCGCGTGGCCCGCGGCCTTCCCCCCAAAGGGGGGAAGGATCAGAGGGGAGTGCTGCTGCTCGGCACACTCGCCGTCACCAACGCGGCAAGGGTCCCCTAGTTCGGCCCCCTCCTCCCCAGCGGGAGAGTCGCGACTCCAGTCCGGACACCTTCACTTCGGAGGAGGTGCGGAAGCTCGATCAGATGGCCGACGACTCGGACCGGCGCCACACGGAGCTCATGAGCGTGGTGGGGCGCATGCCTGAGGCCATCGAGTCGCTGGCGACCAGTGTGCGCGAGTTCGGGGCAGCAACTGCCGCGACTGGCCGCATGCTAACTGATGCCGTCAAGACCCTGGCGGATGTGATGCGCGCGCACACCAGGACCACAGGGCCACTCACTGCTGCCACACGCGCTGTCTCAGGCAGGCATCGCCAGGGCAGGCGCCGCGCTGGACCATCCCAGCAAGCCGGCCGTCGGCTGATTGCTGCGGATCCTGCAGTGCGGGCCCGGCCGAGTGCCACCGCGCCACAGCACCAGCCAGCGCATCCCAGACGCCAGCTGGCCCACATTGCGCCATCCGTCGCCGCCATTCCCCCTCTGGGGCGTCGACGGCAAGCGGCTGCAGCTGATGGTGGCCAGGCTCAGGTGCGCCACTCAGCAGACGGCCCCTCGAGGCCCAAACGCCGTGTAGGCCGCCCCCCAGCGGCATCTGGCGGAAGGGCATCTGAGCCTCAGGCGCCTTCCCCCAGCCTCGCAGCAGCCACTGGGCAGAGCTTGCGAAGGAGCAGCAGGCAGGGCAGGGGAGGCAAAATGCTGGCCAAGGTCTCGCCCTCGCGGGCCACTCAGTAGAGGGTGTGGCCAGCTTTCCTTTAATATGGCGGTGGCCATCTTTATTTTGCCCATGGTTGTGCTTTTGGAGGGCTTTTTTTTTGCGTTAGGCCGACGTTGAGGCCCGGTTTCAATAAAGGTGGAGTGGCTCCTCCCCAGTTTGTGGGAGTGAGTCGTTTGTTGGGTTTTTTGTGGGGCCCGTTTATTGTTTTTGGGGATTCATGTGGGAAGGGCTTTTCATTTTTGTGTAATAAAAAATTATCTTTATTCATGCAGTCTCCATGGTTGTTCTTCTTAGTGTTTGTTGGCTTCGCCGGCTGAGGGCTTGCGGAGCGGCTGCATTCATCTTCCCTCATGGCCCCTGGCCATTCCCTGACAGGGGGCTTAGAAGTACCGTGTAATAAGGTGGCGTCGTGCGGCCCTTGGCCCTGGTCGCTCCCTCCTGGGAACGTACTCCTGCTCCTCCTCCTCCTCCTCCTCCTCCTCCTCATGCTCCTCCTGCTCCTCCTCCTGAGGTGCTGGTCCAACGTCAGGTGGCAGTGCCTGAGTCCTGCGGATAGCCAGGTTGTGTAGCATGCAGCAAACCACCACAAATTGGGAGACCCGGTCCGGCGAATACTGGAGAGCTCCTCCGGAGCGATCAAGGCAGCGGAACCGCTGCTTGAGGACCCCAATAGTTAGCTCGATGATGTTGCGGGTGGTTTGATGGCTCTCGTTGTAGGCCTCTTCAGCAGCGGTCCTGGGCGCGCGGAGCGGGGTCATGAGCCAGGTGCACAAAGGATAGCCTTTGTCCCCGAGTAGCCATCCTCTTGGGGGAGGCTGTGCCTGGAACATGTCATGCACAGTACTCTGCCGCAGGATAAAGGCATCGTGGCTGCTGCCTGGGAAGCTGGCATTGACTGCCATGATGCGCTGCTTGTGGTCACAGACCAGCTGCACATTCAGAGAATGGTAGCCCTTCCTGTTGCGATACTGCTCGCCATGCTCCAGAGGGGCCCGCAAAGCCACATGCGTACAGTCAATGGCGCCCTGCACCAAGGGGAATTCCCCGAGTCTGGAAAATCCCAATGCGCGCTGATGCTGGCTCTCCAGGGCCATGGGGAAGGAGATGAATTGGCTTCTCCTTCTGAACAGTGCTTCGGTCACCTGGCGGATGCAGCGATGTGCGCCGTACTGGGAGATGTTTGCTATGTCCCCAGCAGCGTATTGGAAGGAGCCGGTGGCATAGAAGTTCAATGCCACTGTCACCTTCACTTCCACCGACAGAGACGTCCTGCACCTGAGCTTTGGCCGCAGATCTCGGCGAAGCAGGTGGCAGATCTCTGCAATCACCCCCTTTCGGAATCGGAGCCTTTTAACACATCGCGCGGCACTCATGTTTAGGTAGGAGCGCTGCTGGCGGTATAGCCTGACTGGGTAAGGCCTACGTGGCCGACGCCTGTAGCCCCCTCTGCCTCTAGCCAGGGCTGCCCCTCTCACAATGCGTCTGCGAGCCCTACGGACATGGAGCTGCAGCTCCGCGTTGGCACCCCATGCAACCCCCATCAAATCCTGGCAAACACTCTAATTTCCAAATGACCACTTGCAGCGCTGTTGCCTGAGTCCAAAAATACCTGGCTCTTGCTGCTTGAAACCAGTTAGCTATCCTCCTTGTTGTGTCTCCAGAAATGCGTTGCACAAGACTGTTTTCTGAAAAAAGGATGGCCTTTATACTGGAGAGGACGTTCCCTTTAATTAGCGCCCCCCGGGGCCCGCGCTGGTTGTGTTGCGTTCCTTTTTCCAAACGCTCCGGCCGCCCGCCGCACAATGGGGCGGTCCGACTGAAGTTTGCAATCGGGGCGGCCAAAGGGCGTTGCACGAGGATGTGACGTCATTTTCTGCGTGCGCATCCGGGCGGGCGCTAAACTTTGCGCCGGCGCTAATGGGCAACTTAATTTGGGGCGGAGCGCAAACTGCGCTGCGCCCGGGCGCTACACGCATAGCGCCCGGAAATCACTTCTCTTAAGGCGCTAACTGCTGGCGCAAGCTACTGAAAATCTAGCCCTAGGGGCCTTCCGACCTCCCGCTGGCAGGATGTGCTCCCCGATGCGCTCCACTCTATTCGGTCACTGCTCTGCACTGCCACTAACGCCACCCCTCATGAGAAAATGTTTGTCTTCCCAAGGAAGTCCACATCGGGGACATCGCTACCGCCATGGCTGACGTCCCCAGGGCCGGTCCTACTGAGAAGACACGTGAGGACCCATAAAATGGACCCCCTGGTCGAGAGGGTCGACCTCCTCCACGCCAACCCCCAGTATGTTTACATTGCATACCCGGATGGGCGGGAGGACACAGTCTCCATACGAGACCTCGCACCCTCGGGGGCCCCAGTAACCCACTACCCACTACCACCCCCCCCCACGATCCAATATCCAACCCCAGCAGACGGCACGCCTGGGCCCCGCGACCTGCTCGACACCCATGAGGACTACACACCAGTGCCCCAGCCTACGCGGGACTCGACTCCGGAAGCTTCACTACCCCTGCCATCGCCACGTCGATCACAGCGACAGACAAGACCTCTGGAGAGACTCCAATACACAAACTTTTAATACACTTCACCCCGCCGGACTCATTTTTAAACAAGGGGTGAATGTGGTAAACCACTGTTATACCTGCCTGTGTGGGTGTTTGTATTCCACTGTGTACATGTCTGTACATGCCTCGGCTGACTCCTCCCACGAGTATTCTGGACTGGTCAACCACTCGAGGCACACCTTCATTCTCTTGTTAATAAAAGCCTGTTAGTTACTCGCTTAACCTCAGTCTTTTGAGTAATTGATAGCGCATCACAAGGTTAGACAAATTGTGGTTTATCCTGAGACCATGCCCAAGGAGTGGGATAGAATTGATGGTTAGGTTCAGAGTTTTTGACAGGGGCCGAATGGCTTCAGCCTTCCCAATGTTTAACCGGAAGAGATTACGGCTCATACAAGACTGGATGTCGGACAAGCATTCTGACAGCACAGAGGCAGTGAAGGGGTCAAGACAGGTAGTGGAGAGATAGAACTGGGTGTTGTAAGTATTTACGTGAAGCTGACCCCATGTCTTTGGATGATGTCATCAAGGGGCAGCATGAAGAGGAGGGAACCAAGGAGAGATCCTTGGAGGGCTCCTGAGGTAACAGTGTGGGGACTGGGAAGATAAGCCATTGCTGAATATGATTGGATAGGCAAGAGTGGAACCAAGCAAGGGCAGTCTCACTGAACCAGACAACTGAAGAGAGGCCTTGGAGGAGGATGGTGTGGTCAACCAGGTCAAAGGTTGCATTGAGGTCAAAGAAAATGGTGAAAGATAGTGCATGATGGGCACGTCAGAGATCTCATTTGTGACTTTGTTTAGGGCCATTTCAGTGCTGTGGCAAGAGCAGAAGCCTGAGTGGAGAAATTGAAACATGGAGTTGCAGGAACGATAGGCTCAGATTGGAGAGGTGATTACACATTAAAGGACTTTGGAGATGAAATGAAGATTGGAAATGGTGCGGTAGTTTGCAAGAGCAGAGATGTCGAGAGTGGGTTTTTTGATCGGGGAGGGGTGATGATGGTGGTTATGAAAGGGAGGGGGAACAGTACCTGAGGGGAAGGAATCATTAACAATGTCAGCTAACATGAGCCAGGTAGTGAGTTTGAGTGGTCAGCACTTTAGTGGGAATGAGATCAAGGGAGCAGAAGGTGGGTCTCATGGACAACATGAGTTCAGAGCAGGCATGAGGAGAGAGAGAAGAAAAGCTAGAGAAGAATGCAGGATCAGAGCTAGAGCAGGGAGAACCTGGGGGAAGGTTTGGCTTAGTGGGCAACGGGAAGATGTGAAGCAGCAGAGGCAGCTGAACAGGTGGTCTCAATCTAAGTGACAAACAATTCCATGAGCTCCTCATATTTGTTGTTGGAAGTGAAGGTAGAAGGCAGGAGGTGAGGTTTAAGGAGATGGTTGATAATGGAGAAAAGAAGTCAGGGGTTATTGTTGCTCTCCAGGAGGATCTTGGAGTTCTGAGAGGTTTTGGCAGGTGAGACCCAATACCGATTGATGTGGTCCAGGCAAATCTGGTGATGGATGACTAAACCAGATATGCACCACATACGCTCAAGTCTGTGTCCCTTGGACTTGAGAGAGTGAATATGGGGGTCATACCAGGGGGCACAACCAGGAATAATGGTTTTACTGGAGACAAGGGTATCAACGGTGGATGAGTGGTTGAGCAGAAGTACCTTGGTGAATGGAGGGGCAGAGGCTATGCAGTTAGCAGCTTGAAGAAATTAGGATGTGGGTGATGAGGGATACAGGAAATAGAGATGGCTCTGTCTATGATTGAAACCATGGGAGCGGAGAGGCCAAGTGAGGTGGTGAGATCAAGGGGATGGCTGAATATAGGTAGGAAAGTTTATATGGAAGGGAGAGTTTTAGGTGGGACAGGAGGCCCATGGAATCAAAGAGAGGAGAGGTAAGTTGAGATATAGAATGAAATCACTGAAGATGAGGAGTCGCTTAGTGCAAAGGCTCAGGGAGGATACCTCAGGAAAAAGCTCGGGCTGGGGTTGGTGGGGGGTGGATGGGTGGGTGGTAGAGAATGAAGATTTTAAAGGAGAGGCAAGAAGAGTGGAACATGGCAAGGTGCTCAAATGAGGAGAAGCCACCAGAGGAGTAAGGGTAGAGACCAAGGTGTGATTTGGTGATAAGGCCCATACCACTTTCATGGTGGTTTGGGCGGTGCAGGTGCTGGCAAGTATAGCCAGGCAAAAAGTTTTCGGAAAGGGGCAAGATGTTGCCATCTGCACCTCAGCTCCATTTACCCGCCATTGCTCCATATGCTTTGATACCCTTACCTAACAAAAGTCTTTCATTCTCATTCTTGAAAATTTCAATTAACCCAGCACCCACAGCCTTTTGGGAGAGCGAGTTACAGATTTTCAATACCTTTGTGTAAAAATGTGCTTCCTGATTTCACTCCTAAATGACTTAACTCTAATTTTAAGATTATGTTCTCTTATTCTGGATTCCTCCACCAGAGGAAACAGTTTCTCTGCATCTACCCTACCGAATCCCTTAATAATTTAAAATACCCTGATTACATTATCCTTCAACCTTCTAAACTCAAGGGAATACAAGCTGACGTTTGTGCAACCTGTCCTCATAATTTGGGAGAAATAAAACTGGCTGACAGGATGCAGAGAAGACAGGAGTGAAGGGCCCGAGAGGGGTCAAGAATAAAAAAGGCAGCTAGAAGTAATGGTCTGAGGTTCCTAGTTCCCATATACATTAGCATTCCTTTATAACCTGAGCCCCTTCTTTAGTAACTTGTGCAGAGAAGTTCTGCAGAAGTGCACAATGGATTCCCCTCCACTGTGGTTGACATGGCCCTTGACCATGTCCATCCCATTTCCCACACCACTGCTCTCACACCTTCCCCTCCCTCTCAGAACAACAATAGGGTCCCCCTTGTCCTCACCTTCCATGCCACTAGCCTCCACATTCAGTGGATCATCCTTCGCCACCTCCAGCGTGATGTCACCACCAAACACTTCTTCCCCTTCCTTCAAATGCCCTCCCCGCTCAGCATTCTGAAAATTTGTTCAAGTAGAGCTTCAAAACAGCAACCCGCTTCTCGAGGAATTTTTTGAATGAGTGTTTAGCTGGCTGGATAACTAGATAGGAGTACGTCTAGCGAGACCAGTACAGTGAAAAGACAGCATTACGGCTAGCTGTGAAGAGAGGAGATCCTCCACGTGGAGCAGCAAGGACTCAAAGTTAAGTGGCCGTCATCTAGGCGCGGAGTAAGCCATCACGACAGAGCCAGCTTAAGTCTTCACCTTGTACACCACACTTACCTCACATCAACATGACAGAAGGTAATACCGAAAACGCTACTCAGCGAGTAGAAGACCTTAAACAGTTAGATGAAACTGAAGAATGTGACAATCTGTCTATAAGCTCTCGTTACTACAGATCGTCAGCTGGTTCTAGGTCATCAGCTGGTTCACGGTCGTCAGGTGGTTCTAGGGTAAGCATGGCCATCGCCAAAGCACGGGCTAGGCTAGAAGCAGCCCAAGCCAGAGCTGCTTATGCCAACAAAGAAATAGAAATAAAAGTTGAACAGGCCCGTCTCCAAGCTGAACTCCAAGCTGACCAGGCCCGTCTCCAAGCTGAACTCCAAGCTGACCAGGCCCGTCTCCAAGCTGAACTCCAAGCTGACCAGGCCCGTCTCCAAGCTGAACTCCAAGCTGACCAGGCCCGTCTCCAAGCTGAACTCCAAGCTGACCAGGCCCGTCTCCAAGCTGAACTCCAAGCTGACCAGGCCCATCTCCAAGCTGAACTCCAAGCTGACCAGGCCCGTCTCCAAGCTGAACTCCAAGCTGACCAGGCCCGTCTCCAAGCTGAACTCCAAGCTGACCAGGCCCGTCTCCAAGCTGAACTCCAAGCTGACCAGGCCCGTCTCCAAGCTGAACTCCAAGCTGACCAGGCCCGTCTCCAAGCTGAACTCCAAGCTGACCAGGCCCGTCTCCAAGCTGAGCTCCAAGCTGACCAGGCCCGTCTCCAAGCTGAACTCCAAGCTGACCAGGCCCGTCTCCAAGCTGAACTCCAAGTTGACCAGGCCCGTCTCCAAGTTGGACACCAAGTTGAACAGACCCGTCTCCAAGCCACATTAGATGCTCTGCAGGAAGAAAAAGAGATAGATGCTGCATTAGCTGAGGCACAGGTATTCGAGGCAGTTTTAGTGGAAGCTGATCCTGAGACAGCTAACAAACCTTTAATTCCCGTTCCGCGGCAGAGTCGACTACAGCGCACCAGAGATTACATGAGCGACCAAGCCGACACACAGTTTACGAGAGAGAGGGATGAAGACCCGCACATCTCTACAGACTCAAGCACTTCATATAACATGCCCCATGTCACCAACCAAGGTCAAAATGGACAGCGTGCCTCAAGTCACAGGATCCTCCCCTGCAAAACAGAGGACACGGTGCAGAGGAATGGAGCGCTGAAGAGAGAAAGTCAGCAGCAAACCCCCTCTCGTTTCCTTGAGACCCCCAACAGAGTCCCTACTCAAGGCAACCCTGGCACAGGTCCCACTACCTACGACCTTGCCAAATACCTTGCACGCAGCCAGCTGGTGACTACACGGTTAACCACGTTTGATGATAGACCAGAGAATTATCAGGCAAGGAAGTCCTCCTTCCACGGTGCCATATTGGGCTTAGACCTGTCGGCAGGAGAAGAGCTTGACCTCCTTATCAAATGGCTCGGCCCAGAGTCCGCCGGACAGGCACGCAGGATAAAAGCAGTCAATGTGGGACATCCGCCAGCTGGGTTGAAGATGGCTTGGGCGCGGCTGGAAGGAAGCTATTGAAAGGGCGCTCTTTGCCAGGTTGGAGAACTTTCCGAAGTTGACAAATAAGGAACCCCAGAAGCTCCGCGACCTTGGAGATCTACTGTCGGAACTCGAAGCCGCAAAGCAGGACAGCTACCTACCCAGCCTATCGTACTTAGACACTGCCAGAGGGGTAGGTCCCATCATTGAGAAGCTTCCATTCAATCTGCAGGAGAAGTGGACATCATTCGGGTCAGAGTTCAAGCTAAAGCACAACGTTACCTTCCCTCCATTCTCTGTGTTTGTCAACTTCATTCGTAGAGAAGCCAAAGCCAGGACAGACCCCAGCTTCAACCTCTTCTCCTCCCACACAGCACTTGCCAGAAGAGACAAGTTTGACAGACATGGGTAGACACCAATATCTGTCCACAAAACGCAAGTGTCTTCAACCGAGAACACAAGGGATCAGAAGAAATCTGAGGATATGAGCAAACAATGCCCTATCCACAACAAGCCCCATCCATTAAAGAAGTGCAGAGGCTTCAGAGAGATGTCCCTGGAAGACCGCAAACAGTATCTCAAAGAGAACTCTATATGTTTCAAGTGCTGCTCTTTTACGAACCATCTCGCCAAGAACTGCAAGGTAGGTGCAAAATGCTCAGAATGTGAAAGTGATCGGCACATTTCAGCACTCCACCCAGGCCCAGCTCCTTGGAAGTCAGAGTCATCTCCTCCCGCCTCAGAGCACAGCGGGGAGGGAGAGGGAGCCGCCTATCCGGAGATTCTGTCCAAGTGCACCGAGGTGTGTGGAGAAGGAGTGAGCGCAAGAGCATGCTCCAAGATATGCCTCGTTAATGTGTACCCTGTAGGACGTCGCCAGGAATCTGAAAAGATGTATGCCATACTAAACGAACAAAGCAATCGTTCTCTAGCAAGATCCGAGTTCTTCGGCATCTTCAAGGTCAAAGGAAGTCCGTCGCCTTACACGCTGAAGACGTGTGCTGGACTTTCAGAGACAGCCGGCGGGAGGGCCTGCGGTTATGTTGTTGAGTCAGCCGACGGGAAGATTAGTCTCCCCCTTCCTACACTCATCGAATGTAATCAAGTCCCCGACAACCATTCTGAGATTCCCACTCCGAATGCAGCTCATCACCACCGTCATCTGAGACGCATTGCAGACGAGATCCCACCTCTTGATCCAGACGCGGACATACTCCTGTTGTTGGGAAGGGACATCCTGAGGGTACATAAGATAAGGAAACAGATCAATGGTCCACATGATGCCCCTTTCGCCCAAAGGCTAGACCTTGGCTGGGTCGTTGTTGGAGACGTGTGCCTCAGGGGTGCTCACAAGCCATCTCAGGTGAGCACACTCAAGATTTCCATCTTGGAGAATGGTCGTCCAAGCTACCTTACCCCATGCAGTAGTCAGATCCGAGTGACAGAGAAGTTCAGTCATACGGCCCAGTCTCAGAACCTCCCAGCGCTGATCTCCACAAACAGCACACAGATGATGCTCACTGGAGAGAACCCGGGTCAGTCAGTCTTCTGTCGCACCGCCAATGACCACAAACTTGCTCCAGCGATCGACGACATGAGATTCCTCCAGATTATGGACAATGAGGTCTCTCGTGACAGCTCTAACAGCTGGGTTGCACCCTTACCCTTCCAGGACCCCAGACGGCGGCTGCCGAACAACAGGGAGTATATGCCTATAATCGTCTTAACTCACTCCGTCGCACACTAGAGAAGAAGCCAAAGATGAAAGCACACTTCCTAGAGTTTGTCAAGAAAATGCTTGTCAATGATCATGCAGAGCTAGCTCCTCCACTCCAGGAAGGCCAAGAGTGTTGGTACCTCCCTTCCTTCGGAGTCTATCACTCCAAAAAGACGGAACAAATCCGCGTGGTGTTTGACTCCAGTGCACCATGTCAGGGAGTCTCTCTCAACTATGTACTCCTCACAGGGCCTGATCTCAACAACAGCCTCTTGGGGGTACTCATGAGATTCAGGAAAGAGCCCGTCGCCATCACTGCCGATATCCAGCACATGTTTCACTGCTTTGTGGTGAGAGAAGACCACAGAGACTTCCTCCGCTTCCCGTGGTATCGCAACAACGACCCCAGCAGAGACATTGTGGACTACAGAATGCGTGTCCATGTCTTTGGGAATAGCCCGTCCCCTGCCGTCGCCATATACGGACTAAGGAGGGCTGCCAAGGAAGAAGATGACTTTGGCAGTGATGTGAGAGGGTTCATCGAATGAGAGTTCTACGTCGACGATGCACTGAAGTCATTCCCGACCGAAGCAGAGGCCATCAGTACCCTTAGACGAACTCAGGAACTGTTTGCACTATCCAACCTCAGGCTGCACAAGATAGCCTCTAACAGACCAGCAGTGATGGAGGCATTCCCCCCTGAAGATCGTGCTAAGGACGTCAAGGATCTAGACCTCTTCACTGATGACCTCCCCCTACAGCGTAGCCTAGGAGTATCTTGAAACATAGCAACAGACACATTCACGTTCCAAGCCTTAGATGACAAGAAACCCTTCACACGTAGAGGAGTGCTCTCTACAATCAACAGCCTATACGACCCTCTCGGCTTCTTAGCCCCTGTCACCATACAAGGCAGGCTGCTCCTCAGGGAACTCTCCACACGTGCTGAAGTGTGGGATTCACCCCTCGCTGAAGAGATGGAAGCAGAGTGGGACAAATGGAGAGACTCACTTCAAGACTTACAGGAGATCTGAATACCTCGCTCCGATACGTCCTTCTCTCCCTCAAATGCCCAATTCAAAGAGCTTTGTCTCTTTGCAGATGCATCCGCTAAGGCCATTGCAGGTGTGGCTTATCTGAAGGTCACCACTCAAGTTGGACAAAGCAAAGTCGGCTTCGTCTTTGGTAAGGCCAAGTTGGCACCCCAGCCAGACCTCACCATACCCAGATTGGAACTGTGCGCAGCAGTATTAGCAGTTGAGATTGCAGGGTTCATAGTAGAGGAGATTGATCTGAAGTTCGACAGCATCACGTATTATACAGACAGCAAAGTGGTGCTAGGATACATCCATAACCAAAGTAGACAGTTCTACGTATACGTGAAGAACAGGGTCCAACGTATTCGACAGTCCACATCCCCTGACCAGTGGAGGTACGTCCCCACAGACCTGAACCCAGCTGCCCATGGGTCTAGATCTGTAACAGCGTCCCTTCTCAGCAACACGACATGGCTGTCAGGACCTGCCTTTCTTCAGGATCCGTCCCTGCACTCCTCGGAACTCAATGAGTCATTCGACCTCCTCAACCCTGTTTTTGACTCCGAGATACGCCCACAAGTCACAGCGAACGTTACTCAAATCTCTAAGGACCTGATGAGCACCAAACGCTTCGAGCGTTTCTCCAAATGGAACACTCTCATAAAGACAGTAGCACGCCTAACCTACATAGCTCATACCTTCTCCCAGCCTACACGAGAGAGTAGCTGCCATGGGTGGCACATCTGTCATAAGAGTCCCTCTGAAGAGGAGCTCAAGAGAGCCAAAATTCTTGTGATGAAGAGCGTCCAACACGAGTGTTACTCAGAAGAGTTGAAGTGCATAGCAGCAGAATGCAACCTACCCCCTCACGGCAGTCTACGGAAGCTGCACCCTATCGTCGACACTGATGGACTTCTCTGAGGTGGTCCTTCTATTGTCGCCAGAGGACTCCAGTGACAAGTAGAGTTAGGATTATGTGGAGTCGTTAACGACCCCAGACGGGGAGTGTTCTGGACTTATTACATGCAGATAGCACCCTCTAATGGTAGTTAGTGTATAGCAGTGTTAGTATATAGCAGTATGTTATTTGACCTTCCTGTTTGACCCGGAAGTAGTATTCCAGGAAAACCTGCTGAGTTATGAAGAAGCTCACATGAGGGATTCTCAATCCTGTCGCATCCCTTCTTATACGCTAGGCAAGACGCAATGTCTGTGAGTATCCTTGTTTAATAACATGATAACAACCTTGTCAGTGTAGTATTTTGACAATACTTTGTCTATAAGAAGTTATTGGCCTAGAAATTCAGTTGGTAGCGCCAGCGATTAGCGCCTAATGAGTCCGAAATGTGGGGCGTTACCCAATGTTCGGGTGGGCGCAATGAAGATAGCGACACCTCCCATATTGACTATACATTTAGTGCCTGCGCTAACTGTTAGCGCGCACCCGCATGCGCAGGCAGATCATGACGTCATTTCAGTGTGCAACGCCTTTTTGGTGCCCCTGACCGGATATTCGGTGGCGCCCGGAACCTTTCTGCCTAGCGCTATTAGTGACAGTTCGATGGAACGTTCCCAGGCCCTTCTCGGAGTCGGGGGGCGCTATTTAAAGGGGACAGCTCTAGTATAAAAGCTGCAGCCACTTGGCCTGTTCATTGTGATCGTTGCTGCAGAGAGTTCTTTTTGGATTTAGCCTTCGAATACTTGGGACCTTCAGACCTGTCCGGAGCAGTTGGAGCGCTACACATTACAGCGTGTTGCCCGACTGGCATCGGAATGGGAGCAGCTTTGGAGGGGAACGTCCTCATGGCCGGACACTTTGAAGGGGCACAGAGACGGCGGGAGAGAGGGCCGGGATTGGCCAGAAGGAGGAGGGGCAATGGAGGTCGGCCAATCCGAAGATACGCTGCGACGGTATTCAGGCAGCAGGTGTCATACCTTGCCATGTTGGAGGAGCAGTGTGTGCGAAGGCTCCGATTCGGTAAGGAGGTTGTGACTGAGCTGTGCCACCTGCTTGCTGAGGATCTGCAGCCGCGTCTACAGTGCAGGACCTCTCTGTCGGTGGCCGTCAAAGTGACTGTTGCCCTCAATTTTTATGCCAGCGGATCCTTTCAGTCAGCCACTGGGGACATTGCGAATATATCTCAGTTTGCAGTGCATTGTTGCATCCGGCAAGTGACAGCTGCCCTTTATAGAAGAAGGCATCAATTCATCACCTTCCCTCTGACCCTGGAGAAGCAGGCGGAGCGCGCACAGGGCTTCGCTGCTATTGCGGACTTCCCCATGGTGCAGGGGGCAATTGATTGCACACACATGGCTTTGCGGGCGCCATTACTGAATCCTGAGGACTTCCGCAACCGCAAGGGGTTCCATTCCCTCAATGTCCAGCTGGTCTGTGACCACTGCCAAATGATCATGGCAGTCAACGCGCAATTCCCTGGGAGCAGCCACGATGCGTTCATCCTGTGGCAGACCTCAGTTTCTGACCTTTTTGAGGGGCCGGCTCACCCACGAGGCTGGCTTCTTGGTGACAAGGGCTATCCTCTCTGCCCATGGCTCATGACCCCACTCCGTTTGTCCGCCACCCCGGCAGAAGAGCTGTACAACAGCAGCCATCAGGTGACCAGGAACATTGTGGAGCACACTATTGGTGTGCTCAAACAGCGTTTCCGCTGTCTAGACCATTCGGGGGGAGCCCTGCAGTACTTGCCGGAGCAAGTGGGTCGCATCGTCGTCGTCTGCTGCATGCTCCACAACTTGGCCATTCGATGAACCCAGCCAATGCCAGCTGTCCCACAAGGTCCAGCAGAGCAGGCGGACGAGGAGGAGGAGGAGGAAGAGCAGGCGGACGAGGAGGAGGAGGAGGAAGAGCAGGCGGACGAGGAGGAGGAGGAGGAGCATGCGGACGAGGAGGAGGAGGAGGAAGATGGGAAGGCTCCTGAAACTGGAAGGGCCATCCGTCAGAGGCTCATCAGGACTCAGTTCGAGGCCCCTCTGACGGAATGATGGGCGTCAATCGTCCTGCGCACTTTGGATCGTACAAAGCCTCTGAAGGCCACCATGACTGTAAATAGTTACGAGTACCATTGTAAATTAAAACTTTTCTTTGTTGTCAAAAAAGTCCTTCCTTCCAGCATAACAACGTCATGTCAACAGAAACCATAACTAACAAAATAACAGTTAACTCTTTGGCAAAGCCGCAAAACTAAACAAACCATTTCCAACAATCACAACAGGTGAGGGAGTCCTTGAATTTGGCCAAAGAAACGTCTCAGCACCTCTCTCTACTGCTGGCCCCTTGATGGAGACCGACTTCTCTTTCACGGTCGGCCCCTTCCCTCCCTGCTGCTCCTACGTAATTGAACCCCAGTGGCGGCATCAAGGCTGGGGGACGCCTGCTGATTGTCTGGAAGCGCAGAAGCCCCTGAGGGATGGCCTGGACGAGCTCTGGGCTTGGAGGGTGCGGAGGCTGGCTGCTTGATCTGGCTATGGCTGGAAACCGTCTGCACTGCAGGTGGTGGCAGCTGCACTGCAGACGTTGCAGCGGTGACATGAGCAATGGTCACCTGCCGAGAGAGGACACCTGCACCATGGTCGGGTGACACACGGGCTCTCTGAGGGGATCGGCTCGGCTCATCCATCACAATCGACTGCTTCACTGATTCCTGGCCTCGTGTGGTACTGGAAGGGCCCGGGGTGATCCTAGCTGATGCAGATAGGGTGGCAGCAGTGAGAGTTCGCATTGCCTCAATCTGGGTATTGACGAGGCCAGCAAGTGACTGCGTGGCAGCAGTAAGGACCTGTGTGGCAGGTGCCAGTGCTTCGGAGAAGCCCTGGACAGTTCTTTCCATTGCTTCGGACAAGGCCGGAGCAGTCCGTTCCACTGCCTCGGACAAGCCCTGGACAGACCTTTCCAGGGATTGTCCGAAGCTCTGAACAGTCCTTTCCATAGCGGCCTCGAAGCCCTGGACAGTCCTCTCCATTGCTGCCCCGAATCCCTGGACAGTCCTCTCCATTGCTGCCCCAAAGTCCAGCACACTCTTTGCCAGTGTTTCTATCGACTGAGGCTTCCTCCCCACTGCAGCCATAAGCTCAGTGTGCCTGAGCCGGGCCTGGGTGCTCATTTCAGCCAGACTACGTACCTCCTCTGCACTCTGTGCAGCAGTCATCGCTCCCTGCCTTGCCCTCCGGGGAGCCGGCGCCCGAACTTGCCTACCCCCCTCGCGTAGCTACAGGCCGCTTGTTCCGGCAACTGGCTCCTCATCAGAGCAGCACCCCCCCTCCCCTCCAGGGAGCTACTATCCCCAGTCTGCAGATGTGTAGGCTCCCCTGAGGCTGGAACGGATGGTCCGGCTTCCTCCTGATCCTCGCCTCCGGAGGCACTGGCACTGGCAGCTTCAGGGCGCGGATCCCGAGTTGGTGATGCAGCATCTGAAAGCAGGGAGGTCGAAGAGTGGCTTTAGCAAAAGGACAGGTTGGCGGCAAGGCATGCCAGATTGCGGCAAGGCTCTGACATGGCTCCACAATGAGAAAGCATGCTGGCGGGGGGACCAAGTGGAAGGAGACAGCTGTAAAAGGTGAGAACCTTACCATCGCTGTCGACAATGGGGTCGGCAGCTGCAGTGGTAACAGGACCACTCAGACGTCCTCCAAGAATCTGGTGCACTCTCTCCTCGAGATCCGCGAGAGTGACCACTTGTGGAGGTCCGCCACCGGTTCAAAGCTGGTCCTTGCGGATCGCCGCCAGCTTGGACTGCAGGGGAAAGAAGGGAAAGTTCTGTTACATGATGCCCTGAGTGATCATCTCATGCCCCCCATGGTGCAAGAGCCCTTACATGATGCCCTGAGTGATCATCTCATGCCCCCCATGGTGCAAGAGCCCTTACATGATGCCCTGAGTGATCATCTCATGGCCCCCATGGTGCAAGAGCCCTTACATGATGCCCTGAGTGATCATCTCATGCCCCCCATGGTGCAAGAGCCCTTACATGATGCCTTGAGTCAAATGTACATGTGTGTGCCCAGAAAGGGCCATGGGTGCTTGCTGACAGATGGCCATTGGGGCATCATGGCTACAGGGTGCGCGAAGTCAGGTGCAGATGGAGGGAATCAGAAGTTTGCATAAACAACACTCACCCTAACGACCCGAGTGAGCTCGTTGAATTTCTTCCTGCACTGAACAGGGCTCCTGGTCGCCATGCTGCTGGAGTTGACCCTCTGACAAACATCCCTCCAAGCTTGGCGGTACTCCTTTTGATTTGGCCTCCTGCCATTGTCAGGATAGAGAACATCTCGACGGCGCTCCACTGCAGACACCAACTGGTCCAGAACCTCAGTGCTGAAGCGCTCTGCTCTCTGTCTCACCTTCTCCATCTTGACCAAGTTTTTTGCGCCAGAGAAGGGCGAGTGCCGATTCTGAGGCCTACAGGGCGATGAGTGTGGAAGCTGAGGCTGACTGACCCACCCCTTTAAGAGCCGGCCGGCGCCTGGAAGTCTCGTGGTTATCGGTAATTGAGATCACCTGCGCTGCGCCCGTCCGCGCCGATATTGGGTAGCGCCGGAAGTTTTGCGCCTTAGGAGACCCGTGCAACATCTGAATTCGCGCCTCAATCCCCTTTGGGGGCGATGCAACCCAATATCGCGCCAGGCGGTGATAAGTTTCGTCTGGCTATAAACTTTGCGCAGTGCCCATTCTAACGCCTCAAGCGAGGCTATACCCAATTTCTAGGCCATTAGCTGTTAGCTACTGAGGTTTAGCTCCAGTGCTATTTAGTTATACAATTAGTCTATTCTGTTGTCATAAACATGTTTATATCTTATGTAACATCTAATATATAGTACTCAGTTCTATGTACAAAACATACTTTGTCTTTGTTTACAGTTTCACAAATTTGTTCAAGTAAAGCTTCAAAACAGCAACCCACTTCTCGAGGAATTATTTGAATGAGTGTTTAGCTGGCTGGATAACTAGATAGGAGTACGTCTAGCGAGACCAGTACAATTATGTCAAACAAAATGATAATAACCACAAAAAATCTTTAAATAGTTTAAAGGCATCAGCTATTGTATTATTTATAGCCAAATATAATGATGCCCGATAGCTGCACACCACCTCTGGTGACAAAGCTCTTAGCTAGCTCACTCTTCCCCACTTCCAATATCTTCCTTGGAAGCTATCTCTTCGACATGTCTTCATTACCTCATTGACTCTTCTAACTCCTGCTGTATCCCACCTCTCCAGTTATGTAAAGTATCTTCCAAATTAAAGATGTTATGTAAGTGTAAGTTGATGTTAATATTTCTGCAAACATTTCAGAAAACTGCATCAGTAGAGTAGCAGAACAGTAGGTAAAGATTAACTACTCAGCCAGGACTCGATTTCCCAGAAACAGGGCAGGGCAGGACTTCCGTCGCCCATGAAACACTGGGCAGGAACCCATTGCATTTTCCTGGATGAGGCCTCATTTGATATATAGGGTGGCATTTCAGCAGTATTCCTGCTCCTGTCTGGCTCACTGACTCTGAGAGAGAGGGAAATGCAATGTTGCTGCAGTGGTGAAAAGGCTGTAGCTGCTTAAAGAGCCAAAGAACTTGAAATTGAGGAATACTAAGAGAGAGCCAACAGATGCCTGAATTGACAGAAGGAGGAGCAGCATCAATGGCTGTGACAAGACCCCCAAGTTCTCAGACACTTTCATGGATGTTTTGTTGACTGAGGTAAGATCAAGGAAAGACTGATTCTTTGGCACTCTAGAAAGGAGACCCCAGAATAGGATGGTACAGGCATTATGGAGGGAGGTGGATCAGGCAGTCAGTGGTACCTTGTCACCAACGTATGACAACATAGTGCCGGAAATATTTTCATGATCTCTTGAGGTTGTTGAAGGTAAGTAAAGGCACGAATACCCATGCACAACCTTAAAGAATGTTGGAATCATGACTCACACCTATACCTACCATGCCCCTGCAGTGAAAACGACAAAGTGAATGGGCTCGATTTTTGCCAGGCCCGAGGAGGCAGGATTGGAGGCGTGTGAGGTGTTAAAATCGCAAAAACTGGCGGGCGGGCCCGATCCTGCCTCTATAACACCATTTTGAGAGGCCTTTCTGATTTTAACAGTTTTCCCACGTGCTGTACGCCTCCTCTGAAACACGCCAGTGAAACTTGGCGGCAGCACAAGTGGATTGCTTACTAAAAGCTGCAGCTCCACCATTAAAAAGGAAATAAATGGTTCCCATTCTTGTGGGATATGCCTCAGTTGAGGAAGCGCTCATTCAAGGTGGGGAGAGGGGTTTCCCAGGAGATGGGTGTAAGGCTCCAAACTTCCATAACAATGAGTGGGCCTGTTAATAGTTCCCCCAGACCTGAGACAACAAAGTTCTGCCATTTGCAAATGGTGGAGCTGCAGCTTTTAGTAAGCAATCCTAGACATCAGATTCGGATGAAGACCAGCCGCGGCAGCAGCAGAACCCTGAACAACAACAACACCACCAACAGCAGGAGCTCCAAGCTGCTGCTCACCCAACTGAAGTTGCACAGGCCAGAAGGTCCGGGATGCAAGGGAAGCACTCATCTTGGTCAGGACTCTCCACTGCTGTCCCTGTCTCCACCATCTGCTGATGCTCACTTGTGAGCTGTGATACACCAGGTGACAACTCTACTCTATGTCCCGAAGGTCCTACCGAGGTGTGAGTGTCTGCACTGGTGCTGGGTGCGCTGAATTCTGCCTCGAGAGCAAGTATATCTTTTCTTAAATATGGAAACCAAAACTGTACGCAGTATTCCAGGTGTGGCCTCACCAGTACCCTGTATAACTGAAGCAAGACTTCCCTGCTTTTATACTCCATCCCCCTTGCAATAAAAGCCAAGATTCCATTGGCCTTCCTGATCACCTGCTGCATCTGCATACTAACCTTCTGTGTTTCATGCACCAGGACCCCCAGATCCCTTTGTACTGTAGCACTTTGCAGTTTCTCTCCATTTAGATAATAACTTGCTCTTTGATTTTTTCTGCCAAAGTGCATAACCTCACACTTTCCAACATTATATTCCATCTGCCAAATTTCTGCCCACTCACTTAGCCTGTCTATGTCCTTTTGCAGGTTTTTTATGTCCTCCTCACTCACAGCTTTCCCTCCCATCTTTGTATCATCGGCAAACTTGGATATATTGCACTTGGTCCCTTCCTCCAAATCATTAATATAGATTGTAAAGAGTTGGGGTCCCAGCACTGACCCCTGCGGAACACCACTAGTCACTGATTGCCAACCCGAGAATGAACCATTTATCCCAACTCTCTGTTTTCTGTTAGATAGCCAATCTTCCACCCATGCCAGTATATTACCCCCATCCTGTGATTTTTTATCTTGTGCAGTAATCTTTTGTGTGGCACCTTGTCAAATGCCTTTTGGAAGTCCAAATACACCACATCCACTGGTTCCCCTTTATCCACCCTGTTTGTTACGTCTTCAAAGAATTCGAGCAAATTTGTCAAACATGACTTCCCCTTCATAAAACCATGCTGATTCTGTCCGATTAAATTATGCTAATCCAAATGTCCTGTTAATGCTTCCTTAATAATGGACTCCAACATTTTACCAACCACAGATGTTAGGCTAACTGGTCTATAGTTTCCAGCCTTTTGTCCACTTCCCTTTTTAAATAAGGGCATTATATTAGCAGTTTTCCAATCTGCTGGGACCTTTCCTGAATCCAGGGAGTTTTGGAAAATTACCACTAATGCATCCACAACCCCTACCGCTTTCTCTCAAGACCCTAGGATGTAAGCCATCAGGTCCAGGGGATTTATCCGCCTTTAGTCCCATTATCTTACCGAGTACCACCTCCTTAGTGATTTTAATCATGTTTAGCTCCTCCCCACCTATAGCCCCCTGTTTGTCCAGTGTTGGGATATTTTTAGTGTCCTCTACTGTAAAGACTGATACAAAATATTTGTTCAGCGTTTTTACCATCTGTCAGGGTTGGGGTGCCACGGGGCCGTGTAAGTACAGGGCCGTGCTCGCCGGGTATGGTAGGTTCTGGACCCAAGTGCAGAAACCAGGCTAGAGGCAGGTATACAATCTTAAGGAACAGTACTTTATTCATTACTTAACTAGATTCACACATAACTAGATTCATACAAGAAAACACAACAGCATACGTAAGAACTCGAGACAGAAACACCAGATCATACATAGAACTCGAGACAAGAACAATATACATAGAACTCGAGACAAGTTACAAAACGACTAGTCAAGAATAGGAACTCAGGACAGCTTCCATGAGGCATCATACTTGTCCATTCTGAGCTGGGATAAGCTTACCACAAGCGCAACCAGCTTGCCGAGACATGACTCGAGACAAGCTATACGAGGGGCTGCCGCAGGGGTAACAGGCTTCTCAAGAGCTCAAGACAAGCGCCAGCATGGCAACACGCCAGTCCAGACAGCACCTTATCAAGACTAAGAACAACAAGAACACAGAGTTAGTTACATCTCAAAAACAGAGCTCGAGAATACATCTTAAATACAAAGCTCGAGAATACCTCTTAAATACAGAACTCGAGAGAACCATGGCTCCCAGCTAATTAAAGCCAGGAGCCACAGAGCAAAGGCTAGTCCCTAGTTAGGACTGAGCAAGGAGTGAAACAACCATAGAACTTATATACCAAGAAAACCAGGTGCAACCCATGAACAGCTAACAGGCCGTTAAGCATTAACACAGGAAGCTAAGAACAATTAACAAAGGGCTGGAAAACAAACAAGTGAAGGTGCCATCTAGAGGTTACAGAAGGAACTGACTGGCACCCTCACACCATCTCCATGTTCCCCACCACTAATTTCCCAGTCTCATCCTCTAAGGGACCAACATTCACTTTAGCCACCCTTTTTCTTTTTATATAGCTGTAGAAACTCTTGCTATCTGTTTTTATATTTTTTGCTAGTTTACTTTCATAATCTATCTTCCCTTTCTTAATTAATCATTTAGTTATTCTTTGCTGGCTTTTAAATGCTTCCCAACCTTCTATCCTCCCACTAGATTTGGCTACTTTATATGCCCTTGTTTTCAGTCGGATACTATCCTTTATTACTTTACTTAGCCATGGATGGCTGTCTTTTCTTTTACGCCCCTTTTTCCTCAGTGGAATATATTTTTCATGAAGGTTGTGAAATATCTCCTTGAATGTACACCACTGCTCATGTACCATCTTACACTTTAATCTATTTCCCCAGTCCACTTTAGTCAACTCTGCTCTCATACCTTCATAGTCTCCTTTATTTAAGCTTAGTAGGCTGGTTTGAGATCCAACTCTCTCACCCTCCAACTGAGTTTGGAATTCAACCATGTTATGGTCACTCATTCCAAGGGGATCCTTTACTGGGACATTTTTTATTAATCCTGTCTCATTACACAGGACCAGATCTAAGATTGCCTTCCCCCTGGTTGGTTCAGTAACATACTGCTCAAGGAACCCGTCCCTAATGCACTCTATGAACTCTTCCTCAAGGCTACCCTGCCCAATTTGATTTGTCCAGTCAATATGAAAGTTAAAATCTCCCATGATTATAGCTGTTCTCTTATGACAAGCCCCAACTATTTCCTGATTTATACTCCAACCAACAGAGTTGCAACTGTTAGGAGGCCTATAGACTACACCCACTAGTGACTTTTTCCCCTTATTATTCCTTATCTCCACCCAAACAGTTTCACTATCCTGATCCTTTGACCCAATATAATTTCTCACTATTGCACTGATTCCATCCTTTATTAACATAGCCACCCCACCTCCCTTTTCTTCCTGTCTGTCCTTCCTAATTGTCAAATACCCCTGGATGTTTAGTTCCCAGTCATGGTCACCTTGCAGCCATATTTCTGTAATGGCCACCAGATCATACCCATGTGTAGTTATTTCTACCGTCAACTCGTCTATTTTGTTACGAATGCTGCGTGCATTCAGATAAAGAACTTTTAAATATGTTTTGTGACAATTTATTCCTGCTTTTACCCCCTTTACTACTCTACCTTTATCTTTATACATTCTGTCCCTTCCTGACACGCTCTGGTTTTTAATTCCCCCACTGCTACCTTGCTCTATTGCCTTCTCCGCTGACATTTTTATTTTTTGCTCTCTTGAAACCTCCCCCCCACTAATTAGTTTAAAGCCCTCTCTACAGCCCTAGCTATTCGATTCGCCAGGATTCTAGTCCCAGCACTGGCCAAGTGAAGTCCGTCCCAACGGAACAGCTCTCTCCTGTCCCAGTGCTGGTGCCAGTGTCCCAAGAAGCAAAACCCATTTCTCCCACACCAGTCTTTGAGCCATGCATTTAACGCTCTGATTTTATTTACCCTAGCCAAATTTGCTCGTGGCTCAGGTAGTAATCCAGAGATTATTACCCTAGTGGTTCTGTTTTTTAATTTGGCCCCTAGCTGCTCATACTCCCTCAGCAAAACCTCTTTCCTTGTCCTATCTATGTCATTGGTACCAACATGGACCACGACAACTGGATCCTCCCCCTCCCACTCCAAGTTTCTCTCCAGCCCAGAGAAGATGTCCTTAACCCTGGCACCGGGCAGGCAACACAGCCTTCGGGACTCTCACTCTTGGCTGCAAAGAACCCTATCTATCCCCCTAATGATACTATCCCCTACCACTACAACATTTCTTTATACTCCCCCCACTTGAATGGCCCCTCGTTCCACGGTGCTGTGGCCAGGTTGCTCATCCTCCATGCAGTCCCCGCTCCCGTCCCCACAGGGAGTAAGAGCCTCGAACCTGTTGGGCAAGAGCAAGGGCTGCGGCTCCTCCAACACTACCTCCTGGATCCCCGTACCTGCCTCACTCATAGTCCCATCCTCCTGTCCCTGACCACGGACTACATCTGAATTAGTTAATCTAATTGGTGTGACTACTTCCTGGAACACAGAGTCCAGGTAACTCTCCCGCTCCTTGATGTGTCGCAGTGTTTGTAGCTCGGACTCCAGCTCATCAAGACAGAGCCGGAGTTCCTCGAGCAGCCAACACTTACTGCAAATGTGATCACTGTGAACATCAATGGTGTCCACCAGCTCCCACATATTGCAGCAGCAACACATCAACTGATCTCCTATTCTATGTAATTAATTAAATTTATTAATATTATTTTTAAATGATATATTTAAGGGCCCTGGTTTACAAACTGTCTCGCTACACCACAGAGACCTTAAAAACTATAAACCACAGAGTTAAAGTTTTAAAAAGAGAGAAATACTCCCAACCAATCACTTACCTGCTTTGTGGTGACGTCACACCTCAATTACTTTTTACTTCTCTCCCTCTGAGATTGGAGATTGGTACACCTACCCATGCCTCGGGCTTACCTTTTATATGTCGCTGCCGCTCGGATTCCCGCCGCCGCCACTCTGAGGCCTACCCACGCCTCGGGCTTACCTTTTATAGGTCGCAGCCGCTCGGATTCCCACCGCCGCTGCTCTGAGGCCTACCCACGCCTCGGGCTTACCTTTTCTAGGTCGCTGCCGCTCGGATTCCCACCGCCGCTGCTCTGAGGCCTACCCACGCCTCGGGCTTACCTTTTATAGGTTGCTGCCGCTCGGATTCCCGCCGCCGCCGCTCTGAGGCCTACCCACGCCTCGGGCTTACCTTTTATAGGTCGGTGCCGCTCGGATTCCCGCCGCCGCCGCTCTGAGGCCTACCCATGCCTCGGGCTTACCTTTTATAGGTCGGTGCCGCTCGGATTCCTGCCGCCGCCGCTCTGAGGCCTACCCACGCCTCGGGCTTACCTTTTATAGGTTGCTGCCGCTCGGATTCCCGCCGCCGCCGCTCTGAGGCCTACCCACGCCTCGGGCTTACCTTTTATAGGTTGCTGCCGTTCGGATTCCCGCCGCCGCTGCTCTGAGGCCTACCCACGCCTCGGGCTTACCTTTTATAGGTTGCTGCCGCTCGGATTCCCCCCGCCGCCGCTCTGAGGCCTACCCACGCCTCGGGCTTACCTTTTATACGTCGGTGCCGCTCGGATTCCCGCCGCCGCCGCTCTGAGGCCTACCCATGCCTCGGGCTTACCTTTTATAGGTCGGTGCCGCTCGGATTCCCGCCGCCGCCGCTCTGAGGCCTACCCATGCCTCGGGCTTACCTTTTATAGGTTGCTGCCGCTCGGATTCCCGCCGCCGCCGCTCTGAGGCCTACCCACGCCTCGGGCTTACCTTTTATAGGTTGCTGCCGCTCGGATTCCCGCCGCCGCCGCTCTGAAACCTCTTCCTGCACTGCAGCCAGGTTCTGTGGCACATAGACAATGAGTTGACCTCCTGGGCCACTTGCATTCACACAGCTTTCGTCTGCTAGGGAGGCTTCTTCCTCCCTGAGGAAGGGAAGAGCACCTCCTTATTTCCTTTTGCTCCCTCCACCAGAGCTTGCAGGGCGGCATCATCGAACCTTGGTGCAGACTTTGGCCTACTGCTGGACATATTGGTTGGAGGAATCTATCACACCAAAGGGCATAAGGTTTGCAGTCTGCAGAAGAAGCAAGGCATACAGTTTTGGTTTCCATATTTAAGAAAAGATATACTTGCTCTCGAGGCAGTTCAGAGAAGGTTCACTCGGTTGATTCCGGAGATGAGGGAGTTGACTTATGAGGAAAGGTTGAGTAGGTTGGGCCTCTACTCATTGGAATTCAGAAGAATGAGAGGCGATTTTATCGAAACATATAAGATTGTGAGGGGGCTTGATCGGGAGGATGCGGGGAGGATGTTTCCACTGATGGGTGAGACTAGAACTAGGGGGCATAATCTTAGAATAAGGGGCTGCCCTTTCAAAACTGAGATGAGGAGAAACTTCTTCACTCGGAGGGTAGTAAATCTATGGAATTTGCTACCTCAGAGAGCTGTGGAAGCTGCGACATTAAATAAATTTAAAAAGGAGATAGACAGTTTCCTAGCTGATAAGGGAATTAGGGGTTACGGGGAGCGGGCAGGGAAGTGGACATGAGTCTAGGTTCGGATCAGCCATGATCCTATTGAATGGCGGAGCAGGTCTGAGGGGCCGTATGGCCTACTTGTGCTCCTACTTCTTATGTTCTTATGTTCTTATGTTCTGCTTGCAGGCCTTAAATCCACCAGCACTGATGACATCATTGGAGGCGACTTTCAGGATGGAAAGACTCAGTGGGCCAGGGGTTCCCACACGCTGGAAATCAATTGCCCAATTAGGTGAAAATCGCATATTTTTCCCACATCAAATTGGATTTGGGTGGCTAACACGAAAAGCGGCTGACACGCCCCCAGCCCGCCCCAATGGCAAAATCGAGCCCAATGTGTCAGTTAATATTCCCAAGGCACCTCACAACCAGTGTTCTCCCTAAGGTGCGCGGCCATGCATCACTGGTGAGGTCCCGTGCAGGCCACTCACCAGCTGATATTGCTGGAAGTGATACCTCGCATGCGCGGCCGCTCTAGGAAATTTAAAGGGAAAAAAAATTACAGCGAATATTGCTCACGACCCACACCCCATTCCGCACTAATTGTCCCAGTGTCTGAGACCAGTGGTGGTAGTGTTAAACTGATAAAAGGAAAGAGTGGTGCACAGCTTGTACCTGAATCAATCTCACTGTGGGAAGGGCTGCAGATGCCTGGGCGAAATTAAATGTTCAGTTGACTTTCTTCACTATCAGTAGCAAAGAACAGCCACAGCTGCCATCCTACCATGAGGCAGATTCCTTGGCTGATATACCAGTATAGTAATCTGGGATGTTATGATTAATGTTATCCACCAGGTGGTGCTGTAGCCAGTGCTGCCACTAGTTAAGGTCAGGGGGTTGCTTCCTGTCAAGGTCAGCAAAGGTGGAATGCCAGGATGCAGGCCTGTTTTGTTTGCTACACAGTTGTTAATAAAGTACTCGTGCTAATTCTAAGATATCGCCTCTTCGAGTTCTTGTTCTACTACATGGATTTATCACATTTGGCGACAAGGTAAAAAGGACCCCGGAATAAAGAAGAGAAGTCTGCCGGGACATTTAAACAACAAAATCACGAGCTAAAGTTAGCTACCAGTTGGAAGAGAGCATGGCTGCCATGGTAGGAACGGTCTCCGCTTTTGATATTCGAGCACAAACCTGGGAGGAATACTGTGAAGTTTTGGGTTATTTCTTTGAAGCAAATGAAATAAATGGTGCCGGAAAAAGTAAAGCCATTCTGCTTAGTTCAGTCGGAAGCCAGACCTACAGTTTGATGAGGAATCTGCTTGGTCCTGAAAAGCCTGGAGACAAATCATTTGTTGAATTAGTGGCCTTGCTCAAAGAACATTTCAACCCCAAGCCTAGTGAGATTGTACAGTGGTTCAAGTTTAATTCAAGGAACAGAAAAGAGGAAGAGAGTGTAATGGACTATGTCGCGGTGTTGCGTAAATTAGCACAAGATTGCAATTATGGGAACAACCTGAAGGAAATGCTGAGAGATAGGCTAGTTTGCGGAATAATAGATGACCGAATGCAGTGTAGATTATTATCCAAGACTGGGCTTACTTATGAAAAAGCATTGGAACTTGCTCAAGCCATAGAGACAGCGAACCGAGATGTAAAAGAAATACAGGGTTCAGACAGGGCTAATGCTAAGCAAGTTGCAGGTCAGGTTGTTGTTCACAAGTTAAACATGCATCAGAAACCACAACGTGAGCATGGGAAGGCAAGGGTGATCACCTGCTGAGTGAATGCCGGTTTCTGGAGGAAAAGTGCCACAAGTGTGGGAAACAAGGACACATAAAATGAGCATGCAGGGCAAAATCACCTGTGGAGGAATCCAAACAAAAAGGGGGAGGAAAGCAAAACCAAGGAAGAGAAGTGAAAAAACAGGGAGCACACCACATCAGCAGGGAAGCTGAGGAAGAAGAGAACATGTTCATAATGTATAGCATGTTAGAGAACATTCCAAAAGTGGCTCCTATCACATTGCAACTGACAGTAAATGACTCTAAGGTGAACTTTGAAGTCGATACAGGGTGCAGTGTAACCATAATGAACAAGGCAGAGTACTCAAAATTGTGGAACCGTGCAAAAGTTCCAGAGTTAAAGTCTTGCTCTTTGCATCTTAAAACATATACAGGTGAACGAGTAGCGACATTAGGTGCAGCTAATGTGACTGTGCAGCACGGACACAGTGGAACAGCTACCTGTAGTTATAGTATCGGGTACCAGACCAAACCTGTTAGGTCGGGGCTGGATAAAAGAACTTAAATTAGACTGGGGAGCAGTAAATCAAACAGATGAGGGCAAACAGTTGACTTTGCAAGAAGCGTTGAGTGAACATGAGAATGTGTTCAAGGAGGAACTTGGCACATTTAATGGCCCCCCAGCTAAGATTTATGTAGACAAGGAGGCACCGCCAAGGTTTTTTAAACAATGACCTGTGCCTTATGCCATGAAGCCAAAGGTAGAGGCTGAGCTTGACCATCTATTGAGAGAGAACATACTGGAGCCAGTGAAATGTTCGGAATGGGCAGCTCCCATAGTACCTGTTTTGAAACCAGACAATTTGGTAAGACTCTGTGGAGATTATAAATTGACAGTCAATCGGGTGTCCAAACTAGAGCAGTATCCTATTCCCAAAACAAAGGATCTCTTTGCAAACCTGGCTGGAGGAAAGAAATTCGCAAAGTTGGATATGAGTCATGCATACTTGCAGATTACACTGGATGACGAATCAAAGAAGTATGTCACCATAAATACACACAAGGGCTTGTTTACATATAACTGCTTACCGTTTGGTGTCTCATCTAGTCCAGCTATCTCCCAGAGGACAATCGAAGGTGTACTGCAAGGGATTCCACATGTTTCCATCTATCTGGATGATATTCTGGTGACGGGAAGAACCGACCAGGAGCATCTGAGCACTCTGAGAGAGGTACTACAGAGATTGGAGAGGGCAGGGTTACGACTCAAGAGGAGTAAGTGCACTTTCCTGGGAAATGAGGCAGTGTTCCTGGGACACAGAGTGGATACCACCGGGCTCCATCCACTCAAGGAGAAGGTACAAGCACTGCTGGACGCCCCTGCTCCTACCAATGTGGCTGAGTTGAAAGCTTACCTGGGACTGCTGAACTATTATAACAGGTTTTTACCAAACTTGTCAACAGTGTTAGCACTGCTTCACAAACTACTGTGCAAGGAGACACAGTGGCAGTGGGGAGAGGAGCAGGGGGTTTCGTTTGAACAGTCCAAGAAATTGATGCTGTCGTCGGATGTGCTGGTTCACTACAATGAAGAGAAAGACATCATTCTCTCTTGTGACGCTTCACCTTACGGGGTGGGGGCAGTTCTTTCACACCGCATGGAAGATAGAACTGAAAGACCAATAGGGTTTATGTCCCGAACTCTAACACCAGCGGAAAAATCTATTCCCAGTTAGACAAAAAGGGGTTAGCAGTAATGTTTGGGTTACAGAGGTTCCAAAAGTACATATATGGCAGGAAGTTCACCATATGCACCGATCATAAACCTCTTATCTCTCTTTTCAATGAAATGAAAGCAGTTCCACAGATGGTGTCACCCCGGATCCAGAGGTGGGCTGTGACGTTGAGGGCATATGAGTATGTCATCGTCTACAAGGCGGGCAAGTACCATGGGAACGCAGATGCCTTGAGCCATCTTCCACTGCCAGGCACACCTATCCGTGCAGCTCCAGAGGACAGAGCTTTGATGTTGGAGGACACTGACATGGCACTTGTGACTGCAGAGCAAGTAAGAACATGGACAGGTAAAGATCCAGTACTATCTAGAGTTCGAGAATATGTGGTGAGGGGATGGCCACAGCATCCGGAAGGGGCTGACTTCACACCCTACAGTGTCAGGAAAACAGAGCTGCGTGTGCAGGATGGTTGCATGTTGTGGGGAGCACGAGTGATTATTCCACAGCCAGCACGACAGTCTATCCTAGGCCAACTACATCAGTGTCATCCTGGGGTCTCACGTATGAAAGCCTTGGCTAGGAGTTACTTGTGGTGGCCAAAGCTAGATGAGGAGATAGAAAATCTAGTCAAGACATGCAGCACTTGTCAGGCACACAGGAAGGCACCAGCAGCGGTTCCTCTCTATTACGTCCGTGAATGATTGAGACACGGACAGCAGGAGTTGAACACAACACGTCTTTACTGATGGAAGTCAATAGTGAAACTGAAAACAACAGAGGCTCACTAGCGCCTTTTATACAGGGGTGGTCACTGCCGGTACTGCAGTCTGAGACCAGTTATTCTCTTAAAGGTACATACACAACAATTCCTCCCCTTTTAGATGAACAGTACATAACATTCATTTAACAACTAAATGATAACTAATTACAATCACAATTATGGTTGCCAAATACATTGGTTAAGTTTAAGCAATTATAAGTTCAGTCTTTGAGGAGGCTTCCTGATTCTGCCTGGATAATGCCTCTTTGGGGTATCAGGTTCTTCTGGCAATGTTGAGTCGGGATCAATGTTGTTGTTTGGTTCATCTGCTTCCAATATTACCGGTTCTGCGGTAGCTGCAATTGGAACGTCGATTTCATTACCAGGTGTATCAGATCGTGGTGTGGAGTTGACGTTTTCCAGTGACTCTAGAATCTGGTCAGCATGGCGTCTTACAATGCTCTCCCCAACGTCCACGGTATACATGAGAGGTCCTTGTCGTGTACAAATCGTTCCTGGCTGCAATTTCTCAGTGCGGTAGTCCCGGGCCAAAACTGGTTGACCTATCTTAAAACTCCTGGTCGGCCTTTCATTCATATTCTGAAACTGCCTGTTCTCCACATCTCTTCAGACGTTTGGCTTAACCAAATCCAAGCGGCATCGTAGTCTTCGATTGAAGAACATCATGGCTGGAGTTTGGTTGGTAACCGCATGTGTCGCATTCCGGTAGGCAAACAAGAAGTTGTCCACCTTGTGTTGTAGGGGTATATCTTCATTACACATTGCCTTGATAGCTTTCTTGAATGTTTGGACAAACCTCTCGGCCAATCCATTAGTGGCTGGATGATATGGGGCAGATGTGTAATGCTTAACACCATTGTTCTTTAAGAACCTCCGGAACTCTTCAGACATAAACTGTGGTCCATTGTCAGAGCAAATCTGTTCAGGCAGCCCATTCCTGGCGAATATGGTTCGTAAAATTGTGATAGTTTTTTCCGTGTTGGTTGAGGACATTTTTATTACCTCTGGCCACTTTGAATGTGCATCCACCGCAATTAAAAACATCGAGTCCATGAAGGGACCAGCAAAATCAATGTGCACCCTTTGCCATGGAGATGAGGGCCACTCCCATGGATGCAGAGGAGCTTGTGGTGGGGCGTTTTGGACCTTCTGGCATCCTGCACAGCTCTTGGTCATCTCTTCGATTTCTCTATCGATTCCTGGCCACCACACAAACGCTCTGGCTAAATTCTTCATTTTTACCCCACCCAGATGACCTTCATGAAGCTCATTGAGCACTCTATCTGTCAACTTAGGTGGAATTACTACTCTGGATCCACACATCAAGGTTCCTCTGCACACTGACAGCTGTTCTCTTCTCGGCGAGAATGCGGGCAGCAGTGGTTCGCCATGTGCCGGCCATCCCTTCACCGTTAAATCATAGACCCGTGATAGTGTCGGGTCATTCCGTGTTTCCTTTTCTATGTTTGCATTCGTCACAGGGAGACATTCGACTATGGTCGAGTGGAATAACTCCATTGGATCCACTGCAAGGTCTTCTTCTTCCACCGTCGGCAACGGTAGGCGTGACAATCCATCAGCATTTCCATGCTGTTTAGTTCCTTTGTACTCGATGTCATATTGGTGTGCCCCTAGGAAAAGGGACCACCTCTGCAGCCTTTGTGCTGTCATTATCGGTACGCCCTTCTAAGGGTTGAAAATGGAGACAAGAGGTTGATGATCGGTTAGTAGAGTAAATTTTTGACCGTGCAGGTAGTGATTGAACTTCTTCACCCCCCACACTAGGCTGAGGGCCTCTCTGTCAATCTGGGCGTAGTTACGCTCGGCAGAAGTTAACGAGCATGACGCAAAAGCTATCGGCCTCTCTAAACCATCAAGGAATTTACGTGACAGCACCGCCCCAATGCCGTAGGGAGATGCACCACACGCCAGTCTGATCGGCAGTGCTGGATTGTAGTCAGCCAATACTTCCCTTGACGTGATTAAGTCCTTACTCTTCTGAAAGGCCCGCTTACAATCATCACTCCATTTCCATGCTACCCCTGTTCGGAGCAGGGCGTTCAGTGGGTGCAGAATTGTCGACAAATTCGGCAAAAACTTATGGTAGTAATTCACCAATCCGAGGAATGACCTCAGTTGCGACACATTTTCAGGTGCTGGGGCCTTAACAACCGCTTCAATTTTGTCAGGGGACTTATGTAACCCCTCTTCATCAATCACGTGGCCATAATACGATATCTGTTTCTTAAAAAATTCGCACTTGGGGCGGTTGGCTCGCAGCCCATGTTCCCGTAGTCTAGTGAGCACCTGTTCTAGGTTGTTAAGGTGTTCACTGTCATCTTCACCTGTCACAAGGATGTCGTCCAAGTAACACTGAGTCCCCGGAATCCCTTGCAGGACTTGTTCCATCGCTCTTTGCCATATCGCCGGAGCCGATGCTACTCCGAATACCAATCGATGATACTGGTAAAGACCTTTGTGAGTGTTTATCATGAGATACTTCCTAGAGGACTCTTCAACCTCCATCTGCAAATATGCTTGTGCTAGGTCAATTTTTGTAAAACGCTTCCCTCCAGACAGTGAGGCGAAGATGTCTTCTATCCTTGGAAGAGGATATTGTACTGTGTGAAGGACTGGGTTCACCGTCACCTTGAAATCCCCACAGATGCGAATCTTCCTTAGCTCCCCGGACTTATTGCTTAACGTTTTCTTCATGACAGGAACGATGGGTGTCGCCCACTCGACCTTAGACAACACGCCCGCCTTCTCCAGATTCTCCAGCTCTGCCTCGACGGCTGGGCAAATTGCATATGGTACCGGTCTTGCTTTGAAAAACTTGGGAACTGCATTCTCTTCTATTTTTATCGAGGCGGTTACGCCTTTAAGCGTGCCCAGTTCTTGTTGAAATACCTCCTTGGCGTTAGCTAAGATTGTTGACAATCGCCCAGGAGTGACGTCTTCATCTTTTTTACCGTCCACCGTCATTGCATGAATGGAGTGCCAATCTAAGTTTATCTTCCTGATCCATTCCCGTCCCAATAACGGTGGTCCACCATTTGGCAGTATGTAGAGATACAATTTCCGTATTTTCTTGCCGTTGTATTCGGCAGGCACCCTTATTTTTCCTCTGGGGTATACTTTTTGCCCCGTATATGTCGTCAAGACGATGGATGTCTCTTTCAAGGGTATGTGTGAAAATAGCCGCTCGTAGTCTCGTCGATTCATGACGGTTAGCGCTGATCCTGTATCCAATTCCATTTTAACTTGGGACCCTGCTATCGTGAGGGTGACCCAAATGGTTCGGTGATCCTCTTTTGCGATTACATTGTGAAGTTTGAGACAGCTTAGTCTCCTGTTCCCGGATTCACTATCGCTCATCTGGTCTTCGGAACTACTGTCCGTCATCTTTTGTACTTTCTTGTATGGTTCCTTCATAGCCTTTTTGTTGTCGCTGGTCTTCTTCCCAGACCTGCAAACTCGTGCAATGTGTCCCATCTTCCCGCATTGCCTGCATATTTTGTCTTTGGACCAGCAGTCCTTCTGGTCATGGTTAGTTCTGCCGCAGCGATAACATTTTGCAAATCCCCGTGTCATTTCGTGGGTGCTGTATTCCTGTGGTTTTTGTTGAATTTCTGCAGCTCCCCTGGCTGCTGCTTCATACGATACTGCCACGCTGAAAGCCTTATCTAGCGTCAGCTCTTTCTCTGAGAGTAACTTCTTCTGTGTTCCTTCACTCAGGAGTCCACAGACAAATTTGTCCCGTAGGGTATCTGCCAGTCCTGCTCCGAACTGGCAGTGCTTTGATAGCTTGCGTAGTTCCGTAAGGTACACAACATTGCTCTCATCTTTATGCTGAGTTCTCCTGTGTAATTTAAATCTTTCTGCTATCAACAGCGGTGCAGGGTTTAGGTGTTCCTGTAGGACAGCAACAATTTCGTTAAAACTCTTCGCCTTCGGTTTGGCTGGAGTAATCAGGTCCCGCAATAGGCTATACGTTCTAGCGCCCATTAAGTTTAGCAATATCGATGCCTTTTTCTCCTCCGCTATTTCGTTTGCCTCGAAATATACCTCGACTCTTTCCACATGCGTGGTCCAGTCCTCTATTGTATTATCAAAAGCAGTGATACAGCCAATCTTCGGCATCTTGCAAATCTAAAATGGCGCCTCCCGCGCTTTGCCTTCTTCCCCGATTTAACAAAATGGCGCCTCCCGCACTTTGCCTTCTTCCCCGCTGATTAAGATGGTGCCTCCCGCGCTTTGCCTTCTTCCCCGCTGTTGCTAGCGCTGCTTTCCGTGGTTCCCATTGCAACCTGCAGCTCCTCATGGTTTCTTGCGCATTTAATATTTATTTAAAGAAAAAATATTTTCCCGTCGTGGAACAACCATGTGGGACTCTTACCTCCCTCTTCGCGGGTCTATACGCAGCCCGGCTTCGTAGCACCGGCCGCGCCCTGTGTGCTCCACCCTCTCTCTCTCTTCTTCCCGACAACGCTGCTCAGCCCCGTTGCAAACCACCCGCTCGAGTTCGCGACCGCCGCAGCCCAGGAAGAATCAGTGCACTACCTGCCACCAGCCCGATTAGCTGAAGCACCATCGACAGGAACCCGGCCCCGCTTCCGAAAGCAATCTTCAGCTCCGCAACACAGGGCGGATGCCCACGGTCGACGCCCGTTTTTACTGCCTCTTACTTTCTTTTCTTTCTGGCCTCGACCTCTGCTCACTCCGCTGTAAGAATGGATCCCAGGAGGTGGTGCAGACTGTAGGTAGGTTCGTATCTGCTTGTCGCCAGTATTACGTCCGTGAATGATTGAGACACGGACAGCAGGAGTTGAACAAAACACGTCTTTACTGATGGAAGTCAATAGTGAAACTGAAAACAACAGAGGCTCACTAGCGCCTTTTATACAGGGGTGGTCACTGCCGGTACTGCAGTCTGAGACCAGTTATTCTCTTAAAGGTACATACACAACACTCTCCACCCCTGGGAGTGGCCGGATAAACCATGGAGAAGATTGCACTTAGATTATGCGGGTCCATTCATGGGGAAGATGTTCCTCATAATCATTGATGCACATTCCAAATGGATGGATGTTTATCCTGTTAATTCTGCTTCTTCCACTACCACTATGGACTGCCTGCGTTGGAGCTTCAGTAATCAAGGTCTACCGGAGATCGTGGTAAGTGACAATGCCACTCGTTTTGTGAGTACAGAGACAAAAGAGTTCATGAGAAAAAATGGCATAGTGCAGGTGACTTCGGCTCCATATCATCCGCCCTCAAATGGACTTGTGGAGAGAGCCGTACAAACATTTAAAGAGATGATGAAAAAAGGTGCAGAAGGGAGTTTAGCAGCCAAAGTGTCACGGGTTCTGTTCAGCTACAGAATAACACCTCAATCCACCACAGGACTCTCTCCTTCTGAGATGTTATTAGGTCGTAGACTATGCTCCACTCTTGACCATGTCCACCCAGACCTAAAAAGGAAAATGGAAAACAGACAAAACAAACAAAAAGAGAACCATGACAAAAGAACAAAGAGCCGAAGTTTTGGAGAAGGAGATGCGGTCCTTACCAGGAATTTCAGTTATGGACCAGAGTGGATTCCTGGCTTCATAGACTCAATGACAGGGCCAGTATCATACAAGGTCATGTTGGGAGATGGTAGGGTAGTACGCAGACATGTAGATCAGATACTTCACAGACACGGGGAAATTGAAATGAAGGTTCCAGATGCAATGGCTGAGGACAGGTTTGCCCCCAGTTATCCAAGTGCATCTGTGGTGCCACCACCATGGACAGAGACAATTCCACAGGAACCTATTCTTCAAGAGGAAACCATCGTTGCAGAGTCAGATACTCTGAGCACTGCTCAGGAGCAGCTGGTGACTTCACCACAAACAAGCAGGGACTTTACTGTTAGACGTTCACAAAGGACTCGCAAGCCACCAGAGAAATTGATACTGACCTGTTAGATTCATCACGTATGGAACATAATGAATGGAGACTTCTTATGTGACCCTTAGGAATGGTTGGTTGTTAAGAAATTCATACTGAAATCTTAAGGGGGAGGAATATAGTAATCTGGGATGTTATGATTAAGGTTAACCACCAGGTGGTGCTGTAGCCAGTGCTGCCACTAGTTAAGGTCAGGGGGTTGCTTCCTGTCAAGGTCAGCAAAGGTGGAATGCCAGGATGCAGGATGCAGGCCTGTTTTGTTTGCTACACAATTGTTAATAAAGTACTCATGCTAATTCTAAGATATCGCCTCTTCGAGTTCTTGTTCCACTACATGGATTTATCACAACCAGGTACATGGAGAAGTTGGAAGTAAGCCGCCAAGAACAGGTTGGTAACAAATGGAGTGCAATGTGTTGTTCCAGTCTCCAGGCATTCACCTTAATTGTAAGCTCTATCACTGCTCAGTTAGTTCTTCAAAGTCAGGTGTGAGAGTCCATTCTCCTAAATCTATTCCCTTTGTAACCCTCCTCGGTGGTGTTCAGCCAGAAGATGAGGGGTCTCAAGAATAGTTTGGCACTTCCAGTTTGAGCACTCCTGCACCAGCATCATTCACTCTGTTCTGGCAGCTTACTTATTTAAGCAGCAGCCCAGATACACCTACTTCGGAGTATTTAAATAGTGAGTCAGACTAGGTGATGCTCTGAGCACAAGTGAGCAGGAGGAGCTGTGAAGGGGAAGAGTAGGAGCCTTGCCACAGGGTGGAGAAATGACTGCCCTTTACTGAGGAGTTTAGGGACTCAGGAGTTCACTTTTCAAGAGAAAAAGACTGGTACAGGAGCATCAATCTTACGTGCAGGCAGTAGAGATGGTCCTCATGCGTGTGGTGGAGTTGCTGGATAAGTTGCAGGAGTCCACTTCCTTCCATGCAGGAAGTGAGCCAGGCCATGCAGAACACACTGGAGAATGTAGCAGTTCAGATATATCCTGATATATCTGTTGCAACACGTCATCAGGAGGAGGCTCTAAGGACAACAGTGGCAAGTATGGCTGCTTCAGTGGATGCTTTGCAGGTCAGTCTTTACAAGACAATTTCACAGAGATTCCAGGACTTAAGTCTGCAGGACCAGGCTGCCAAGGAACCCATGACAAAAAGTTAGCCTGTCCCATGTCTTCCCAGAATTTCATCTCTCAATTAGGCACTTTCAGTTTGTCTAAAACCGGCGTAACTGGTGCAAAAGATCACGTAATTTTAAGTGCAAATTGTGTCCAACGCAAACTGGCCCTGCCCCCATGGTGAATTAATCACCATAGGGAGATTCCGCTAATTGCACTAGTTTGCAGGCCTTTGAGGAGGCTCTAAAAATTAGGCCAGATCTTTTGGGCGCAAGGACACTAATAGGCACATTTTAAAAGGGTTTGAAAGTATTTTTAAAAATTTACTAAGGAACTGACTACTGTACACCAATCTAACTAGAAAATAGTTTTGTATATTTTTTTAAAGTAATTTTCAGTAATTTAAAATCAGGTTACTCAGAGGTGGTGCATTGACACTGATTAAAAATACCTACTTTTTTTTATAAACCCATTTTCAGCTGTATTAATCACACTTTATCAAGTTACCACTCTTAAATATATTAAGGAATATTTTTTAAAGCAATTTTTTTTTTAAAAATGACGTTTTAAAACGCTGCCTGATTGCATTGGTTCATGGCAGATTTTGCATTTGGTCATATGCAAATGAGTTTGAGTGGAAACTCAGGGGGAAAAAAACTTTTCAAAACTAGCGCAGTTTGGGCTCAATTTGCGCCGGAATTGGCTATTGGGCCCAAAGCAGAAATTCTACCCGCCCCCCCCCCCGTAAAGCCCGCCCACCTGTATCAAAGGACCTATTTTGTAATGGCAGAGAAAGGTGACAATCTGAATCCACTTGTCCAAGCTGGCGAATTCTGGGCAGAATTCAGGCACCTAAAGGTGATATCCATGCTATAGGCAGAGAGCTAATGGGCTCAGTTTTGTACAATACTAAATAGCTGAATCTGATTTATGTACAGCACTGCATGTGCATGCAAGATTGTTCAATGACAAGTTTGTGGAAAAGAAATGTTAGTAT
Source organism: Somniosus microcephalus (assembly GCF_052327205.1). NCBI lineage: Eukaryota > Metazoa > Chordata > Chondrichthyes > Squaliformes > Somniosidae > Somniosus > Somniosus microcephalus. The sequence goes on along the minus strand of NC_140993.1, from coordinate 154,710,091 downwards.
TTGATGATCAGATTGACCATAACTTGGTTTGGTACCAAGCAGGCTTTCGTGGTATGTTGAAAGGAACACCAACCGCAAGGGTCGTTAGGGCCAAATGGAATAATTTCAAGCAGGAAGTTGCTCCCTTGGATGGGTATCCCACCTACCCTTCAAAAACATCCAGATTTCATCTGAACTCAGACCAAACACATCGGCCTAGAAATTCAGTTGGACGCGGCAGCCGTTAGCGCCTTAGGAGGAGTAGATTTCGAGCGCTAGGCGCTTAGCGGCCGGGCGCAGCGCGATCTGCGCCTCGCCCCAAATTTAGTACACATTTAGCGCCGGCGCAAAGTCTTAGCGCGCGCCCTGCTGCGCGCGCACATCATGACGTCATTTGCTAGTGCAACGCCTTTTGTGCGCCCCGAACCGGAACTTCACTCGCGCCGGCCCATTGTGCGCCGGGCGGCCCGAGCGACTGTGAAGTGGAACGGTACACAGCCCAGCCGGGCCGCGGGGAGCGCAAATTAAAGGGCACTTACCCAGCAGTATAAAGGCCAGCCATTTCGCAGCATTCACCCTTGTGCAACGGTTTTTTGGACAGAGACCAAGGAGGAGAGTCTACTGGTTTGGACCAACACTTGGACAGGTATTTTTGGCTCAGGCCAGAGCTTACCAATTATCTTTGCCTTCATTCAGAGCTCAGTGTTTGCCAGCATATAATGGGGGCTGCATTGGGTGGCAACGCTGAATTTCAGTCTTATGCCAGAAGGGCTTACAGACGCCGTGAGAGAGTGGCAGCCCTGGCTAGACGCAGAGGGGGCAACAGGCGTCGCCAACTGAGGCCTTACCCACGCAGGGTGTACCGCCAGCAGACCTCCTATCTGACCATGTCTGCCGCGATGTGTGTTAGGAGGCTGCGATTCCGAAGGGAGGTGGTTGCAGACATCTGCCGGCTGCTTCAGAGACATCTGCAGCCACAGCTGATGCGCAGGACGTCTCTGTCGGTGGCAGTGAAGGTGACGGTGGCTCTCAACTTCTATGCCACCGGCTCCTTCCAATCCGCTACTGGGGACATCGCTAACATCTCCCAGTTCGCCGTGCATTGCTGCATCCGCCAGATGACCGAAGCCCTTTTCAGAAGGAGACATCAATTCATCTCCTTCCCCATGACCCTGGACAAGCAGCAGCAGCGTGCAGTGGGGTTTGCAAGAATAGCGGGCTTCCCCATGGTGCAGGGCGCCATTGACTGCACGCATGTGGCTTTGCGGGCACCTCTGGAGCATGCCGAGGATTACCGCAACCGGAAGGGCTACCATTCCCTCAATGTACAGCTGGTGTGTGACCACAGGCAGCGCATCCTAGCTGTCAATGCCCGCTTTCCAGGCAGCAGCCACGATGCCTTTATCCTGCGACAGACAACTGTGGCTGACATGTTCCAGGCACAGCCTCCCCCAAGAGGATGGCTTATCGGGGACAAAGGCTATCCTTTGTGTACCTGGCTCATGACCCCGCTCCGCGCGCCCACGACCCCTGCTGAAGAGGCATACAACGAGAGCCATCAAGCGACGAGGAACCTCATAGAACAAACAATCGGCGTGCTCAAGCAACGGTTCCGCTATCTCGATCGCTCCGGGGGAGCCCTCCAGTATTCGCAGGATCGAGTCTCCCAATTCGTCGTTGTTTGCTGCATGCTGCACAACCTGGCTATCCGCAGGACTCAGGCACTGCCACCTCACGTTGGACCACCACCTCAGGAGGAGGAGCAGGAGGAGCATGAGGACGACGAGGACGAGGAGTACCAGCCCAGGAGGGAGGCACAAGGTCCAAGGGCCGCCCGTCGGCGGCTTATTGAACGTCACTTCTAGGCCCCCTGTCAGGGAATGGCTTGTGCCAATGATAGAACATGATTGCAGCCACTCCGCAAGCCCTCAGCCGGTTAAGGCAACAAACACTTCAAAGATCAAACATGGACAATGTGAATAAATAAAATGGTTTATTGTACAAACTCTGGGCCCTTCCCACATGAAAACCAAAAACAGACGAAACCCCCAAAAAACACTCAAACACATTACTCGCTCCCACAACCTGGAGAGGATTAACAAAATAGGGCAACTAAAATGGCCATCATTCTCGGCCTTCGTCAAAAACAAACATCACATCATCGACCTTCAAAAAACAAACATCCAATTCTCGGCCTCAAGAAACAAACACAAATGGCCACACATTCGACTATTTGGCCCGCTAGGGCGATGCCTTGGCCATCTTTGGGTGGCCCCTGCCCGCCCTGCTGCTCTGCCTCAAAGTAAGGCCATTGGCTGCTGCAAGGCTGGGGGCAGGCTCCTGAGGGGCACATGTCGTGACGGCAGATGCCCTTGGGGGTCGGCCTAGTCGAGGTCTGGCCGTTGAGCGGGCGGCTGTTGATTGCTGCAGCTGTGGCTGGCCAGCATCAGTCGCTGCAGCAGCTCCTGGCAGCTCCACTGGGGGACTGGCAGTGGCGGCTGGAGGAATGGCGGCAAGCTGGCGGATGGCAGGTGCTCGCTGGTCGCCTGAGACACTGGCACTCGCCCGGGCCAGCACTGCAGCATGCGCACCAATCTGCCGAGGGACAGACCGCTGTGCTGCTGCAGCGCGCCGGGTGCCCTGGCGATGCCTGGCTGACACAGCGAGTGTGGCAGCAGTGAGTGCCCGTGTTGACCTGTTCACTGACCGCATCAGAGCAGCCAGTGACTGGGCGGCACCACTGATCACCTGGCCAGTCGCTGACAGAGCTGCCCCGAATTCCGCCCGACTCGCTGCCTGATCTGCCCGGTGTTCCGCCCGACTGGTGGCCTCTGAGGGCCCGAACTCGGCCACACTCCGAGAGAGGGAATCGATGGACTCAGGCAACTGTGCCACTGCCGCCATGAGCTCCGTGTGCCGGCGCTCCGAGTCCGCGGACAAGTCTTCGAGGCGTTCCATCTCCTCGGCGAAGAGCATCTCCTGACTGGAGGCCGGACTCTCCCTCTGGGGAGAAGGCCGCCGAGCTGGCTGACCCTTCCTGCGTTGCTGGAGGCCGCTGGGCCCAGCAATTGGACTCCCCTCCGACGCTTCCCCCCTCTGGGGAGAAGGCCGCCGAGCTTCCACCCCCCTCCCGCCTTTCTGCAGCACGCAGGTCCCAGGAGCTCCCCTCCCCTTCGACACTTCCGCCACGCTGCCGTCCAGGGAAGACGTGTCCCCTACGTTGGCCTGGGTGGCCGCGGCTGAGGGTTCCCCTGATGGGCCGCCTTCCTCGTGCTCCTCCTCCTGCTCCTCTTCGGAGGGTCTGTCACTGGCAAGTTCAGGGACCTCCTCTTCACCATCTGAAAGCAGGAAGGCACAAGAGTAGCTTTAGAGTGAGGAGAGGGCATCAGTGCGGGATGCATGAGTGGTGGCATTCAGCGCATTGGTCGGACAGTGGCAAAGGATGTAGATCTGATGCGCAAGTGGGACGAGAGAGGTGCAAAAGGTGATGTCCTTACCATTGCTGCCCAGAACAGGGTCGGCATCTCCACATGCAACGGGCCCAATCACCCGGCCACCCATGAGGTGCTCCACGCGATGTTGCAGGTCAGTGAGTGGCTGGATATGGGGTCGGCCTCCCCCGGTCGCAGTCCGGCTCTTGCGATTATTCGCCAGCTTGGCCTGCAAGAGAAAGGACGGCCTCTAAGTACAGTGTGTTGCCGTGACCTTGTGTGCGCTGCCTCCCATGGTGGAATAGCCTGGCCAGTGTGTCACCATGATCTGGTGTGCAATGCCTCCCATGGTGGAATAGCTTGGCCAGTGTGTTAAGTGCAGAATGTGCAATTGATGCTCATGCCTGTCCCATAGCTGCTGGATGAAGGCTGGCCATTAGAGCTTTCAGGTCCCTTTGCCCATAATGTGAGGTGCACATGCAAGGATGAGGAGGTCACTGGAAAGGGTACTCACCCTGACAATGCGTGTGAGGTCACTTAACTTTTTGCGGCATTGGGCACCGCTCCTGGGGACATCGCTGTTGGCTGACAGCTTGGTGGCGACATGCCTCCAGGCTCTCCTGTAGACGCGGACCGTCGCCTTCTTGCCATTGTCCGGGTACAAAACATGGCGCCTCTTCTCCACAGCAGCAATCAGCACACTCAGATCACGCTCTGAGAAGCGCTGCGCACGTTCACGGGCCTTCTCCATGTCTTCAGGCGCTATTTGGGTCCAGCAGCAGTGTTCAGGCCTAGCTGGAGGGCTCCACTATCCAGGGCGTGGCAGCAGACACAGTCGACCCTTCCCCCTTAAGAGCTGGCCGGCGCCAGGGTGTCTGCTGTCAATCATGAGATGGCCGCACCTGCGCTGCGCCCGGCCTCGGCGCTATCGATCACCACCTCCGGCTTAGCGCCCAAAGAGAGGCGTCCAGCAGCAGTTTTAGCGCTCGCCCGAACTCCTAGGGCGAAGCTAATGAATATCGGAGAAGTGGCATCGATTTGGCGGCGGCCGCAAACTTTAGCGGACGCCCCACTTTAGCGCCCCAAAAGTGGCGTCAATGAATTTCTAGGCCATCATATTCAGTGCTGAAAAACAGCATATCCTATTCAAATAATGGCATTGGCTCATCGCCCTGGATTGATGAAAGATGTGCTATAGCATTTGCTAAAATGTGGAAATGCCTTGGTAGATGGAGGAAAGTTGGGGCAGGACTTCCACCCACCTCGTCAACCCTGTCATGACCTTAACCCATTTTTCTGGGATGGGGGCTGTTTATATATGGCCTACTCTCATTGGGGTTGGAAGGAACATTCAGTATCCAACTTTTTTCCTGGAATTTGTACCGTCCAAATTAATTCAGACTCGATGAGGATGGTCTACTGCAGAGGTGTCCAAGCTGCAGCCAGAAGGCCATAAACAACCCCAAGCCTTGTCAGCTCAGTCCCATCTGTGCTTATATTTCTTTTTTGCTGGTTTGCTTGTTTGAATTTTATAGGCCTGGAGGTTTGGTTTACAGAGCTGTTGCCTTCTTGGTGGATAAATCCTAAAACAGAATATCAAGAACTGTTAGTGTCAGCAACTTTAGTTATATGCAAATTAATGAGAGCATGCATTTCAATTTTGTATGAGTACCCCAAGGCTCTGTGATATGTATCTAAGCAGCACATACAGGAAAAAGCTTGGACACCCAAGTCTACTACATGCTGAAATCCACCCTCGACAGTATTAGAGAGATACGACCAGTCTTTGAGTCTCCCACATGTTTATGCCATGAACACCAAAGCAGTAGTTCTGAATTCTATATCGATCTGAAGCGTGGTGGTGAGTCATACCTACTGCCAGTGCAAATCAGACAATCTCTTTTTTTAAATATTCGTTCATGGGATGTGGACATCGCTGACAAGGCCAGCATTTATTCCCCATCCCTAATTGCCCTTGAGAAGGTGGTGAGCCGCCTTCTTGAACCGCTGCAGTTCATGTGGTGAAGGTACTCCCACAGTGCTGTTAGGGAGGGAGTTCCAGGATTTTGATCCAGCGACGATGAAGGATCAGCAATATACTTCCAAGTCAGGATGGTGTGTAACTTGGAGGGGAACTTGGAGGTGGTGGTGTTCCCAGGCACCTGCTGCCCTTGTCCTTCTAGGTGGCAGTGGTCGCGTGTTTGGGAGGTGCTGCCGAAGAAGCCTTGGCGAGTTGCTGCAGTGCATCTTGTAAATGGTACACACTGCAGCCACGGTACACCGGTGGTGGAGGGAGTGAATGTTTAATGGGGTGCCAATCAAGTGGGTTGCTTTGTCCTGGATGGTGTCGAGCTTCTGGAGTGTTGTTGGAGCTGTACTCATCCAGGCAAATGGAGAGTATTCTATCACACTCCTTACTTGTGCCTTGTAGATGGTGGAAAAGCTTTGGGGAGTCAGGAGGTGAGACACTCATCACAGAATACCCAGCTTCTGACCTGCTCTTGTTACCACAGTTTTTATGTGGCTGGTCCAGTTAAGTTTCTGGTCAATGGTAACCCCCCCCAGGGTGTTGATGGTGGGGGATTCGGCGATGGTAATGCCATTGAATGTCAAGGTGAGGTGGTTAGACTCTTGCTTGTTGGAGATAGTCATTGCCTGGCACTTCTGTGGCATGAATGTTACCTGTCACTTATCAGCCCAAGCCTGAATGTTGTCCAGGTCTTGTTGCATGTCCAGGTCTTGTTGCATGCGGGCATGAACAGTTTCATTATCTGAGGAGTTGTGAATGGCGCTGAACACTGTGCAGTCATCAGCGAACATCCCCATTCCTGACCTTATGTTGGAGGGAAGGTCATTGATGAAGCAGCTGAAGATATTTGGGCCTACGACACTGCCCTGAGGAACTCCTGCACCGATGTCCTGGGGTTATGATGATTGGCCTTCAACCACCACAACCATCTTTCTTTGTGCTAGGTATGACTCCAGCCAGTGGAGTGTTTTCCCCCCGATTCTCATTGACTTCAGTTTTACTAGGGCTCCTTGATGCCACACTCAGTCAAATGCTGCCTTGATGTCAAGGGCAGTCACTCTCACCTCACCTCTGGAATTCAGCTCCATTGTCCATGTTTGGACCAAGGCTGGAATGAGGTCGGCAGCTGAGTGGTCTTGGTGGAACCCAAACTGGGCATCAGTGAGCAGGTTATTGGTGAGTAAGTGCTGCTTGATAGCACTGTCGATGACATCTTCCATCACTTTGCTGATGATTGGGAGTAGACTGATGGGGTGATAATTGGCCGGGTTGGATTTGTCCTGCTTTTTGTGGGCAGGACATACTTGGGCAGTTTTCCACATTGCCGATTGTGGGATCGCTTAGCCCTGTCTATAGCATGCTGCTGACGCTTTTTAACATGCATGTGGTCCTGTGTTGCAGCTTTCCCAGGTTGGCACCTCATTTTTAGGTACGCCTGGTGCTGCTCCTGGCATGCTCCTCTACACTCCTTATTGAACCAGGGTTGGTCCCCTGGCTTGATGTAATGGTAGAGTGAGGGATATGCCAGGCCATGAGGTTACAGATTGTGATGGAATACAATTCTGCTGCTGCTGATGGCCCACAGTGCCTCATGGATGCCCAGTTTTGAGCTGCAAAAGATCTGTTCTGAATCTATCCCATTTAGCACTCTTAAGTGTTTCTTCCAATTGTTGTTGGAGGAGTACTGATTCATCAGCTGAGGGAGGGCAGTAGGTGGTAATCAGCAGGAGGTTTCCTTGTCCATGCTTGACTGGAAGCTACATGGGGTCCGGAGTCAATCTTGAGGACTCCCAGGACCACTCCTTCCTGACTGTATACCACTGTGCCACCCTGGTCCCAAACTCCTCCATCACTGGACATACCCAGGGATGGTGACGGAGGTGTTTGGGCCATTGGCTGAAAGGTATGATTCTGTCAGGCTGTTGTTTGACTAGTCCGTGGGACTTTGGTGAGGAGGACTTGGCTGGGTGTGCCCTTGCTGTGTCCATGACAGTCGATGCTGGGTGGTCTATCCGGTTTCATTCTTATTATTGTGTTTTATAGCAGTTTGTTACAACTGTGAGGGCAGTTAAGAGTCAACCACATTGCTGTGGGTCTGGAGTCACATATAGGCCAGACCATGTAAAGATGGCAGATTCCCTATAGGACATTAGTGAACCAGATGGGTTTTTACAACAATCTGATAGTTTCATGGTTACCATTAACTGATACTAGTTTTTTATTCTAGCTGCCGTGGTGGGATTTGATCTCATGTCACTGGATCATTAATCCAGACCTCTGGATTACAAGCCCAGTGACATTACCACTACGCTACCGTTACACACTGGTGGTGGGTAAGTTACCTTGCTGCCAGCATTTGTCTCGGATAATTTTGTCTGTAACTGTAATGTATTATGCATGGTTTGTTACATGGTTTGGTATGAGCATGTTCAGTTCGCTCTGGCCTAATAATAGCAACTCATCGTGTCTCTGTCCTTCATTTGTTCTTACCCACATATATTACATTTTGGCAATGAGGATGGGATCCCAAAGCCATTATTAGGGATAATAGAAGGACACAGTGTTCAACCTTCGAGTTGAAAAGCTTAAGGTGAATTTGTGACACCTAAACTGAATTGTTGTGATGTTTTACTGTTAATGCTCATGCAGAATCATCTGTGCTTCACCTTCATGTCAGCGGCATTGATTCTCACAGGTACACAGGTAGCATGCTGAGTCAATGATCGACGGGATCGGGACAATCATGGCCGCACCTACGGGATTCATTGGTTGCATTGGTATTTATGACCAATCTCGCAAACCATTCAGTTTTTACATTGAGAGGATGGAGATGTTTTTTAGGGCCAATAATATTATTGAGACCGAAGGAGCAGATGAGAATGTTCAATCTCAAAATAAAGTAATTTGTGAATGTAAAAAAGCAATATTTCTAACAAAGATCGGGACAGATGTCTATGGAATGTTGACAAACCTACTCGCATCAGGGAAAGCGAAGGATGCGTCGTTTGAAGACATTGTCAAGAAACTCGAGATCCATTTGGACCCAAAGCCATTAGAAATAGCAGTGAGCTATAAGTTTGGTACCAGAATGCAAAAACAAAGTGAAACCATCAGTGAGTACATTGCAGCCCTTAAGAACCTGTTTTTGCATTGTAACTTCGGCACATCTTTGGATCATGTGTTGCGAGATAAGTTTGTGTGTGGCCTGGTGGATGAGCGCACAGTCCAAGTGACTGAACATTCCGAACTTAACGTTTGACATAGCATGCAAAATTGGCCTATCTATGGAGATGGCATCTAAGAATGCTAGGGAGCTCCGTCCAACTCAAGTGACTAGTGCAGCTGGGGTCTACAGTCACAAAGCCACCGCCGAACCTAAAGCTATGAGACTGAGTCAGTGAATTGTTATCGCTGCAATGGAAATCACTCACCACAGTCCTGCCAATATAGAAATGCGAAGTGTTTTCACTGCCAGAAGCAAGGCCATATTTCAACAGCTTGCAGAGTTAGATCTAAAGCAGGAAGTAAGAACCATTCTAGTGGCAATGCAAAGCAGTGACAACAAAAGGGAGGAGTTCACAATATTGAAGTGAACACACCTGATGTTGAAGAACTAGGCATCTACAGTACCTGTGCCACTAGTGGCAACGATAGCAGTCATGAGAAACTTTTGATCAACAAGCAATATATTGATATGTGTATCGACACGGCGGCGGACTGCTCTATCATGAGTAAGGACACATATGAGAGTAAGTTTAATCAAATACCACTTACTAAGAGTATCGTAGAGTTAAAAACCTACTCTGGTGAAATCCTAGAGACATGGGGACAAATGGAATATACAATTCAACATAATGACCAGTCAGTAAAGCTGCCTATTATTGTAGCGACCTACAACAACAGGCCAACCCTCATGGGTAACGACTGGTTGAGAAAGTTAAAACTAGACTGGAAAAATGTCTTCAGTGTAGATGCTTCAAAGAAGCGATTCGACAAAATGCTGAACAAGTATGAAAGCATATTCAAAGACAGTTATGAGGGCATCACTGGGTATGACGTGCATATCCACATCAAGTCCAACATGAAGCCTGTCTATTGTAAGGCAAGGCTGGGCCCCTATGCATTGAAAAGTCAGGTGGAGGAAGAGTTAACGAAGCTCAGAGAGAACGGAGTGCTAGTAAAAACTGACAAAAGTGAATGGGCTACCCCGATTGTGGTAGTGCCCAAAGCAGACAAAACTGTACGCTTGTATGGAGACTTTTTTTGACGGTAAGTAGTACCCGTTACAAGATTTTCTCCAAGCTCATGCTCAGCTGAATGTTGACAAAGAGAGTCAACAGTATCTCACCATCAATACACACACGGGACTCTACTCATACACCAAGCTGCCGTACGGTGTAAAGTCCTCCCCCAAAATCTTCCAGGCTACGATGGATAAGATTTGCAAGGAGTTCCAAATTGCTTATGCAATCAAGATGATATGCTGGTTGCAACAAGCAGCGAGGAATAAAATCTAGACGTGTTAGATATAGTACCTCGAAGGTTGAATGCCCACAACGTCAAATTGAAAAGGAGCAAATCTGCTTTTGTGCAGCCCAAGGTTGTGTACCTTGGTCTGAAAGTTGATGCAAATGGTTTGCAACCAGTGAATGAAAAGGTTGATGTTGTCATCAATGCTCCAAAGCCACAGAACTTGTCTGAGTTAAGATTGTACCTTGGAATGGTCCAGTACTACGCACATTTCTTACCTGAGTTAACGACCATGTTAGCTCCATTGCACAAGCTCCTCAAGAAGGATGTCCAGTGGAAGTGGACAAAAGTGCAACAGGAAGCTTACGACGCTTGTAAGAGAAGTCTCTCTAGCGCTGCTCTACTGGTGCACTACGACACAAAGTGTGAGCTTAAGTTAGCATGTGATGCTTCCAGCTACAGCGTGGGAGCTGTCATAAGCCATATGTCATATGGATGACGGCCAAGAGAAACCAATCGCATTTGCATCGCGAACCCTCACAAAAAGCGAAAGAAACTACGTGCAAATTGAAAAGAAGATACTCGCTATATAGCGTTTGGAATCAAGAAATTCCAACAGTTCCTGATCGGTAGAATGTTTACCCTGATAACCGATCACAAACTGCTCCTAGCAATGTTGGGGCCCAAATCTACCATTCAGGAAATGGCTGCATCAAGAATGCAATGTTGGGCAGTGTTGTTGTTACAATATGACTACACGATTGAATATCGCACTTCAAAGCAAAATGCAATCACAGATGCCTTGTCCAGGTTGTCACGTGAGGACTCATGTGTTGGGAGTGAAGGTGAAATTTTCACGCTCAGTGCAGTTGACAAAGACTTTCCCGTGAATGCAACTGAGATTGCAGATGGGACTCAAAAGGACTCAATACTGAAAAGAGTCTATGAAAACACCTTGAATGGATGGACCGATCAATGTATGGACACAGAATTGAAACCATTCCATAACCGTCATACTGAATTGTCTTGTGAGCAAGGTTGTATCAAGTGGGGAAACAGAGTGGTGGTACCTACTTCTTGGAGAGCTAAAATTCTGGCCGAACTTCATACTGAACATCCAGGGATTGTCAGTATGAAATCAATTGCAAGAAGCTTTGTTTACTGGGCTGGATTGGACAGTGATCTTGACTTGAACATGAACAGATACATGAGTTTGACTCAGTTCAGACTTCAGTAACTGAAGCACCAGATTCAAACAATACTGAGATAGAAACAGAATCATCTTTGAGTTCAGAACCAAAACAAAACAACCCAAAAATTGGTTCAACAATAAAACCTTCTGTAAGGAGATCAGGAAGGCTCCGCAAACCTGTTATTAAACTGGATTTGTAGTTCATTTTTAGGATTTGTAGTTCATTTAAAAGACAAAAAGCCAAGAGCTTTTGTTATGTAGTACATGTAATGCTGGGAAAGGTGGGATGGTAGTTTTGTTCTATTTGAGAGGGGAATACATATATTTTTTTAAGGGGGAAAGCAGTGTAATGTATTATCACATGGTTTGTCACATGGTTTGGTAAGAGCATGCTCAGTTTGCTCTGGCCTAATAAAGGAAGCACATGAACTAGCAACTCATCGTGTCTCTGTCCTTCATTTGTTCTACCTACATATATTACAGTAACGTTCTCACAAAGTACCATCAGGGGACTTAACTTTACCTGAGAGCAGTTCAGCATCCCTTTAAATCACATTTGAAATGATCACCTCAGAACTTCTACAATTTATGGTTTATGGAAGAGAGCAGGAAGTGGTGTAAGTCAGGTGGTTAGGTTGGGAAATTGTGTCAGTGTTATAATGACATCATGTAACCCAGATTTGCACATATTCATGAGGTTCCTGCCTGTTTCAGATGGGAGCTCTGTCCACCAGGATTTACTCTCCATCTTGAAATTCAGGCAAGTTCTGCAACCAGCTGAGTGTGAAGAACTTGGACTCCAACTCCATCTGCTACTGCTCTATTTTTGAGCACAAATAGGGCATTAAGGAGACCAAGATTTCCCTCATTATGCCTTTAGCAAAGCACAGATTACTTATCCTGTTATTGCATACTTTTCACAGTAATATGGAAATAGATTATTGTAAATATTAGTGAAGACAGGGAATTAGGTTCCACAGGGAGCAATAAATACTTCAGATAAAGGGAAAGTTCGAGAAGGGGCATAGTGAAGAATGTTTAGAAAACACATTTGAGGTTTTAACTAGTTATGAGAAGGATTAACATTTCTATCGATAAGTACATGCATTAAGATTGAATACTGCATGGAATACTGCTCTGAGCATAGGAATCTCATCACAGGCCAGCATCGAATCATGTTAGATTGGTGTCCTGGAAGGTATTATTGCATAATTTTCCTGTAAGATTTGCTGTATTAGTGATGGTTCCCGTCACAATGCAAACCTGTCAGAACTGCTCCTTTGAAAAAAATCAAACCAGGAAAGGCTTATTTTATTGCACCTGTGAATACCAGCAGCATGAACTCCCAATGGGAAGCAACCTTTTCAGAATAGGCTTGGTTCGAAAGACAATTGAAATAGAAATAGTACAGCTTTCTGTCTTGACTCAGAAAAGATCTCCTAGGCATGAATCACAAATCTTGTGACATGGTAACAATAAATAATAAAAATCCTCGAGGACTGGCGAACCCTATTTAAAAAAAAGGAAAGTTGTGCATCACCAACTCAGATGAGAGATCTTTTGTTAAAAACAAAGAATCCATTATTTTCGCATAAGAAGAAAAAATGAGCAAGTTTTACCTGTGGTCCTTGTGTGCTGTCTACACCTGCCTGAAGCCAAGTCTAGAACATTTCAAGAATTTTCTAAACAGTATTCATCCCTCTGTAAAAAGCATCACAGTGTTAAAGGAGAAGAGGCAACACTGCCAGGCGCCATGGTTACTAGAAAGGAAAACAATTTCCTAGAATTTGGAGTCTATGGAAGATCTGCACATACTGACCCTTATTTGCATTTGTTATCCAGTCACCACCAGACAGTAAAGACTGGTCACTAGAAGACAGAGCCCCTTCTATCTGTGGAGACAACCCTGACTTGATGAAAAAGCAGCTTCAGCATGTCAAGGAGGGCCCACAGTGAAAGGATACCCACTTAGTCTGATCAACAAAATGATTCATCTTTGTCAAAACTGCCTCATCCTAAACACAAAAGAGACCTCATTTAGAATGCATAGCACTTTCATTTGTAAAAAATCTTTTATTTTATTTGAAATGTCTAGACTAATTCAAGAAGAAAACACAAAATAGGCAATTACTTCACATCGATCTACTGCTACCTCTTGCTGAAGTCTCTGAGGTGGACATAGTCAAAAAACTGACCCCAGAGGCTCAAACTCTACAAAGGTTGCATTCCCCAATTTATGACTGTATTTAAAGAAAGGTATTACAAATCTTTTGTAGCAAATGAGGCCATCGACTTTGTTAAGTTGAATGTTTCTTTTTCTGAACCTAGCAGCAAATTTTTCGATTTCAGCAAACAGAATGGACTACATGGCTACAATTCCTTGCATATCCATCACTTATGTGGCATTATCCTGCTCTTTGATAGTTTCCTTCAGTACATTTGCAACTCTGCAGATTTTTCAGTAGAAGTTAACTTGAATAGTTGTGCAGTGATATTCATCAAACTTCTTGCATAGATTGAATTTACCGCAAATTTGCTGCAAGCCACAAGATCTTAGTGGATGGAAGCCACAATTCACATACAGATGCTTCATGCCTTAGGCATGCATATATAAAAATGAAATATCACTAGCAGGTTTTTTTTAAGAGGAAAAACTTCTACACTTTTCTCCTCTTCTATTTTGGAGGCACACCTTTTGTTGTCTTGCTGTTCTATGGGTGCCTTCCATGAGCCTTGGAAGTGGGTGTGAGCAGGTAATTTAATCATGGGGGCCATCACAATAGAGCAGTTTTGTCCTGTCCTAACATCCCTGTATGCTAGGTTTGTATCCAGTGCCAAATTTATTTTGAGACAATTACAGTTACCCTGTCCACTAAAAACATGGCTGCCACAGTTCCTCCTTTTTATTACTGCATTCCAATGACATGATCCCCAAATTCCACTGTTTTGGGTGCTTCTAGGGCCTAAAATTGGGACAATTCATTACTGACCAATAAATTAAAGCAACTTCTACCAATTTTGTATCCAAAAAACGAACCACCCAAATTTCCAATTGTAACTTGGTCCTTCCCACGATCCATCTACTGAATCCACATGTACCTAGTTCCTATGGCCATGAAATACCCCCCTATTAGCACTGGCATTTAAGGCTGGTTTCAGCAGAAAAATAGAGGCCGCCTCACTTCCGTCCACTTCTGGTGTGGGCTGTGGCAATCACCATTTAGGGCAGGTCTGTAGCACAGCTGTTGCCTGTGTGTGGCAGAAGAATGTAAATGAAGCAGATCATGTAAAGCAAGAGATGCATGCTTACACCATGTGCAGCTTGTAAATCAGAAGAGATTGTGGGATGAGGGGGAAGTGGGATGCGAGAAGAAGGATAATGTATGAGGATACCAGCATCTTGGATTTTTTCAACCCCGCCATTGGCCATGGGCTCAGCTATGCTCCTGCCAAGAATGACCAACACCATCTCTTCCATGGGGGGATGAGGTGATACAGGTGAGCCTGCAGCCCCCCCGCCGGTTAAGTTCTGCTGGCGCCAGTTATGCGCCACCTTTTCTTGCAGGAGAAAGGCAAGTGAGTGTGGTGTAATGTGTTTGGGTGATATGGCTGGTTTGGTTGAATAGCTGACAGTGTGTTCAAGCTGTGAGATGGGCAGCAGTAGTATGTGTATGCGAGTGAGGTGAAGCTATGAGCGTGAGGTATGAGTCATGTTTGGTAGAGATTGTTGGTAGGTGAGCGATGGGGGTGTCGTGCATTGAGCAGTGTGTGAGACTAGTGGTGCAGTGGTAGGAGATGTCTTTTAAAGATGCATTCACTGACCTTAACCACTCGTCTGAGGTCATTAAACTTCTTTCGGCACTGGGGCCACGTCCTGGGGGGCGACACAGCTGGCAGTCACCGCCTCGGCGATCTGGTCTCACATCCTGCTTACAGTGTTTCGGGATAGCTTCCTGGCCCCCTGTGGGCAGAGGACCTCTCTTCGAGTATTTGCCCCCTGCACAAAGTTTCAAGGTCTGCGCCCCGAGACCCTGGGTGCTGCTTCCCTGGCCCGTTGAGTCATTTTGGTTTGTGCTGAAGCAGTTTTAAACATAGAAACATAGAAACATAGAAGATAGGAGCAGGAGTAGGCCATTCAGCCCTTCGAGCCTGCTCCGCCATTCAATGAGATCATGGCTGATCATCCAAATTCAGTACCCTGTCCCTGCCTTCTCCCCATATCCCTTGATCCCTTTAGCCTCAAGAAATATATCCAACTCTTTCTTGAATATATTTAATGAACTGGCCTCCACTGCCCTCTGTGGCAGAGAATTCCACAGGTTCACCACTCTCTGGGTGAAGAAATTCCTCCTCATTTCAGTCCTAAATGGCTTACCCCTTATCCTTAGACTATGACCCCTGGTTCTGGACTCCCTGGCCATCAGAAACATCCTTTCTGCATCTAGTCTGTCCAGACCTGACAGAATTTTATAGGTTTCGATGAGATCCCCTCTCAATCTTCTAAACTCCAGTGAGTATAAGCCCAATTGACACAATCTCTCCTCGTACGTCATTCCTGCCATCCCAGGTATCAGCCTGGTGAATCTTCGCTGCACTCCCTCCATGGCAAGTACGTCCTTCCTCAGGTAAGGTGACCAAAACTGCACACAATACTCAAGGTGCGGTCTCACCAAGGCCCTGTACAACTGCAGCAAGACATCCTTGTTCTTGTACTCGAACCCTCTTGCTACGAAGGCCAACATACCATTTGCCTTCTTACCGCCTGCTGCACCTGCATGCTTACCTTCAGCGACTGGTGCACAAGGACACCCAGGTCTCTTTGCACTTCCCCTTCTCCCAATCTATTGCGATTCAAATAATAATCTGCCTTCCTGTTTTTGCCACCAAAGTGGATAACCTCACATTTATCCACATTATAGTGCATTTGCCATGTTTCTGCCCAATCACCCAACCTGTCCAAATCGTACTGGAGTTTCACGACATCCTCCTCACAGCATACCCTCCCACCCAGCTTTGTGTCATCTGCAAATTTGGAGATATTACATCCAATTCCCTTGTCCAGATCATTAATATATATTGTGAACAGCTGGGGTCCTAGGACCGATCCTTGTGGTACCCCACTAGTCACTGCCTGTCACTCGGAAAATGACCCGTTTATTCCAACTCTTTGCTTTCTGTCCGCAAACCAGTTCTCTATCCAAGTCAATACCTTGCCGCCAATCCCATGTGCCTTAATTTTGCACGCTAACCTCTTATGCGGGACCTTATCGAAAGCCTTCTGAAAGTCCAAATACACCACATCCACTGGTTCTCCCTTATCTATTTTACCAGTTACATCCTCAAAAAATTCCAGTGGATTAGTCAAGCATGATTTACCTTTTGTAAATCCATGTTGACTTTGTCCGATCCTGTCACTGCTTTCCAAGTGCTCTGCTATTACATCTTTTATAATGGACTCTAGCATTTTCCCCACTACCGATGTCAGGCTTACCAGTCTATAATTCCCCGCTTTTTCTCTGCCACCTTTTTTGAATAGTGGGGCAACATTAGCTACCCTCCAATCCATGGGTACTGTTCCAGAGTCTATCAAGTTCTGGAAGATGACCAGCAATGCATCTACTATTTCTGGGGCCACTTCCTTAAGTACCCTGGGATGTAGATTATCGTGCCCTGAGGATTTATCTGCCTTCAGTCCCATCAATTTTCCTAACACCATTTCCCTACAAATACTGATTTCTTTCAGTTCCACCCTTTCATCAGACCCTATGTTCCACGGTATTTCTGGGAGGTTATTTATGTCCTCCTTTGTGAAGACAGAACCAAAATATGTATTTAGTTGGTCTGCCATTTCTTTGCTCCCCATTATAAATTCCCCCGATTCTGACTGCGAGGGACCTATGCTTGACTTCACCAATCTTTTCCTCTTTACATATCTATAAAAGCTTTTACAGTCAGTTTTTATGTTCCCTGAAAGCTTACTCTCATATTCTATTTTCCCTTTCTTAATTAATCCCTTTGTCCTCCTTTGTTGAATCCTAAACTGCTCCCAATCCTCAGGATTATTGCTTTTTCTGGCCAATTTGTATGTCCTCTCCTTGGATCTTATGCTATCCCTAATTTCTCTTGTTAGCCACGGTTGAGTCACCTTTTTTGTTTTATTTTTATGCCAAACTGGGATGAACAACTTCTGTAGTTCATCCATTCGGTCTTTGAATGTTTGCCATTGCCTATCCACCGTCAACCCTTTGAGTGCCATTCCCCAATCAATCCTACCCAACTCGCTCCTCAGACCATCGTAGTTTCCTTTATTTAAATTGAGGACCCTAGTTTCTGAGTCAACTACTTCATTCTCCATCTTAATGAAGAATTCGATCATATTATGATCGCTCTGACCCAAGGGGCCTCGTACAACAAGATTGTTAATTAATCCTTTCTCATTACATAATACCCAGTCTAAGATGGCCTGATCTCTGGTTGGTTCCTCGACATATTGGTCCAGGAAACCATCCCGTAAACACTCCAGGAATTCCTCCTCCACAGTATTGTTACTAATTTGGTTAGTCCAATCTATATGTAGATTAAAGTCACCCATGATGACTGCTGTGCCCTTATTGCACGCTTCTTTAATTTCCCTTTTAATGCCATCCCCAACCTCCGCCTTACTGTTTGGAGATCTATATACCACTCCCACTAATGTTTTTTTCCCCTTAGTATTTCTCATCTTTTTGATCTCCAGAAGGTAGCTCACCTTTCAGAGGTGCAGACTGCCTTTAAGAGGCGCAGGCTAGCCTTAAATAAAGGTTTAAGTAAAGCTAGCCTTGCGCAAACATCACAAACTGCGACCCTCTGCTGAGCGTACAGCCAGTCAGCAGTGTGCTCAGTGCTGGGCTGTGCGCTGCCATCATTATAATTAGTAGGCAGCATGAATTTTACATGCTGCCTACACTCCTCTCAACGGGCGCGGGCTGATTGCAATCCCTGCGCCCATTTTCAGGCTGAATCTAATTGCATCCCCCATATGTTTAAATGAGGGCCAATGGCACTTCAGCCACAAATTTCCTGGAATCACACTCTAATGCATCAGGGGTAAGTTGGAAAGAGAAAAATTAGGCGCAGCTGTTGCCACGATCAACTGAGATTGGTGGAAATTAGGAGTTTTTGAGATTGAAGATTACTGAAAGTTCGAGCAGAGATTATTGAAGCTGGAAACAACTTTTTGGAGTGATTTTTTGGCAATGAGCCTAGACATCCTTGGACTGCCTGTAGGAGTGTGAGACCACCAAAGGACTTTAATTTCCATCACCAAAGTGGAAGCTTCTTAGGAGTAGCTACGGCACTTCCTATGGGCATGCATTTCTTTGCTATAATCATGCTCTGTGAATTATCCAGTACCACATCCTCACTAACACAATCTAATTCACTTTGTGTGAAAATATCTGAGCTGGTGTGTGGGACTGAGAAAGCAAGTGACTTGAGGGTGAGATAGAGGAGATTCTGACAGAGGAACCGTCCCATCAGTCTACTCTCAATCATCAGCAAAGTGATGGAAGGTGTCGTCGACAGTGCTATCAAGCGGCACTTACTCATCATTAACCTGCTCACTGATGCCCAGTTTGGGTTCCACCAGGACCACTCGGCTCCAGACCGCATTACAGCCTTGGTCCAAACATGGACAAAGGAGCTGAATTCCAGAGGTGAGGTGAGAGTGACTGCCCTTGACATCAAGGCAGCATTTGACCAAATGTGGCATCAAGGAGCCCTAGTAAAACTGAAGTCAATGGGAATCGAGGGGGAAAATCTCCACTTGCTGGAGTCATTCCTAGCACAAAGGAAGATGGTTGTGGTTGTTGGAGGCCAATCATCTCAGCCCCAGGACATTGCTGCATGAATTCCTCACGGCAGTGTCCTAGGCCCAACCATCTTCAGTTGCTTCGTCAATGACCTTCCCTCCATCATAAGGTCAGAAGTGGGGATGTTCGCTGATGACTGCAGTGTTCAGTGCCATTCGCAACTCCTCAGATGATGAAGCAGTCCATGCCCACATGCAGCAAGACCTGAATGATGCCAGCAAAGTTGAAGCCCTTGGAATAAAAAGGACAGTGGCAGCATGGATACGGAATTGGCTAAGTGATAGGAAACAGAGAGTAGTGGTGAACGGTTGTTTGTCGGACTGGAGGAAGGTATACAGTGGTGTTCCCTAGGGGTCAGTTCTAGGACCACTGCTTTTCTTGATATATATTAATGACTTGAATGTGGATGTACAGGACACAAGTGTGAAGTGATACATTTTGGTAGAAAGAATGAGGAGAGGACATATATACTAAATGGTACAATCCTAAAGGGGGTGCACGAACAGAGAGACCTGGGGGTATGTGTGCACAAATCGTTGAAGGTGGCAGGGCAGGTTGAGAAAGCAGTTAAAAAGGCTTACAGGATCCTGGGCTTCATAAATAGAGGTATAGAGTACAAAGGTGTGGAAATTATGATGAACCTGTATAAAACACTGTTTCGGCCCCAACTAGAGTACTGTGCCCAATTCTGGGCACTACACTTTAGGGAGGATGTGAAGGCCTTAGAGAAGGTGCAGAAAAGATTTATGAGAATTATTCCAGGAATGAGGGACTTCAGTTACGTTGATAGACTGGAGAATCTAGGGTTGTTCGCACTGGAGCAAAGAAGATTGAGAGGAGATTTGATAGAGGTGTTCAAAATCATGAAGCATCTAGACAGAGTAGATAGAGAGAAACTGTTCCCATTGGCAGAAGGGTTGAGAACCAGAGGACACAGATTTCAGGTGATTGGCAAAAGAACGAAAGGTGATGTAAGAAAAAACTTTTTTATGCGAGTGGTTAAGATCTGGAATGCACTGCCCGAAAGGGTGGTGGAGGCAGACTCAATCTTATCTTTCAAAAGGGAGTTGGATAAGTATCGGAAAGATAAAAATTTGCAGGGCTACGGGAAAAGGGCAGGGGAGTGGGACTAACTGAGAGCCGGCACGGGCTCGACAGGCTGAATGGTCTTCTGTGCTGTAACCATTCTATGATTCTATGACTTAGACGAAGGAACTGAATGTAACATCTCCAAGTTTGCTGATGATACAAAGTGAGGTGGGAAAGTAAGCTGTGAGGAGGATGCAAAGAGGCTGCAGAGAGACATAGACAGGCTGACTGAGTGAGCAACAACATGGCAAATGGAATACAATGTTGGGAAGTGTGAAGTTATCCACTTTGGTAGGATAAACAAAAAAGCAGAATATTTTTTGAATGGTGAGAGACTGGGAAATGTTTGCATTCAGAAGGATCTGGGTGTTCTTGTACATTAATCACAGAAAGTTAACATGCAGGTACAGCAAGCAATTAGGAAAGAAAATGGTATATTACCTTTTGTTACAAAGGGATTAGAGTATAAGAGTAAAGAAGTCTTACTACAATTATACAGGGCATTGGTGAGGCCGCACCTGGAGTTCTGTGTAAAGTTCTGGTCTCCTTACCTAAGGAAAGACATACTTGCCTTAGAGGGAGTGCAGCGAAGGTTCACTAGACTGGTTCCTGGGATGAGGGGACTGCCCTGTGAGGAGAGATTGAGTAGACTAGGCCTATATTCCCGAGAGTTTAGAAGAATGAGAGGCGATCTAATTGAAACATATAAAATTCTTAAGGGGCTTGACAGGGTTAATGCTGGGGAAATGTTTCCCCTGGCTGGGGAATCTAGAACACGGGGTCACAGTCTCAGAATAAGGGGTCAGCCATTTAGGATTGAGATGAGTAGAAATTTCTTCACTCCAAGGGTTGTGAATCTTTGGAATTCACTGCCCCAGAGGGCTGTGGAGGCTCAGTCATTGAGTATATCTAAGACAAAGATCGAGACATTTTTGGGAACGAAGAGAGTTAAGGGATATGGGGATAGTGCGGGAAGGTGGAGTTGAGGTAGAAGATCAGCCATGATCTTGTTGAATGACGAAACAGGCTCGAAGGGCCAAATGGCCTACTCTAGCTCCTATTTCTTATGTTCTTATAGAAGGAAAAGGGCAGCGGTTCAAGAAGGCAGCTCACCACTATTATGTCCGTGTATAATTGAGACACGGACTGCAGGAGTTGCTTATAACAAGTCTTTACTGAATGGAGACAACCTGGAAACTGAAACTACAGAAGTCTGCTAGGGCCTTTTATACAGGGGTGGTCACTGCCGGTACTGCAGACTGAGACCAGTTATTCCCTTAAAGGTACATACACAACAATTCCTCCCCTTTTAGATAAACAGTACATAACATTCATTTAACAACTAAATAATAACTAATTACAATTACGGTTGCTAGATACATTGGCTGAAGTTAAGCAATTATAAGTTCAGTCTTTGAGGAGGCTTCCTGATTCTGTCTGGATAATGCCTCTTTGGGATATCAGGTTCTTCTGGCAAGGTTGAGTCGGGATCAATGTCGTTGTTTGGTTCGTCTGCTTCCAATATCACCGATTCTGCGGTAGATGCAATTGATACTTCGGTTTCATCGCCAGGTGTATCAGATCATGGTGTGGAGTTGACGTTTTCCAGTGACTCTAGAATCTGGTCAGCATGGCGTCTTACAATGCTCTCTCCAACGTCCACGGTATACATTAGAGGTCCTTGCCGTGTACAGATCGTTCCTGGCTACCATTTCTCTGTGCGGTAGTCCCGGGCCAAAACTGGTTGACCTATCTTAAAACTCCTGGTCGGCCTTTCATTCATATTCTGAAACTGCCTGTTCTCCACATCTCTTCTGACGTTTGGCTTAACCAAATCCAAGCGGCATCGTAGCCTTCGATTGAAGAACATCATGGCTGGAGTTTGGTTGGTAACCGCATGTGTCGCATTCCGGTAGGCAAACAAGAAGTTATCCACCTTGTGTTGTCGGGGTATATCTTCATTACACATTGCCTTGATAGCCTTCTTGAATGTTTGAACAAACCTCTCGGCCAATCCATTAGTGGCTGGATGATATGGGGCGGATGTGTAATGCTTAACACCATTGTTCTGTAAGAACCTCCGGAACTCTTCAGACACAAACTGTGGTCCATTGTCAGAGCAAATCTGTTCAGGCAGCCCATTCCTGGCGAATATGGTTCGTAAGACTGTGATAGTTTTTCCTGTGGTGGTTGAGGACATTTTTATTACCTCTGGCCACTTTGAATGTGCATCCACCGCAATTAAAAACATCGAGTCCATAAAGGGACCAGCAAAATCAATGTGCACCCTTTGCCATGGAGATGAGGGCCACTCCCATGGATGTAGAGGGGCTTGTGGTGGGGCGTTTTGGACCTTCTGGCATCCTGTACAGCTCTTGGTCATCTCTTCGATTTCTCTATCGATTCCCGACCACCACACAAACGCTCTGGCTAAGTTCTTCATTTTTACCCCTCCCAGATGACCCTCATGAAGCTCAGTGAGCACTCTATCCTTCAATTTGGGTGGAATTACTACTCTGGATCCACACATCAAGGTTCCTCTGCACACTGACAGCTGTTCTCTTCTCGGCAAGAATGCTGGCAGCAGTGGTTCACCATGTGCTGGCCATCCCTTCACCGTTAAATCATAGACGCAGGAGAGTGTCGGTTCATTTCGTGTTTCCTTTTCTATGTTTGCATTCGTCACAGGGAGACATTCGACTATAGTTGAGTGGAATAACTCCACTGGATCCACTGCCAGTTCTTCTTCCACCGTCGGCAACGGTAGGCGCGACAATCCATCAGCATTCCCATGCTGTTTAGTTCCTTTGTACTCGATGTCATATTGGTGTGCCCCTAGGAAAAGGGACCACCTCTGTAGCCATTGTGCCGTCATTATCAGTACGCCCTTCTGAGGGTTGAAAATGGAGACGAGAGGTTGATGATCAGTTAGTAGAGTAAATTTCTGACCGTGCAGGTAGTGATTGAACTTCTTCACCCCCCACACCAGGCTGAGGGCCTCTCTGTCAATCTGGGCGTAGTTACGCTCGGCTGAAGTTAACGAGCGTGACGCAAAAGCTATCGGCCTCTCTGAACCATCAAGGAATTTATGTGACAGTACCGCCCCAACACCGTAGGGAGACGCATCACACACCAGTCTTATCGGTAGTGATGGGTTGCAGTGAGCCAATACTTCTCTTGAAGTGATTAGGTCCTTACTCTTCTGAAAGGCCCGCTTACATTCATCGCTCCATTTCCATGCTACTCCCGTTCGTAGTAGGGCGTTCAGTGGATGCAGAATTGTGGACAAATTCGGCAAAAACTTATGGTAGTAATTCACCAATCCGAGGAATGACCTCAGTTGCGACACATTTTCAGGCGCTGGAGCCTTAACTACCACTTCAATTTTGTCAGGGGACTTATGCAACCCCTCTTCATCAATCACGTGGCCACAATACGATATCTGTTTCTTAAAAAACTCGCACTTAGGGCGATTGGCTCGTAGCCCATGTTCACGTAGTCTAGTGAGCACCTGCTCTAGGTTGGCAAGGTGTTCACTGTCATCTTCACCTGTCACTAGGATGTCGTCCAAGTAACACTGAGTCCCCGGAATCCCTTGCAGGACTTGTTCCATCGCTCTTTGCCATATCGCTGGAGCTGATGCTACTCCGAATACCAGTCGATTATACTGGTAAAGACCTTTGTGAGTGTTTATCGTGAGATATTTCCTAGAGGATTCTTCAACCTCCATCTGCAAATATGCTTGTGCTAGGTCAATTTTTGTAAAACGCTTCCCTCCAGAAAGTGAGGTGAAGATATCTTCTATCCTTAGAAGAGGATATTGTACTGTGTGAAGGACTGGGTTCACCGTCACCTTGAAGTCCCCACAGATGCGAACCTTCCTTGGCACCTCAGACTTATTGTTTACCGTTTTCTTCATGACAGGAACGATGGGTGTTACCCATCGCTCCAGTCTACCTTAGATAACACGCCTGCCTTCTCCAGATTCTCCAGCTCTGCCTCGACGGCTGGGCAAATTGCATATGGTACCGGTCTTGCTTTGAAAAACTTGGGAATTGCATTCTCCTCTATTTTTATCGAGGCGGTTACGCCTTTAAGAGTGCCCAGTTCTTGTTGAAATACCTCTTTGGCGTCAGCTAAGATTGTTGACAATCGTCCAGGAGTGATGTCGTCATCCTTTTTACCAGCCACCGTCAGTGCCTGAATGGAGTGCCAGTCTAAACTTATCTTCCTGATCCATTCACGTCCCAATAACGGTGGTCCACCATCTTGCAGAATGTAGAGATACAATTTCCGTATTTTCTTGCCGTTGTATTCGACAGGCACCCTTATTTTTCCTCTGGGGTATACTTTTTGCCCCGTATACATCCTCAAAACAATGGATGTCTCTCTCAAGGGCATGTGTGAGAATAGCCGCTCGTAGTCTCGTCGATTCATGACGGTTAGAGCTGATCCTGTATCCAATTCCATTTTGACTTGGGACCCTGCTATCGTGAGGGTGACCCAAATGGTTCGGTGATCCTCTTTTGCGATTACGTTGTGAAGTTTGAGACAGCTTAGTCTCTTGTTCCCGGATTCACTATCGCTCATCTGGTCTTCGGAACTACTGTCCGTCATCTTTTGTACTTTCCTGTACGGTTCCTTAGTAGCCTTTTTGTTGTCATTGGTCTTCTTCCCAGACCTGCAAACTCGTGCAATATGTCCCATCTTTCCGCATTGCCTGCATATTTTGTCCTTGGACCAGCAGTCCCTCTGGTCATGGTTTGTTCTGCCGCAGCGATAACATTTTGCAAATCCCCGTGTCATTTCGTGGGTGCCGTATTCCTGTGGCTTTTGTTGCATTTCCGCAGTTCCCCTTGCTGCTGCTTCGTACGATACTGCCACGCTGAAAGCCTTATCTAGCGTCAGCTCTTTCTCTGAGAGTAACCTCTTCTGGGTCCCTTCACTCAGGAGTCCACAGACAAATTTGTCCCGTAAGGTATCTGCCAGTCCTGCTCCGAACTGGCAGTGCTTTGATAGCTTGCGTAGTTCCGTAAGGTAATCAGCATTGCTCTCATTTTTATGCTGATTTCTCCTGTGGAATTTAAACCTTTCTGCTATCAGCAGCGGTGCAGGATTTAGGTGTTCCTGTAGGATAGCAACAATTTCGTTAAAACTCTTCGCCTTCGGTTTGGCTGGAGTAATCAGGTCCCGCAATAAGCCGTACGTTCTTGCGCCCATTAAATTTAGCAACACCGATGCCTTTTTCTCATCGGCTATTTCGTTTGCCTCGCAATATACCTCGACTCTTTCCACATACGTGGTCCAGTCTTCTATTGCATTATCGAAGGCAGTGACATCGCCAGTCTTTGGAATCTTGAAAATCTAAGATGGCGCCTCCCGCGCTTTGCCTTCATCCCCGATGGATCAAAATGGCGCCTCCCGCGCTTTTCCTTCTTCCCCGCCGAGTTAAGATGGCGCCTCCCGCGCTTTCCCGCCGCTGCCGCTGCTGCCAACGCTGTTGCTGGTGATTATGTTTATTTTACTATCCTGTAATGGTGACGCCCTATGGTCTTCACACCTCCCCGATCGCTGCTGCCAACGCCGCTCTCTGCGGTATTTTTATTTTTCTATCGCGCTTCAATATTTGCTCCGTTAATTGAAGAACCATTCCCGTCATGGAGCGGACCCTCTGGGACACTTCCCTCCCTCTTCTTAGGTCCGAACGCTGCCCGGCTGCGAAGCACCGGCCGCGCCCTGTGTGCTCCACCCTCTCTCTCTCTCTCTTTGCTTCCCGACTCGCTGCCCAGCCCCGTTGCAGAGCCACCAGATCGAGCTCTAGCCCGCCGCAGCCCAGGAAAGATCAGTGCACTACCTGCCACCAGCCCGATTAGCTGGGAAACCACAGACTGGAGACCAAGCCTGGCTCTCGACAGTCTCTCCTGCACTTTTCAATTCGATGATTTGGATTATTATTATTTTTTTTTCTTCTGGTTTCGACCTTCAATAACGTCGTCTGAGGTGCTGCCGAGTTGCAGGTAAGTTCGTTTCTTACTCGTCGCCAGTATTATGTCTGTGAATAATTGAGACACGGACTGCAGGAGTTGATTATAACAAGTCTTTACTGAATGGAGACAACCTGGAAACTGAAACTACAGAAGCCTGCTAGGGCCTTTTATACAGGGGTGGTCACTGCCGGTACTGCAGTCTGAGACCAGTTATTCCCTTAAAGGTACATACACAACAACCACCACCTTCTCAAGGGCAATTAAGGATGGGCAATAAATGCTGGCCTTGCCAGCTATGCCCACTTCCCAGGAATGAATAAAAAAGAAAAATTGCGTGCTATTACTTGGAGTACTTGTGCTCCGGGATCCATCCCGTGGCTAAGATGGTGATGAGAGTCCCCCTGCCATCGTAGTCTGGGTACCAGGAAAGGAAAGATGCAGCGCCGGTTTCTTTCTTCGGTAAGAGTCATGGGGATTAGCAGCCATGACTTGACTCTACAACGGATAGGGAATATTCGAGTATGCAGTGCATTCTGGGCATGGATGTCCACCATTTAATGGCAGGGCTTCATTTGCATGGGAAACCTTTGTTTCCCACCCACAACCAGCCAGCTTGCTGTGGGTGGGTATGCCTGCAGCATCAGGCCGCAGAGAGGAGGGTGGGAGGGATCGCATGGAGGCCGGGGTGGGTGTGGTGGCCGAAGGAGAGATTGGGTCGGGACTGATCGGAGGGCCGAAGGAGCAGGGAGGTGTAGTGTATGTACCTTTAAGGGGAGAACTACTTTTTACAGCTCCTGTATACTGTAGTACCGGCAGTGACCACACCTGTATATAAACCCTGAGTAGGGATCTGTACGTTTAGTTTTAGAGTAACCCTCATCCAGTAAACACCTGTTGATTGTTCCCTGCAGTCTCATGTCTAGTTATTGAAGGACACACAACATCAAGATACACGGATCTAACATTGGCGACGAGAAGATTCAAACCTACCTGCAACTCTGCATCACCTCCCAGGGATTCGCTCCTGGAGAAAAGTGAAAGAAGAAGGCCGAGTCTAGAAGCACGGGCGTCGACCGTCCAGCGGAGACTTGAGCATCGCAGGGGAGGTTGTTGAGAGCTGGGCTTGGTTCTCCAGTCAAGGTGGTCCAGCGAAACGGGCTGGCAACAGGTACGGCGCAGACCCTATGGCATTGGAGCAGTGCTGTCGCACAAATTCCTGGACGGCTTGGAGAGGCCGGTAGCCTTTGCGTCTCGGTCACTAACCTCAGCCGAGCGTAACTACGCCCAGATTGACAGGGAGGCCCTCAGCCTAGTGTGGGGAGTGAAAAAGTTCAACCACTATCTGCATGGGCAGAAGTTCACCTTGCTGACTGACCACCAACCACTTGTCTCCATCTTTAATCCAAAGAAGGGCGTTCCGGTGATGACTGCGCAACGGCTACAAAGATGGTCCCTTTTTCTAGGGGCGAACCAATATGAAATAGAGTATAAGGGCACGAAACAGCATGGAAACGCTGATGGGCTATCACGCCTGCCACTGCCTACTGCAGAGGAGGCACCAGCAGTGGACCCTGTCGAAATATTTTATTTGACTATAATTGAACGCTTGCCAGTAGCTAACGCTGATATAGAGAAGGAGACCCGAAATGACCCAACACTGTCTCGGGTATATGACTTGACGGTGAAGGGATGGCCAACACATGGCGACTCACTGTTGCCAGCATTCTCATCCAGAAGAGAACAGCTGTCAGTATGCCAGGGGACCTTGATGTGTGGATCCCGAGTGGTAATTCCACCCAAGTTAAGGGAGAGAGTGCTAAATGAGCTTCACGAAGGCCATCTGGGAGGGGTGAAAATGAAAAGCCTTGCTAGGGCTTATGTGTGGTGGCTGGGGATCGATCAGCAAATCGAGGACCTGACAAAGAGCTGCTCAGGATGCCAGAAGGTCCAAAATGCACCACCACATGCCCCTCTACACCCATGGGAGTGGCATCATCTCCATGGCAACGGGTGCATATTGATTTTGCTGGTCCATTCATGGACTCAATGTTTTTAATAGCCGTGGATGCGCACTCGAAATGGGCTGAGGTGATCAAAATGTCGTCCACCACCACGGAGAAAACTATTGCAGTCCTACGGACCATATTTGCCAGGAACGGCTTGCCAGAGCAGATTTGCTCTGATAACGGACCACAGTTTGTGTCCGAAGAGTTTCGAAGATTCATGAAAAGGAATGGGGTAAGGCATAACACACCCGCCCCGTATCATCCGGCCACAAATGGATTGGCTGAGAGGTTCGTACAAACCTTTAAAAAAGCAGTAAGGGCCATGTGCGATGGCGACATTCCACTGCAGCATAAGGTGGACAATTTCCTGTTAGCCTACAGAAATGCGACACATGCAGTCACCAACCAAACCCCGGCCATGATGTTCTTTAACCGAAGGTTGAGATCTCATCTGGATTTGCTCAGACCAAATGTACGAAGAGATGTTGAGAATAAGCAATTCCAGCACATCAATGAGAAGCCGACAAGGAGCTTCAATGTAGGGCAACCAGTCTTGGCCCATGACTACCGAACAGAGAAATGGCAACCAGGAACAATATGCACATGGCAGGGGCCACTAATGTACACAGTGGATATTGGGGAGAACATTGTGAGACGCCATGTCGACCAGATCCTAGAGTCACAGGAACGAGTCAACCCATGTCTCGCGTACCTGGTGATGAACCCGACATACAGGTAGCATCTACCCCAGAAACAGTAGCATCGGAAGCTGATGAACCAACTGACGACAGGGGGCCTCCGCACCAAGAGCAAGACACTCAGGAAAAGCGCTATCCAGAAAGGATCAGGAAGCCGCCCGAAAGACTGAATTTATAAATGGACTATTTTCAGTTAATGTGCATGTTAAAAGTGTTAATTGTTAAATGAATGTTATGGTACTGTTAATCTAAAAGGGGAGGAATTGTAGTGTATGTACCTTTAAGGGGAGAACTACTTTTTACAGCTCCTGTATACTGTAGTACCGGCAGTGACCACACCTGTATATAAACCCTGAGTAGGGATCTGTACATTTAGTTTTAGAGTAACCCTCATCCAGTAAACACCTGTTGATTGTTCCCTGCAGTCTCGTGTCTAGTTATTGAAGGACACACAACATCAAGATACACGGATCTAACAGGAGGGAGGCGGGGTTCGTGAATGATCGGAAGGCCAGAGGAGCAGTGGGGCGGGTGGGGGTTTGAGACCGATTGGAGGAGGGAGGGGTGAGTCTGGAACAATCAGAGGGTCAGAAGTGTGGAGTGGGGAGTTCGGGAATGATCGGAGGGCTGGGAGCGGCTGATCGGGGGCAGGAGGAGAGTGGCGGGGTGATTATCGGAGGGCCGGAGGATCGTGTGGGGGTCAGGGGTGATCATCGGAGGGCCGGAGGATTGTGTGGGGGTCAGGGTGATTATCGGAGGGCCGGAGGATTGTGTGGGGGCCACAGGTGATCATTGGAGGGCCGGAGGGTTGTGTGGGGGTCAGGGGTGCTCATTGGAGGGCCGGAGGATCATGTGGGGGCCAGAGGTGATTATCGGAGGGCCGGAGGTTCGTGTGGGGGTCAGGGGTGATTATCGGAGGGCCGGAGATTTGTGTGGGGGTCAGGGTTGATTATCGGAGGGCCGGAGGATCGTGTGGGGGTCAGTGGTGATTATCAGAGGGCCGGAGGATCGTGTGGGGGGTCAGGGGTGCTCATCGGCGGTCCGGAGGAGCAGGGCGGGGGCCGAGGGGTAATCTTCGAAGGTCCAGGAGCAGCTGATGATCGGGGGGGGGGCAGCACGAGGTGGCCAGAAGCAGCACATGATTGGGGGCCAGGAGCAGCAAAGGGGAGGCCAGAGGGGCATGGTGGGGAGAGGCCTCATTGGGAGATGGGGGGGGCGGTGTGATTGGAGGTCTCGGGGGGAGACCAGAGGCCTCATGTGGGTCTCCAATTACGCAGGATGGGTTAGGCGGGGATGCTGGATTCAGGAGGTAAGTGTAAAGGCATTTACCTCCTGGATCCCACAGTCCTCGCCTTACTTTAGCTGGTGGGTTTCAACAAGGTCTGCAAAACCCGACCAGCTACAGTTAAATTTAAAATGGAGGATAAATCTGAGGCACAGCAGCCTCATTATAATATTTAATTGGAAGATCATCCTCCTGGGAGCGGGTTTGCTTCCCGCCTCCTGTCCCGCCTCTGTTAAAACTGGAAGTGGGCGGGTACTGGTCGAGATTCAGATTTATAACACTTTCACTTCCCACCCGGCGCCAACCCACCCGTTTTTTTTGGGTTAAAATTCCCCGCATGTTTCTATGTAGCAGATTTTGGAGAAATCTGCTGCCATGTTTATAGCTAAACTAGCTGACTGCCTGTGATAATGCCCGCAGATTTATATGGCTTTGGACTGGGGTTTCACTTCTCTCTTTAGCTGCTGGTCAGCAGTATTCATATTTATGTGATCAGAAGCAGAATCCTTATTTTCCCGTCTTACTTATTCCCTCTCTGAGGCTTTCCTTTCAGTCTGTGAGCTCATTCCCTGTCTCCCCCTCTCTGTCAGGGGTTATTATTTTAGTTTCTAATTACTTCTCTCCACTACACAGCTGTGTTATGACCTGATTTGCTGTACATCTGCACTGCTTCTGGCCTGGTTGGTATCCTGCTTTGTCTACCTTCTTCTTTCTCGCAGCCACAAGGTTCACAAAATAATGAAATAAAGTTGAGAATTCAGCTGAAACAGTAACATGCCCTGACATTATTTAATTATTTTGTTCAGTCATTTTCACGCGGAATCATTTTAAATGGCTGGGGGAGACAGACATTTTTTGATGGGCACATTGTAAGAAAAGACAGTAGGCGGTGGAGCCATTTTTGACAGACAAGTTGCTCCAGTCGGGCCTCAATTAGATGGGCCAAGTGAACTCTATAGTGACTTTATCATACCAAAGTTTATTATAGAATTTGAGCTTTTATGAGAAGAATTAATGAGAAAGGGTCAGGAATATTCATGAGGCCAGGTACGTGTGTCGCAAAGAATTTGTTTTGCTTTACTGTGATTGGGTAAAAGTTTTTGGTGGAAAATGACTGGGGACAGAATTGAAATTGGGTAGAAATGTTTTGGGCAATATGATCGGTACATAACAAAAGTAGAAAGTAACTAATTAGAAGAAAAACTAAACGGGGTTTAAAATCATGTGAGGTGTAACACATTTGGATGAAATTTCTTTGTTCTCTATTTTTAATGTAGGCATTTATTTTCAATGGATTAACACCTGTGTTTAAAATAGCTGATAAAGGAATTTCTCATGAATGTGTTAAGCATTTGTAAGCTAGTATTGCGCATATGGTTTCAGCCAAACCCAGCCAAGAGAGATTTAAACATTTAATGAGGAAGAAGAAAACCAACTGACTGCTCCACAGACAGCAGGTTTGACAGACTCAATGTACATGGCCGACACATGAAATGTTATTGTAGGTACTTGGTGACATTCCAGATTTTTTTAAAGGAAATTTAATACTACATTTCAAAATAGCTAGAGTGCTTAAAATGCATATCCAGCACCTTTGATTTCTGACAGTTTGAAATTATAGCGTAAGGAGGTCATTAAAAACAGATACTTATTCTTTACATGTGGAATTTATGTATATGAAGTATGTGTCTCCTTTGAAGCACTATTTTGAGTTCAATCATTAACACAAAACAAGTTTAGAACTGTAATTTCTTCCAGAGCGACCAATAACTCTTAAAAGTATTAGTCGCAGCATTTGTTGTGGTAACTTTGTAGTTATTCAGTAAAGAATTGTTTAACCACTTGACTACTGATATTCAATCGATTTCTTGTCTGGTGTAAAAAAAATTCACAACACACTCTTTATACATGCATTTAAATCTATTGTTGGAACTATTTGGCAGCATGACATATCCAACACTCAGATCAATGCTGCTCACTTAACTTTTTATCAAGGGTCACACAATCTTGCTCTCAGGAATTCTGCAGCACACTAGACCATGGAGTAATGGTATGCATGTCTGCACATGCAATTAATATACAGCGAGCTCCAGTTTTCAATTATAGCACTGTGGGCAGCTACCAAATGGAGTCCATGTACTTTCCCATAGAAACATTTAAAACAATGATAGGCCTAATAGATCTATTAAATTGTTCTAATTTAAGTTTTGTTTTTGGTCAGGCAGATGTCTTAAACACACAGAATCCCATCACTGTGCGGTAAAGTTTCCAAACGAAGCTACTGAGAAATCCACACAGATTTTCTGTTTACCCAATATGGAGTGCACATTTTAGGCTTCAGACAGGGAACCTTGCCAGCCAGGAGCAGATATCAAATATTTGCATGCATGTTGCGTGTGATTTTCCAACCATTTAAGTTAGAAAATTACTCATGTTCCTTCTGGAGAGACAAACCACACTTACCCAATTCCAGAGTTTAGGTGCAGGTTGACAAATGTGTGCAGGGGTATTGCTACAATTTTACTAGGTAAATCCAGGCAGTTTACCAGCTGGTAAGCTTCCTTCCAGCTAGGACCACCCCACCAATTAGGGCATTGGCTTGCAAGAATATCTGGAGCCAAGTGGGAATAATCCAAGCCCCCATTGACAGGTCTACTCCTCCTGTCACTGGTCACTCATCAACAGTGTTGTGAAGTACTGTGAACCTTACGGTTCAAGTTCCAGGTCACTATAATTGTAATGGAAGGTTGACTCAGTTCCATTCTTCCATCTCCAGGCATGTCATCTCGGAATCAAAGAGACCCCACTTACCTACTGCCCCAAAGAAAGAATTTGGGTTCATGTAGCATCTTACTGTATCCTCAGATGTCACAAGCACTTTACAAACAATGATTTAATTTGAAGTGCAGGCACCATTGCTATTTAAGAAAACACTGCAGCCAAAGTCCCACAAACAGCAAATGAATGACTAATCGGATAATCTATTTTTGGTGGTATTGGTTGAGGGAGGTGTTAAATCTCAAGAGTTTAATAACCTTGCTTGTATAACAATTAAAAGAGTACGCAGGAGACAGAGTTCAGTTAACAGCCATCACTTCCCAGAGAATCTTCTCAACTCAATGCACTCTATTTCCCATAGTGCATTGCACATCACAACTATGGTAAGCTATGTGGGGCAATTCAAATACAACATTCAAAACACACAACATCTCCTGCCCTCTTACATTAGATGTCCCAATAGAACCACAACATTTTTAAAACACAATAACTTGGGAGTGAGGGTAGACTTCCTCCAACCATGGCTATACCCATGGGGATTATTCTGCCCCAGATAAAGGGTAAGCCTCTGAATTATAAGTTCAATCGTATAGGGGCCCGCCGCTCTCTGGTAGGATACCGGCGGTCAACCTGGCTCTCCAGTTCATTGTCTCTCACAGGTGACGTCACCACAGGTGTAGGCGGCTGAGGTGCCTGTATACAGGTCTCCCTTGCTGATGAGATAGGGGCTGAAGTGGCTGCTTCCTCAGAAGGTGAGCCTCTCGGTGTAGAAGGCGGATGACCCACAGCGTCACCCAATGGCAGATAAACTGCTGTTGGTGGTTCAGTGGGTGTTGCTGCACTTCGTAGAAGCTGATCAGTGTGTCTCTTCCAGACAATGTCCTCGGGTGTCTGTACAGTGTAGGATACTGGACCAGTCTGTGCAATGACAGTAGCAGGAACCCACTTAGGTCCACCACTGTAGTTCTGTGCCAACACATGTTCACCTGGACTGAAGACTCTGTCTTTGGAGCGTTGTTCACGTTGCTTGATCTGCTTGTCCTGCTGATACTGTACCACGTCTTTCACCTTTGGTGGTTTCAGCAGGTCGAAGTTGGTTCGTAGCTCTCTTTTGAGCAGTAGAGTGGCAGGTGATGCTTTTGTGGTCGCATGTGGTGTGTTCCTGTAACTCAACAGGAAACTATTCAGGTGCTGATGAAGCGTTCCCTGGCCTTGTGATGCCTTTAGAGAGTGTTTCGTGGTCTGAACAAACCTCTCAGCTAGACCATTGGTCACAGGGTGGTATGGTGCAGCCCTGATATGTTGTATGCCATTCACCTGCAGGAATGTAGCCATTTCTTGTGACACCCACTGTGGACCATTGTCTGAGACAAGTTGCATCGGAGAGCCAAATCGGCTGAACACCTCACCTAACTTCTCAATGGCCTTCTCAGCAATGGTGGACCTCATTATAACAACCTCTGGCCACTTACTGTGCGCGTCAACAGCCATCAGGAACATTCTCTCCTCGAATGGACCTGCAAAGTCTACATGAATGCGGTGCCATGCTTCCTCCGGAAAGTCCCAGGGGTGAAGAGGTGCAAGCTGTGGCACATTACGAACTCTCTGACATGAGGAACAGGTTTTAGCTTTGTCCTCAATCTGTCCATCCATACCTGGCCACCAGAAGTAGCTCCTCGCTATTTCTTTCATACGAACCATTCCGCAGTGTCCGGAGTGTAGTTGCTGTAACACTGGTTTCCGTAGCGATGGTGGAATAACCACTCTCCTCCCCCACAGCAAATATCCAGACTGCACCGACAGTTCGTTTCTCCTTAAGAGGTATGGTTTCAGGTTTGGGTCATCACTGTCAAGCTTGCCCCTGACGATAATGTCCAGCACTGCAGACAACACTGGGTCATTTCTGGTGTTTCGTCAGACCTGTGTCGAAGTAACAGACGTGTTCTCCACCTGCCTAAAATAGCAGATGTCCATGCTACGCGTCATAGGCTTGGTGACAGGCAGTGGCAACCTGGAAAGACCGTCGGCATTGCCGTGCAGGTCAGACTTGCGATATCTAATGTCTAATGTGTGTGCAGACAACAGCAGCGCCCACCTTTGCATTCTGCTCGCAGCAAGTGACGGAATCCCTGTATGTGGCCCGAAGATGGTCGTGAGAGGGCGGTGATCTGTTAGTAGGGTGAACTGTCTCCCGTACAAATATTGGTGAAACTTGCGAACGCCAAGAACGATGCTCAGTGCTTCTCGTTCTATTTGGGCGTAGTTAGTTTCAGCTCTGTTCAAAGTCCTAGATGCGAATGCTATCGGCTTCTCTTCTCCGTTTGGCATGATATGAGAAACGACCGCTCCCACACCATATGACGATGCATCGCAAGCTAACTGTATTGGTAATGAAGGGTTAAAATGCGTCAAAGCCTCTGACTTCAGGAGCGTGTCCTTTTTATTTCTGCATGCGTGCTGAATATGTCCCTTTTTACCACAGCTGTGGCAATCCATGTCCACACACCAGCATGCAGATGCAAGATGCCCCATTTTGCCACAACGGAAGCATGGCCCTTGGCCTTACTTTGTGCACTTTTTCTGTTGCACCCAACTGTTGAGCTTCCTTAGCTGCCAATTCCATGGAAATACTGATTTCAATGGCCTTTTGTAGAGTCAGATTACTCTCCGTTAATAGTCTCTTCTGTATGGCTTCTGTTCTCATACCACACACTAGCCTATCTCTTATAGTATAATTTAGCACATCATTAAACTCACAGTGCTCTGATAGTCTTTTTAATGCAGCTACAAACATGGTCACTGTTTCTCCTTCTTCCTGGTTACGCCTGTGGAACCTAAACCTCTCAGCTATGACTAGGGGTTTGGGTGAAAAATGCCCTTTTAGTATCTCCACAATTTCGCTATATTGTTTAGTCCCTGGTTTATCTGGATGCACTAAAGTACGCAAAAGATTGAAAGTCTTTGGTCCCATCACACTTAACAATGTAGGTACTACTCTGTTCCCTCCAATGTCATTTGCTTGTGTGAAGTATTCAAATCGTTCTGTGTATGAGCTCCATTGTTCGACATTCTCATCAAACAGTCCAATGTTACCGATATTGTTACCACCTTTCTGAGCATAGCACAGGCACACACCATACATCATTGAATCAAAAAGAAAATACTGCAGATGCTGGAAATCTGAAATAAAAACAGAAAATGCTGGAGAAACTCAGCAGGTCAGGCAGCATCTGTGAAGAGAGAAACAGAGTTAACGTTTCTCTCTTCACAGATGCTGCCTGATCTGCTGATTTTCTCCAGCATTTTCTGTTTATACATCATTGAATGTTGGTTTCAACAGTTGGGAATGTGGATTTTCAGGAGCAACTACTCATTTCCCTATTAGGTGCCAAACTGCACACATATGAGTGCATAGTCTCGTACCCAGCTTCCCGCTCATGCCTCCCAGCAGCTTTGTGCCTAGCATTAGAGTTTCGTCATCTGCTGTATGACAGACATTTAGGGTGTGCAATCATCCAGGCATGCAAGCCCAATGCTGCACGCCAGGCTTGCGCAGCACCAATTGCTTAATCCAGATCCTCATGTGAGGTACATTAGCTAAGAGATGTGCCCATCATGAAGCTGACTCCCCTTCAGAGTGCTGAGTGAAATATCAGTGTAGGTAGGAGCCTGCAACTTTTTATGGTTGAATTAAAGTTGGTGTAACTTTGTCTCCATAGTCAAGTACAGGATGTTCCCTGGCTGTTCTCTCTCACCATAAAGTGTTTGTATGATTAACAGTTCCAAGTAGTAAACTGAAATAGCGAGTCAATAAACAGCCCTTGTTTTGAAGCCCAGGAGTCTTTTATAGTTTAACAAGTGAAGTTAATGGCCCAGATTTTGCTGGAGCAGGCCTGCATCGTGCAGCCTGCCTAGTTTGTTACTTTTCCCTCACCCTTCAGCTCAAAAATATTTTGCCCAGTAAGTTGCTGGAATTGTGAGGGAAATGGGGCATCTGTGACCTTGGTGAACAATGGGACCAACAGTCTATGGGGGAGAAATTTGGTTGGTAGCGCCAGCGATTAGCGCCTAAAGAGGCCGAGAAGTGGGGCGTTAGCCAATTTTCGGCCAGGCGCAGTGAACCCAGCGCCTCCTGCCATATTGAGTGGGTTTTAGTGCCAGCGCTAAATCTTAGCGCCCGCTCGTGGGCGCAGGCAAATCATGACGTCATTTCAGTGTGCAACGCCTTTTTGGCGCCCCGGACCGGAAATTCAGTGGTGCGCCCCTTCGTTCCGCCTGGCGCTAATAAGGACAGCTTACTGGAACGTTCCCCAGTCGCTCTCGGGCTTAGGGGGGCGCTCTTTAAAGGGGACTGCACTGGTATAAAAGTGGCAGCCATTTTGGGAGCACAACTTCTTTGAGATTTTCACAGAGTTGCAGAGTTGCACTCTGAGAGCCATATCACTAGTGACCCAGCGCTGCCAGAGGACATTCAGCCTTCAGACCATCACCCTGCTGCTGGTGAGCGTTTACACCCTGTATAATTTCTTTTTACCTATTATTATGGGGGCTGCTTTGGAGGGGAACGTCCTGCTGCTCGACCATCTGGAAAGGGCACAGAGACGGAGGGAGAGAGGGCCAGGAATAGCCAGACGGAGGAGGGCCAACAGACATCGCCACACCAGACCTTACGCTGCCAGGGTATTCAGGCAGCAGTTCTCTTACCTCAACATGTCAGAGGAGCAGTGTCTTAGGAGGCTGCGATTCAGAAAGGAGGTGGTGACTGAGCTGTGCCACCTGCTTCAGGCAGATCTTCAGCCGCAGATAAGGTGCAGGACCTCTCTGTCGGTGGCTGTCAAGATTACAGTAGCACTGAATTTCTATGCGACCGGCTCCTTTCAGGCAGCAACTGGGGACATTGCCAACATCTCCCAGTTTGCGGTGCATAGCTGCATCCAGCAAGTAACAGATGCCCTGTTTAAAAGGCGGCGGCAGTACATCTCCTTCACTGCGACACCAGAGAAGCAACGGGAGCGCGCAGAAGGCTTCGCGGCAATAGCGGACTTCCCCATGGTGCAGGGCGCCATTGACTGCACGCACGTGGCTTTGCGGGTGCCTGTTTTGAATCCGGAGGACTTCCGCAGCCGCAAGGGGTTCCACTCCTTGAATGTGCAGCTGGTCTGTGACCACCGGCAGCTGATCCTCGCGGTCAATGCTCAGTTCCCAGGCAGCAGCCACAACGCATTCATTCTGCGCCAGACTTCAGTAGCAGACCTTTTCGAGGCCCCGGCTCACCCAGAAGGCTGGCTTCTCGGTGACAAGGGCTATCCTCTGTGCCCATGGCTGATGACCCCGCTCCGTTCGCCCAGCACCCCTGCAGAAGAGCACTACAACGTCAGCCATCAGGCGACGAGGAACATTGTGGAGCACACAATCGGCGTGCTGAAGCAGCGGTTCCGCTGTTTGGACCATTCGGGAGGCGCCTTGCAGTACTCACCAGAGCGAGTCTCCCACTTCGTCATTGTCTGCTGCATGCTCCATAACCTCGCCACCCTGCGCACCCAGCCAATGCCAGCAGACATTGAAGGACCAGCAGAGGAGGAGGAGGAGGAGGAGCAGGAGGAGGAGCAGGAGGAGGAGGAGGACCAAGATGGGAGGGTCCCAGAAACTGGCAGGGCCATCCGTCAGAGGCTGATCAGGAGTCGGTTCTAGGCCCCTCTCATGGAATGCTTGGTGCCAATCGAAGACCAGGAATGGAACCATTCAGATAACCCAAAGCCTATGAAGGCCAGTATGAATGTAAATAGCAGACATGGCCAATGTCAATAAAATAATTTGT
This sequence comes from Somniosus microcephalus, assembly GCF_052327205.1. Classification (NCBI taxonomy): domain Eukaryota; kingdom Metazoa; phylum Chordata; class Chondrichthyes; order Squaliformes; family Somniosidae; genus Somniosus; species Somniosus microcephalus. The sequence continues at coordinate 154,671,479 of NC_140993.1, read as the reverse complement.
TTATTTTGAAAACTGTGCTTCCTTCCAACATGACAAAGCAATGGCACCAAAAAGCTTAACTAACAAACTAACACATAAGTGGCTCGCACACCCGGGAGACTATCCAAAACATTACTAACATTCAGACCAGCATCCACGGCCTTGATTTCTAGAAATAAGACGTCTCAGCAGCACCTTCTACTCTTTCCCCTTTGATGGTGATCTACTTCTCTTGCAAGAACGGCCCCTTCCCTCCCTGCAGCTCCTCCGTAATGGGACCCCAGTGGCTGCATGAAGGCTGGGGGACGCCTGCTGACTGTCCGAAAGCGCAGATGCCCCTGAGGGATGGCCTGGACGGACTCTGGGCTTGGAGAGCCCGGATGCTGACTGCTCCAACTGGGCATGGGTGGAAGCAGTCTGTCCTGCAGGTGATGGCAGCTGCAGTGGAGACATGCCAGTGGTGGCATCAGGAATGCTGACATCCTGAGAGCGGACACCTGCTCCGTGGTCGGCCGACACACTGGCACTCTGACAGGGCAGCACCGCAGCATGTGAACCAATCGGCTGGTCCACAGATTGCTGGCCTGCTGTGGTGCTGCAAGGGCCCCGGGTAATCCTGCCTGATCCATCGAGGGTGGCAGCAGTTAGTGCTTGTGTGGCCTCAATCTGCCTCTGCATGAGGCCAGCGAGTGACTGCGTGGCAGCACTCAGCACTTGCGTGGCAGGTACCAGTGCTTCGGTCAAGCCCTGGACAGTCCTTTCCAGTGCTTCGGTCAAGCCCTGGACAGTCCTTTCCAGTGATGTACCGAAGCCCTGGACAGTCCTTTCCAGTGATGTACCGAAGCCCTGGGCACTCCTTTCCTGTGCTGCCCTGAAGCCCTGGGCACTCCTTTCCTGTGCTGCCCCGAAGTCTTGTACACTCCTCGCCTGTGATGCCCCGAAGTCTTGCACACTCCTTGTCAGTGTCTCGATGGATTCAGGCATCCTTACCACTGCAGCCATCAGCTCAGTGTGCCTGAGCCGAGCCTGGGCGCTCATTTCTGCGAGGGAACGCACCTCTTCTGCGCTCTGTGCAGCAGTCATCGTGGCCTGACTCGCCCTCTGGGGAGACGGCTCCCGAGCTTCCCTACCCTCCTTGCGTTGCTGGAGCCCGCTGGTTCCTGCAACTGGTTCCTCCTCAGAGCCATCCCCCCCGCTCCCCTCCAGGGAAGCACTATCCCCAGTCTGCAGATGGGCTGGCTCGCCTGAGGGTGGTACGGATGGTCCGGCTTCCTCCTGCTCGTCGCCTCCGGACTCAATGTCCCTGGCAGCTTGATGGCCCGGCTCCCGAGCTGGTGATGCAGCATCTGAAAGCAGGGAGGTTGAAGAGTGGCTTTAGCAAAAGGACAGGGTGGCAGCAAGGGATGCAAGAGTGCTGCAATGCTCTGACATGGGTCCAGAGTGGAAAAGCATGCTGGTGGGGGGAACAAGTGGAAGGAGAGAGTTCAAAAAGGTGATGACCTTACCATCGCTGTGCACAATGGGATCGGCAGCTCCAGTGGTGACAGGACCACTCATCCGGCCTCCAACAATCTGGTGGACTCTTTCCTCCAGGTCCGTCAGTGTCTGCAGCTGAGGAGGGCCTCCTCCGGTACGAATCTGTTCCCTCCGGTTCCTGGCCAGCTTGGCCTGCAGGGGAAAGGACGGGAAGTGATGAAACATGCTGCCCTGAGTTGTCATCTCATGCCCCCCATAGTGGAACAGCCCTTACAGTATGCCCTGAGTTGTCATCTCATGCCCCCCCATGGTGGAACAGCCCTTACAGTATGCCCTGAGTTGTCATCTCATGCCCCCCCCATGGTGGATCAGCCCTTACATTATGCCCTGAGTTGTCATCTCATGCCCCCCCTGGTGGAACAGCCCTTACATTATGCCCTGAGTTGAATGTGCGTGTGCGTTCCCAGAAAGGGCCATGGGTGCTGGCTGACAGATGGCCATTGGGGCATCGCGCACCCTCTGGCCATAAAGTCAGGTGCAGATGGAGGGATGAAGAAGATTGCCAAAAAGCCACTCACCCTAACAACCTGAGTGAGATCGTTGAACTTCTTCCTGCATTGCACAGGAGTCCTGGGCGCCACGCTGCTGGATTTGACTATTTGCGAAACTTCCCTTCAAGCTCTGCGGTACTCGTTCTGATGAGGCCTCCTGCCATTGTCAGGGTACAGCACTGCTCGCCGTCGCTCCACTGCGCCAACCAAAGCATCCAATGCCCCATCGGTAAAGCGCTCCGCTCTCTGCCTCACCCTCTCCATCTGGTCAAAGTTTGTAACGCCTCAGATTGCACAGCTCCGATTTTGAGGCCTACAGGGCGGTGAGTGTGGCTGCTGATCCTAAATGACCCTCCCCTTTAAGAGCTGGCCTCAGCATGTCTCGTGGTCATCGATTATTGACAGCACCTGCGCTGCGCCTGGCCGCCCAGATATTGAGTAGCGCCGCCAGGTTAGCGCCTTAGGAGTCCCATGCAGCGCCTGATTTTACGCCACAATCACCTTTAGGGGCGATGCAACCCAATATCGCTCGAGGTGGCGATAAGTTGCGCCTGGCGATAGAATTTGCGCACCGCCAATTCTAGCGCCCCAAGCGGGGCTATACCCAATTTCACCCCCCTAGGAATTCGGTTGTTTGCGCCAGCGGTTAGCGCCTAAAGAGACCGAGAATTGGGGCGTAACCTATGTTGGGGCGGGCGCGATGAAGATAGCGACAACTCCCATATTGACTATACATTTACCGCCTGCGCTAAGTGTTTGCGCGTGCCCGCGCGCGCAAGCAGATCATGACATCATTTCATTGTGCAACACCTTTTAGGGGCGCCTGAGCGGATATTGGGTGGCGCCCGGAGCCTTTACGCCTAGCGCTATTAGTGACAGTTCGAAGGAGCGTTAGCAGGCCCTTCTCGGAGTCGGGGGGCGCTATTTAAAGGGGACAGCTCTAGTATAGAAGCTTCAGCCACTTGGCCTGTTCATTGCGATCGTTGGTGGAGAGAGTTGGTGAGCTACTGTGGAGCAGAGTTTTTGGAATTTAGCATTAGAGTACTTGGGACCCTCAAACCTGTCCGGAGCAGTTTGAGCACCAGACCTAACAGCCTTTTGACCAACTGGCATCGGAATGGGAGATGCTTTGGAGGGCGACGGCCTCATGGCCGAACACTATGAAGGGGCAGAGAGACGGCGGGAGAGAGGGCCGGGATTGGCCAGAAGGAGGAGGGGCAATGGAGGTCGGCCAATCCGAGGGTATGCTGCGAGGGTCTTTAGGCAGCAGGTGTCATACCTTGACATGTCGGAGGAGCAGTGTGTGCGAAGGCTTCGAATCGGGAGGGACGTTGTTACTGAGCTGTGCCACCTGCTTGCTGAGGATCTGCAGCCGCGTCTACGGTGCAGGACCTCTCTGTCGGTGGCTGTTAAACTGACTGTTGCCCTCAATGTTTATGGCAATGGATCCTTTCAGTCAGCCATTGGGGACATTGCGAATATCTCTCAGGTTGCAGTGCACTGTTGCATCCGGCAAGTTACAGCTGCCCTTTACAGGCGAAGGCGTCAATTCATCGCCTACCCTCTGACCCTGGAGAAGCAGGCGGAGGAGGAGGAGGAGGAGGAGCATGCGGATGAGGAGGAGGAGGAGGAGGAGGAGGAGGAAGATGGAAGGGCTCCTGAAAGTGGAAGGGCCATCCGTCAGAGGCTCATCAGGACTCGTATCGAGGCCCCTCTGGCGGAATGATGGGTGTCTTTACTCCTGCGCACTTTGGATGTTTGAAAGCCTCTGAAGGCCAGCATCACTGTAATTAGTTACGTGCACCATAGCACATTAAAACTTCTCTTTATTGTCACAAAAGTCTTTCATTACAGCAAAACAACGTCATGTCAACAGAAACCATAACTAACAAAATAACAGTTAACTCTTCGGCAAAGCCGCAAAACTAAACAAACCATTTCCAACAATTACAACAGGTGAGGGTGTCCTTGAATTTGGCCAAAGAAACGTCTCAGCACCTCCCTCTACTGCTGGCCCCTTGATGGAGAACGACTTCTCTTTCGCGGTCGGCCCCTTCCCTCCCTGCTGCTCCTACGTAATTGAACCCCAGTGGCGGGGTGAAGGCTGGGGGACGCCTGCTGACTGTCTGGAAGCGCAGAAGCCCCTGAGGGACGGCCTGGCCGACCTCTGGGCTTGGAGGGTGCGGACGCAGGATGCTTGATCTGAGCATGGCTGGAAGCAGTGTGCCCTGCAGGTGGTGGCAGCTGCACTGCAGACGTACCAGCGCTGGCATGTGGAAAGTTCACCTGCCGAGAGAGGACACCTGCACCATTGTCGGACGGCACACTGGCTCTCTGAGGGGACCGGCTCGGCTCATCCACCACAATCGCATGCTCCACTGATTCCTGGCCTTGTATGGGACTGGAAGGGCCCGGGGTGATCCTAGCTGATGCAGATAGGGTGGCTGCAGTGAGAGTTTGCGTAGCCTCAATCTGGGTGTGGACGAGGCCGGCAAGTGACTGCGTGGCAGCAGTGAGGACCTGTGAGCCAGGTGCCAGTGCTTTGGAGAAGCCCTGGACAGTTCTTTCCATTGCTTCGGTCAAGGCCGGTGCCGACCGCTCCACTGCCTCGGACAAGCCCTGGACAGACCTTTCCAGGGATTGTCCGAAGCCCTGAACAGTCCTTTCCATAACGACCTCGAAGCCCTGCACAGTCCTCTCCATTGTTGGCCCGAAGCCCTGGACAGTCCTCTCCATTGTTGCCCTGAAGCCCTCGAGAGTCCTCTCCATTGATGGCCCGAAGCCCTGGATAGTCCTCTCCATTGTTGCCCCAAAGCCCTCGAGAGTCCTCTCCATTGATGGCCCGAAGCCCTGGATAGTCCTGTCCATTGTTGCCCCGAAGCCCTGGAGAGTCCTCTCCATTGTTGCCCCGAAGTCCAACACACTCTTTGCCAGTGTATCTATTGACTGAGGCATCCTCCCCACTGCAGCTCAGTGTCCCTGAGCCGGGCCTGGGTGCTCATTTCAGCCAGGCGACGCACCTCCCCTGCACTCTGTGCAGCAGTCAACACTACCTGCCTTGCCCTCCGGGGAGACGGTGGCTGAACTTGCCTACCCACCTTGCGTTGCTGCATGCCGCTTGTTCCAGCAACTGGCTGATCCTCAGAGCCACCCCACCTCCCCTCCAGGGAACTACTATCCCCAGTCTGTAGATGTGTATGCTCCCCTGAGATTGGAACGGATGGTCCGGCTTCCTCCGGAGGCACTGGCACTGGCAGCTTCAGGGCGTTGAGCCCGAGTTGGTGATGCATCATCTGAAAGCAGGGAGGTGGAAGAGTGGCTTTAGCAAAAGGACAGGTTGGCGGAAAGGCATGCCAGATTGCGGCAAGGCTCTGACATGGCTGCACACTGAGGAGGCATGCTGGCGGGGGGACCAAGTGGAAGGAAACAGCTGAAAAAGGAGAGAGCCTTACCCTCGCTGTCGGAAATGGGGTCAGCAGCTGCAGTGGTAACAGGACCAGACAGACGTCCTCCAAGAATCTGGTGCACTCTCTCCTCGAGATCCGTCAGAGTGATGACTTGTGGAGGCCCGCCACCGGTTCGACGCTGCTCCTTTCGCCTCGCCGCCAACTTGGACTGCAGGGGAAAGAAGGGGAAGTTCTGTAACATGATGCCTTGAGAGATCATCTCATGCCCCCCATGGTGCAAGAGCCCTTACATGAGGCCTTGAGAGATCATTGCATGCCCCCCATGGTGCAAGAGCCCTTACATGAGGCCTTGAGAGATCATCGCATGCCCCCCATGGTGCAAGAGCCCTTACATGAGGCCTTGAGAGATCATCGCATGCCCCCCATGGTGCAAGAGCCCTTACATGAGGCCTTGAGAGATCATCGCATGCCCCCCATGGTGCAAGAGCCCTTACATGAGGCCTTGAGAGATCATCGCATGCCCCCCATGGTGCAAGAGCCCTTACATGAGGCCTTGAGAGATCATCGCATGCCCCCCATGGTGCAAGAGCCCTTACATGAGGCCTTGAGAGATCATCGCATGCCCCCCATGGTGCAAGAGCCCTTACATGAGGCCTTGAGAGATCATCGCATGCCCCCCATGGTGCAAGAGCCCTTACATGATGCCTTGAGAGATCATCTCATGCCCCCCATGGTGCAAGAGCCCTTACATGTGGCCTTGAGAGATCATCTCATGCCCCCCATGGTGCAAGAGCCCTTACATGTGGCCTTGAGAGATCATCTCATGCCCCCCATGGTGCAAGAGCCCTTATATGTGGCCTTGAGTGAAATGTCCATGTGTGTGCCCAGAAAGGGCCATGGGTGCATGCTGACAGATGGCCATTGGGGCATCATGGCAACAGGGTGCTCAAAGTCAGGTGCAGATGGAGGGAATCAGAAGTTTGCATAACCAGCACTCACCCTAACGACCCGAGTGAGGTCGTTGAATTTCTTCCTGCACTGAACAGGGGTCCTGGTCGCCATGCTGTTGGAGTTGACCCTCTGAGAAACCTCCCTCCAAGATCGCCGGTAAGCCTTTTGATTCGGCCTCTTGCCATTGTCAGGATACAGAACATTTCGACGGCGCTCAACTGCAGACACCAACTGGTCCAGAGCCTCAGTGCTGAAGCGCTCTGCTCTCTGTCTCATCTTCTCCATCCTCGCCAAGTTTCTAACGCCAGACAAGGGCGAGCGCCGATTCTGAGGCCTACAGGGCATTGAGTGTGGCAGCTCAGGCTGACTGACCCACCCCTTTAAGAGCCGGCCGGCGCCTGGAAGTCTCGTGGTTTCTGGTAATTGAGATCACCTGCACTGCGCCCGTCCGCGCCGATATTGGGTAGCGCCTGAACTTTTGCGCCTTGGGAGCCCCGTGCAACGTCTGAGTTCGTGCCTCAATCCCCTTTGGGGGCGATGCAACCCAATATCGCGCCAGGCAGTGATAAGTTTCGTCTGACTATAAACTTTGCGCAACGCCAGTTCTAACGCCTCAAGCGGGGCTATACCCAATTTCTAGGCCTTAAAATTTAAAAAATCTTTAGCAATAATTCAATACATTTGGGAAGGAAACTTCCCAGTTTAAATTGTTCCCTTTCTGGTCCAGAGAGGTTGAGTGGCATTGCAGAAACTTGGGCCTGGATTTTCCGGGGCCTATGACCGCAATCGCACAGCGTACATGGTTGTAAGTGCCCCGCAAGTTCCGCATGTGCGAAAACCTGGAACTTGTAATCTGTCAAGTTTCAGCTTGACAGATCATACGAATCCGCAGGAAATGAACATTTGCTGGTAAGCGAATGCTCACAAAACTCTTATGCCTGGTAAAAGCAGGCGTAAGGTCTTCTTTTACCAACATAAGGGTTTAAATAAATATTAAAATAAATTAAAAAAATAATTTAACCATACAAAAACCTTTAAAATTAGTTTAGGTTATTTTTGGCCCCATGAAAAATGTTTACATTTATTTTTCAAAAAATTAATTTTTTGTTTTAAATGTTTAATGAAATTGTATTTTAATTAATTTTGAACATGTTGTGGCGACACGCCACCACTGGACACAATCCGCTCACGGCGGTACGGACAGTTTAAGCAGACTCCCCCAACCGGGGGCCCTTTCCTCCAGCAACTTGTTTCCCACAGGGACAGGCTGCCGGGAGCACTTCCTGTCTGGGGAGTATTTAAGTCAGGCGCGGGCTCTTCCAGTTCCTGTTTTGCCATGAGGCTGAAATAAAAAGTTGTTCTGTTTACTAGCTCTGGTCTCGACTCCCACGTTTGCCGCGGTATCTCAACACTGGTGACCCCGACGCTCAGGACGAATCCTAAGCTAGCATGGCGGATACAAACGCAGTCACGGTTAAATTACCAGACTTTTGGGAAAACTTGGCCGAAGCCTGGTTCGTTCAAGCCGAGTCCAGATTCCGGCTGAAAGGCATCACATCGACACCACGAAGTACGACTACCTCGTCTCCTCGCTCACGTACGCTACCGTCCCCAAGGTTTGGGCAGTGCTGCAGGACCCACCACAGACTGGCAAGTACGAACATCTGAAGGCTGCGCTCCTTAAAAAATTTCAAACGTCCTCTTACCAGCGCCATTCCAACTCCTTGACCTCCCCGGTCTCGGTGACGCTTCACCATCAGACCTGCTTTCCCACATGCTGTCCCTCGTGGATGACAAGCCCCCCGGCGCCCTCTTTCGCACGCTTTTCATTCGGCAGCTTCCCGCCAGCATCCGCCCGCTCATTGTGGAGTCCGGCTCCACGGACCTGAATGACATAGCAGAAAAGGCCGACCGGCTGCTCTCTGCACAGTCCGCGCGCGACGTCACGCCCGACCTCGCGGCAACGACCACGCGGTCTCCCCGGCCCACCAGGCCCGCCCGCCCTACCACTCTGGGCCACTGTTACTACCACACCCGTTTTGGCACTAAGGCCCAACGCTGCACGCCACCGTGTACCTTCAATTCCCCCCCCGCACCGGCCCCCGCGATGGCCGTGGGGCAAAAGGGGCCCCTACTGTACGTCACTGACGACAGAACCAACCGCCGATTTCTGTGCGACACAGGGGCCCAGCACAGCATCACCCCCGCCTCCGCCCTCGAAATCCAACGCGGCACACGAGGTATCACGCTGGCCGCCGCCAATGGCTCGGACATCCGCACATATGGCACCCGCATGGTCACGCTCGACCTCGCGGGCCGCCGCTGCCGCTGGGAGTTCCTCACCGCCGAGGTCCTCTGCCCACTCATCAGCGCCGACTTCCTACGCGCCCACGGCCTCCTTGTCGACATTCCGAGGCACCGCCTCGTCGACGCCAACACTATGGCCACCATCCCCGGCGCCTTTACCCCGGACCGTTCGGCCGGCCTGACGACTTACTGCCTCGCCAGGGCCGTGGACGACTACTCGGCACTCCTAGCCGAGTTCCCCGCCCTCACCAACCCGACCTTTTCGGCCAAAGCCGCCAAACACGGGGTGGAGCACTATATCCCCACCACCGGCCCTCCAGTTTCTGCCCACGCCCGCAGGCTCAACCCGGCCAAGCTGGAAATCGCGCGGGCCGAGGTCACCACCATGGAACAACTCGGCATCATCCGCCGCTCCAGCAGCCCCTGGGCCTCGCCCCTCCACATCGCCCCTAAGCCCGGCGGAGGCTGGCGCCCTTGTGGGGACTACCGCCGCCTTAACGACGCCACCACCCCCGACCGATACCCGGTGCCCCACATCCAGGACTTCTCGGCCCGACTGGCCGGACGAACCGTCTTTTCCAAAGTCGACCTGGTGCGCGGTTACCACCAAGTCCCCGTACACCCCGCGGACATCCCCAAAACGGCCGTCATCACCCCATTCGGCCTGTTCGAGTTCCTGAGGATGCCCTTCGGCCTCAAGAATGCAGCCCAGGCTTTCCAGCGCCTTATGGACTTGGTCCTGCAGGACCTGAACTTCCTATTCGTCTATCTAGACGACATTCTCGTGGCCAGCTCCTCCAAACAGGAACACCTCGAACACCTTCGCGTCCTGTTCGGGCGCCTAGCCCAACACGGGCTCATCCTCAGCCCGGCGAAGTGCCAATTCGGCCTAACCGAGATCGATTTTCTCGGTCACCACATCACCCCTGCTGGGGCCGTCCCCCTGCCCAACAAGGTGCAGGCCGTCCAGCAGTTCCCCCGCCCCACAACCATCAAGGGCCTCCAGGAGTTCCTCGGGATGGTGAACTTCTACAACAGGTTCATCCCCAGAGCTGCAGCCCTCATGAAGCCCCTATACGACTCCCTCCGAGGTAAATCCGGCAAGATGGCCATAGCCTGGACCACTGACACGTCAGCCGCCTTCGATGCCACCAAAAACGCGCTCGCCGACGCCACTCTGCTCGCGCACCCGAGGGCCGATGCCCGGGTCGCGCTCACCACCGACGCCTCCGACCACGCGGTCGGGGCCGTGTTCGAGCAGTGGGTTAATGGCGCGTGGCAGCTACTTGCCTTCTACAGCCGCCAACTGCGCCCCCCGGAGGTCAAATACTCCACTTTCGACCGCAAGCTTCTCGCGCTCCACCTGTCGGTCCGCCATTTCAGGTTCCTCCTGGAAGGCCGCCCCTTCACCGCGTACGTGGACCACAAGCCACTCACATACGCGATGTCCAAGCACACCGAACCCTGGTCCGCTCGGCAGCAACGCCAGCTCGCGGCCGTGTCCGAGTTTACCACGGACATCCAGCACGTCTCCGGTAGAGACAACGTTGTCGCCGACTGCCTTTCCCGTCCCGCCATCTGCGCGAATCACCTCTCGGTCGACTACGCGCAACTAGCAGCGGCCCAGCTCACGGACCCAGACCTCCTCTCAGCGGCTACCAGCCTGCCAGGGCTACACCTAACCAAGGTCGCGCACGGGCCCGAAGCCACGGCAGTCACTTGCGACATCACACTCAGCCGACCCAGGCCAGTCGTCCCTGAAACCTGGCGCCGCCACGTCTTCGACGCGCTCCATGGGCTCTCCCACCCGGGTTCCCGCGCATCCGTCAAACTCCTCTCCCAGCGTTTCGTCTGGCGCGGCCTCAGCAGAGATGTTCGGACTTGGGCCACCTCCTGCCTTGCCTGCCAACGGGCTAAGGCACAACGGCATACAAAAGCACCCCTGGGAGACTTCGAGGTACCCAGCCGCCGCTTCGACCACGTACACGTCGACATCGTCGGGCCCCTGCCGCCATCGCAAGGCCAGACTTATCTCCTCACGATGGTCGACCGCTACACACGCTGGCCTGAGGCAGTGCCGCTGACCTCCACCACCACAGCTGACATCGCCAGGGCATTCATTAACACCTGGGTAGCGAGGTTCGGCGTACTGGCCGACATAACCTCCGACAGAGGCGCCCAGTTCACCTCCGAACTCTGGACGGCCACAGCACGCAACCTCGGTGTGACGCTCCACCGAACCACGGCGTACCACCCGCAGGCCAACGGGCTTTGTGAACGCTTCCACCGGTCACTCAAGGCCTCACTCCGCGCCGGCCTGCAGGACAGTACCTGGACTGACCGCCTACCGTGGGTACTACTAGGCCTATGCACCGCGGTCAAAGAAGACCTCCAGTCCTCGGCAGCGGAGTTAGTCTACGGACAACCGCTGCGCGTCCCAGGCGAATTCCTTCCGGAGGCTACCACGCCTTGGTCGGCCGACCAGCAGCGGCTCAACTTTTTCTCTTCCGCTCAGCAGTTCGCCCCACTTCCGGTCAACCGACACGGCGAACTCGCACCTCACGTTCCGCCGAATTTACAGCAGGCGCACTTCGTCTTCGTGCGACGCGATGCGCACCGCGGACCCCTGCGACCCCCGTACGACGGACCGTATGAAGTACTACAAACCAGGGACAAGGTCTTCAAGCTGCGACTCGGCGACAGGGTCGAGACAGTCTCCATCGACCGGCTCAAACCAGCACACACAGAACCAGGGCAACAGGTCCCCGTGGCCCGGCCTCCAACTAGAGGCCGTCCCGCCAGCAAGCCAGCACAGCCGGCGGCGAACCGCCAGGCCCCGCCAACTAGACCGGCGATCACGCAGCGCCGCTGCGGCAGAACCATCAGACCACCGTCACGACTCGTCCACTCCTCCTAAGCGGATTCTGGGGGGAGCTCTGTGGCGACACGCCACCACTGGACACAATCCGCTCACGGCGGTACGGACAGTTTAAGCAGACGCCCCCAACCGGGGGCTCTTTCCTCCAGCAACTTGTTTCCCACAGGGACAGGCTGCCGGGAGCACTTCCTGTCTGGGGAGTATTTAAGTCAGGCGCGGGCTCTTCCAGTTCCTGTTTTGCCATGAGGCTGAAATAAAAAGTTGTTCTGTTTACTAGCTCTGGTCTCGACTCCCACGTTTGCCGCGGTATCTCAACAATGTGATGATTTATTTTTATTTCAGTGCTGTGAAATGTATTTTTTAGGGGATTCCTAATTCTGCTTGTGGGAATTCTGTCTGTAAATGGAATCCCCATAAGCATAATGGGAATCCCCCTTTGTGATTGGTTGGGCCGGCCCACGTGGTCCCAGAAACACTTGTGAACCACATGCGCCCCTGGGATATGTGGGCCTTTATGCAGCCGTGTGCCTGCAGGCCCAGGAGCACGAGTCTTCGAAGATACGGAAGCACCAGGTAGGTGCGGAGTTTTCTTGCGGTTCAGAGGCATTCGCCCGCGGGAAGCCTCTGACCACAATTTCCAGCCCATAAATCTCATCATTAAAGAGGTCCTTATGCTGTTAAGTTCCAGCCCTAACTTCCTGTGGCACATTGGCAATTAATGTGTAAATGCATCAACTTCATGAAACTCACAAGGAGGTTGAGGGCGAGCTGCCATTTTCGTGAGGCTAATGGCAGAGTGGTGTAAATAGTCCAGCAACTTGTGGCAATTTGCAATTCATGGGCTATCTCTTCCTCACCTCAAGTTGCTGGACAATTTACACATTAATAACGGCGAGCGCCATTAAACTCGCCGTTATTTTGGCAGCCAATTTTGGGCCAATAGCAAATGCTCATGGTGTCAGAACTGGAAGATAGCTTACTCTGAATCTACCAGATATTCTAAAAGGAGATATAGTAGAGGAATAGAGAATGTTTAATGTCACAAAAGCTGGCTTCCCACAGCTCCTATGCTTTTCAGCTAACTGATCAAATCAAAGCTGGTATGCTTTTTGTATGACTGTTCAATAGATTTCCATTTCAAAATATACCCTCCAATTCCAAAATATGTCTTCTATAAAATATTTATGCATTGACCCAATATTTAAAACAGTTGAATCTACATTTTCATTGAGGAGTCCTATGGCTACCTGTCGCTCATGTCTGAACTTCTTTCAGGTCAAGTCCCAGGGTTACTTGACTTTCACATTGGTCTGGTTTGGCTGGATGGGTTTCATCACTGCTACATCTGTACCCTCCTGTGTGATTTGAACTTGCAACTGTTCAACTAAGGAGGCCTGGGCTCAATCACTACTGCTGTATCCCTGCCATCTGTTTCTAGCCCCGTTCATGCTGTTTGCCACTTACTGCAGCCCATATTGTACTGCTGCAATAGTCATGGCATTCAGAACCTTTGCAGGACCAGGAACTGCAATTAATGAACTAACGGTGGGTACATGCCTGTGGGTTTTAAATCGTCTCTCCGCATTCCTCTTCATCATGTAAAATGAAAAATTATTTCTACATTGAATTTAGTTTAATTAGTTAGGTATAAACATAAATAATGACAAACCATGGAATGCAAAATATAACCTCCTCTTGGTACTGGGTAAAAGAAAGAATTGCAATTATATAGCACCTTTCACAACCTCAGAAAGACCCAAAGCGCTTTACAGCCAATTACGTAATGAGATAATGACCAGATAATCTGTTTTAGTGATGTTGGTTGTGGGTTAAATATTGGGCAGGCCACTCATTCAGGCTCCCCTTCATTATCTGAACACAGTCATCAAAATCACCATTACGGATGAATATCAAATTAAACCGAGCAGCCAAGAGACCATAATTGGGCCACTTCACCTTTCTATACAAAAGATCTCAATTTGGAATAATTCAGACTAGTGAAGATTACAACAACAGGTTGTATTTATATAGCGCCTTTAATGTAGTAAAACATCCCAAGGCATTTAAATTACGATTAGGAAGGAGCTTCCCCTTTTAAAAACTATAAACAATCCCTCTTGAGGTAATTTTGTTTTTAAAATGTTTAATACAGTACTGAGACAAATGTAAAAAAATTATACTTACGCAGAGTGCTGATAAAGCCATTGACATTGCCTTGTGTGCAGAGGGACACACAATGTCGCCAAACTGATGGAGAAATTACATTTCCTCTGACATTTTCTCATTGCACTGCTGTCTTTCCAGGGCTTCTTTCCTTAGCTTCATAGCATCATGGTAGTTCAGCATTAGTTCTCTAGCACAGAGCCATGGAGATGGGCACAGTTTAATCCACAGAAAAAACAAACTGAATTGCAGAATGAAACTCCAAGACATTGATAAAAATCCTGAAATCCTATGTAATAAATAGGAATTAATTTATTAAGTTGCTTTCAAGCACTGCCTTTGGTCATTGGCCTTTTTTCAGGGCTGTTTTTAAGTTGTACGTTGTTTTCTTGATATGTCAGCTTTTCCGAATTTTGTAGCCTGGCATGTATGTAAAGACAATTGTGGGGCACACCTGAATTCCTGAAAAGCACTCCTGGGCTGTGAGGCTCCAGGTCTGGAGCATGATTCATAAAATTACCGCTTCTAAGAATGGTTGAAAGCCCTCCCCCTCATTGGCTGTCAATGGAAAACTAGGCAGGGCCAAGGAAATTCTCAATCGGGGAGCCCCCCAGACATGCCCCTCTCTGATACAGGAGACCGTGTTTGGACTGGATGGAGTATCCACATCAAACAAGGTCCTGCAGAAAGTAGCAGCCCAGGCCGGGAGCCCAGTGTATCTGGACTAATTTGCAGGTCTTCCACTGCACTCCCGCCAACTTGCAGTCGGAGTGCACTGGAACCGTGTGAATTTTTGGGACTCCTATGTCTTAACGTATGGATCTATTGGACCAAAACACTTCCAAAATCATGTTTTTCTGAAATATATTTTTCTAAAATGTTATGTCCCCCATATTGCTCAGCTGGTCAGTGGATTCTGACCGTAGCTCAGGTAGGAGTCGAGTAGAACAGTTACAAACTCTGCCAGGGCCTGGATATGTCAGCTTCTGGCCTTATGATGGAGATTCTGGTGACCTTGTATTGGGAACAGAGCATCCCCTTGCCCCAAACAAGGCCACTGATGCAGAGGGGGGTGGGGCTGAGGCCGGGACTTCTGCTGCTGGAAATTTCTACTTCCTGGGCCTCAAAGTGGCCTGGCATAAGTTAGAGGCTAATACACCAAGTGAGATGAAGCATACCAGCCACTTGAAGGATAAGGATAAGGATAAGGGGTAAGCCATTTAGGACAGAAATGAAGAGGAATTTCTTCACCCAGAGAGTGGTGAACCTGTGGAATTCTCTACCACAGAAGGCAGTAGAAGCCAATTCATTAAATATATTCAAGAAGGAGTTGGATATATTTCTTAAGGCTAAAGGGATCCAGGGGTATGGGGAGAAAGCAGGGACCGGGTACTGAAATTGGATGATCAGCCATGATCGCATTGAATGGCGGAGCAGGCTCGAGGGGCCGAATGGCCTACTCCTGCTCCTATCTTCTATGTTTCTATGTTTCTAAGTGGGACCCACCTGGAAGTCCAGGTCAGGTCAGATAAGTGGTCTGGGCCATAAAGACAAGGTAATTCTAAATCTTTTTAATTAATGATAATATCAGCCCTCTTACAACAGAGGCCAAAGGGGTCATACAAACATCTTTGGGGAGGGTGGGCAGGAGAGAGACTGCCACTGGACTTTCTAGCCTGTGGGGGCTGGCGGGAATCGAAGATGCCCCTCTAGTGGTGTGGGTGCCAGCTGGCAATATTTAACTAGGGTGACATCCCACTAATCCCATATATTCTAGTGGTTCATTGGCAGAGGTAACTGGCAGTCAGATCCTGGCATAAGAAGGAATGAACTTGCATGTATATAAGGTGTAACTATCAGGATTGCGTCCTAGAGCAATCTCTGGAACAATGGCCTGAATTTTCTGGGGTCTGTGCGGGAACGATTGGAGGCGGGTCAGATGGGAAATTTGAAATATCCTGCAGCGGGTCAGGAACCCGCCATAATCTTGGCCCCACGCGCCTTTCCCTTGGGCACGTTTGCCGGCGCGGCAGTGACCGGAATGACAGAGGCGGGCGAGCTAATTTAAATCATTATGAGGTACTTGTCAGACTCTTAAGCACCTTTTTCCACCCGACCTTTCAAATTTCCCTGGATGAGCATGGGAATCACGCAGCTCGGAAACCACATCTGTGAACCTGAGGCGGAGGTTGAGTGGCCATTGATCCAGCTCATTAGTGCACAGCATGAGAAGTACAATAAAAACTCCAACCTCACAGCTGATCACTTTCCTAAGGTAGATGCTGTTGCTAACTGCATTGTCAGCACAGATTTAGCTTTCTAGAGGTTGCAAGTGTTTCCAGCAACGTCGGCATCCACTGTCGCCTCATTGGTAGAACTTATCACACCATTGACAGATTGCTTCTGTCATTAACCTGCCATCTATTTCATCAGTATGGGTGCCGTTTATACTGTCTCACCTAGTCCTCAGAATCGGACCACAATGAGCCCCAACACCAGCAGCACCTGGCTCACCAGCAGCACCAACAACAATACCACCAACCTTCTTCTCAACCACCTGATGCTGCACAGGACAGAGGGCATCAGTGCAGGGCTGCACCACGCCGGAGGCGATACCCTCAACACAGGGTATACAGGCAGAGGAAGAGCTTCCTCAACATGATGGAGCAGCAGTGCCAAAGGAGGCTCAGGCTATCATGCCAGGTCATCGCAGACATTTGCACATTGCTGGAGGAAGACCTGCAGCCCAGAGGAGTGGGTGGCCATGCCTTACCAGTGGCTGTCAAAGTCATCAGCACCCTCAACTTCTTCACCTCAGGCTCCTTCCAGAAATCTGCAGTATACATTTGCAGCATCTTGCAGTCGGCTGCCCACAGATGCATCACACAGGTCACCAATGTTTGACAAGTCAGCCAATTATATCAACTTTGCCAGTGTTACTGAGCGGGCGCTCGGCTTTGCCACTCTCGCTGGCTTCCTATAGGGGCAGGGCGTCATCGACTGCACACATGTGGCCATCAGGGCACCCCATCATTACTCAGTAGTTTGTGTTACCCGCAAGAGCTTCCACTCCCTCAATGTGCTGCTCGTCTGCAACCATAGGAAGATCATCATGCATGTGTGCACAGAATTCCCTGGCAGCTGTCATGACTCTTTCATCCTGTGCCAGTCCACCCTCCTTTGGCTCTTTGCTCCTCCAAACAGAATTTCCGGCTGGCTGCTTGGAGACAAGGGCTGTCCACTGAAGACATGGCTCATGACACCCTTGAGGAGGCCAAGTACTGAGGCCCTGGAGAGATATAATGAAAGCCATATGTCCACCAGATGTGTCACAGAGCAGACAATAGGCATGCTGAAAATGTGCTTCAGATGCCTTGACAGATCTGGAGGAGCCCTTCAGTACGCACCAGCCAGGGTCTCCAGAATCATCGTGATCTGCTGCACCCTGGAAAACATAGCGCAGTAGTGAGGATTAGCGCTGCATGAGGAGCAAGGCAGTGAGCGCACAGCCTCTTCAGAGGAGGAGGAGGAGGAGCATCAGCTGGAAGACGAGGAGGAGGAGCAGGAGGAACCTGCAGTCCAGATCTCACCAGTACCCGAGCACATTGCTGCCCAGGAGGCCAGGGATGGGCTCATCATGGCCAGGTTTACTTAACTTTATGCATTACACCCATATGGCTGCCACATGATGCGCCAGGTTGGCACCACCCCACAGCAACATCATAAAGCATCCCTACAATGACCAAGCCATTCATTTCACACTGACCACCATTGCTGGAGGTAACATTATGTCTCACCATTCACTCCAACTGACTAAGCCACTTCCAAAGGTGCACACAAATTTGTCCATGATCGGAAAGTGGTGAAAATAAAGTTTTTTTTATCTCTGACATCACAGTAACGGAAACTTTACAGTAACATTTAATAAAACACCCAAGTGGTTACCCTTGTGAATCTTTCTCTTATGCGTGCTTTTATGAGGTGCTACCCGTGGCTTCAGCAGAGGTAGAGGCAGCCTGCTCACTTCCCTGCTGCAATTGCACAGACATTTTTGGCGGATGTTCTCTGGGTTTTGGAGCCTGTTATGGCTCCGCCAATGTCTGCTTCTCCTGTGAATGTGCAGGGCAAACTTGGCCTTTGTGATCCGAGGAGGCATCTGGGGCTCTGACTGAGTGGGGGCAACCGGGGAGAAGTGTGAGTGCTTTGAAAGTAGCCCCCACTTGCATGTCCGCTCTCACCATCATCCCTCTCATGGTCCACCTGCACTTTCCTGCTAGCAAGGAGCTGGAGAGCACCTTGCTGCACAGCAGTGGGGCCATGAGGACCTACTTCTACATTGACATCCCTCCTAACCATCTATTCTCCATAGAGACCATGTGCTCCTGTGAGTGCTGCATTAGCTGCTCCATGCAGGTGGCCATCCTATCCATGGAAGAGCCTAGAGTCGCCATCACCTGCGACACAGTGGTGCTCATGTTGGAGATGGACTCCTCCATTCTCTGGACATTTGCAGACATCGCAGTCGCAAAACCTGTCACAGCCTCCTGCACTTCTTGCTCCACCTCCAGGATTGCCCTCTTTCTGGATGGCCCCCGAGGCTCAGCGTCTGCATGGAGCTGAGCAGAGCTGGGAGCATCCTGCGCTCTCTGGCAAGGCGTCTCCACTGCTGTCCTTGTCTCCACCAACTGCTCTTGCTCACTTGTGACTTATGAGAAACCATCTCGCGTGGGATCCACTGATGTGTAAGTATCTGCGCTGGTGCTGGGTGCGCTTATGTCTGGTGACAGTGCGCCCTCAGAGGCTGGAGGCTGCTCTGAGAAGTCATCTTCCTCTTCCTCCTGGACAGTGGGGGGGTCACCTGATGCACCTGTGGGAGAGTAAAGAGATGAGTTAGATAAATAATTTGAAGGGGTCCAAATACCATTATGCACATGATGAACATTCACTGGCTGCTGACATTAGTCCCCATATAGGCAGCTTCAGCTTAGGCAGTCCCTCAGAACCGAGGATGACTTGCTTCCACATTAAAAATGAGTTCGCAGGTGACTGATGAGTCCAATGCGGGACCCACAGTCTCTGTCACAGGTGGGGCAGACGGTGGTTGAAGGGGCAGGTGGGTGGGGTACTTGGGTTGACGTGTGCTCCTTGCGCTGCCTGCGCTTGGCTTCCACTTGCTCCTGGTGAAGAGACTCGAGATGTTCGGCGCCTTCCCGGATGCGTCTCCTCCACTTTGTGCGGTCTTGGGCCAGGGATTCCCAGGTGTCAGTGGGGATGTTACACTTTTTCAAGGAGGCTTTGAGGGTGTCCTTGAAATGTTTCCTCTGCCCACCTGGGGCTCTCTTGCCATGCTGGAGCTCCGAGTAGAGCGCTTCTTTTGGGAGTCTCGTATCGGGCATGCGGACAATGTGACCCGTCCATCGGAGCTGATTGAGCATGGTCAAAGCTTCGATGATGGGGATGTTGGCCTGAGCAAGAACACTGACGTTGGTGTGCCTATCCTGCCAATGGATTTGCAGGGTCTTGCGGATGCAGCATTGGTGGTACCTCTCCAGTGCTTTGAGGTGCCTGCTGTACATGGTCCATGTCTCTGAGGCATACAGCAGGGCGGGCATCACTGCTGCCCTGTAGACCATGAGCTTAGTACTGGGTTTGAGGTCCTGGTCTTCAAACACTCTCTTCCTCAGGCGACTGAAGGCTGCACTGGCACACTGAAGGCGGTGTTGGACTTCGTCGTCGACGTCTGCACTTGTTGACAGTAGGCTCCCGAGGTATGGAAAGTGGTCCACGTTGTCCAAGGCCTTGTCGTGGATTTTGATAATCGGGGGGCAGCACTGTGTTGCGGGGGCAGGTTGGTAGAGGACCTTTGTCTTACGGATGTTTAGTGTAAGGCCCTGCTCTCGTACGCTTCGGTGAAGGTGTTGACGATGGTTTGGAGTTCGACCTCCGAGTGAGCGCAGACGCAAGCATCGTCTGCATACTGTAATTTGACGACAGAGGATGGGATGACGTTGGATCTGGACTGGAGTCGACGGAGGTTGAACAGTCTCCCGTTTGTTCTGTAAATTAGCTCCACTCCAGTGGGGAGCTTACTGAGGGTGAGATGGGGCATTGCAGCAAGGAAGATCGAAAAGAGCGTTGGTGCGATGACACAGCCTTGCTTGACCCCAGTTCGTACGTGAATTGGGTCTGTGGTGGAACCGTTGGTCAGGATCACGGCTTGCATGTTGTCATGAAGCAGGCAGAGGATAGTGACAAACTTTTGAGGGCAGCCGAATTTGAGGATGATAACTGGCTGCTGACATTAGTCTCCATATGAGTGACTGCTGTATGCCATGTAGCTGTATGATATGTAATTCAGTCGCAAGGATGCTGAGATGTCCCCCTCTCTCCGTCTCCCACCTCCAGAGACTTCCAAGGCAGCCTCCTCTGCTGATGTTAGTGTGGCCAATGATGGAGGGCCACCTCCAGTTCTCTCCCTCACCCTCTGATTGTGGGCTCACTTTTACTGCAAGGCGGGAGAGAAGAGAAGGTTGAGTGAGACTGATGGACTGAGTGTAAGGAATGAATGGGTTACATCTGTAGAGGGTGACTATGATGGTGAGGGGTGGCCTCCTTGCGTGTTGTTAGTTGGTATGATTGCATTAGCATGAGGGTGAGTGTGAGGGGTGGTTAGTCAGATGGGGATGTGATAACGTAGATAGAGAGGGATGGGTGGACGTGCAAGGTAAGTTGGTGTGAGTAAGGATGTGCAGGAGCAGGGTTGGGAAGGCAGAGTGATGGGGATGTGATGAGTGGCGCAGCAGGATGAAGTTAAGTGTGGCTTTGCACTCACCTTTCCTGATCTAATGAGATCATTGAAACATTTGTGGCACTGCACCCAGGTCCTCCTGACCATATCCCTGCTGTTGACCTCCTCTGCTATTTGGAGCCAGGCTCCTTTTGTCTCCTGGGGAGCTGTCTTCTGCCCATTAGAAGGGAAGAGGACCTCCCTGCATGCTCTCACTCCCTCCACAAGCATATGGAGGGAGTCATCGGAGAACCTGAGTGCAGCCCTCTGCCTCAGTGCAGTCATGTTTGGCACTCTTTGTAACAGTCCGATTTTGCAGAGTGCTGCCTGCACTATCCTAGATGAATCTTTAAATGCAATTTGGCCATGGCTCCTTTAAATATCCCGGCTGAAAACGCATCATCGCTGACGTCTTCAGACCCGCACCATTTAATTGGGCCGGGTAACACGCAGGGCGGCCTTAATAGACCTCATTAACATAAAGTCGATCTCAGGAGCGGCATGGTATGAAGAATGGGGTCGTGACCCGCCACGGTGACCGTCCGCACCCAACCCGCCCAGGTACCGAAAATTCCGGCCAATGTCTTTTTATGATAGTGCAATGAATTATTTCAAACAGGATGCAAATATTTAGAATAAATAACACAATGCAATTGCATACAATCCCCAGAGGGTGTACTAATGCACTTAAAAATATTAAATGTACAATATTAAAGAGCCTGACAACATGTATTTGAAACTATGTTACAGCAAATGAGAAAATAAGGTAAGAAATTACTGTATTTAGTGTCTACAGGTTTCGTGAGCAGAAAGATGATCAGATTTTTTCCAAGTCCAGATGGGAAAATACAACAGTGGAGAAATTTACATCATTGATCTCAGTAATTTACTTCAATTTTCATCATGTAATTCTCGACAACCAGGGAAACTGCATTAAATGCCTGCATATTTAAATCAATTTTCCTTTTGTTCCAAAGTTTAAATTTTTCTTCAATTACAAAATAAAAATACAGTGATATTTTGCCGAACATACAATTCTTTTAATCAAGCAAAAACTCTTGCCATTATTTATATGTAATCCTAGCCAAAGGAGAACCCATCGCAACAACCATTAAACTGCAGTAAAATCTAGTGTATAGATCTGTTGTTTGAGGTCTTCTGTAAGCCCTCCAAAGCAAAGGACCTTCTACTATGTTTAACAAATAGGTATCTATTTGACACCGATGATTTGCACAACATCTGTAGAGATAAAAGTGTGATTTACTCACTAGATTTTACAACGAACATTTATGGCAAAAATGTATTGAAATTAAATATTAAAATTCCCACAACGTAGGATACATGGCCTTTGTAACACAATTTTAGTCCTCGTCATACTTGATTAAAATGATTTATTGCAAACAGGCTAAAGTAATTGATGGTGCAAAGCAATTTTCTATTATTATATTCCTTATATAATTCATAATAATTAACAGTGGTTGTATTTAGAAAAATATAAAAATTGTGTAGCTTTAATTCAATATACAGAAGGTATTCAAACTTTTCCTTTGTCTTCAGTTGCATAATCAGTGTTAAGTCTTTCTTGAAGGTCTTTGCTTCAGGTCATAAACCTTGAAGAAACAGAAAGCACAGATTATTGGTACTGTACTAAACATAGAACTCTGGCAAATAATCTTGACCCAGAAAATGCATGGGCCCCAATCACGGCAGTTACACTAGAATCACACCATCTGATGCCCTCTAGCACTGACCCAGCTGGAGTATACATGGGGCTGGCGGGCACCTGGGTACATCTCGGGTATCTGTACTGTGTTGCTGAAAATTCCAGTGGAACTTTTTTTTAAATTCCCATCTTCGGGAGTCCAGGAAACCTACCTGGCCTCTTTAGCCCCCCTGCCAGTAATGCCCACTTTTGCCCTTCCTCTCACTGGGTATATCAGTCTCCAGTGTCACACCCGGGTCCCTTATAAGTTGGCAAAGTAGTCCCCACCTCTGGCCCTATCCTCTTTGATATGGCTGGCCTTATAAGGGGTGGATGGAAGTTGCACTCCTTACAAGACTAATTGGGATTTCCCAGCCAAGGTTGGGACCCGGCACCCTCAGCTTATAGCTTTATTCCGAGCCATTCTGCTGGACGCCAGTCATAGCTATGTTGGGAATCTGGCAGAATGGCTGAGGGAATTCAGCCCCATAATAAATGATACTTGGAAATATTGCAACACTATTAAACCTATACAGCATAAATGAAGAGAAATATTAAGTAAACTAAGTTAATATCCAGCTGCAGTGTGACTGAACCCTTTTCTTATTTGTTCTCAGGATTTGAACAGCACTGGCAAGGCTGCAATTATTGCCCTGAAATGGTGACGATGGGCTGCCTGCTCCTTGAACCACTACAGCTCTTGTGGTAAGGCTTACTCCCGCGATGGTGTTAGATAGGGAATTCCACAATATTGACCCAGTGACAATGAAGGAACAATGGTATAAGCCCAAGTTAGGATGATGTGTGACTTGGTGGGGTACTTGGAGATGATGGTACAACTATGCTGTTGCTGCTTTTGTCCTTCTTGGTGTTAGAGGTCGCTGCATGTGCTTTGTTTTAATAGTCGATTCATTCAGTAATTTAAGAGCCACAGCTGTATTGCTATGCCATGTATTTACAAATAATTTTTTTTCTGATATACTATAAGTAGAAACAAAGGCCTAGAAATTTGATTGCACCGAAAACCGGTTTGCAGGGCAGGGCGCTGCACAGGCACTGCACATGCCTGTTTATGTAGTCTCAGGGACCATGTGAAATTGGTTCTGCGACCTCATTATAATGACTCAGGCGTGCAGCCAGTACTATCCGTGCTATTCGTTGGCTGTATGTTTGTTTAGGAGGGTGGGAAGTCGGATTTCACTGACTCCATTTAAAGGCAGCTAGCATCTCTTAAAGGGGAGGCGCACTCTGGTTGCAGACAACAGGGAAACTTGAAAAATGGATGAAAGAGGTCCAAATAGGACACCCAGGTTCTCTGATGCCATGTTGGAGACCCTGGTCCAGGTGGTGGACAGGAGGAGGGAGATCCCGCTCCCCCCCAGGGGGCAGAAAATACACCAGGCAACACCTCCACCACCAGTGGGGAGAGGTCACTGAGGAGGTCAATGCCAGGAGCCTAGCTCCCAGGACATGGTTGCAATGCCGAAAGAAGTTCAATTACCTTACCAGAGTTGTCAAGGTAAGAATACTGTTCTCTTACGCTCTGCTCACACCTCCATCACCTTTAGCCTCGCTACTCACAATGCTCCCCTCCCCCACTTCCCTTTACTCTCCTGCAATCACTGAATCACACTTCACACTCCACCTTCTCACCACTACCAGCCTCACTTCCCCACACTGCATGCCAACTATTCAAACATGACAGGCACACTCTCTAAACAACTCAGGGTAGAGTTTCCACTTGGTTGCGCTGGTTTTTTTGGTGCAATTCGCCAAAAATAAACATAATCCGCGCAAAAGATTGTGATGAAATATGCCATTCATCAGGCACTCTGTATTCTCTGTGTTTGATTGTGCCTGTGACTGTGACAAGCAGGGGAGTTTAGTTTCAGTTTCATTTCCTTACCTGTATTGTATTGTGTGTAGGGCTCCGCCCATACCTGGCCCCTACTTAAGCAGGCCCCAGCGTGTCTCACAGGCAGTACAGCAGATCTCTGGATGAGAGACACTTCTCCACTGTGTATTACTTTCTGAGTTAATAAAAGCCTTGCTTTGCTCCGTTAACGTTGAGTCTCGGATTCATTGAGGCACATCAATTTTATTAACTCAATTTTCAACGCAATGGATCAACTCTTGAAACCCGAACGTTTGGATTTGGACCCGTATGCTTCGGACGCATCGGCACGATTCGGACACTGGTTTAAGTGTATGGAATTCTTCCTGGACAATTCCGCAGCCATCACAGACGCTACGGACGCTGAAAGTATGAAACTCGGAATCCTGCGGAATTGGGTAAGCCACCGGGTTTACCCCCTCATCCAAGACGCCGACACGTACCCGGCCGCCTGTGACATCCTAAAGGCGCATTACCAGCAGCCTACGAACGAGGTGTACGCTAGGCATCTGTTCGCTACTCGCACACAACGACCTGGGGAATCGCTGGATGAGTTCCTAGTCACCCTGAAAATGCTTGGCAAAGACTGCAAGTGCCAAGATGTAAAAGCCGCAGTGTACACTGACGAGCTTGTTCGTGATGCCTTTATCACAGGCCTCAGCTCCACTTACATCCGGCAGAGACTACTGGAAAAAACGGGATTGGACCTGAAACAGGCTGTGGACACAGCGCGATCCCTGCATGTGGCCCAGAGAAACTCGGACGCCTACTCTTCAGCCCGCGCCGCCCACGCCGCCACGTGTGCACCAAGGGCGCCGCCATCTTGGAAGGCATCTTCCCCGCCCGGCAGCCCGACACTGTCGGGGCCCTGCTCTCCCCCCAGAAGCCCTATGACAGCCATGACGCGTCGGGGCCCCAACTGCTACTTCTGCGGGCAGCCGAAGCACACCAGAAACCTGTGCCCGGCGAAAGGCACCACCTGCTTTAAGTGCGGCAAGAAGGGGCACTTCGGGAAGGTGTGCAGAGGGAACCCCGCTGGAAAACCCGCCACCGCCGCGTGTGCGCCGTGGGAGCGGCCATCTTGGACGCCATCTTGCCCGACCTCGTGGGGTCCGCCATCTTGTGAGCAGACAGCGTGGATGCCATCTTGTCTCGATCAGGGCCCTACAGTGGCATCGGTCACAGTGGACCAGACCAGACCGCACCCGCTATCCAAATCAATGGTGGACATCGAGGTAAACGGGTGCGGGGTTAAATGTTTAATTGACAGTGGAAGCACGGAGAGTTTTATCCACCCTGAACTAGCACAACAACGCTCTCTAACGGTGGTCCCTGCTCGGGGCACCATCTCTATGGCTGATAAAACCCAGACATCAACCATTATGGGTTACTGCATGGTACAATTGTCCGTTAATGGAACTGTATACGATAATTTTAAATTACTAATCATGAAGAGTCTATGTGCGAGCGTGATCTTGGGCCTGGATTTCCAGTGCCACCACCAAAGCATCACGCTCAATTACGGTGGGTCCCAGCCGCCCCTCACAGTGTGCGGTCTGGCTACCCTGAAGGTAAAGCCACCTTCGCTATTCGCGAACCTTACTCCCAACTGCCGGCCAATAGCGACCAAAAGCAGGAGGTACAGCTGGGAGGACAGGCGGTTTATCGCGACCGAGGTGGACAGGCTGCTGAGGGAGCGCGTTATTGAATGCAGCAACAGCCCGTGGCGCGCCCAAGTGGTGGTGGTGAGGGGTAGCGAGAAGAAACGGATGGTGATCGACTATAGCCAAACGATCAACATGTACACCCAACTAGACGCCTACCCGCTACCCCGCATATCAGAAATGGTGAATCAAATTGCCCAATACCGGGTGTTCTCCACCATCGACCTCAAGTCAGCGTACCACCAGCTCCCTATCAGACCAGAGGACCGCCCGTACACCGCCTTCGAGGCAAACGGACGCCTCTACCAATTCCTCAGAGTCCCCTTTGGGGTGACGAATGGGGTCTCGGTCTTCCAGAGGGAGATGGACCGCATGGTCGATGACCACCACTTGCAGGCAACCTTCCCCTACCTCGACAACGTCACCATCTGCGGTCACAACCAGCAGGATCACGACTCAAACCTCGAGAGGTTCCTGAAAACCGCACAAAAACTCAACCTCACTTACAACGAGGACAAGTGCGTTTTCAACACCACGCGCCTCTGCATACTAGGCAGCGTGGTGGAGAATGGGGAAATCGGACCAGACCCCGACCGACTGCGCCCCCTACGGGAGCTGCCCCTGCCCAACACTCCCAAAGCCCTGAAAAGGTGCCTGGGGTTATTTTCTTATTATGTCCAATGGGTCCCCAACTACGCCGACAAAGCCCGCCCCCTCTTGAAAGCATCCTCTTTTCCGCTCTCTGCTGAGGCCCACGCAGCCTTCAAAAGCATTAAGCGGGATATTGAGCGGGCCACGCTACAGGCAGTGGACGAGAACACTCCCTTTCAAGTGGAAAGTGATGCGCCTGACTTTGCCTTGGCGGCCACCCTCAACCAGGCGGGGCGGCCCGTAGCTTTCTTCTCGAGGACCCTCCAAGAGCCCAAGATCAGACACTCCTCCGTGGAAAAGGAGGCCCAAGCCATCGTGGAGGCAGTGCGCCACTGGCGCCACTACCTAGCCGGCAAACGCTTCACCCTACTTACCGACCAGCGGTCGGTAACGTTTATGTTTAATAATAAACAGAAGGGGAAGATTAAAAATGATAAGATTCTCAGGTGGCAGATCGAGCTCTCCACCTTCGAGTATGACATCATTTACCGGCCAGGGGCCCTTAACGAATCCCCCGACGCCCTCTCACGAGGGATGTGTGCCAGCGCCACCGGGGTCGGCTACAGACCCTCCACAACGACCTCTGCCACCCAGGGGTCACACGGCTGTTCCACTTCATAAAGTCCCGCAACTTACCCTACTCGATTGAGGAAGTTCGGTCTCTGACCAGGAACTGCCGCACTTGCGCTGAGTGCAAGCCTCGGTTCTACCGCCCAGATAGAGCCCACTTAATCAAAGCTACACGGCCCTTTGAGCGGCTCAGCTTAGATTTCAAGGGCCCCCTCCCGTCAGTCGACCGCAATGTTTACTTCCTGAACATTGTGGACGAATACTCCCGTTTCCCATTCGCCTTCCCCTGCCCAGACATGACCAGCGCCACGGTCATTAAATGCCTCAACAGCCTGTTCTGCCTGTTCGGTATGCCGAGCTACATCCATACGGATAGGGGGGCGTCCTTCATGAGTGAAGAGCTACACCAGTACATGCTGTCCAGGGGGATCGCCACGAGCCGTACCACCAGCTCCAACCCCCGGGGTAACGGCCAAGTGGAGTGAGAGAACGGGACAGTATGGAAAGCAGTCACTCTAGCTCTAAGGACCAAGGGCCTCCCTATCTCCCGCTGGCAGGAAGTCCTCCCAGATGTGCTCCATTCGATACGGTCGCTATTGTGTACTGCCACTAATGCCACGCCTCATGAACGAATGTTTGTCTTTCCCCAGAAATCCACCTCAGGCGTATCCATGCCGTCATGGCTCTCCACCCCAGGTCCGGTATTTGTACGAAGGCATGTGAGGGGCCACAAGACGGACCCTCTCATGGAGTCAGTGCTCCTACTCCACGCCAACCCCCAATACGCGTATGTCCGGCACGCCGACGGAAGGGAGGACACCGTGTCCATAAAAGACGTCGCCCCAGCCGGTAACGACAACAACCACAACAACAACAGCAACAACGATCACAGCAACTCTTACCCACCCACTATCCTTTCATCACCCCCGGAAGAACATCGACCAACGGTGCCCCCACCAACTACCCCTTCAACAACCCTGGCGGCGCCACCGGCAGAGACCCAGGAGGCCACCGGGGGCACCCAGCCGACACCCGCGGCACCACAACAGCTACGTCGGTCACAGAGGACTATCAAACCCCCAAACAGACTAAATCTGTAGAAGGGGTGAATGTGGTGAAATATGCCATTCATCAGGCACTCTGTATTCTCTGTGTTTGATTGTGCCTGTGACTGTGACAAGCAGGGGAGTTTAGTTTCAGTTTCATTTCCTTACCTGTATTGTATTGTGTGTAGGGCTCCGCCCATACCTGGCCCCTACTTAAGCAGGCCCCAGCGTGTCTCACAGGCAGTACAGCAGATCTCTGGATGAGAGACACTTCTCCACTGTGTATTACTTTCTGAGTTAATAAAAGCCTTGCTTTGCTCCGTTAACGTTGAGTCTCGGATTCATTGAGGCACATCACGGTATTTTAAGCGCAAACTATGTTCGGCAGAAATCAAGTTTCCGCAATCTATTGCGCTAGTTTAAAAATACATCACACTAGAGGCCAGCCCCGCCCACAACTGGCCATGCCCCCAAGATGAATTAATCACCATTGCGAGTTTCCACTAATTGCGCCCGTTTGAGGAGGCTCTTAAAATTAAGCTGGTTCTTTTTTTTTATTCGTTTATGGGATGTGGGCGTCACTGCCAAGGTCAGCATTTATTGCCCATCCCTAATTGCCCTTGAGAAGGTGGCAGTGAGCCACCTTCTTGAAGTGCTGCAGTCCGTGTGGTGAAGGTACTCCCACATTGCTGTTAGGTAGAGAGTTCCAGGATTCTGACCCAGCGACGATGAAGGAATGGCGATATCCTTCTAAGTCTGCATGGTGTGTGAGTTGGAGGGGTACTTGGAGGTGATGGTGTTCCCATGCGCCTGCTGCCCTTGTCCTTCTAGGTGGAAGATGTCGCGGGTTTGGGAGGTGCTGCCGAAGAAGCCTTGGCGAGTTGCTGCAGTGCATCTTGTAGATGGTACACACTGCAGCCACGGAACACCAGTGGTGGAGGGAGTGAATGTTTAAGGTGGTGGATGGGGTGCCAATCAAACAGGCTGCTTTGTCCTGGATAGTTTCGAGCTTCTTGACTGTTGTTGGAGCAAGGACACAAATAGGCACCTGTTTAAAGTTTTTTGAATGTGGCTTTTTTAAAAATCTACTACGAAACTGACTACTGTACCCCTATATATCTACCAAATGGTTCTGTATATTTTTTAGAAGTCATTTTCAGTCATTTAAAATCAGGTTGCTCACAGGTGGTGGTTTAACACTGATTAAAAATGCTTATTTTTTGTGATAAACCCACTTTCAGCTGTATTAATCAAACTGCAGCAAGTTACCACTCTTAAATATATCAAAGAATATATTTTAAAGCAATTTAAAAAAAAATTACATTTAAAAACGCTGCCCGATTGCACTGGTTGCTGGCAGAATTTGCGTTCGACAGTATGCAAATGAGTTTGAGAGGAAAATGAGGGAAAAAAACACTTCTGAAAACAGATGCAATTTTGGGTGCAATTTGCGCCCGGATCGCCGATTGCGCCCAAAGCGGAAATTTTACCCCCTCATAAGGATACCACTAACGCACTCCTTTCATTTTTGCATCAGAAGGTTGCACATAACTTGCGCCAGGAGGCTGCCACCAGAGGAGTCTGAGACCGTCTGCACACCCTGTCCCCCATGGAAAAAAGGTGCTATTTAATACGGGCAGGGTCATAGCCGTGGTGAGTGGCAATGCTGGAGGAGATGACGCACAGTGTTTCTGCACACCCTTATCCTCTTTTTCCCTTCTTACTTCTATTTCACCCAAGACACGCTGCACGACAAGCTGCAGCTCTCTTTCCTGTCCCTTCACAATAAAAATGAACACTCGTCTCTCTATTTCAGGTGCTAAAAATGTGGAGATACCTCTTCGGGAAGAGGAGGCCAACCTTCCTAAAGATACACCATCACTTGATCTGACCATAGCAAGCACCAGCTCAGAGACAGGCAGCACGCGTAGTTTAGAAGTTAGGCTATAAGAGAGGTCTTCACACGGTGACCCACAAGTGCACAGGAGGTAGGGCAGGGTGAGAAGGACGTCACAGGTACCAGCTCGCTGGCGGACAATATCACATACTAGTTCTGCTGCAGGGGACTCAGGTGCTCACAATGCAAATGAAACGACGTGGTTTCTATAATAGGCAGGCGATGTGTCCTGCCTTTACTGCCCAGGCTGTGAAAACAAAATTAGCCCCAGTATATCATGTGTGAGCTACTGGTCTCTCACGTTTCTGAAACAACATTATCCCTGCCAGAATGAATTATCTTAGATTTTACTTCAACATTTCCTAATTAATTTGGACTTTTATAAATGCTATTAACACTGAATGATTCAAATTTCAATCCATGGTTTTGTTAGTTTATGCAGTTAATCAAACAATCTCTCTCTCTGGTATTGCAAAACAACCCAGTGAAGCCATATTAATAGCCAGATCTTGCTGTCAATTAAACACTGGAGATCTGTCAGTGGGATCCCTCTGTAATCAATATGAGCCAGAAATGATCACAGATAATGTGTAAGTGAGCAACGTTTAATCAGAATAAATACATTTATTCAACCTTCATCAGTCACTGTTTACATCAACAATTGCCTGCTGTCGAGCTACTTTGCAAATAACTCCATGATAATCTGCAATTAGACTCTGTGCTTATTAGCCAGTAAACTGCAAAACACCAGAAGAAATTATATTCTAATTGAATTAAACAAAAATTTGCATTGAATACTTATCAAATTGAGATGGCTGACCATGCCTCTGACAACCTGAGGACCTGTGAGACCATGGGAAATATCTTCCACCCCAAAAAAGAGATTCTGTGGTAATGTTATGGAATTCCCAATCGACATTCCCTTGTTTGCTACTTTAATGGAGGAGCAGAAGCAGTAATACAGGATGGAGGAAAGGACAGTGAGGCATCAGTTGAGGAGGATGTATCCCACAAGATATTACCCCCTAAAAGAATTAATGGCTCTGAAATTTCAGTCAGCGGTGTAGCTAAGGAGTACTCCTCCGACCTCCGAAAGAAATCCGCACTTACCTGGTGTGAGGCCCCAAACGAAAACTTACTTTGAAATGCTGCAGAGTTGTGCGCAGTGTAGTGGCCCACGGATCCCAGGGGCACACCGTTGTTTCACCAGCCAATCAGGAAACAAAATCTCTGATGCCCGACATCAATCAAATTTTAAATTAAACGGTGTGAATATTTATTTGACAAGTACAGTACTTGGCTTTAAAAAAGTACAGGGAATACTTTGGAGTAAGTACAGTTATTTACTGGAAGACTGCAAGATTTTAAAAAAGGATTAAAATGATCTCATCCATCAAACCGAGCCTTTACAGCTGCCTAGTAGATTGATACATGGCGTTTTTATGTGTTTGTGTTTAATTATTTATACAATTTTCTCATCCCCCTTCCCGTTACGCTGTGCAAACAGGCTCCTACGCCTGTTTGCACCAGTCATAAAATTTTCCAGCATAATTGAAGCGCAGTTGGTGGGCAATTAGCCCAACTCTGCGCCAGCACATCATTTCAAATGAGCACTTGACAATCGCCACGGATGATCTGTCTAGTCGGAACTTGACAGATCGCAAGTTCGGGATTTAACGCTGCAAATCCCTGAGAGTACGACGTCATACCGACCGCAAATTTTGCCCCAATAGGTCAGCAGATCGTATTACCCCTCAGCGTTGAACTCTGTGGGAGCAGGGTGCACTTGACCAAAGAGACTATAGGAGAGCTGTGCCATCTTCTGCATGAAGGTCTGCAGCCAAGATCATCTGCCTAGACAACTCTGACTGTGGCAGTAATAGTAACCATAGCACTTGACATTTTTGCCACCGGTTCATTTCAAGCAGCCATGAAGACCTGTGTAATATTACCCAGGGTGCCATGCATTCATCAGATCACTGACACCATTTATAGGAGAGCAGGGTATTTCATTTAGTTTGGCATAAATGTCAGACAGCTGCATGATAGTCGCACACAGTTTTATCAACTTTCTAAGTTTCACAAACTTCTATTTGCAAATGATGGCACTCACATAGCTTTAAGTGAGGGCTAGCATGTGAGGGATGTCTCCTGGGCGGCATCAGACAGCTGATGTAACAAGTCTGCTGGTAGAACCCTGTTGAAGTGAATGCTTTGCATGCAAGTCATTCTTTCAAGGGTAAGGACCAAAACATAATGTAAGCGTCAAAGCCTGTGAACCCCTGAGCCTACAGTGCAGTGGGAAGAAGGACTTGTGCAGGAAGTTATATTAAACTTGACATTGCGTTGGTGTTCATGGTGCCCTAGAAATATAGGGAGAGTGGCCTGTCTGTTACCTTGTCTGCCATTATCAAGTCACTGACTTTTACGATCTTGGTCTAGAGACCTGAGGCAGGGGGAGGCGGGCGGGTGGGTGAGAAAGGTGGCAGTCAGTTGAACTGTCACCTCTCTCCACATGGCTCGCAACAGTTTTCTGACATTTCTTCTGATGGGCACCTAACAGTCTTTGCTCTCTGCTGCCATTCATCCAAGAGTGCCTGAAGGTCAGATTCATTAAAGTTTTGGGCTCTTGTCTGTCCCCTTTGAACTGCCTGCTCCCTCAGAAGAAAACATTGTTTAAAACAATTATATTCGATGAGTCTGTGAAAATAATCATGAAATCTCAGATGAGACACTTGAAGGCACTATCTGGCATTACATTTAGTCTCGCAGAAGGTACACTTACCTGCTGCTCCCCCAGCCTGTTATTAACCATTTACGTAGGTTAACATAGGATATACGGCACAGAAACAGGCCATTCAGCCCAACCAGTCCATGCCAGCGTTTATGTTCCACTCAAGCCTCCTCCCGTCTTTCCTCATTGAACTATATCAGCATAACCCTCTATTCCCTTCTCCCTCGTGCTTATCTAGTCTCCCCTTAAATGCATCGAAACTATTCACTTCAACCACTCCCTGTGGTAGCGAGTTCCACATTCTCACCACTCTCTGGGTAAAGAAGTTCCTTCTGAATTCCCTATTTGATTTCTTGGTGACTGTTGTGTATGTACCTTTAAGAGAAGAACTGATTCTATACTGCAGTACCGGCAGTGACCATCCCTGTATATAAAGCCATAGCAGGCTTCTGTACATCAGTCTTTTCTGGCTGTGCAGCTGCCTTAGTCAGCGGGAGGAGAAGGAGCAGCCAAACCAGGAGAGTGGAAAGTGGTGGTCTCCTGACCAGGAAGAGCAGGACAACGATAGGCCACCACCACCACCTCCACCATCATCATCACATCAACAGAGGTGCCTGGAGAGAGAGGACAGAGGAAGAGAAGGAGAAGGGAGGCCAGCAACAACAACAACCAGGGGAGAGGCCTTTCCTATCACTGCTTCCCCAAATTGGCCTCCAATTCAGGAGAGGGAGAGAGGGGTGAGAAACCACCATCAACAACCAACTGTTTGGAAGGAGGGAAGAACAACATCATCTTTTCTGAACATCTACAGGTGGGTGTTATTTGGGGCACTCTCCCAAAGACTTTGTATTTTAGGTGGGGGGAGAAAAGAAGAAACAAGGCCGGATCATCAAGGGGTGTCTGTGTGTGGCTCTTGTTAAAAGCTAGGCCACACACACCACTAATAAGCACCCCTTCTATTGCCTGACCTGGGACAGCTGGAGCTGCCTAGGTGAAGTCCAATTACATCATTAAGACCTGGTGTGGGACTGAGCCTGGGGCATCTCCAGCTTTCCCAGGTGAAGACATCCTCTCTCCCTGCCAGAAGACCACCACCATCAAAGATTTTAAATTCCCATCGGAGAGTGCACCCCTGCCAACACCCACCCACCCACCATCCTGAGTGGCAACCCTGCCCTTGCGGCCTCCCTCCTTCCCACCCCCCCTCTCTCTCTCTCTTTGTCTCTCTCTGCCTATTTCTCTGAGGCACCACAATTTCATCTCTTTTTATTAATTGCCTATTGAGCAGAGGGGAGAAGGCCCCTCTCCCAATTTCAATCAATAAGGGGAGAGGTGTGTCTCCATTTTAACCAGCTCCCTCTGCTCAATAGAGGACCAAAAAATACCCGAGGCCATTAACACCTTCAGGCCTGTGACTTGGGGTGAGTGTAGCCCTTATAAAAACACCCCATAATGGTGACTGTATCTTCGCCAGTGGCGGGGCCAGCCAGGACTTATGTGGGAGTGGCAGCCATGGCCACAGCTGCTCCCACTGCTTCTGCTGCCCCGTCACCTTTTAAACTAATGACAAAAAAGCTTGGGGTGAAGAGCTACACTCACCCCACTATGACCATTGAGGCCTGCGTTAAAGCCATGGCTGGTGTCGGCCCCTCAGCCATCGTCGCGGCCTCAAAAATGTACGGGAAGGCTGTGTTCTTCCTGGGGTCGGAGCGGGCGGGACCTTCCTGCCGGTGGATCCTCTCGAGGCCACCGCGCAGAGGATCGTCATCTCGAACATCCCGCCCTATGTTCCTGGTGAGCTCCTCCTCCCCCATTTATGGCAACTTGGGGAGGTGAGGTCGGGGATCAAGCCCATCCCGCTCGGCTTCCGGGAAGCCTGCCTTCGCCACGTCTTCTCCTTCCGGCGCCAGCTGTTTATCCAGCTGGCGCGGGAGGAGGACACCGACGGGGCGTTCGCCGTCCAACACGAGGGGACCGCCTATCGTGTCTTCTGGACGTCGGACGGTGTGCGGTGCCACGCCTGCAAGGAAGTGGAGCACATCTGGAAAAACTGCCCCGCCTCCAAGGCCGCCGGATCATCTCGTGTGGCTGAGGCTGGCGCCGCTGCCACTCCTCCCCCCGGATCTGCCCGCACGTCGGGAACGTCTGATGCGCGATCAACGTCGGGGGACGATGCCACCAAGGCCTACGGCGGGGGCGAGGGAGCGCGTCCGGCCGGAAAGAAGGCGCGGCGAAAAAATAAACACCCTACGGCGGGTCCCCCCGTGGATGGCCAGCCCTTGCCCCTTGCGCCCCTTACACCCGCGCTCCTCGTGGAGTTAATCGGGGCAGATGCGAGTGGGAGGGGCCTAGTGCCCGAGCCTGTGGCCGCAACCGCCGTAGCGGAAACGCCAATACCTGCGGCCGGGCTCGGGCCCGAGGAACCCGACAAACCTGCTCCGTCGGAGGGAGCGGACGAGGAGGCCCCTGCAGACATGGAGGTCTCCCTCACTCCCTCCGCGTTAAAAAGAAGGCGCGACACCCTGGAAGAGGAGGAGGACCGGGAGGAGGAAGGTCCCTCCGAGCAGGGGGAGTCGTCGCCCGCCGCGGGTACTGCGCCCCCCCCCCCGCTGTCATTACCACCGGCGATTGGCAGGGGTCGCCTGTCCCTCGGGAGGCTGAGGCAGATGGGTCTGCCTCCCGGGGATGGGGAGGAGACCCTGCCCGTGGGGGTGGGTGCGGGACAACCCGCGGCAGACATTGATATTTTATCTGTACCGTTACCCCTCGCCGGGTCGGGCGGCCTGGGGTCTGGGTCGGGCTAGCTCGAGGAAAATGAGCTCGCCCAATGCGACCCGGACACCTCCCAGGGGCTGCTCGTCCCAGTGGAGGTTTAAATTGAAAACACCCCATCCGCTGGGTCGGAGGCTGGTGGCGGGGAGGAGGATGGCCCCCTGGTTGCGTCTCTGGTGCTGGACGTACTGGAGGAGCTGGGAATTGTTCTCTCCCCGGTTTCTCCGGTCGTTCTGGCGTCTGAGGCGGGGGGGGACTCCGAACCGCCGCCGTCTTCTGGCCCAGCGCCCCTAGAGGAGCCCAGGGAGGAATCCTCTGCCGCCGATCGTGGGGGTGGGATCCGGGCGGAAGCGGAGCCGGCAGGTGCGGCTGAGCCGTTCGCTGCGCACTGCGCGACGGACGGGTCGGCCGCTGGTGACGACCCCCTGGAGGAGGATGGGGACTCGGTGATGGGCACGGAGGACAATTTGGACTCCACCATCCACGAGGCGCTGGATGACCTCCTGCCCCTCGCCGAGTCTCCCCTCATTCCCGTAAAGGAACTCCGGGACTTTATGGCCATGTGCCAGGGTCAGCAAAATAAGATCCGGCTGGCCCTCGACAGGTGGTCGGAGCTGGCGCTGCTCATCGTGTCCATCCGCGCCGCTGTTAAAATCAAGGGCGCGGACGAGGGCGTGGACTCGATCGAGCTGCGGCGGCTCAGAACGTTTCTCACTGGGCTGCTAAGGAAGTGGCGGCTGACCAGCGGCTGCGCTCCCTCCCCCCGTTAGGTGTAGGTAGAGGTTGCACTATGCTTCTGACATGAAGATAACCATAGCCAGCCTCAACATCAACGGCAGCAGGGAGGCGCGCCGCAGATTCAACAACTTCTCGGTCCTTCGGGACGGGAAGTATGCGGTGTGTTTCCTGCAAGAAACCCACACCGTTCCGGGAGACGAAGCCACATGGCTCCTGGAGTGGCAAGGAGGGGTCAGCATGAGTCACCTCTCCAACAATTCCAGCGGGGTGGCTATCTTGCTGGCCCCGCATTTTCAGCCAGAGATCTTGGGATCAAGGAGCACGTGCCGGGCCGCTTGCTCCAGGTCACTGTTCGCCTGGGGGGCGTGCCGCTCCATCTAGTGAACGTGTACGCCCCTCAGACCGGTGCGCAGCAAGTGCGCTTCTTCGAAGAAGTGTCCGCTCTTTTGGGCTCCGTCGACGCGGGCGAGTGCGTCATCCTCGGGGGGGATTTTAACTGCACCCTCGAGGCGGGGGACCGTTCGGGTCCCCCGCAAAGCCCGGCGGTGATGGAGAAGTTGAGGGACCTGGTCGGGTCCTTTGACTTGGTGGACGTCTGGTGAAAGCTCCACCCCGACTCCAGCGCCTTCACTAGCGTGAGGTCTGGGGGAGGAAGGTCCAGAATCGACCGCCTCTACATTTCCCGGGCATACATCTCCTGCATTCCGGCGGCTTCCATGCGGCCGGTGCCGTGCATGGACCACCACCTGGTGTGGGTGGAGCTCGCTCCGCTGTGCGCGCGGGGGGGGGGGTCCGCGTACTGGCATTTTAACAACCTGCTGCTGGAGGACGCGCGGTTCCGGGATTCGTTTAGTTGGTTCTGGGCCGACTGGAGAAGGAAGCGGGGGGGCTTCCCCTCCTTGAGGCTATGGTGGGACGTGGGCAGGGCTCACATCCATCTCTTCTGTCAGGAGTACGTGAAGGGGTCGACCAAGAGGCGGGAGGCCCGGGTCGGGCGGTTGGAGAAGGAGGTGCTCGACCTGGAGTCCCGTCTCGGTCAGGTCGTCGAGGACCCGGCCCTGCAGAAGGTGTACGAAGAGAAGAAGGGCGCACTGAAGGACCTGCAGCTCATCGGGTCCCGAGGCGCGTACGTGAGGTCGCGGATCCAGCTCCTGCGGGACCTGGACCACGGCTCCCCCTTCTTCTACTCGCTATAAAAAAGACGGGGGGTCCGTAAGCAGCTCTTGGGGCTGCTGGCCGAAGACGTATCACTGGTCTTGGATCCGGAGGGAATCAGCGCGGAGACCCACGCCTATTACGGGGCTCTGTTCTCTCCTGATCTGTCCAGCGAGGATGCGGGCAGAGTTTTGTGGGAGGACCTGCCGAAGGTCAGCCCGGAGGGCGCCGAAAAATTGGACGCTCCGCTAAGCCTGGCGGAGCTGACCGGTGCCCTCCGCCAGCTCTCTAGGGGAAAGTCCCCAGGGCTGGACAGGCTGACCGTGGAGTTCCACAGGGCATTCTGGGACGTCTTGGGGGGCGACAACGCGCGGGTCCTGGGGGAAAGTTTGGCGACCGGGGAGATGCCCTCGTCATTGTCCTGCTGCCTAAGAAGGGCGATCTCCGCCTCCTTAAGAACTGGCACCCGGTCTCCCTCCTCAGCACGGACTATAAAATCTTTGCAAGGGCCATGTCTGCTCGCCTTGGCACCGTGCTGGCCCACATGATCCACCCCGACCAGTCCTACATGGTCCCGGGCCGGACCATCCACAATAACATCCATCTGGTCCGGGACCTGGTCCACCACTCCCAGAGGGCTGGTCTGTCGGTCGCCTTCCTTTCCCTGGATCAGGAGAAGGCGTTCGACAGGGTGGATCACGAGTATCTCTTCGGGACTCTGCGCGCATTCGGGTTCGGGACGCATTTCGTCGCCCGGATCCGACTTCTGTACGCCACCGCGGAGTGTCTGATTAAAGTTAACGGGTCCTTGACGGCGCCCCTTCGCTTCGGGAGGGGGGTGCGTCAGGGATGCCCCATGTCCGGTCAGTTATACGCCATTTGCATGGAGCCTTTCCTGTGCCTCTTGCGGAAGAGGTTGATGGGACTGGCTCTGCAAGGGCCGGGCGTGGAGGTGGTCCTCTCGGCTTATGCCGATGACGTGCTCCTCACGGTCACGGATCCCGCTGACTTGCGGAGGATGCGGGAATGCCAGCTGATTTACTCGGACGCATCCTCCGCCAAGATCAACTGGGAGAAATGTTCCGGACTCCTGGTGGGTCAGTGGCGGGTGGACTCCCTGCCGGAGGAGTTCAGGCCTTTCGCCTGGAGCACCACGCACCTCCTCTATTTGGAGTCTACCTTAGCCCTGCCGAGGACGCCTGGCCGGCGAACTGGCAAGAGCTGGTGGCCAAAGTCACCGCTCGCCTAGGACGCTGGACAGGACTGCTCCGAGTGTTGTCCTATAGGGGTCGAGCGCTGGTCATAAACCAGCTGGTGGCCGCCATGTTGTGGTACCGGTTGGTCACTTTGATCCCTCCCCCTGCATTTGTTGCCAAGATGCAGAAGAAGCTCATCGACTTCTTCTGCGACAAAAGGAAGCACTGGGTCTCTGCCGCGGTTCTGTGTCTCCCGCTTAGGGAGGGCAGTCAGGCGCTGGTGTTCCTTTGCACCCAGGCTGCGACTTTCCGTCTTCAGACGCTGCAGAGATACCTGTATGTCGAGAATCCTCCGAGATGGTGTGCGCTGGCGACGTTTTTCTTCCGCCAGCTGCACGGCCTCAATTACGACACGCAGCTCCTGTTCGCGAAAGTGGGTGGCAGGCGTGCCGGCCTGCAGGAGCTGCCTGTCTTCTACCAGGAACTGCTATGGGTTTGGAACTACGTCGCTTCCAGGCGGAGCTCTCCCCCGCCAGGAGCGGCGGCTCTCCTTCGGGAGCCGCTGCTCAGGAATCTGCACCTCCATGAATGCGGGTTCGGGCGGCTGGCGGAGGGCAGGGCTGTGCCTGGCAAGGTGACCAGAGTCGGGGACCTGCTCGATGGCAGAGGAGTGGGCTGGATGGCGCCGGAGGAGCTGGCGCGGCGCCTGTCCTGGGCCAACGTCCGGCTCGCGGTCGAAGCCATCGAATCGGTGAAAGCGGCACTGGGCCCCGACTCCACTCGGTGTATCGAGGCGGCTCAAGTATGTGGGGCGATCCCGTCCGAGCTTACCCCCGTTTGGACGGAATTCCTCATCGGCGCCCGGCCCCAAAACTCCCCTCGGGAACCGGCGCCTCACAACTTGGGTCATCTCGAGGAAATACCCTCCGTGCCTTTTCATTCCACGCGGAGGGGTTTCCTGTACGGGCTGCTCCTGCACACTCTCCACTTTGCCATCTTCGTCTACCGTCCGGACACGCCTTGGCATGGCGTCTTGCCGACTGGCGGTGGCGGAGGTCCCCAGTGGAGGGCTCTCTATGCGGGAGTCCTCCCTTGTTCCATCGGGGACTTGGCCTGGAGGGTGTTGCACGGAGCGGTCCCGTGCAATAAGGTTGTAAGTAGGTTCACAGACTCCCAGGCCGCCTGCATTTTTTGCGGCCTGGAGGAGTCCGTGTTTCACATTTATATGGAGTGTGAGAGGTTGCAGCCCCTCTTTCACTACTTGAAGGGGCTGCTCCACGATTTTTGGTTGCACTTCAGTCCCACGTTCTTGATCTATGGTCACCCGGTGCAGAGGGGAGCGGACAGGTTGGAGGACCTCCTTGTGGGCCTGCTCCTGGGCCTGGCTAAAAGAGCCATCAATTGGTCCAGGCAGCGGGCGGTTGAGGGGGTCATCCAGCCGGATTGCCTGCCTCTCTTCCACGGCCATGTTCGCGCCCGGGTGGCCCTGGAGATGGAGCACGCGGTGTCCGCTGGCGCGCTTGAGTATTTCCGCGACCGGTGGGCGCCGTGGGGACTGGAGTGCATTATCTACCCGGAAAAACAAATTTTAATTTGATTTGTTAAGTTTTAGTTGAACTTTTGTTTATTTGCAGTCCAATTGGGTTTTTTTTGGGTCCAAACAAAAAGAGTACACTCTGTTCAGTAAATACCTGCTTTATTGTTCTCCTGCAGTCCGTGTATTATTTATATTCGGACACTACACTGGCGACGAACAGGTTCGAACTCACCTGCAGTACTGCATCACCTCACGGGGATCTTTCCCTGAGAAGAAGCTTTTGGAGGTCGAAGTCAGAACAACAGGCGTCGACCGCGGGCAACCGCCCAAGGATCCATCCGCGTTTGGAGAGTTGCAGGAGAGGCTGTGGAGAGCTGGGCTTGGCTCCCCAGTCAAGGTGTTCCAGCAAATCGTGCTGGTAGCAGGTAGTGCGCTGACCCTTCCGGACTGCAGCGGGCTCGAGCTCGATCGAGCGGCTCTGCAATGGGGCCATGCAGCGTCGTCGGGAGGAAAAGAGAGAGAGAGAGGGTGGAGCGCACAGGGCGCGGTCGGTGCTCAAGAACCGGGCAGCTTAGTGAAAATAAAACAAGAGGAAGGAAAAGTGAGACGCGCCGAAGCCGTGGGTCGCCGCCATTACCCTGCAGAACGCTAGGAGCAGCGTGGCAGCAAGGGGAACAAGGAAAAGCGTGGGAGGCACCATTTTATTCCATTGGGGAAGAAGGAAACGCGCGGGAGGCGCCATTTTAATCCATTGGTGAAGAAGAAAAAGCGCGGGAGGCGCCATTTTAAATCACCCAAGATGCCGAAAAGTGGCAGTATCACTGCTTTCGACAACGAGGTAGAAGACTGGACCACGTATGTGGAAAGAATTGACGTGTACTGCAAGGCAAATGAGGTGGCCGATGGAAAGAAGGCGTCGGTATTATTAAATTTGATGGGCACGAGAACATACGGCCTATTGCGGAATTTAATTACCCCAGCTAAACTAATGGAGAAAAGTTTTGAGGAGATTGTTAATATCTTACAGGAACACCTAAACCCTACACCGCTGCTGATAGCAGAAAGATTCAAGTTCCATAAAAGAAACCAGCACAAAGATGAGAGCAATGCTGACTATCTTACGGAACTACGCAAGTTATCGAAGCACTGCCAGTTCGGAGCAGGACTGGCAGACACCTTATGGGATAAGTTTGTCTGCGGGCTCCAGAGTGAAGGAACCCAGAAACGACTACTTTCGGAAAAGGACCTGATGCTAGAACAGGCTTTCAGCGTGGCAGTATCCTACGAAGCAGCAGCACGGGGAGCTGCGGAAATACAACAGAAACCACAGGAATACAGCACCAACGAAATGGCGTATGGAGCAGAAAAGTGCTATCGCTGCGGCAGAACAACCCATGATCAGAAGGACTGCTGGTTTAAGGACAAAGTATGCAGGCAATGTGGGAAAATGGGACACATAGCAAGAGTCTGCAGGTCGGGAAAGAAAACCAACACAACAAGAACTACTAAGGAAAAGTACAAGAAAGTAAAAAAATTGACAGACAGTAGTGTGGAAGATCAGGAGAGTGATAAGGACTCCGGGAGCAGGAGACTAAGTTGTCTAAAGTTACACAACGTGATCGCAAAGGAGGATCACCGAACCATTTGGGTCACCCTCATGATAGCAGGGTCCCCAGTAAAGGTGGAATTGGACACAGGATCAGCCCTAACTGTCATGAATCGACAAGACTATGAACGGCTATTCTCACACATACCCTTGAAGGACATGTCCATTGTATTGAAGACATACACGGGGCAAAATGTCTACCCCAGAGGAAAAATAAGGGTGCCAGTTGAATACAACGGCAAGGAAACACAGAAACTGTATCTATATATACTACCAGATGGAGGACCACCATTATTGGGACGTGAATGGGTCCGAAAAATACAATTGGATTGGCATTCCATTCAGGCGCTAACTGTGACTGATGAAAA
Source organism: Somniosus microcephalus (assembly GCF_052327205.1). Taxonomy (NCBI): domain Eukaryota; kingdom Metazoa; phylum Chordata; class Chondrichthyes; order Squaliformes; family Somniosidae; genus Somniosus; species Somniosus microcephalus. The sequence goes on along the minus strand of NC_140993.1, from coordinate 154,629,450 downwards.
GGATGATGACGTCACACCTGGACGACTGTCAAAGATTCTAACTGACGCGAAAGAGGTGTTCCAACAAGGACTTGGGACTCTAAAAGGAGTAACGGCAATGATAAAAATCGAAGATAAAGCAAACCCAAAATTTTTTAAGGCCAGACCTGTACCTTATGCGGTCCGCCCAGCCGTTGAAGCAGAGCTGGAGAGTCTGGAGCGTTCGGGTGTGCTGTCCAAGGTGGACTGGAGCGAGTGGGCCACACCCATCATTCCTGTAATGAAGAAATCATTGAGCAGCACGCCTGGGGAACCGAAGAAGGTTCGCATCTGTGGGGACTTCAAGGTAACTGTGAACCCAGTCCTGCACACAGTACAATATCCACTTCCACGGATAGAAGATATTTTTGCCTCACTATCTGGAGGGAAACGCTTTACAAAGATTGATCTGGCCCAAGTGTATCTACAAATGGAGGTGGAAGAAGCATCTAGGAAATACCTCACGATAAACACTCACAAAGGCCTTTACCAGTACAATCGACTGGTATTCGGGGTAGCATCAGCCTCGGCTATTTGGCAGAGGGTGATGGAACAAGTCCTGCAAGGGATCCCGGGGACCCAGTGTTATTTGGACAACATCCTGGTTACGGGCGAAATGACAGTGAACACCTTGCCAACCTGGAGCAGGTGCTCACGAGATTACAGGAATATGGGCTACGAGCCAACCGCCCCAAATGTGAGTTCTTCAGGAGACAAATCTCGTATTGTGGCCACATGATTGTTGAGGAAGGGTTGCATAAGTCGCCGGACAAGATTGAGGCTGTAGTCAAGGCTCCAGCACCAGAAAATCTGTCGCAACTGAGGTCGTTCCTCAGGTTGGTGAACTACTACCATAAGTTCTTGCCGAATTCATCTACAATTCTGCACCCACTGAACGCCCTACTGCAAACTGGAGTAACATGGAAATGGAGTGATGAGTGCAAGTGTGCCTTTCAGAAATGTAAATGCCTAATCACTTCAAAAGAAGTATTGGCCCACTACAATCCAACACTACCAATTCGGTTAGCATGTGATGCATCTCCCTATGGCATTGGAGCGGTGCTGTCACACAAATTCCTTGACGGTTCAGAGAGGCCAATAGCCTTTGCGTCGCGCTCGTTAACCTCAGCCGAGCGTAACTACGCCCAGATTGACAGGGAGGCCCTCAGCCTGGTGTGGGGGGTGAAGAAGTTCAATCACTATCTGCACGGGCAGAAATTCACCCTACTGACTGATCATCAGCCCCTGGTCTCCATTTTTAACCCAAAGAAGGGCATTCCGGTGATGACGGCACAACGGCTGCAAAGATGGTCACTTTCTCTAGGGGCACATCAGTACAACATAGAGTACAAGGGTACGAAACAGCGTACGAAACAGCATGGAAACGGTGATGGGCTGTCGCGCCTACTGTTGCCTACGGTAGAGGAAGCACCTGCAGTGGACCCTGTTGAGATATTCCATGCGACCATAGTCGAATGTCTACCTGCTACAAACTCAAGTACAGGTAGACTATCCTTTATCCGAAAACCTCGGGACCAGCCGAGTTTCGGATAAAGGAGAATTTCGGATTTCGGAAGGTGGGTCGGCAGGGGTCCGCGGGGGGGTCGGCGGGGGTCCGCGGGGGGGTCGGCGGGGGGTCGTGCGCACGACTTACGCTGACGCTCAGCGTAAGTCAGTCGGGGTCGGTGGGGGTCGGGGCCGGCGGGGTCCGCGGGGGTGTCCGCGGTTGTCGGGGCCGGCGGGGTCCGCGGGGGGGTCGGCGGGGGGGATCGGCGGTTGTCGGGGCTGGCGGGGTCGGCGGTTGTCGGGGCCGGCGGGGTCCGCGGGGGGGTCAGCGGTTGTCGGGGCTGGCGGGGTCGGCGGTTGTCGGGGCCGGCGGGGTCCGCGGGGGGGTCCGCGGTTGTCGGGGCCGGCGGGGTCCACGGGGGGGGGTCAGCGGGGGGTCGTGCGCACGACTTACCCTTTATCCGAACTTCCGAAACCGGAACCCTCTAAAAACCGAAGGTTTTTTCGTTCGTACGCACGACTTACGCTGAACGATAAAACCTTCGGTTTTTAGAGGGTTTCGGTTTTCGGAAGTCCGGATAAAGGGTAGTCTACCTGTATAGAGAAGGAAACCCGAAATGACCCGACACTCTCGCGGGTCTATGATTTGACGGTGAAGGGATGGCCAGCACATGGCGACTCACTGTTGCCAGCATTCTCACCAAGGAGAGAACAGCTGTCAGTGTGCCGGGGGACCTTGATGTGTGGATCCCGAGTGGTAATTCCACCCAAGTTGAGAGATAGAGTGCTCAATGAGCTTCATGAGGGTCATCTGGGAGGGGTAAAAATGAAGAGCCTAGCCAGGGCGTTTGTGTGGTGGCCGGGAATCGATCAAGAAATCGAGGATATGACCAAGAGATGCACAGGATGCCAGAAGGTCCAAAACGCTCCACCACAGGCCCCGCTACATCCATGGGAGTGGCCCTCATCTCCATGGCAACGGGTATACATTGATTTTGCTGGTCCATTTATGGACTCAATGTTCCTAATCGCTGTGGACGCCCATTCAAAATGGCCAGAGGTCATCAAAATGTCCTCCACCACCACGGAGAAAACTATTGCAGTCCTACGGACCATCTTCGCCAGGAATGGCTTGCCAGAACAGATTTGCTCCGACAATGGGCCACAGTTTGTGTCCGAGGATTTCCGGAGGTTTCTGAGGAATAATGGGGTGAAACATTACACATCTGCCCCATATCATCCAGCCACAAATGGATTGGCTGAGAAGTTTGTTCAGACCTTTAAAAAGGCCATAAAGGCAATGTATAATGACGACATACCACTACAACACAAGGTGGATAATTTCTTGTTTGCTTACCGGAATGCGACACATGCAGTCACCAACCAAGCTCCAGCCATAATGTTCTTCAACCGAAGGCTAAGATGTCGCCTGGATTTGCTCAAACCAAACATAAGACGAGATGTTGAGGATAAGCAATTCCAGCACATAAATGAGAAGCCAACTAGGAGCTTCAAGATAGGGCAACCAGTCTTGGCCCGCTACTACCGACCAGAAAAATGGCAGCCAGGAACGATATGCACACAGCAGGGACCACTAATCTACACAGTGGACGTTGGAGAGAGCATCGTGAGACGCCATGCTGACCAGATTCTAGAGTCACAGGAACAAGCCAAACCCATACCACGAGCAGGTGCACCTGGTAATCAACCCAAAGTACAGATTGCGTCTACCTCAGAAGCAGTGGTATTGGAAGCTGACGAACCAACCAATGACAATGAGCCAGAATCAACTCCGCCGCAAGAACAGGATACTCAAGAAAGGCGCTATCCAGTCAGGATCAGGAAGCCTCCTCAAAGACTGAACTTATAAATGATTATTTCAGTTGATGTATATAGTACAGAGAAAATTGTAATTGTAATTAGTTATTATTTAGTTGTTAAATGAATGTTATGTACTGTTTATCTAAAAGGGGAGGAATTGTTGTGTATGTACCTTTAAGAGAAGAACTGATTCTATACTGCAGTACCGGCAGTGACCACCCCTGTATATAAAGCCATAGCAGGCTTCTGTATGTCAGTCTTAAGTTCCCCTCTGTTCAGTACCTCATTCACAGCATTGCTGGCTGTGCAGCAGCAAGCAGATGGAGAAGCAGCAGCCAGATTAGGAGAGTGGAGAGTGGACTAAAGTGGTGGTCCCCTGACCAGGAAGAGGAGGAGAATGCTGGACCACCACCACCACTAACTCCACCTTCATCATAACATCAACTGAGGTGCCTGGAGAGAGAGGACAGAGGAGGAGAAGGAGAAAGGAGGCCAGCAACAACACCAACCAGGGGAGAGGCCTTTCCCATTACTGCCTCCCCAAATTGGCCTCCATTCCAGGAGAGAGGGGAGAGAAACAACCAACAACCACCAACTGTTTGGAAGGAGGGAAGAACAACATCATCTTTCAGGTGGGTGTTATTTGGTGCACTCTCCCAAAGACTTTGTATTTTAGGTGGGGGGAGAAAAGAAGAAAAAAGGGCCGGATCATCAAGGGGTGTGTGTGTGTGTGTGTGGCTCTTGTAAAACACTAGGCCACACACACCACTAATTAAGCACCCCTTCCTATTGCCTGACCTGGGATAGCTGGAGCTGCCTAGGTGAACAGCCCAATTAATATATCGTTAAGACCTGGTGTGGGACTGAGCCTGGGGCATCTCCAGCTTTCCCAGGTGAAGACATCTTCTCCCCCTGCTAGAAGACCACCTTCAAAGACTTTAATTTTTCATCGGAGAGTGCACCCCTGCCGACACCCACCCACCCACCATCCTGAGTGGCGACCCTGCCTTTGCGGCCTCCCTCCTTCCCACACCCCCTCTCTCTCTCTCTTTGTCTTTCTCTGCCTCTCTCTCTGAGGCACCTCATTTCATCTTTATTTATTAATTGCCTATTGAGCAGAGGGGAGAAGGCCCCTCTCCCAATTTCAATCAATAAGGGGACAGGTGTGCCTTCAACTTAAACAGCTCCCTCTGCTCAATTGAGGACCAAAAAATACCTGAGGCCACAATTAACACCTTCAGGCCTGTGACTTGGGGTGAGTGTAGCCCTTTTTAGAAAACACCCCAGAATGGCGACTGCATCTTCGCCGGTGGCGGGGCCAGCCAGGACTTATGCGGGAGTGGCAGCCACAGCCACAGCTGCTCCCGCTGCTTCTGCTGCCCCGTCACCTTTCAGATTGATAACAAAAAAGCTTGGGGTGAAGAGCTACACTCACCCCACTATGACCATTGAGGCCTGCATTAAAGCCATGGCTGGGGTTGTCGGCCCCTCAGCCATCGTCGCGGCCTCAAAAATGTATGAGAAGGCTGTGTTCTTCCTGGGGTCGGAGCGGGCGGTGTCCCTGGCCGTCGTCAAGGGGCTCACCGTGGGCGGGACCTTCCTGCTGGTGGATCCTCGCGAGGCCACCGCGCAGAGGATCGTCATTTCTATCGTCCCGCCCTATGTTACTGGTGAGCTCCTCCTTCCCCATTTACGCCAACTTGGGGAGGTGAGGTCAGGGATCACACCCATCCCGCTCGGCTTCCGGGAGGCCAGCCTTCGCCACGTCTTCTCCTTCCGGCGCCAGCTGTTTATCCAGCTGGCGCGGGAGGAGGACACCGACGGGGCATTCGTCGTCCTCCATGAGGGGACCACCTATCGCGTCTTCTGGACGTCGGACGGTGTGCGGTGCCATGCCTGCAAGGAGGTGGGGCACATTCGGAAAAACTGCCCTGCCGCCAAGGCCGCCAGATCATCTAGTGCAGCCGAGGCTGGCGCCGCCGCCGCTTCTCCCCCCGGATCTGCCCGCGTGTCGGGAACCGCTGATGAGCGGTCGACGTCGGGGGCCGATGCCACCAAGGCCTCCGGCAGGGGGGAAGGAGCGCGTCCAGCCGGAAAGAAGGCGCGGGAAAAATCAAAACACCTTGGGGCGGGTCCCCCCGTGGAGGGCCAGCCCTTGCCCCTTAAGCCCCTTACACCCGCGCTCCTCGCAGAGTTAATCGGGGCAGATGTGAGTGGGAGGGGCCTCGTGCCCGAGCCTGTGGCCGCAACCGCCGTAGCGGAAACGCCAATACCTGCGGCCGGGCTCGGGCACGAGGAACCCGACAAACCTGCTCCGCCGGAGGGAGCTGAGGAAGAGGCCTCTGCAGACATGGAGGTCTCCCTCGCTCCCTCCATGCTAAAAAGAAGGCGCGACCTCCTGGAAGAGGAGGGGGACCGGGAGGAGGAAGGTCCCTCCGAGCAGGGGGAGTCGTCGCCCGCCACGGGTACTGCGCACCACCCCCCCCCCGCTGAGATCACCACCGGCGATTGGCGGGGGTCGCCTGTCCCTCGGGAGGCTGAGGCAGATGTGTCCGTCCAGCACGTGCCTCCCGGGGATGGGGACGAGACCCTGCCCGTGGGGGTGGGCGCGGGACAACCCGCGGCAGAAATTGATATTTTATCTGTACCGTTACCCCTCGCCAGGTCGGGCGGCCTGGGGTCTGGGTCGGGCGAGCTCGAGGAAAATGAGCTCGCCCAATGCGACCCGGACATCTCCCAGGGGCTGCTCGACCTGGTAGAGGTTTTAATTCAAAACACCCCATCCGCTGGGTCGGAGTTTGGTGGCGGGGAGGAGGATGGCCCCCTGGCTGCGTCTCTGGTGCCGGACGTACTGGAGGAACTGGGAATTGTTCTCTCCCCAGTTTTTCCTGTCGTTCCGGCATCTGGGGCGGAGGGGAGCTCTGAACCGCCGCTGTCTTCAGGCCCAGCACCCCTAGAGGAGCCCAGGGAGGAATCCTCTGCCGTCGATCCTGGGGGTGGGATCCGGGCGGAGGCGGGGCTGGCTGGTGCGGCCGAGCCATTCGCTGTGCACTGCGCGGCGGACGGGTCGGCCGCTGGTGACGACCCCCTGTAGGAGGATGGGGACTCGGTGATGGTCACGGCGGACGATTCAGACTCCAGCGCCGACGAGGCGATGGATGACCTCGTGCCCCTTGCCGAGTCTCCCCTCATTCCCGTAAGGGAACTCCGGGATTTTATGGCCACATGCCTGGGTCGGCGCAATAAGGTCCGGCTGGCCCTCGACAGGTGGTCGGAGCTGGCGCTGCTCATCGTGTCCGTCGCGCCGCCGTTAAGATCATGGGCATGGACGAGGGCGTGAACCCGCTCGAGCTGCGTCGGCTCAGAACGTTCCTCACTGGGCTGCTGAGGAGGTGGCGGCTGACCAGCGGCTGCGCTTCCTCCCCCCGTTAGGTGTAGGTAGAGGTTGCACTATGCTTCTGACATGAAGATAACCATAGCCAGCCTCAACATCAATGGCAGCAGGGAGGCGCGCCGCAGATTCAATAACTTCTCGGTCCTTCTGGACGGGAAGTATTTGGTGTGCTTCCTGCAAGAAACCCACACCGTTCTGGGAGACAAAGCCACGTGGCTCCTGGAGTGGCAAGGAGGGGTCAGCATGAGTCACCTCTCCAACAATTCCAGCGGGGTGGCTATCTTGCTGGCCCCGCATTTTCAGCCGGAGATTTTGGGGGTCAAGGAGCACGTGTCGGGCCGCTTGCTCCAGGTCACTGTTCACCTGGGGGGCGTGCCGCTCCATCTAGTGAACGTGTACGCCCCTCAGACCGGTGCGCAGCAAGTGCGCTTCTTCGAAGAAGTCTCCGCTCTTTTGGGCTCCGTCGACGTGGGCGAGTGCGTCATCCTCGGGGGGGATTTTAACTGCACCCTCGAGGTGAGGGACCGTTCGGGTCGCCCGCGAAGCCCGGCGGCGATGGAGAAGTTGAGGGACCTGGTCGGGTCCTTCGACTTGGTGGACGTCTGGCGAAATCTCCACCCCGACTCCAGCGCCTTCACTAGCGTGAGGTCTGGGGGAGGAAGGTCCAGAATCGACCGCCTCTACATTTCCCGGGCGTACGTCTCCTGCGTTCCGGTGGCTTCCATGCGGCCGGTGCCGTGCACGGACCACCACCTGGTGTGGGTGGAGCTCACTCCGCTGTGCGCGCGGGGAGGGTCCGCGTACTGGCATTTTAACAACCTGCTGCTGGAGGACGCGCGGTTCCGGGATTCGGTTTGTTGGTTCTGGGCCGACTGGAGAAGGAAGCGGGGGGGCTTCCCCTCCTTGAGGCTATGGTGGGACATGGGCAAGGCTCACATCCATCTCTTTTGTCAGGAGTACGCGAAGGGGTCGACCAAGAGGCGGGAGGCCCGGGTCGGGCGGTTGGAGAAGGAGGTGCTCGACCTGGAGTCCCGTCTCGGTCAGGTCGTCGAGGACCCGGCCCTGCGGAAGGTGTACGAAGAGAAGAAGGGCGCGCTGAAGGACCTGCAGCTCGTCAGGTCCCGAGGCGCGTACGTGAGGTCGCGGATCCAGCTCCTGCGGGACCTGGACCGCGGCTCCCCCTTCTTCTACTCGCTGGAAAAAAGACGGGGGGTCCGTAAGCAGCTCTTGGGGCTGCTGGCCGACGACGGATCTCTGGTCTCGGATCCAGAGGGAATCAGCGCGGAGACCCACGCCTACTACGGGGCTCTGTTCTCTCCGGATCCGTCCAGCGAGGATGCGCGCAAAGTTTTCTGGGAGGACCTGCCGAAGGTCAGCCCGGAGGGCGCCGAAAAATTGGACGCTCCGCTAAGCCTGGCGGAGCTGACCGGCACCCTCCACCAGCTCTCTAGGGGAAAGTTCCCGGGGCTGGACGGGCTGACCGTGGAGTTCCACAGGGCGTTCTGGGACGTCTTGGGGGGGCGACTACGTGCGGGTCCTGGGGGAAAGTTTGGCAACCGGGGAGATGCCCCTCTCTTGGCGCAGGGCGGTCATTGTCCTGCTGCCTAAGAAGGGCGATCTCCGCCTCCTTAAGAACTGGCGCCCGGTCTCCCTCCTCAGCACGGATTATAAAATCTTTGCCAGGGCCATGTCTGCTCTCCTTGGCACCGTGCTGGCCCACATGATCCACCCCGACCAGTCCTACACGGTCCCGGGCCGGACCATCCATGATAACATCCATCTCGTCCGGGACCTGGTCCACCACTCCCAGAGGGCTGGTCTGTCAGTCGCCTTCCTTTCCCTGGATCAGGAGAAGGCGTTCGACAGGGTGGATCACGAGTATCTCTTCGGGACTCTGCGCGCATTCGGGTTCGGGACGCATCTCGTCGCCCGGATCTGACTTCTGTATGCTGCTGCGGAGTGTCTGATTAAGGTTACCGGGTCCTTGACGGCGCCGTTTGCGTGGAGCCATTCCTGCGCCTCTTGCGGAAGACGTTGACGGGACTGGCTCTGCAAGGGCCGGGCATGGAGGTGGTCGTCTCCGCTTACGCCGATGACGTGCTCCTCACGGTCACGGATCCCGCTGACTTGCGGAGGATGCGGGAATGCCAGCAGATTTACTCGGACGCATCCTCCACCAAGATCAACTGGGAGAAATGTTCCGGACTCCTGGTGGGTCAGTGGCGGGTGGATTCCCTGCTGGAGGAGTTCACGCCTTTCGCCTGGAGCACCACGCACCTCCTCTATTTGGGAGTCTACCTTAGCCCTGCCGAGGATGCCTGGCCGGCGAACTGGCAAGAGCTGGAGGCCAAAGTCACCGCTTGCCTAGGATGCTGGACAGGACTACTCTGAGTGTTGTCCTACAGGGGTCGAGCGCTGGTCATAAACCAGCTGGTGGCTGCCATGTAGTGGTACCGGTTGGTCACTTTGATCCCTCCCCCTGCGTTTGTCGCCAAGATGCAGAAGAAGCTCATCGACTTCTTCTGGGACAAAAGGAAGCACTGGGTCTCTGCCGCGGTTCTGTGCCTCCCACTTAGGGAGGGTGGTCAGGCGTTGGTGTGCCTTCGCACCCAGGCTGCGACTTTCCATCTTCAGACGCTGCAGAGATACCTGTACGTCGAGAATCCTCCGAGATGGTGTGCGCTGGCGACGTTTTTCTTCCGCCAGCTGCACGTCTTCAATTACGACACGCAGCTCCTGTTCGCGAAAGTGGGCGGCAGGCGTGCCGGCCTGCAGGAGCTGCCTGTCTTCTACCAGGAACTGCTATGGGTTTGGAACTATGTCGCTTCCAGGCGGAACTCTCCCCCGTCAGGAGCGGCGGCTCTCCTTCGGGAGCCGCTGCTCAGGAATCCGCACCTCCACGAATGCGGGTTCGGGCGGCTGGCAGAGGGCAGGGCTGTGCCTGGCAAGGTGACCAGAGTCGGGGACCTGCTCGATGGCGGAGGAGCGGGCTGGATGGCGCCGGAGGAGCTGGCGCGGCGCCTGTCCTGGGCCAACGTCCGGCTCGCGGTCGAAGCCATCGAATCGGTGAAAGCGGCACTGGGCCCCGACTCCACTAGGTGTATCGAGGCGGCTCAAGCACGTGGGGCGATCCCGTCCGAGCTTACCCCAGTTCGGACGGAATTCCTCATCGGCGCCCGGCCCCGAAACTCCCCTCGGGAACCGGCGCCTCACAACTTGAGCCGTCTCGAGGGAATACCCTCCGTGCCTTTTCATTCCGCGCGGAGGGGTTTCCTTTACGGGCTGCTCCTGCACACTCTCCACTTTGCCATCTTCGTCTACCGTCCGGACACGCCTTGGCGTGGCATCTTGCCAACTGGCGGTGGCGGAGGTCCCCAATGGAGGGCTCTCTACACGGGAGTCCTCCCTTGTTCCATCGGGGACTTGGCCTGGAGGGTGTTGCATGGAGCGGTCCGTGCAATAAGGTTTTAAGTAGGTTCACGGACTCCCAGGCCGCCTGCATTTTTTGCGGCCTGGAGGAGTCCGTGTTTCACGTTTATATGGAGTGTGAGAGGTTGCAGCCCCTCTTTCACTACTTGAAGGTGCTGCTCCTCGATTTTTGGTTACACTTCAGTCCCACGCTCTTGATCTACGGTCACCCGGTGCGGAGGGGAGCGGACAGGTTGCAGGACCTCCTTGTGGGCCTGCTCCTGGGCCTGGCTAAAAGAGCCATCAATTGGTCCAGGCAGCGGGTGGTCGAGGGGGTCGTCCAGTTGGATTGCCTGCCTCTCTTCCGCGTCCATGTTCGTGCCCGGGTGGCCCTGGAGATGGAGCACGCGGTGTTCGCCAGCGCGCTTGAGTATTTCCGCGACCGGTGGGCGCCGCGGGGACTGGAGTGCATTATCAACCCGGAAAACCAAATTTTAATTTGATTTTGTTAAATTTTAGTTGAACTTTTGTTTATTTGCAGTCCAATTGGGGTTTTTTTTGGGTCCAAACAAAAAGAGTACCCTCTGTTCAGTAAATACCTGTTATTATTGTTCTCCTGCAGTCCGTGTATTATTTATACTCGGACAGTACAGTGACTAACTTATATTGATGGCCTCTAGTTTTGCTCTTCCCCACAATTAGAAACACTCTCTCTGTATCTATTGTATCAAAACCTTTCATAATTTTAAAGACCTCTGTTAGGTCAAGAGAAAAGAGACCCAGCCTGTTCATCATTTCCTGATAGGTATATTCTCGCATTTCTGGTATCATCCTTGTAAATCCTTTTTGCACCCTCTCCAGTGCCTCTATATCTTTTTTATAATATGGCGACCAGAATTGTATGCAGTACTCCAAGTGTGGTCTAACCAAGGTTCGATACAAGTTTAGCATATCTCCTCTACTTTTCAATTAAATCCCTCTAGAAATAAACCCTAGTGCTTGGTTTGCCTTTTTTATGGCCTTGTTAACCTGTATTGCTACTTTCAGTGATTTGTGTATTTGTACTCCTTTGCTCTTCTACCCCACTTAGATTTGTATTTTTGAAGTAATATGTGACCTCATTTTTCTTACCAAAATGTAATACCTCATATTTATCTGTGTTGAATTTCATTTGCCAAATAGATGCCCATTCTTCAAGTTTATTAATGTCTTGTAATTTGTTGTAGTCCTCCTCAGTATTGACTATCCTCCCCAATTTGGTGTCAGCTGCAAATTTTGAAATTGTGTTTTTGATTCCAAATCTAAATTGTTAATACAAGTTGTGAACAACAGTGGTTCCAGCACTGATCCTTGTGAAACATCTCTTCCCACCTTCTGCCACTCTGAATAGCTATCCTTTACCCCTACTCTGCTTTCTGTCTTGAAGCCAGCTAGCTATCCATTCTGCTACTTGTCCCCTGACTCCACATGCTCTGACCTTATTCATTAGTCTATTATGTGGTACCTTATCGAAGGCCTTTTAAAAATCTAGATAAATTACATCTACTGCATTACCCTTGTCTACTCTCTCTGTTACCTCGTCAAAAAATTCAATGAGGTTGGTCAAGCAAGACGTTCCCTTTTGAAATCCATGCTGGCTATTCATTATAATATTTTTGGTTTGTAGAGGTTCTTCTATTTTCTCCTTTAGTAGGGATTCCATTATTTTTCCTACCACCGATGTTAAGCTGACTGGGCTATAGTTCCCTGGACATGTTCTATCTTCCTTCTTAAATATAGGTACTACGTTAGCTATCCACCAGTCCTCTGGCACTACACCTTGTTCTAACGAATTACTAAATATGTGTAGTAATGCCTCTGCTATCTCTTCCCTAGATTCTTTTAAAATGCACGGATGTAATCCGTCCTGACCAGGAGTTTTATCCTCTTTGAGTTTGATTAGTTTGTTTAATATTTCTCTTTTTATTTTAAATGCAGTTATCGTATTTCTAATCTCATAATCTGATGTCATACCCACCTGTTCTATCTCCCTGGTAACTACTAAAACAAAGTAATTATTTAATATTTCTGCCATCTCTCTATTGCTGCCTGTGATATTATCCTTTCCATCCCTTAGTGGCCTTATTTCCATCCCGACTTCCCTTTTTTTTATTTATGTGCCTGTAAAATATTTTATTATTTTGTTTAATGTTCCTTGATAATTTAATTTCATAGTTCCTTTTTGCCTTTCTAATTGCTTTTTGACTTCCTTCCTAACCTCTTTGTATTCTGTCTTGTCATGCTCTTCCCTGTTGTCCATATACTTAGGGCTCGATTTTCCAAGCCCCGAGGAGGTGGGTTTGGAGGTTGGAGTGGTGGGAAAATTGCAGAATCAGGGGGCAGGAACCCATCCCGCCCCCAACCCGCCTCCGTGCCAATGTCCCAGGAGGCGGGCACCCAACCTGTGCTGGGAGCCGCCTCCTCGAGGCGGGAAGGGGATTGGTGCCAATTAACTGCCTGTTAACAGGCAGTTTTTTGCCTAATCCCTATTTTTAGCCCTGAAGTGTGGGCTGTCTGACGGCTCTGAACCACGCCAAGTTAGCGAGGGGGACCGTTGGTCTGCAGGGGTTGGAGGGGTCGAGATGTCCATTGTGCAGGTGAGTAATGGGTGCATGTGTACAGAGGTAAGTGTGTGAGGTAAGTGTAAAGTATTTTAATAAGTTTTATTTACCTTTACTTTCTCCTGCAGTCTTCCTTCCTTCAGTTCTCGGGAGTCCCTCAGCTCACCGGCACAGAAAGCAGAATGGCTGCTGAACTGTCAAAAGCTGCAACCTCTGCTTTCTGGTCTGGAGAGCTCTCTAACTGAATCTGAGTAGAAGGACTCAAGTTAGAAGACAGATTGTCAGTGGTTGACAGCTTCACAGAGCTGTCAAACGCTGATTTTTCATCTGTCAAAAGCTCTTGACAGATGAAATGTCAATCGCTGACGTCACCAGTAACCAGGTGTCCCTTAATTGGCCTGCTGAGCCTGCTGGGCGGGCTTAACAAGGTCAATCAAGGGAAAATAGCGTGGGTTGGCCACAAGTCGATGGAGGCGGGACTACAACCCAAAAAGTGGGAGTCCCGCCTCCGAAAGCTCCCCATTGACAAAATCGAGCCCTTAGTGTATGCCTCTTTCCTTATGCACAAATAGTGAGTGCTAATTTTTAAAGGCTGCACTTCAAGTTTCCTCCCCTCACTTGCACACTCCGACTGTGTTATTCAGGAAAAGCACTATACCAAGACCATCGAGTATGCAAATAAGCTCACTCTATGAGCAATGGTAGGACCAACGCTAGACTGGATTGGTAGATGTGAGTACTGGGTCAGTCGCATTTCCTCAAGGCAACTGGTTCTGTGCAATCTCAGGGTCTAAATTTTTTGTGATTGGTTCCTGGATGTTGGATGTATATTTCTATCTGTCTGTCTTTCTCTCCCTCTCTGTATCTTATAACTCTCACTGTTACATAGTTATGTTGGGACTACATTGTACAAGTGTACTAACACTCAAATCAAGTGTAGCAGCACTACGATGCTGGGAAAGTAGTGCGCAGGCGCTGCACAGGGCACTTGGAAATATCACCCCGCACCATGCGGCAGGCAGCCATTACAACTCAAATAAAACAGTAGTTTATAATTACAAATTACCTAGTCCAGAGGCGTCTTTACAAAGCACTACGAGCGCTAGAAGACATAACATGGTGGCAGCGGTATAAGTGAGTAAAACTTACGCAAATAAAAATGATATCAGATTGAAGAAAGAAATTTAAAAGTAAACTCTGCAGCGTTTTAACCGCGAATCATATGGGCAGCTAAAATGGCGGCGTCCAATGCACTGACCGCAAATATGCTCCCCATCATGAACTGGGAAGCCAACAATATCGTGGTAGCTTTCCAGAAATTTAAGCAAAAATGCGAGCTTACATTTAAAAGTTTCCGGAAAGGCTCCTCCGATGAGGAAAAAGTCAGCTACATTCTACTGTGGGCGGGAGAAAAAGGCTTAGATCTCTATGACAGCTGGAGTTTATCCGAAGAGGATAAAACGAACCCTACGGAGATTTATGAAAAGTTCAGTAACCATCTCGAACCTAAATCAAACCACCGCATACACAGGTATCAATTCCAAAGCTTAAGACAGGAACCTGGTGAAACGGCTGACAATTTCCTGACGAGATTAAAAAACGAAGCCAGCAAATGCAAGTTTACGGAACTAGAAGAAAGGCTGGTAGACCAACTAATATGGGGATCAGCACATACAGAAGTGCAAAAAGAACTAATAGGAAAAGAAAAGCTTGGATTATCAGAAGCCATAGATACAGCGAGGGCTCACGAAGCCACAAAACAACAGATGAAAACGCTGAATACTCATACGGCTGACGTGCGGACACTCCCGAACCGGATCACAGAGTAGATGCAGTGCGCAAAAAGCACAGCACACAAAAACAAGTATATGACAGCGGAAAGAATACGTGTAGAAAATGCGGAAGACAACACGACTACACAGACAGAAGAAAATGCCCAGCGTATGGAACAAGCTGCAACACGTGTGGTAAAGCAAACCACTGGCAAAAGATGTGCAGAGCTAAAAGAGAGGGGCTACACACCAAAAGCAGAGGTGGACAGCAGAACCAACAAAAGAAAAACAAAATCCATACCATGGGTGAGCAAGATGACGAAGACTGCGGGTACGACAAAGCTCTGAACATTGAAACTATAAAGGTTCTCTTACACGAAATGTCCAGAGCGGAAAGCACCCCAAAGAAAGAATGGCACACTATCATCCAGATTAAAAAGAGGATCGAAGGACAGCTCACAACCGTCAATCTAAAAGTAAAGTTGGACACAGGAGCTCAGAGCAGTACACAGCTGATCTGGCTCTTAGTTTATATTTCTCCATCCCCATATGGCCTTGGTGTATTAAGCGGAGAAGTTCTGTTTGCATCGTTTTTGGTATTATGATTCTTGAGCCAGCAAGGAGAACACCGTCCTCCACTGAGATGTCGTCTCTGATTGTCCAGTACTGTCGGATTTGGTTTTGGACCTGCTGGATCTTCAGCAGAGACGACATCTCAGTGGAGGACGGTGTTCTCCTTGCTGGCTCAAGAATCAGAGAGGACAGACTCTAGCCACGTCACTTATGGTGGGCCCTGATCAGAAAATGTATAAATTGCAGTGGCAGACATAACTGGTGATGCAAGACAGTTAGTTATAAAGTAGCAGGTAGTTCTAGCGGACATAGGCAGACTTTACTTAATTCCTTTAAATATGTATAACTTTTACCAAACATCATACCAAACATCTGCAGTGAACCTGAAGTACTCACAATAGATTATTGGCTATAAATTAAAGATAAGTTTACCTCTCTTAACCATAACATAAGTCAAACTTAATCTATCTTCTGTGATATCTGAGCACAAAATATTTGTATTTAGTACACTACATAACTTTCTGACCTCTTTACAGCATAATAGAAAATTAGTGGATTCCATTTGTGATAATGACAGCTTCTGAGGCCTTAAAGGCATTAGATCATATTATGGTTTTGCCTCCAAGTCGGAAGCATTCAATACGAGACCTGAGCCCTGGCAAACACAGTCTACAAATACTGCATTAGTGGTACCTGACGAAAGATGGAATCATTAGGTGTGAAATCCAGTACTCTATAAGGATCAGGAAATAGTCAGATATGATAATATGGTGTTAAGGAAGCTAAAGGGATTGAAGGTGGACAAATCCCCAGGGCCTGATAACATGCATCCTAGGGTACTGAAGGAGGTGGCCCTAGAGATAGCAGATGCACTAAGGATGATTTTTCAGAATTCATTAGACTCGGGAACAGTGCCGATGGATTGGAGGGTAGCTAACGTTACCCCACTATTCAAAAAGGGGGGTAGGGAAAAAGCAGGTAATTACAGACCTGTAAGCCTTACATCAGTTGTGGGCAAAATGCTGGAGTCCATCATTAAGGATGAAATAGCGGAGCACTTAGCAAATGGGGACAGGATAGGACAGAGTCAACATGGATTTACAAAGGGTAAATCGTGCTTGACTAATCTATTGGAATTTTTTGAGGGAGTAACTGGTAGAATAGATGGGGGAGAGCCAGTAGATGTGGTGTACCTGGACTTCCAAAAGGCCTTCGATAAGGTCCCACATAAAAGATTAGCATGGAAAATTGAGGCTCATGGGATAAAGGGGAAAGTTTTGGCGTGGATAGGGAACTGGCTGTCAGATAGAAAACAGAGAGTTGGAATAAACGGCTCATTTTCTGAATGGCAGGCAGTAACAAGTGGGGTACCACAGGGATCTGTCCTGGGCCCCCAGCTGTTCACAATTTACATTAATGACCTGGATCAGGGAGTCGGATGCAGCATTTCCAAATTTGCAGACGACACTAAACTAGGAGGGGGGGTGGGCTCAGAGGAAGAGACCAGGAAGCTCCAGAGCGATTTGGACAGACTGGGCGATTGGGCGGATAAATGGCAGATGCACTATAATGTGGACAAGTGCGAAGTTATCCACCTTGGGTGCAGGAACGGGAGGGCAAATTATTATTTAAATGGCAATAGATTGGGAGAGGGGGAAGTACAGAGAGACCAGGGTGTTCTTGTACACCAGTCACTGAAGGCGAGCATGCAGGTGCAACAGGCGGTCAAGAAGGCAAACGGTATGCTGGCCTTCATAGCAAAAGGGTTAGAATACAGGAACAGGGATACCTTGCTGCAGCTGTACAGGGCACTGGTGAGACCACACCTCGAGTACTGTGTACAGTTTTGGTCGCCTCATCTGAGGAAGGATGTTCTTGCCATGGAGGGGGTGCAGCGGCGATTCACCAGGCTGATACCAGGAATGGCGGGAATGACCTATGAGGAGAGACTATGTAGTTTAGGGATGTACACACTGGAGTTTAGAAGATTGAGAGGGGACCTCATAGAAGTGTATAAAATTCTGACAGGTCTAGACAGACTGGATGCAGAAGGAATGTTTCCCTTGGCGGGTGAGAACAGAACTAGAGGACATAATTTAAGGATAAGGGCTAAACCATTTAGGACAGAGATGAGGGGGAATTTCTTCACTCAGAGAGTGGTGAACCTGTGGAACTCATTGCCACAGAGGGCAGTGTATGCCAGCTCATTAAATATATTTAAGAGGGAATTAGATATATTTCTACGGGCAAAAGGGGTTAAGGGTTACGGAGAGAAGGCGGGGACGGGATACTGAATTAAAGGATCAGCCATGATCTCATTAAATGGCGGAGCAGGCACGAAGGGCCGAATGGCCTACTCCTGCTCCTATCTTCTATGTATCTATGTATCTATAATCTATTTTACCTGACTACTTCATTCATGTGGAAATGCAATACAGCTTCTATTTTATCAGGCCATGTACACAGAGAGTGTTGGAACTCTTCACTTTTTATCTTTACTGACAATAACCACACCAGAAATGCTGGAGTATATTTGATCAAGATCTCAGTTACAGTATCACAAACCTGTTTCCAACCATAGCATCAAATACAGTAATGTGATAAAATGTATTAATTAAAATCACTAAAACTTTAAACGTTGGTTGAGCCATCAGTGCTAAAATTTAGTAATCTTTCAAAAATAATTTTAATGGAGTCCCTGATGGCTCCTTGAGCAAATGCCCTTCATGGTGAGATACTGAGGCACACCAACAAGTAAGCTCTCAGATATGTTTCCCTACCTATGTTGATTTAGCTGATCTAGCCAAGGTAACAGTGCATCACTAAAACTGGGCACAGTGTCCCTGGACTAGGAAGAAGAAGTAAAAAAGCTAGTACTTTCTCTCTTGGTAATTATCCAGTGACATATGTAGTTTTAAAGATCTGTGCGCAAGAGCTGGCCACCCTCCTAGGCAAGCTTTGCAGTGCAACTATGGCATTGGCATCTACCCGACAATGTGCAAGATTGCTCAGTTATGTCCTATCCACAAAAAACAGGATAAATCTAAGCTAACCAATTACCACCCTACCAGACTCCTCCCAATGTAAAGTGACGGAAGAAGTTCATCCCAAACAATGCCCATGACATTGGAGGGGACGGGTTGGAGAGAGGGTATTCCGATCCCTTGAACATGGCCTCCCTAATGCCTGGTGATGTGGACACTGGCATCCAGGTCCTTCGAGCAGGATCCAGTGGGGGCTGAGCTAAGATTGGCCAAATAAATGTTTGAAACCTGTAGATTTATGCTTTAAAATGTTTGAGAGAAAGCTTGAATGGTTAGTATCACATTCCACCCTGGATACCCATGGATTTTAGTTTAATTAATACATTTTAAAATAAATTAATAAATTAAAAAAAGATTCATTCACGGGATGTGGGTGTCGCTGACAAGACCAGCATTTATTGCCCATCCCCAATTGTACTTGAGAAGGTGGTGGTGAGCTGCCTTCTTGAACTGCTGCAGTCTATGTGGTGAAGTACACCCACAATGCTGTTAGGTAGGGAGTGCCAGGATTTTGACCCAGCGACGATGAAGGAATGGGGGTATATTTCCAAGTAAGGATGGTGTGTGACTTGGAGGGGAGCTTGGAGGTGGTGGTGTTCCCATGCACCTGCTGCCCTTGTCCTTCTATGTGGTAGAGGTCGCGGGTTTGGGAAGTGCTGTTGAAGAAGCCTTGGCGAGTTGCTGCAGTGCATCTTGTAGATGGTGCACACTGCAGCCACGGTGTGCTGGTGGTGGAGGGAGTGAATGTTTAAGGTGGTGGATGGGGTGCCAATCAAGCGAGCTGCTTTGTCTTGGATGGTGTCGAGCTTCTTGAGTGTTGTTGGAGCTGCACTTATCCAGGCAAGTGGAGAGTATTTCATCACACTCCTGAGTTGTGCTTTGTAGATGGTGGAAAGGCTTTGGAGAGTCAGAAGGTGAGTCAATCACTGCAGAATACCCAGCCTCTGACCTGCTCTTGCAGCCACAGTATTTATGTGGCTGGTCCAGTTATGTTTCTGGTCAATGGTGACCCCCAGGATGTTGATGGTGGGGGATTCAACGATGGTAATGCCGTTAAATGTCAAGGGGAGGTGGTTAAACTCTCTCTTGTTGGAGATAGTCATTGCCTGGCACTTGTGTGGCATGAATGTTACTTGCCACTTATCAGCCCAAGCCTAGATGTTGTCCAAGTCTTGCTGCATGTGGGTACAGATTGCTTCATTATCTGTGGAATTGCAAAATGGAACTGAACACCGTGCAATCATCAGCAGACATCCCTACTTCTGACCTTATGATGGAGGGAAGGTCATTGATGAAGCAGCGGAAGATGGTTAGGCCTAGGACACTGCTCTGAGGAACTCCTGCAGCATTATCCTGGGGCTGAGATGATTGGCCTCCAACAACCACAACCATCTTCCTTTATGCTAGGTATGACTCCAGCCAGTGGAGAATGTTCCCCCTGATTCCCATTGACATCAATTTTATTAGAGCTTCTTGGTGTCACACTCGGTCAAATGCTGCCTTGGTGTCAAGGGCAGTCACTCTCACCTCACCTCAGGAATTCAGCTCTTTTATCCATGCTTAGACCAAGGCTGTGATGAGGTCTGGAGCCGAGTCATCCTAGCGGAACCCAAACTGGGCATCAGTTTGCAGGTTATTAGTGTGTAAGTGCCGCTTCATAGCACTGTCGACGACACCTTCAATCATTTTGCTGATGATAGAGAGCAGGCTGATGGGGCAGTAATTGGCCAGATTGGATTTTTGTGGACAGGATATACCTGGGTAATTTTCCACTTTGTTGGGTAGATGCCAGTGTTGTAGCTGTACTGGAACAACTTGGATTGAGGCGCGGCTAGTTCTGGAGCACAAGTCTTCAGCACTACGCTCGGGATGTTGTCGGCGTGCATAGTACTGAGCCCTGCGGAACCCGACTGGAAACAGCCTTCCAGTCACAAAAGCACCCGTCGACCATAACCCTTTGTTTCCTGCCACTGGGCCAATTTTGGATCCAACTTGCCACTTTTCCTTGGATCCCATGAGCTTTTACTTTTCTAACCAGTCTGCCCTGTAGGACCTTGTCAAAAGCCTGTAGACTACATCAAACACACTACCTGTTATAAATCTCATCATCATCAAGAAACTACTCATGAAATGACGCTGGACGGCCAGCTGGTGGCGCCGTCCAAGGAGTATAAATTCTCGGGCGTGGGCCCAGCTTCCCAGGGACATTTTGTAAGACAAGGAACTAGTGAAGTACAACTAGTCCTCCATGTTGTGAAACAAGTTGATTAAAGCCTTGCTTTATACTCAAACCAAGTGCGTAGTGAGTTTTATTACATCACTACCCTCATCGACCCTCCTTGTTACCTCCTCAAAAAGTTCAATCAAGTTAGTCAGATACGATCTTCCCTTAACAAATCCATGCTGACTGTTCTTGATTAATCCGTGCCTTTCTGAATGACGATTAATACTGTCCCTCAGAATTTATTCCAATAATTTGTCCATCACTGAGATTAGGCTGACTGGCCTCTAATTATTCAGTCTATCCCTTTCGCCATTTTTAAAATGATGGTCAGGGCCACCGCTATTTCCTCCCTTGCTTCTCTTGACAGCCTGGGCTATATTTCACCCGCGCTTGGTGATTTATCTACTTTCAATGATGCTAAACCCCTTAATAATTCCTCTCTCACTATGTTTATCTCATCTAATATTTCACACTCCTCCTCAACTACAATGTCTGCATTGTTCTTCGCTTTTGTGAAGACAGACGCAAAGTATTCATTGAGAACCATACCCACGTCTTCTGCCTCCACACATAGGTTACCTTTTTGACCTGTAATAGGCCCTACTCATTCCTTAGTTACCCTCTTGCTCTTTATGTATTTATAAAACATCTTTGGCTTTTCCTTGATTTTACTTGCCAATATATTTTCATGCCCTCTCCTTGCTTTCCTAATTTCCTTTTTAATTTCACCCCTGCACTTTCTATACTCCTCTTGGCTTTCTGCAGTATTTAGCTCTCGGTATTTGTCATAAGCTTCCCTTTTTTGCCTTATCCTACCCTGCATGCCCCTTGACATCCAGGGGGCTCTAGATTTGGGAATCCCACCCTTTTTCTTTGTGGGAACATATTTGCTCAGAACCCTCACTATCTCCTCCTTGAATGTCTCCCACTGCTCTGACACTGATTTATCTTCAAGTAGCTGTTTCCAGTCCACTTTTGCTAAATCACATCTCAGCTTAGTAAAATTAGCCTTTCCCCAATTGAGAAATTTTACTCCTGATCTATCTTTGTCCTTTTCCATAACTACACTAAATCTAACTGAATTATGATCACTACCACCAAAATGCTCTGCCGCTGACACCCCTTCCACCTGCCCAGCTTCATTCCCTAAAACTAAGTCCAGAACTGCCCCAAATATTGACCTCCAAATAGTGAGAGGGAGGGAGAGGAGCAAATCTGCAGGGAAATCGCAGAGATATGCAAGAGCTATAGAGTGGTGATATTGGGGGACTTTAATTACCCAAATATCGCTTGGGATAATGCTAGGGTAAAGGGAAAGGAGAGGGAGGAACTTTTGAAATGTGTTCAGGAGAATTTCCTTGACCAGTATGTTCTTGGCCCAACTAGGAAGGAGGCATTGCTGGATCTGGTTCTGGGGAATGAGATGGGCCAGGTCGACCAAGTGTCTGTGGGAGAACACTTGGGTACAAATGATCATCGTATCATAAGATTTAGATTAGCAATGGAGAGGAGCAAGGAACAATCTTGAGTGGAACTTATAAACTGGAATAGGGCTAACTTCAATGGGATGCAAAAGGATCTAGCCAGGGTAAAATGGAACCAAAGACTGACAGGAAAAACTGTAATGGAACAATGGGTGATCTTTAAGGAGGAGATGTTCCAAGTACAGGCTAGGTACATTCCAACAAGAGGGAAGGGTAAGGAAACCAAAGCCTTGGATGACGAGGGAGATAGAGAAGATGATGAAACAAAAAAAGAGGGTGTATGATGCATGTCAGATGAATTCTTCCAAATAAAATAAGTTGAGAGGGGAAGTAAAGGTGAAAATAAGATTGGCAAAAAGAGAATATGAGAGTAGAATGGCGGTTAACATAAAAGGGAACCCAAAAATATTCTACCAGCATGTAAACAGTAAGCGGGTAGTAAGAGGTGGGGTGGGGCCTATTAGCGACAAAGAAGGTCTTATATGCTTAGAGGCGCAGGGCAAGGCTAGAATACGCAATGTGTACTTTGTATCGGTGTTTATAAGGAGGTGAATGCTGACAAAATATTAGTAGCGGTGGAAAAGATAGAGGCAATTGATTGGGTGAAAATTTATAGACAGGATGTACTAGAAAGGCTGGGTATGCTTAGAGTGGATAAGTCACCTGGTCCAGATGGCTTGCATTCCAGATTGTTAAGGGAATTGGGGGAGGAGATGGCGGAAGGGCTTGCCATAATTTTCCAATCTTCCCTAGATGTGGGGGAGGTGCCTGAGGATTGGAAAGTGGCAAATGTGACACCATTGTTCAAGAAAGGGAGTAAGGACAATCCTACAGGGCCGGTCAGTGCATCGGCGGGAATTCAGCGGCAGCAGCGGGGCTATAAAAGTCCCAGAGACCAGGTAAGGCCTCACAGCGTCGGCGGGAATTCAGCGGCAGCAGCGGGGCTATAAAAGTCCCAGAGACCAGGTAAGGCCTCAGTGCGTCGGCGGGAATTCAGCGGCAGCAGCGGGGCTATAAAAGTCCCAGAGACCAGGTAAGGCCTCAGTGTGTCGGCGGGAATTCAGCGGCAGCAGCGGGGCTATAAAAGTCACAGAGACCAGGTAAGGCCTCAGTGCGTCGGCGGGAATTCAGCGGCAGCAGCGGGGCTATAAAAGTCACAGAGACCAGGTAAGGCCTCAGTGCGTCGGCGGGAATTCAGCGGCAGCAGCGGGGCTATAAAAGTCCCAGAGACCAGGTAAGGCCTCAGTGCGTCGGCGGGAATTCAGCGGCAGCAGCGGGGCTATAAAAGTCCCAGAGACCAGGTAAGGCCTCACAGCGTCGGCGGGAATTCAGCGGCAGCAGCGAGGCTATAAAAGTCCCAGAGACCAGGTAAGGCCTCAGTGTGTCGGCGGGAATTCAGCGGCAGCAGCGAGGCTATAAAAGTCCCAGAGACCAGGTAAGGCCTCAGTGTGTCGGCGGGAATTCAGCGGCAGCAGCGGGGCTATAAAAGTCCCAGAGACCAGGGAAGGCCTCACAGCGTCGGCGGGAATTCAGCGGCAGCAGCGGGGCTATAAAAGTCCCAGAGACCAGGGAAGGCCTCACAGCGTCGGCGGGAATTCAGCGGCAGCAGCGGGGCTATAAAAGTCCCAGAGACCAGGGAAGGCCTCACAGCGTCGGCGGGAATTCAGCGGCAGCAGCGGGGCTATAAAAGTCCCAGAGACCAGGTAAGGCCTCAGTGCGTCGGCGGGAATCCTGAGCGGCAGCAGCGGGGCTATAAAAGCCCCAGAGACCAGGTAAGGCCTCAGTGCGTCGGCGGGAACTCAGCGGCAGCAGCGGGGCTATAAAAGTCCCAGAGACCAGGTAAGGCCTCACAGCGTCGGCGGGAATTCAGCGGCAGCAGCGGGGCTATAAAAGTCCCAGAGACCAGGTAAGGCCTCACAGCGTCGGCGGGAATTCAGCGGCAGCAGCGGGGCTATAAAAGTCCCAGAGACCAGGTAAGGCCTCACAGCGTCGGCGGGAATTCAGCGGCAGCAGCGGGGCTATAAAAGTCCCAGAGACCCAGGTAAGGCCTCAGTGTGTCGGCGGGAATTCAGCGGCAGCAGCGGGGCTATAAAAGTCCCAGAGACCAGGTAAGGCCTCACAGCGTCGGCGGGAATTCAGCGGCAGCAGCGGGGCTATAAAAGTCCCAGAGACCAGGTAAGGCCTCACAGCGTCGGCGGGAATTCAGCAGCAGCAGCGGGGCTATAAAAGTCCCAGAGACCAGGTAAGGCCTCACAGCGTCGGCGGGAACTCAGCGGCAGCAGCGGGGCTATAAAAGTCCCAGAGACCAGGTAAGGCCTCAGTGTGTCGGCGGGAATTCAGCGGCAGCAGCGAGGCTATAAAAGTCCCAGAGACCAGGTAAGGCCTCACAGCGTCGGCGGGAATTCAGCGGCAGCAGCGAGGCTATAAAAGTCCCAGAGACCAGGTAAGGCCTCAGTGCGTCGGCGGGAATTCAGCGGCAGCAGCGAGGCTATAAAAGTCCCAGAGACCAGGTAAGGCCTCAGTGTGTCGGCGGGAATTCAGCGGCAGCAGCGAGGCTATAAAAGTCCCAGAGACCAGGTAAGGCCTCACAGCGTCGGCGGGAATTCAGCGGCAGCAGCGGGGCTATAAAAGTCCCAGAGACCAGGTAAGGCCTCACAGCGTCGGCGGGAATTCAGCGGCAGCAGCGAGGCTATAAAAGTCCCAGAGACCAGGTAAGGCCTCACAGCGTCGGCGGGAACTCAGCGGCAGCAGCGGGGCTATAAAAGTCCCAGAGACCCAGGTAAGGCCTCACAGCGTCGGCGGGAATTCAGCAGCAGCAGCGGGGCTATAAAAGTCCCAGAGACCAGGTAAGGCCTCACAGCGTCGGCGGGAATTCAGCGGCAGCAGCG
Source organism: Somniosus microcephalus (assembly GCF_052327205.1). Taxonomy (NCBI): domain Eukaryota; kingdom Metazoa; phylum Chordata; class Chondrichthyes; order Squaliformes; family Somniosidae; genus Somniosus; species Somniosus microcephalus. The sequence goes on along the minus strand of NC_140993.1, from coordinate 154,604,718 downwards.
GGGCTATAAAAGTCCCAGAGACCAGGTAAGGCCTCACAGCGTCGGCGGGAACTCAGCGGCAGCAGCGGGGCTATAAAAGCCCCAGAGACCAGGTAAGGCCTCACAGCGTCGGCGGGAATTCAGCGGCAGCAGCGGGGCTATAAAAGCCCCAGAGACCAGGTAAGGCCTCACAGCGTCGGCGGGAATTCAGCGGCAGCAGCGGGGCTATAAAAGTCCCAGAGACCAGGTAAGGCCTCACAGCGTCGGCGGGAATTCAGCGGCAGCAGCGGGGCTATAAAAGTCCCAGAGACCAGGTAAGGCCTCACAGCGTCGGCGGGAATTCAGCGGCAGCAGCGGGGCTATAAAAGTCCCAGAGACCAGGTAAGGCCTCACAGCGTCGGCGGGAATTCAGCGGCAGCAGCGGGGCTATAAAAGTCCCAGAGACCCAGGTAAGGCCTCACAGCGTCGGCGGGAATTCAGCGGCAGCAGCGGGGCTATAAAAGTCCCAGAGACCCAGGTAAGGCCTCACAGCGTCGGCGGGAATTCAGCGGCAGCAGCGGGGCTATAAAAGTCCCAGAGACCAGGTAAGGCCTCAGTGCGTCGGCGGGAATTCAGCGGCAGCAGCGGGGCTATAAAAGTCCCAGAGACCAGGTAAGGCCTCAGTGCGTCGGCGGGAATCCTGAGCGGCAGCAGCGGGGCTATAAAAGTCCCAGAGACCAGGTAAGGCCTCACAGCGTCGGCGGGAATCCTGAGCGGCAGCAGCGGGGCTATAAAAGTCCCAGAGACCAGGTAAGGCCTCACAGCGTCGGCGGGAACTCAGCGGCAGCAGCGGGGCTATAAAAGTCCCAGAGACCCAGGTAAGGCCTCAGTGCGTCGGCGGGAATTCAGCGGCAGCAGCGGGGCTATAAAAGTCCCAGAGACCAGGTAAGGCCTCACAGCGTCGGCGGGAATTCAGCGGCAGCAGCGGGGCTATAAAAGTCCCAGAGACCAGGTAAGGCCTCAGTGCGTCGGCGGGAATTCAGCGGCAGCAGCGGGGCTATAAAAGTCCCAGAGACCAGGTAAGGCCTCAGTGCGTCGGCGGGAATTCAGCGGCAGCAGCGAGGCTATAAAAGTCCCAGAGACCAGGTAAGGCCTCACAGCGTCGGCGGGAATTCAGCGGCAGCAGCGGGGCTATAAAAGTCCCAGAGACCAGGTAAGGCCTCACAGCGTCGGCGGGAATTCAGCGGCAGCAGCGGGGCTATAAAAGTCCCAGAGACCAGGTAAGGCCTCACAGCGTCGGCGGGAATTCAGCGGCAGCAGCGGGGCTATAAAAGTCCCAGAGACCAGGTAAGGCCTCACAGCGTCGGCGGGAATTCAGCGGCAGCAGCGGGGCTATAAAAGTCCCAGAGACCCAGGTAAGGCCTCACAGCGTCGGCAGGAATTCAGCGGCAGCAGCGGGGCTATAAAAGTCCCAGAGACCAGGTAAGGCCTCACAGCGTCGGCGGGAACTCAGCGGCAGCAGCGGGGCTATAAAAGTCACAGAGACCAGGTAAGGCCTCGGTGCGTCGGCGGGAATTCAGCGGCAGCAGCGGGGCTATAAAAGTCCCAGAGACCAGGTAAGGCCTCACAGCGTCGGCGGGAATTCAGCGGCAGCAGCGGGGCTATAAAAGTCCCAGAGACCAGGTAAGGCCTCAGTGCGTCGGCGGGAATTCAGCGGCAGCAGCGGGGCTATAAAAGTCCCAGAGACCAGGTAAGGCCTCACAGCGTCGGCGGGAATTCAGCGGCAGCAGCGGGGCTATAAAAGTCCCAGAGACCCAGGTAAGGCCTCAGTGCGTCGGCGGGAATTCAGCGGCAGCAGCGGGGCTATAAAAGTCCCAGAGACCAGGTAAGGCCTCAGTGCGTCGGCGGGAATTCAGCGGCAGCAGCGGGGCTATAAAAGTCCCAGAGACCAGGTAAGGCCTCAGTGCGTCGGCGGGAATTCAGCGGCAGCAGCGGGGCTATAAAAGTCACAGAGACCAGGTAAGGCCTCAGTGTGTCGGCGGGAATTCAGCGGCAGCAGCGGGGCTATAAAAGTCCCAGAGACCAGGTAAGGCCTCACAGCGTCGGCGGGAATTCAGCGGCAGCAGCGGGGCTATAAAAGTCCCAGAGACCAGGTAAGGCCTCAGTGCGTTGGCGGGAATTCAGCGGCAGCAGCGGGGCTATAAAAGTCCCAGAGACCAGGTAAGGCCTCAGTGCGTTGGCGGGAATTCAGCGGCAGCAGCGGGGCTATAAAAGTCCCTGAGACCAGGTAAGGCCTCACAGCGTCGGCGGGAATTCAGCGGCAGCAGCGGGGCTATAAAAGTCCCAGAGACCAGGTAAGGCCTCAGTGCGTTGGCGGGAATTCAGCGGCAGCAGCGGGGCTATAAAAGTCCCTGAGACCAGGTAAGGCCTCACAGCGTCGGCGGGAATTCAGCGGCAGCAGCGGGGCTATAAAAGTCCCAGAGACCAGGTAAGGCCTCACAGCGTCGGCGGGAACTCAGCGGCAGCAGCGAGGCTATAAAAGTCCCAGAGACCAGGTAAGGCCTCAGTGTGTCGGCGGGAATTCAGCGGCAGCAGCGGGGCTATAAAAGTCCCAGAGACCAGGTAAGGCCTCACAGCGTCGGCGGGAATTCAGCGGCAGCAGCGGGGCTATAAAAGTCCCAGAGACCAGGTAAGGCCTCACAGCGTCGGCGGGAATTCAGCGGCAGCAGCGGGGCTATAAAAGTCCCAGAGACCCAGGTAAGGCCTCAGTGCGTTGGCGGGAATTCAGCGGCAGCAGCGGGGCTATAAAAGTCCCAGAGACCAGGTAAGGCCTCAGTGCGTTGGCGGGAATTCAGCGGCAGCAGCGAGGCTATAAAAGTCCCAGAGACCAGGTAAGGCCTCAGTGCGTTGGCGGGAATTCAGCGGCAGCAGCGGGGCTATAAAAGTCCCTGAGACCAGGTAAGGCCTCACAGCGTCGGCGGGAATTCAGCGGCAGCAGCGGGGCTATAAAAGTCCCAGAGACCAGGTAAGGCCTCAGTGCGTTGGCGGGAATTCAGCGGCAGCAGCGGGGCTATAAAAGTCCCAGAGACCAGGTAAGGCCTCACAGCGTCGGCGGGAACTCAGCGGCAGCAGCGAGGCTATAAAAGTCCCAGAGACCAGGTAAGGCCTCAGTGTGTCGGCGGGAATTCAGCGGCAGCAGCGGGGCTATAAAAGTCCCAGAGACCAGGTAAGGCCTCACAGCGTCGGCGGGAATTCAGCGGCAGCAGCGGGGCTATAAAAGTCCCAGAGACCAGGTAAGGCCTCACAGCGTCGGCGGGAATTCAGCGGCAGTAGCGGGGCTATAAAAGTCCCAGAGACCAGGTAAGGCCTCACAGCGTCGGCGGGAATTCAGCGGCAGCAGCGGGGCTATAAAAGTCCCAGAGACCAGGTAAGGCCTCAGTGCGTCGGCGGGAATTCAGCGGCAGCAGCGGGGCTATAAAAGTCCCAGAGACCAGGTAAGGCCTCACAGCGTCGGCGGGAATTCAGCGGCAGCAGCGAGGCTATAAAAGTCCCAGAGACCCAGGTAAGGCCTCAGTGCGTCGGCGGGAATTCAGCGGCAGCAGCGGGGCTATAAAAGTCCCAGAGACCAGGTAAGGCCTCACAGCGTCGGCGGGAATTCAGCGGCAGCAGCGGGGCTATAAAAGTCCCAGAGACCCAGGTAAGGCCTCACAGCGTCGGCGGGAATTCAGCGGCAGTAGCGGGGCTATAAAAGTCCCAGAGACCCAGGTAAGGCCTCACAGCGTCTGCGGGAATTCAGCGGCAGCAGCGGGGCTATAAAAGTCCCAGAGACCAGGTAAGGCCTCAGTGCGTCGGCGGGAATTCAGCGGCAGCAGCGGGGCTATAAAAGTCCCAGAGACCAGGTAAGGCCTCACAGCGTCGGCGGGAATTCAGCGGCAGCAGCGGGGCTATAAAAGTCCCAGAGACCAGGTAAGGCCTCACAGCGTCGGCGGGAATTCAGCGGCAGCAGCGAGGCTATAAAAGTCCCAGAGACCAGGTAAGGCCTCACAGCGTCGGCGGGAATTCAGCGGCAGCAGCGGGGCTATAAAAGTCCCAGAGACCAGGTAAGGCCTCACAGCGTCGGCGGGAATTCAGCGGCAGCAGCGGGGCTATAAAAGTCCCAGAGACCAGGTAAGGCCTCACAGCGTCGGCGGGAATTCAGCGGCAGCAGCGGGGCTATAAAAGTCCCAGAGACCCAGGTAAGGCCTCAGTGCGTCGGCGGGAATTCAGCGGCAGCAGCGGGGCTATAAAAGTCCCAGAGACCCAGGTAAGGCCTCAGTGCGTCGGCGGGAATTCAGCGGCAGCAGCGGGGCTATAAAAGTCCCAGAGACCAGGTAAGGCCTCAGTGCGTCGGCGGGAATTCAGCGGCAGCAGCGGGGCTATAAAAGTCCCAGAGACCAGGTAAGGCCTCAGTGCGTCGGCGGGAATTCAGCGGCAGCAGCGGGGCTATAAAAGTCCCAGAGACCAGGTAAGGCCTCAGTGCGTCGGCGGGAATTCAGCGGCAGCAGCGGGGCTATAAAAGTCCCAGAGACCAGGTAAGGCCTCAGTGCGTCGGCGGGAATTCAGCGGCAGCAGCGGGGCTATAAAAGTCCCAGAGACCAGGTAAGGCCTCAGTGCGTCGGCGGGAATTCAGCGGCAGCAGCGGGGCTATAAAAGTCCCAGAGACCAGGTAAGGCCTCACAGCGTCGGCGGGAATTCAGCGGCAGCAGCGGGGCTATAAAAGTCCCAGAGACCAGGTAAGGCCTCAGTGCGTCGGCGGGAATTCAGCGGCAGCAGCGGGGCTATAAAAGTCCCAGAGACCCAGGTAAGGCCTCACAGCGTCGGCGGGAATTCAGCGGCAGCAGCGGGGCTATAAAAGTCCCAGAGACCCAGGTAAGGCCTCACAGCGTCGGCGGGAATTCAGCGGCAGAGCGGGGCTATAAAAGTCCCAGAGACCAGGTAAGGCCTCACAGCGTCGGCGGGAATTCAGCGGCAGCAGCGGGGCTATAAAAGTCCCAGAGACCCAGGTAAGGCCTCACAGCGTCGGCGGGAATTCAGCGGCAGCAGCGGGGCTATAAAAGTCCCAGAGACCCAGGTAAGGCCTCAGTGCGTCGGCGGGAATTCAGCGGCAGCAGCGGGGCTATAAAAGTCCCAGAGACCCAGGTAAGGCCTCACAGCGTCGGCGGGAATTCAGCGGCAGCAGCGGGGCTATAAAAGTCCCAGAGACCCAGGTAAGGCCTCACAGCGTCGGCGGGAATTCAGCGGCAGAGCGGGGCTATAAAAGTCCCAGAGACCAGGTAAGGCCTCACAGCGTCGGCGGGAATTCAGCGGCAGAGCGGGGCTATAAAAGTCCCAGAGACCAGGTAAGGCCTCACAGCGTCGGCGGGAATTCAGCGGCAGAGCGGGGCTATAAAAGTCCCAGAGACCAGGTAAGGCCTCACAGCGTCGGCGGGAATTCAGCGGCAGCAGCGGGGCTATAAAAGTCCCAGAGACCAGGTAAGGCCTCACAGCGTCGGCGGGAATTCAGCGGCAGAGCGGGGCTATAAAAGTCCCAGAGACCAGGTAAGGCCTCACAGCGTCGGCGGGAATTCAGCGGCAGCAGCGGGGCTATAAAAGTCCCAGAGACCAGGTAAGGTTCACCAGTCTCCAGTCTGGGAACTCGGAGGGAAGGAGAGAGGTAAAAAGTAATCCAAGTGTGACATCACCAGAAAGCGGATAAGTGATTGGTTGGTAAGTATTTCTCCCTTTTTAAGCTTAAATCTCTTTGGTTTATAGTTTCTAAGGTGTGATATTCACCATCTAGAATCGGGGCAGAGGGTATTTAAGAATAATATTAATAAATTTAATTAATTACATAGAATGGGAGATCAGGTGATGTGTTGCTGCTGCAATATGTGGGAGCTGGTGGACACCATTGATGCTCACGGTGATCACATTTGCAGTAAGCGTTGGCTGCTCGAGGAATTCCGGCACCGTGTTGAAGAGCTGGAGTCCGAGCTTCAAACACTGAGACACATCAGGGAGGGGGAGAGTTACCTGGACTCTGTGTATCACGAGGTATTCACACCAATTAGATTAATTAATTTAGATGTAGTCCGTGGCCAGGGTCAGGATGGTGTGACTAGAAGTGAAGCAGGTACGGGGATCCAGGAGGTAGTGTTGGAGGAGCCGCAGCCCTTGCACTTGTCCAACAGGTTCGAGGCTCTTACTCCCTGTGAGGATGGGAACAGGGACTGCGGGGAGGATGAGCAACCTGGCCACAGCACCGTGGAGCGGGGGTCCATTCAAGTGGGGGGAATTAAAAGAAATGTTGTAGTGGTAGGGGATAGTATCGTTAGGGGGATAGATAGAGTTCTTTGCAGCCGAGAGCGAGAGTCCCGAAGGCTGTGTTGCCTGCCCAGTGCCAGGGTTAAGGACATCTCCTCTGGACTGGAGAGAAACTTGGAGTGGGAGGGGGAGGATCCAGTTGTCGTGGTCCCTGTTGGTACCAACGACATAGATAGGACAAGGAAGGAGGTTCTGCTGAGGGAGTTTGAGCAGCTAGGGGTCAAATTAAAAAGCAGAACCACAAGGGTAATTATATTACCTGAGCCACGAGCGAATTTGGCTAGGACAAATAAAATTAGAGAGTTAAATGCGTGGCTCAAAGACTGGTGTGGGAGAAATGGGTTTTGCTTCCTGGGACACTGGCACCAGTACTGGGGCAGGAGGGAGCTGTTCCGTTAGGACGGGCTTCACTTGGCCAGTGCTGGGACTAGAGTCCTGGCAGATCATATAACTAGGGCTGTAGAGAGGGCTTTAAACTAACTAGTGGGGGGGAGGTTCCTAGAGAGCAAATAATAAAAATGACAACAGAGAAGGTCATAGACTTGGTAGCAGTGGGGAAATTAAAAACCAGAGCGTGTCAGGAAGGGGCAGAAGGTATGGAGTAAAAGGTAAAGTAATAAAAAGGGCAAAAGCAGGAACTAAGTGACACAAAACATCTTTGAAAGTTCTCTATCTGAATGCATGTAGCATTCGTAACAAAATAGACGAGTTAATGGCACAAATAACTACATATGGGTATGATCTTGTGGCCATTACAGAAACATGGCTGCAGGGTGACAATGCCTGGGAATTAAACATACCAGGTTATTTAACGATCAGGAAGGACAGGCAGGAAGGAAGGGGAGGTGGGGTGGCTATGTTAATAAAGGAAGGAATCACTGTAATACAGAGAAATGATATTGGGTCAAAAGATCAGGATAATGAAACAGTTTGGGTGGAGGTAAGGAATAATAAGGGGAAAAAAACACTAGTGGGCGTAGTCTACGAGTAGTCCGTAGTAGGGCGTAGTCCGAACAGTTGCAACTCTGTTGGACGGAGTATCAATCAGGAAATAGTTGAGGCTTGTAATAAGGGAGCATCTATAATTATGGGGGATTTTAACTCTCATATTAATTGGACAAATCAAATTGGGCAGGGCTGCCTTGAGGATGAGTTCATTGAGTGTATTAGGGATGGGTTTCTTGAGCAGTATGTAACTGAACTGACCAGGGGGCAAGCAACCTTAGATCTGGTCCTGTGTAACGAGACAGGATTAATTAAAAACGTCCTAGTAAAGGATCCCCTTGGAATGAGTGACCATAACATGGTTGAATTCCATATTCAATTAGAGGGTGAGAAGGTTGGATCTCAAACAAGCGTGCTAAGCTTGAATAAAGGAGACTATGAAGGTATGAGAGCGGAATTGAGTAGAGTGGATTGGGAAAATAGATTAAAGGGTAAGACGATACATGATCAGTGGTGTACATTTAAGGAGTTATTTTACAACTTCCAAAAAATATATATTCCACTGAGAAGAAAAGGGTGTAAAAGAAAAAACAGCCATCCGTGGCTAAGCAAAGAAATTAAGGATAGTATTCGACTAAAAACAAGGGCATATAAGGTAGCCAAATCTAGTGGGAGGATAGAGGATTGGGAAAACTTTAAAAGGCAGCAAAAAATAACAAAAAGATTGATTAAGAAAGGGAAGATAGATTATGAAAGTAAATTAGCAAAAAATATAAAAACAGATAGTAAGAGTTTTTATAGTTATATAAAAAGAAAAAGGGTGGCTAAAGTAAATGTTGGTCCCTTAGAGGATGAGACCGGGAAATTAATGGTGGGAAATATGGAGATGGCAAAAACACTGAATGAATATTTTGTATTAGTCTTCACAGTAGAAGACACTAAGAATATCCCAACACTGGACAAACAGGGGGCTAAAGGGGGGGAGGAGCTAAACACGATCAAAATCACTAAGGAAGTGGTACTCGGTAAAATAATGGGACTCAAGGTGGATAAATCACCTGGACCTGATGGCTTACATCCTAGGGTCTTGAGGGAAGTGACGGTAGGGATTGTGGATGCATTGGTAATAATTTTCCAAAACTCCCTGGACTCGGCAAAGGTCCCGGCAGACTGGAAAACTGCAAATGTAACACCCTTATTTAAAAAGGGCAGTAGACAGAAGGCTGGAAACTACAGACCGGTTAGCCTAACATCTGTGGTAGGTAAAATTTTGGAGTCCATTATTAAGGAGGCAGTAACAGGACATTTGGATAATCATAATTTAATAGGACAAAGTCAGCATGGTTTGATGAAGGGGAAGTCATGTTTGACAAATTTGCTGGAGTTCTTTGAGGAAGTAACATATAGGGTGGATAAAGGGGAACCAGTGGACGTAGTGTATTTAGACTTCCAAGTGGCATTTGACAAGGTGCCACACAAAAGATTATTGCTTAAGATAAAAAATCACGGGATTGGGGGTAATATTCTGGCATGGATAGAGGATTGGCTATCTAACAGAAGGCAGAGAGTTGGGATAAATGGTTCATTCTCAGACTGGCAATCAGTAACTAGTGGTGTTCCGCAGGGGTCAGTGCTGGGTCCCCAACTCTTTCCAATCTATATTAACGATTTGGAGGAGGGGACCGAGTGTAACATATCAAAGTTTGCAGATGATACTAAGATGGGAGGCAAAGTAGTGAGTGAGGAGGACATAAAAAACCTGCAAGGGGACATAGACAGGCTAAGAAAGTGGGCAGAGATTTGGCAGATGGAATACAATACTGGAAAGTGTGAGGTTATGTACTTTGGCAGGAAAAATCGTAGAGCAAGTTATTATCTTAATGGCAAGAAACTGGAAAGTACTGAAGTACAAAGGGATCTGGGGGTCCTGGTGCACGAAACTCAAAAGGTTAGTATGCAGGTGCAGCAAGTGATTAAGAAGGCCAATGGAATGTTGGCTTTCATTGCTAGGGGGATAGAATATAAAAATAGGGAGGTATTGCTTCAGTTGTACAAGGTATTGGTGAGACCGCACCTGGAATACTGCGTACAGTTTTGGTGTCCATACTTAAGAAAGGACATGCTTGCTCTCGAGTCAGTACAAAGAAGGTTCACTCAGTTAATCCCGGGGATGAGGGGGTGGACATATGAGGAGAGGTTGAGTAGATTGGGACTCTACTCATTGGAGTTCAGAAGAATGAGAGGCGATCTTATTGAAACATATAAGATTGTGAAGGGGTTGGATCGGGTGGATACGGGGAGGATGTTCCCGATGATGGGTGAAACTAGAACTAGGGGGCATAGTCTTAGAATAAGGGGCTGCTCTTTCAAAACTGAGATGAGGAGGAACTACTTCACTCAGAGGGTGGTAGGTCCATGGAATATGCTGCCCCAAAAAGCTGTAGAAGCTACATCATTACATAAATTAAAACAGAAATAGACAGTTTCCTAGAAGTAAAGGGAATTAAGGGTTACGGGGAGCGGCCAGGAATTTGGACATGAGTCTAGGTTCGGATCGGTCATGGCCCTGTGGGTAGCGGAGCGGGCCCAGGGGCCGTGTAGCCTGATCCTGCTCCTATTTCGTGTGCCTAATTCTGTTAGATTCAGGAGATGGTTCTGTGATAGTAGATTGGCGGTTAGGATCAGATCAGCCATGATCTTATTGAATGGCGGAGCAGGCTCGAGGGGCCGATTGGCCTACTCCTACTCCTATTTCTTATGTTCTTATGTTAACATCAGTGGTGGGTAAAGTTTTAGAAACAATAATCAAGGAAAAAATTAATGGGCACTTGGGGAGGTTTAAGTGAATTAAGGAGAGCCAACACGGATTTGTAAAAGGCAGATCATGTTTGACTAAACGAATTGAATTTTTTGATGAAGTAACTGGGAGGTTGGATGAAGGGAATGCAATGGATGTTGTCCACGTGGATTTTAGGAAGGTGTTTCACAAGGTACCACATAGGAGGCTGGTTAACAAAGTTGAGACTCATGGAATAGGTTGGTCAGTGGCAGCTTGGATCAGGAATTGGCTTAAGGACAGAAAACAGCGAGTTGTGGTAAATGGCTGTTTTTCAGACTGGACGATGGTAGACAGTGGTGTTCCCCAATGGTCAGTGCTGGGGCCACTGCTTTTTTTGATATATATATATATATATAAATGACCTGGATATTGGGATACAGAGTAGAATTTCTAAATTTACCGATTACACCAAACTTGGAGGTGTGGCAAACAGTGAGGATGATACCAATTGACTGCAACAAGACATAGAAAGGCTAGCAGAATGGGCAGACAAGTGGCAGATGGAATTTAATACAGAGAAGTGTGAGGTGATGCATTTTGGCAGAAGGAACAGGGAGAGGCAATATGCACTTAATGGCACAGTTTTAAAGAGTGTGCAGGGATAGAGGAACCTGGGAGTTAATGTGCATAGGTCCCTGAAGGTGGTAGGACATATTGAGAGCATGGTTAGCAAAGCATATGGGATCTTGGGCTTCATAAATAGAGGTATTGGCCCAGAAATTAGGTTCGGGGGCTTGCCGCGCGTGCAAGCCCCCGATGTGCACTCACCCGGCGCGCCGACATCTGAAGCCTGGGCCTGCTTGGAATTCCTGTCACTGGCCCGGTTCAGCTGTCGGCGCGCTGTGCTTGCCTGATCCAGCGGCGTAGTTAGTTCGATGTGCCGGCTGGGATCAGGTGAGCACTGTGCAGCCAATCAGGGGAGGGGAAACTTCATTCATGAGTTTGATAGTAAGAACTGCCAAACTCATGAAAAGTACGGGCGCCCAAAAGACTAGTTTAACTTTAAATAAAATTTTAAAAAACATCCCAATAATTAAATAAACTATAAATAACTTTAAAAAACTATTTTAAACAATTAATCAAATTTTTGAAAAAAATATATTTTTTTAAAATCGGGTCTAAAACTACACTTACCTTACTGTAAAATCCTTAAAAACAATAAAGCTGTGGAAAAAATGTTATAATTTTAAGTAATAGACCACTTACCTTAAAGAATGAAGTCCTTACGTCTCCTTTTTACATTCGTAAAAAGGAGAGGCCCTTACACGCGCGCAAACCTGTGAAAAAAAAGGAATTTCAGCGCGCACGCGCAGACTCCTGTGTGCATGCGTTCGTCCTCTGAACCCCTTGGTTCAGAAGACAGGAAATGCCAGTTTCCCGCGCATGCGCTGTGCATGCTGAAATCCGGCACTTCCAACGGGCCCACGCGTGAGTACCCCGTCCGTACTCACGCGTTGGGACCGGAATTACTGGTCCATTGAGTACAAAAGTAGGGAAGGTGTGCTGAATCTTTATAAAGCGTTGGTTAGGCCACAACTTGAGTATTGCATCCAGTTCTGGTCCCCACACTTTAGGAAGGATGTGAGGTCCTTGAGAGGGTGCAGAGGAGATTTATCAGAATGGTTCTGGGGATGGAGGATCTTAGCTACAAGGACAGGTTGGAGAAGCTGGATTTGTTTTCATTAGAGCAAAGGAGGTTGAGGGGTGATTTGATAGAGGTGTACAAGATTATGACGGGTTTGGATAGGCTAGATGGGGAAAGGCTGTTTCCACTAGTTGATGGTACAAGGACTAGGGGACACAGATTTAAGGTTTTGGGCAAGAGATACGGGGGGATGTGAGGAAAATCTTTTTTACGCAGCGAGTGGTGAGGACCTGGAACTCGCTGCCGACGGAAGTGGTGGAAGCGGAGACATCAATGTTTTCAAGGGGAGACTGGATAGGCACTTGAGGGAAATAAACTTGCAGGGCTATGGAGATAGAGCGGGGGAATGGGACGGACTGGATTACTCTGCAGAGAGCTGGCACGGACTCGATGGGCCGAAAGGCCTCCTTCTGTGCCGTTATGACTCTATGGGCGTGATCTTGCCAGCCCTGGGGAGGCGGGACTGCCGGGAAAATGACAGAATTTGGGGGCGAGTGTCCAACCCGCCTCCGTGTCATCTTGCCAGGAGGTGGGTAACCATCCTGTGCCGGGTCCCGTCTCCTTGGAGGTGGGAAGGGGATTAGTGCCACTTAACTGCCTGTTAACAGGCAGATAAGAGGATTATTCCCAATTTATGCACAAAAGTGCGGGCTTCCCGAAGGCACCAAACCCCGCCAGGGTCACCGAGGAGAGTAGTGGGTCTGCGGGGGTTGGAGGGGTCCAAAGGTGTGCTGTGGAGGTGAGTGATGGGTGCAAGTGTAGATAGGTGAGTATGTGAGGTAAGTGGAAAGTGTTAGAAAAAGTATGCTTACCTTTGTTTCTTCCTGCAGGCTTCAATCATTGGCTATACGGAGAGTCTCGCACCTCCGCGGCAGAGATGACAGATGGCCATTGCATTCTCCAATGCAACAACCATCTAATTTCTGCAAAAGAAAGAGGTTTGATGTGGTCTTGAATTCAAGAACTCATCAAACTGCAGAGAATGCCAGTCTTTGACAGCTTCACAGGGCTTTTTTGACAGATGAAACGTCACACGTTGACGTTCTCTGTAACCGTCTTTCACTGCTGGGCGGGCTTATCAAGGTCAATCAAGGGAAAATAGCATGGGGTGGCCACAAATCAATGGAGGTGGGACATCGACCCGCCAAGCAGCAGTATCGTCTCCAATGCGCCCCCATTGGCAAAATCACCCCCTTTGACTCTATGGGCTCGATTTTGCCAGTGTGGGCGGGCTGGGGCGTGTCAGGTGGTTTTCATGTCAGGACCCCGACTCTGATGTGAAGTGGGAAAAATGTGCAATTTTCCCCTAATTGGGCACTTGATTTCCAGCGTGTGGGAACCCCTGGCCCAATTAGTCTTTCCATCCAGAAAGTCGCCTCCGATGACGTGATCAGTGCTGCTGGATTTAAGGCCTGCAAGCAGTCTTGCTTCTTCTGGAGACTGGAAATGCTTTGGACATTGTATGAAGGACTTCATTTACTGACCATGTCCACCAGCAAGCAAAAGTGTGCACCTCACTTTGATGAGCCCTCCCTCCAAGCTCTGGTGCAGGGAGCAAGATCTAATAAGGAGGTGCTGTTCCCTTCATCAGGGAGAAAAAAGCCACCCCAGCAGACTAAAACTGTGTGGCTGCAAGTGGCCCAGGAGGTCAACTCCATATCAATAAGCCGCAGAACCTGGCTGCAATACAGGAAGAGGTTTCATGACCTTCTCCGCACAGGAAAAGTGAGTATGACTTTCCTATCACCCTCAATCTGATCCCCATCGCCTCTCCTCACCAGCACTCTGCTTTGCCAACCTCTTCCTCCACACCCCACTTGTCACTTACACCCCTGCACCCTTACCCATTCCCTCTCTCTCTATGGTCACATTTACTTAACTATTCGACCATGCAGCCCTCACACTCTCTATCACTGTGATGCAATGACAACTTACAACACACAGGGAGGGCCCTTTGTCTCCTTCTAAGCATCTATGCTATGGAATCTCTACACTCACTTCTTCATTCTCACTCAAACTCCACTTGTGTCCCTCATTGCAGGAAAAGAGAGCCCACAATAAGAGGGAAAGAGCGAGGACAGGAGGAGGGCCACACTCAGTAGCCCAGCACACCAACTCGGAGGAGGCGGCGCTGGAAATTGCCGGGATCGAGGAGGATTCCCAATAAGGAGGTGCTGTTCCCTTCATCAGGGAGAAAAAAGCCACCCCAGCAGACAGAGAGGCGGGCGCATCACAACAAGCTGGTGACAGAATAGTTTGGCATCTCTCTCATTGACATTGCATGAGTCACTGATAATGAATCTGATGCTCTAACAGATTGACTTATGATCATCTGCACTATTCAATGTGCATGTAACCTTGACCTCACATCTCTAACTCTTTCCTTTACTCGCCCACAGGACCATCGACAGCCCCCGTTCCCACTGTCCAGGAGGAAGAGCCTGAGCCAGACTCCTCAGAGGAAGCTGCAACCTCTGAGGGCACTGCGTCAGCAGAATTAAGCGCACACATCACCAGCGCAGGCACTCACACCTCGGTGTAACCTTCGGGACATAGAGTAGAGTTGTCACCTGGTGTATCACAGCTCACAAGTGAGCATCAGCAGATGCTGGAGACAGGGACAGCAGTGGAGAATCCTCGTCGGAGGGCGCAAGACTCTCCCAGCTCCGCTCCGCTGCATGTCGACCCTGTGCCTCTGGGTCCATCCAGAAGGAGAGCGGTGCTGGAACTCCAGGAACAGGTGCAGGAGTCTCTGGCAGGTTTTGTCTCCAGGGTTGCTGCGAGTGTGGAGCGAATGGAGGAGTCCATCGCTAACATGAGCAGAGCCTTTGTGGAGGCGTTGGCGCATGAACGCATCACACGGAAAGGATGGCAACCTCGGTGGAATGGATGGCTACCTCCAGGGTAAGGTTGGCTACCGTAGAGAAGAGGATGGCTAAGGTAGAGGAGAGGATGGCCACGTCAGGGTAATGAAAACATGGTAATTGTTCAGAATAGACTGACATCTCTCGAGGAGCGATGGTCAGCTATTGAGCAAACAAACCAGACCTTCATGCAAGTCCTCTGGAGTAGGACTTCCAGTGCAGAATCGGGTCCTCATGGCCCCCCTACAGTGCAGCAAGGTGCTGTCCAGCCACTTGCTAGCTCTGAAGTGGGGCTGACCCATGAGAAGGATGTTGGTGGCATACAACAAGGATGTGGGGGCTTCCCTCCAAGCGCTCACACGACCATGCCACTGCAGAGCCCTCAGTCAGAGCCACACCAGAGTCCCCACCCAACTGAGATCGGCGTCTCAACCCCTGCACAGCCGCAGGAGCAGCAGAGTGTTGCCGAGCCCTCACAGGTTTGCAACCCCAGAGGACGCCCGCCAAAGGTGTCGAGACAGGAGCAGCAAGAAAGTGAGCAAGGGGCCTCCACATCTGCTGAAGCCACAGGGGAAGCACCATGTAGGAGCACGCATAAGAGGAAGATAATGCACAAGTAGTCACAAGGGTAGTCACTTGGGTGTAATGTGTTTATTTTTGAAATGCCATCAGTTGCTTGTTGTCATAAAAAATTCTGATGGTATAGTAATCTGGGATGTAATGTTTAAGTTATCCACCAGATGGAGCCAAATATTAAGGGTTCACATTCACCAGTTTTTAAGGTAATGGGTCATGTATTCAATGTCCTGGTACACTAGTTTATACGGTAATGTGGCATTGCATTATGGGTATGACTCAGAGGTGAATCCTCCATCTTGCCATCGTGCACTAAGAATTGTGTGCTTTGCTTGCAGCCTGTAAGAGCTATGTTTCTCTGCTACACCGGGTAAATAAACAGTTGGGTTTTGTTCCTAATATCTCGCTTCTCTCAGTTTCTGACCTTACCACTCAGATATCAGATATTGGCGATGAGGATCAACAGATCACATCTTGACGAAGGAAAAAAAAGTAAAAGAGCACTGAATAGAGGATCATGGCTGCTATGGTAGGAAAGATCTCTGCTTTTGATGTTCAGACGCAGACCTGGGATGAGTACTGCGAGGTGCTGATGCATTTCTTTGAAGCAAATGGTATAAATGATGTTGGAAAAAGGAGAGCTATTTTGCTCACTTCTGTGGGAAGTCAGACGTATAGTTTAATGAGAAACTTATGCAGACCTGCAAAGCCTGGAGACAGATCATTTGCTGACTTAGTGGACTTGCTAAAGGACCATTTCAATCCCAGACCGAATGAGATTGTACAGCGTTTCAAATTTAATTCACGGAACAGAAAACCAGGAGAGACTGTATTGGATTATGTAGCGGTGTTGAGGAAATTGGCACACAATTGCAATTACGGCAACAACCTGAAAGACATGCTGAGAGATAGGCTAATTTGTGGGATAATGTATGATCGAATGCAGCGGAGATTATTGTCTGAGACTGGGCTTACATATGAAAAAGCGTTGGAACTTGCTCAAGCCATAGAGACAGCGAACCGAGATGTAAAAGAAATACAAGGTTCCGACTGGGCTACTGCAAAGCAAGTTGCAGGTCAGGTTGTTGTGCACAAGTTAAATATGCATCAGAAGCCACAATGTGAGCATGTAAAGGCATGTTATAGATGCAATGGCGATCACCTGGTGAGGGAATGCAGGTTTCTGGAGGAAAAGTGCCACAAGTGTGGGAAAAAAGGACATATAAAATGTGCATGCAGGGCAAAAGCAACCGTGGAGGAATACAAACCAAAAGGGAGAGGAAAGCAAAACCTAGGAAGAGAAGTGAAAAAACAGGGAGCACATCACATCAGCGGAGAAGCTGAGAAAGAAGACGATATGTTCATAATGCATAGTATGGTAGAGAACATTCCAAAAGTGGATCCTATCACTTTGCAACTGACAGTAAATGACTCTAAGGTCAACTTTGAAGTGGATACAGGATGCGGCGTAACCATAATGAACAGGGAGGAGTACTCAAAATTGTGGAACCATGCAAAAGTTCCAGAGTTAAAGTCTTGCTCTATGCAGCTTAAAACATATACCGGTGAATGAGTGGCGACATTGGGTACAGCTACTGTAACTGTGCAACACAGGGACACCGTGGAACAGCTACCTGTAGTTGTAGTATCGGGTTCCGGACCAAACCTGTTAGGTCGGGGCTGGATACAAGAACTTAAATTAGATTGGGGAGCAATAAATCAAATAGAGGGAGGCAAACAGTTGTCTTTGCAAGAAGTGTTGATTGAACATGAGAACGTGTTCAAGGAAGAACTTGGCACATTTAATGGCCCCCCAGCTAAGATTTATGTAGACAAGGAGGCACTGCCAAGGTTTTTTAAACAACGGCCTGTGCTGTATGCCATGAAACCGAAGGTAGAGGTTGAGCTTGAGCGTCTTTTGAGAGAGAACATACTGGAACCCGTGAAATGTTCAGAATGGGCAGCTCCCATTGTACCTGTTTTAAAACCGAACAATTCGGTAAGACTCTGTGGAGATTATAAATTGACAGTAAATAGGGTGTCTAAACTAGAACAATATCCTATTCCCAAAACAGAGGATCTCTTTGCAAGCCTGACTGGAGGGAAGAAATTCACGAAGCTGGATATGAGTCATGCATACTTGCAGATTACACTAGATGAGGAATCCAAGAAGTATGTAACCAAAAATACACACAAGGGTTTGTTTACCTATAACCGCTTACCATTCGGTGTCTCATCTAGTCCAGCTATTTTCCAGAGGACTATCGAGGGTGTACTGCAAGGAATCCCACATGTTTCAATCTATCTGGATGACATTCTGGTGATGGGAAGAACCGACCAGGAGCATCTGAGCACTCTGAGAGAGGTACTACAAAGATTGGATAAGGCTGGGTTACGGCTCAAGAGGAGTAAGTGCACTTTCCTGGGGAATGAGGCCGTGTTCCTGGGACACAGAGTGGACGCCACCGGGCTCCATCCAATCAAGGAGAAGGTACAAGCACTGCAGGAGGCCACAGCTCCTACCAATGTGACTGAGTTAAAAGCTTACCTGGGACTGCTAAACTATTATAACAGATTTTTACCAAACTTGGCAACAGTGTTAGCACCTCTTCACAAACTTCTGCGCAAGGAGACACAGTGGCAGTGGGAAGAGGAACAGAATGTTTCATTCGAACAGTCCAAGAAACTAATGCTGTCCTCGGATGTGCTGGTTCACTACAATGCAGAGAAAGACATCATTCTCTCTTGTGATGCTTCACCTTACGGGGTGGGGGTGGTTCTTTCACACAGCTTGGAAGATGGAACAGAAAGACCAATAGGGTTTATGTCTCGAACTCTGACACCAGCGGAAAAAAACTATTCCCAGTTAGATAAAGAGGGGTTAGCAGTAATGTTTGGGTTACAGAGGTTTCACAAGTACATATATGGCAGGAAATTCACCATATGCACCAATCATAAACCTCTTCTATCTCTTTTTAATGAAATGAAAGCAGTACCACAGATGGTGTCACCCCGGATCCAGAGGTGGGCAGTGACGTTGAGGGCATATGAGTATGTCATCATTTACAAGGTGGGCAAGTACCATGGGAACGCAGATGCCTTGAGCCATCTTCCACTGCCAGGTACACCTATCCGTGCAGCTCCAGAGGACAGAGTTTTGATGTTGGAGGACACGGATTTGGCAATTGTGACCGCAGACCAAGTAAGGACATGGACCGTTAAAGATCCAGTACTGTCTAGAGTCCGAGAATATGTGATGAGGGGTTGGCCACAGCATCCGGAAGGGACTGATTTCACACCTTACAGTGTCAGGAAGACAGAGCTGGGTGTGCAGGATGATTGCGTGTTGTGGGGAGCACGAGTGATTATTCCACAGCCAGCACGACAGTCTATCCTAGGGCAACTACATCAGTGTCATCCTGGAGTTTCGCGTATGAAAGCCTTGGCAAGGAGTTACTTGTAGTGGCCAAAGCTAGATGAGGAGATAGAAAATCTAGTCAAGACATGCAGCACTTGTCAAGTACACAGGAAGGCACCAGCAGCGGCTCCTCTCCACCACTGGGAGCGGCCAGATAAACCATGGAGAAGATTACGTGTAGATTATGCGGGTCCATTCATGGGAAAGATGTTCCTCATAATCATTGATGCCCATTCCAAATGGATGGATGTTTATTCTGTAAATTCTGCTTCATCTACTGTTACTATAGACTGCCTGCATAGGAGTTTTAGTAATCAAGGGCTACCAGAGATCGTAGTAAGTGACAATGCCACGTGTTTTGTGAGTACAGAAACAAAAGAGTTCATGAGAAACAATGGCATAGTGCACGTGACCTCACCTCCATATCATCCGTCTTCAAATGGACTTGCGGAGAGAGCCGTACAAACATTTAAGGAGATGATGAAAAAAAGTGCGGAAGGGAGTTTGGCAGCCAAGGTGTCACGAGTTCTGTTCAGCTACAGAATAACACCTCAATCTACCACAGGACTCTCTCCTGCTGAGCTGTTGTTAGGACGTTGACTACGCTCCACTCTTGACCTGGTTCACCCAGATCTAAAAAGGAAGGTGGAAAACCGACAAATCAAACAAAAGGAGAACCATGACAGAAGGACAAAGAGCCGCAGTTTTGGAGAAGGAGATGTGGTCCTTACCAGGAATTTCAGTTATGGTCCAAAATGGATTCCTGGCGTCATAGACTCAATGACCGGTCCAGTATCATATATGGTCATGGTGGGAACTGGTCAGGTAGTACGCAGACATGTAGATCAGATACTGACCAGACAAGAGGAAATCGAAATGGAGGTTCCAGAGGAGATGTCGGAGAACAAGTTGGCCCCCAGTTATCCAAATGCATCAGTGGTACCACCACCACGAACAGAGCCAGTTCCACCTGGACCTCTTAGTCAAGAGGAAACCATCGTAGCAGAGTCAGATACTCTGAGTACTGCTCAGGAGCAGCAGGTGGCTCTACCACAACCAAACAGGGACTGTCTGACTGTAAGACGTTCACCAAGGCCTCACAAGCCACCAGAGAGATTGATAACGACCTGCTAGAGTCGTTCAGTATGGACTATCGTTAAAGGAGTTTCCTTATGGGACTTTTTAAGGATGTTGTTAAGAAATTAATGTTCAACTTAAGAGGGGAGGGATATAGTAATCTGGGATGTAATGTTTAAGTTATCCACCAGATGGAGCCAAATATTAAGGGTTCACATTCACCAGTTTTTAAGGTAATGGGTCATGCATTCATTGTCCTGGTACACCAGTTTATACGGTAATGTGGCACTGCATTATGGGTATGACTCAGAGGTGAATCCTCCATCTTGCCATCGTGCAGTAAGAATTGTGTGCTTTGCTTGCAGCCTGTAAGAGCTATGTTTCTCTGCTACACCGGGTAAATAAACAGTTGGGTTTTGTTCCTAATATCTCGCTTCTCTCAGTTTCTGACCTTACCACTCGGATATCACAGATGGCAAACTGTTGAAGTTGTGGCATGTGTCATTTTGCTAATGGGACTTCCACATTGAAGGTTTAGGGCGACTTGCAATTGTCAGTATGGTGGTCAGAGTGATAGGAATCCGCAGGTTCTTGGCCATTGTCGATGGTCTGATAAGAAGGTGCGAGGCCAAAGTGTTTGATTGTGCAGGCTAAGCAAATCCGGCCAACATGAGTGCGTCCCTTGCAACCTAGGCAGCAATGTGGTCGCGTGCTGGTGCCTTCTGGCCTGTGCAGCTTCAGGTGGGTGAGAAGCAGCTTGGCGTTCCTGTTGTTGCTGCTGCTGCTGTTGCTGCTGTTGTTCATGGTTCTGCTGCTGCCACGGCTGGTCTTTGTCCGAATCAGATGTCTAGGAGGAAAGGAAATAAATGGTTCCCATGCTTCTGGTATATGCCTCAGTTGAGGAAGCGCTCAGTCAAGGTGGCGAGAGGGGTTTCCCAGGAGGTCACACTGGAGATGGGTGTCAGGCTCCAAACTTCCACAACAATGGGTATGCCTGCTAAAAGTTCCCCCAGACCTGAGACAACAAAGTTCTGCCACCTGCAAATGATGATTGCTGAAAACTTCTTTTTAATGGTGGAGCTGCAGCTGTTAATAAGCAGTCCACTTGTGAGGCCGCCAGGATTCACTGGCGTGTTCCAGAGGAGACGTGCAGCAGGTGGGAAAAGTGGTAAAATCAGAAAGGCCTCTCAAAATGGGATTATAGAGGCAATTAAGTGGTTTTTAAGGGCCTTAAGGGCCTATCCCGCCTCTTGGAGGTGGGATGGAAACAGGGTCAGAAAACAAGCATGTGGGAAAATTGCTCGGAGGCGGGATGGAGGCGGGATCGGGCCCGCCCGCCACTTTTTGCGATTTTAACACCTCACACGCCTCCAATCCCGCCTCCTCGGGCCTGGCAAAATCGAGCCCTATGACCCTGGGGTCATGGGGTCACCCATTATTGCAACATTATTCACAGTATTAACCTTTCTTATCTCATCTCATATGCACTGGGGGTCTGTAGCAGATTCCTCTTGTTAACCCAGTCCTCTGTACGTGCTTTAGCTCTAGCTAGAATGCTTCTTTTTTTCCCTTTCCTTTCAACTTCTTTGAAATCCTAATTATTCTGGACATTTCTTCCCCTACTATCTATTCTGTATTTCCTGAACAACATGAATACATGTTGAATTCGTTCCAATCTTGTGAGTTGAACCATGTTTTCACAATCCTTATGACATTATGGCGCCGATTTTTTTGGTTCCCCTCTGCATGGTGCTGGACAGGCGCAGTGCACTCGAATGTATTGCACATGTTTAGGCCGAGCTGTGGCTGATTATCATGCCTGGGATCATAAACATAGCCCGGGGCACCTCCGGCACAGGGCTGTCCCCTGGAAGGATGTGCTGCCTCAAAACAGCAGAACAAAATGGAGCGCGGCTGCAGTTGTGAGTCTGGCCATCAGCCTTGGGGCCTTCTGGTTGCTGTCCTTCAACAGGACAAAGTTCCCTGATGTTGCTGAATATGAGGGAAGTGGCTTCATCTGTGACCCTTGTCATCTGCTGCACTTCTTGGGAAAACAATCAGTGCCTGCACATAGGTGTGTTGTTTGTTGAACATCCTTCTTTTCATAGAAAGAACCATGAGATTGGAGTCCATGGGCTGGATTTTCATTGGGCCGTGGAGTCGGGATTGGAGGCGTGTGAGGGGTTAAAATCCTGAAATCGGGGGTCCCGACCCCATCCCGCCCCCAACCCGTCTCCATGCCAGTATCAAAGGAGGCGGGTACCCGTCCCGCACTGGGACCCACCTCCCCGAGGCGGGAAGGGGATTAGTGCCAATTAACTGCCTGTTAACAGGTAGTTAACAGGCAGTTTTTAGCCTAATCCCTATTTTTATTGTTGAAATGTGGGATTCCTGACGGCTCCAACCACACCAAGTTAGCGAGGCGGGCCGTCGGGATGAAGGGCTTGGAGGGGTCGAGATGTCCGGTGTTCAGGTGAGTAATGGGTGCATGAGTGCAGAGGTAAGTGTGTTTGGTCTTTGTAAAGTTTTTTAAGAAGTTCTACTAACCTTTACTTACCTTTACAGCCTTCCTTCCTTCAGGTCTTGGGAGTCCCTCATTTCACCGTCACAGAAAGCAGAATGGCCGCCAGCTGTCAAAATCTGCAGCCTCTGCTTTCTGTTCCGGGGAGATCTCTAAATCATCCTGAGAGGAAGGAATTAACTTGGAGCACAGATTGTCAGTGTTTGACAGCTTCAAACAGCTGTGAAACGCTGATATTTCATCTATCAAAAGGTCTTGACAGATTAAATTTCAATCTGTGATGTCACCTGTTGCTGGGTGGCCCTTAATTGACCTGCTGAGCCCGCTGGGCGGGCTCAACAAGGTCAATCAAGTCAAAATCGCGTGGGTTGGCTAGAACTCGATGGAGGCGGGACTACAACACCAAAAGTTGTAGTCCCACCTCCTACCCACCTCCTCAATGAAAATCCAGCCCCATGTGTTCCTCAGCCGAAGGAAACCACCTCCACACCCTTGACAGGAAACGGGAGAGTGCTCAGCCATTCTCTGCTCCTCCAGTTCCCTTGTACTCCAAAAGCCACTTGCTCCAATATCTTCATCTACTCTATCTACATTCCCTGGGTGAAAGTCGCTGCAGCAACAAGTTTCCTTCGCACCACCACCACCCCACCCCAACTCACCCACACCCCCCAAGCTTTTTATTTCCTTGTTACACAGATGTTGCGCTGCTGGCCCATTATTAAATATGCTAATGAGCTGACTCTAGGAATTACAACGGGGTCAATGGACCAATTTACTGGTGGGCAGAAGTTCATTATCCAGCATTATTCACCATAAATGGCCCCATGGATTCTTGGGGCCAGCGTGTGAGCATGGGTCAAGATGACTCTCCCTCTGATTTCCTCTCACAGACTGGGGAACCTTGCTGCTTCATTCAACGGAGTGACTGCTGTCAACGACCGGAAGCTGCGCAGAAGTGTTCTGCGCATTAATCTCGAAGCTGATATCGCTGATGTTTCTGCATTTTTTCACAGAGCCCGTTCCGCTCCTGGCTTTATTTTCACAGAGCCCGCTCTGTTCCTGGCTTTTTTCCCACAGAGTCCGCTCCATTCCCGGCTATTTTTCCTACGGTCCTGCAGACCCGCTCTGTTCCTGGCTTTTTTTCCTACGGTCTTGAAGATCCGCTCTGTTCCTGGCTTTTTTCCTACGGTCCCGCAGACCCGCTCTGTTCATGGCTTTTTTTTCTACAGCCTAGAAGACCCGCTCTGTTCCCGACTTTTTTCCCTACAGTCTTGAAGACCCGCTTTGATCCCGGATTTTTTTTCCTACAGTTCCAAAGACCCTCTCCGTTCCCGGATTTTTATCCCCAGAGCCCGTGATTCGCGAAACAATCAACAAAACACATAGAGCTGGATTTTCATTCAGGGGACGTGATGGAGGCGGGACTACAACTTTCGGGGTTGTTGTCCCACCTCCATCGAGATGTGGCCAATCCACATGATTTTTACTTGATTGACCAGTGGGCTCAGCAGGCCAATTAAGGGCCACCCGGCAACAGGTGACGTCACAGACTGAAATTTCATCTGTCAAGAGGTTTTGACAGATGAAATATCAGTGTTTGAAAGCTCTTTGAAGCTGTCAAACACTGACAGTCTTACTTCTAACATGAGTCCTTCTCCACAGACTCAATTAGAAATCTCTCCTGCACAGAAAGCTGAAGGCTGTCACTTTTGACAGTTCGCAGCCATTCTGCTTTCTATGCCGGTGAGATGAGGGACTCCCGAGACCTAAAGGAAGGAAGGCTGTAAAGGTAAGAAAAGGTAATTTAAACTTCTTTAAACACTTTAGACACACTAAACACACTTACCTTTGCACTCATGCACACATCACTTACCTGAACACTGACATCTCGACCCTTCCAAGTCCTTCAACCCGACGGCCCGCCTCCTCTAACTTGGCGTGGTTTGGAGCCGCCGGGAATCCCACATTTCAACCTTAAAAATAGGGATTAGGCTAAAAACTGCCTGTTAACTACCTGTTAACAGGCAGTTAACTGGCACTAATCCCCTTCCCGCCTCGGGGAGGCGGTTCCCAGTGCGGGGCGGGTACCCGCCTCCTTTGAAACTGGCATGGAGACGGGTTGGATGCGGGATGGTGTCAGGACCCTCGATTTCAGGATTTTAACCCCCCCACGCCTCCAATCCCACTTCCACGGCCCAATGAAAATCCTGCCCGTAGACTGCGCATGTGCAACTACTTCAACTACATTGGCAGCAGTTGCTGCCATCATTCAATGCATCCCCCAAATGACCCAGCTAAAATAAAGAACCTCAGCTCTTACCATTCTGTTGCACAGTGCATTAGAACATTAATGCACAATGCCATTGCATTTGAGTGACACCGTGATATTTGGCTCTAATAGGTATCAGGCTTACATTTAGTGACAATTCTGCTGCTTTATTTTGTTCTTGTTTCATGGTATAAAAGCAGGGCTGATTTTCTTGTCCTGATGTAAGTCAGTTCTAAATGGTTAAGAACGGCAGCAAATCTCGCCAGAATAGTAATGTGAGTCACACAATTTGCATAATTATTCACAGCTCCAGTGGCAGATTTGGCTGTTTGTGGGAAGCATATTACTGGTGGTGGCAGAAAATTGTCTGTAGCCAAAACCTAACAGGCAAGTGATGGAGTAATCAACATTTGACCCCGTTCTTGAGAGCTGTTGGAGTGGGAAATGGTATGAGGTGGGTGACCCTGATTATCACTGCACCTGTCTAGTACTTGGGCAAAAGGGAGGAAGAAAATTGGGATCATTGCTTTATGCCCAATTTTCTCTGCACTGGGCAGTCCCTGATATCACCAGTGCTACTATGGGAAGGCTTCAAGTGAAGGCCAGATAGTTTTCCATAGGGAAGGAAAGAAAACAGAGGATAAATCATCCCACCTCACTCATGCCACATCGTAGCAGCTGGTTCCACATTTGTTAAGTGACACAGCAAGACTAAGGACGATGAAAAAAATAACTAAGATTTAAATTCTCTCCCTTCCCCCTTCACAAAAAGGGATGACAACAACAACAACTTGCATTTACATAAAGTAGAAAAAAATGTCCCAAGGCACTTCACACAGCAAAACGGCAACAATGAATGCCGAGCCAAAGAAGGAGATATTCGGACTGGTTGATCAAAACCTTGGCCAAAGAGATGGGTTTTAAGGAGGGACTTAAAGGAGAATAGGGAGGTGAAGAAGTGGAGGGGATGAGTGAGGGAATTCCAGAATGTGAGGCCTAGGTGGCTGAAGGTATGTCCGCCACTGGTGGGCGCAGGGAGTGGAGGATGCACAAAAGGCCAGAGTCAGAGGAATGGAGAGTGTGGGTAGGGGTTGTAGGACTGAAGAAAGTTACAGAGATAGGAAAGGGCGAGGCCATGAAGGGATTCAAATACAAGGATGAGAATTTTAAAAATGAGGCGTTGGGGGACTGAGCTAATGTAGGTCGGCATGTATAGGGATGTGAACGGCACTTGTAGGGATAGGAAATGTGCAGCAGAGTTTTGGATGAGCTGAAACATACAAAGCGTGGAGACAGAAGGACAGTCAGGAAAGCATTGGAATAATCGAGTCTGGAGGTGACAGACTATCTATTAACTTGCTGGAGGTAGTAAGATTTATCTCCAATTACTGACTGCTTTTCTGAACACCTCAGGGTGTCTTGGCATATGTAGGTATGTCTACTATAGCTACTATAGTGACTTATTTTCAATACCATCATTCACCGGGTAAGATAATCCTGTATGTCCCTTGGGCAGTAAATGTAGATAAATCACAATGATAAAAAATAATTTACTGGTTAGTTAATTTCCTTTTAGATACCACATGAACAATATCAGCCTCACTAAACAGTTATAGCTCCCGCAGTATACTATACAGGAGATGTTAAAGCATGAATATCTCAAAACAGTGATGTAAGTTTTATTGATTTTCCTAGCGCCTTCTTATTTCGAAATGGCTCCCATGTGAAGTGGTTCTGTAATCTGCAGGGGCTCCTACTGCTCTGAAATCTGCCTATTTACATTGTGAGGTGGACTGCACTGCACCAGCAGCAATGAAGCGCACATATGAGCTTGCACAAATGCAGTTGCTTAACAGTAATAACTGCAACTTTCCTCATCTGGCTGCAGACTCTCCCAACTGCCTAAAGAAGACCAGCAATGAGAAACATGCATTGCACTGAGCCATCAACCTGCAGGGGTGTGAGGCAAAAAGGGGACTGAGCTGAACAATTATGATTTTTACCGGTCTTCGGTCCCCGCCACATAATCCGTTCCCTAGCCACCGGCTCCATCCCTCTCCCAAGCGTCTGTCTGAGGCTGAACCAGACTGTTCACAATCTTGGTGTTATATTTGACCCTGAAATTAGTTTCTGACCACATATCCGGGCCATAACTAAGACCGCTTATTTCCACCTCAGTGACATCGGCCGACTCCGTCCCTGCGTCAGCTCATCTGCTGCTGAAACCCTCATCCATGCCTTTGTTACCTCTAGAATTGACTATTCCAATGCACTCCTGGCTGGCCTCCCACGTTCTACCCTACGTAAACTCGAGGTCATCCAAAACTCTGCTGCCCGTGTCCTAACTCGCACCAAGTCCCGTTCACCCATCACCCCTGTGCTCGCTGACCTACATTGGCTCCCGGTTAAGCAACGCCTCGATTTTAAAATTCTCATTCTTATTTTCAAATCCCTCCATGGCCTCGCCCCTCCCTATCTCTGTAATCTCCTTCAGCCCCACGACCCCCGAGATATCTGCGCTCCTCTAATTCTGGCCTCTTGAGCATCCCTGATTTTAATCGCTCAACCATTGATGGCCATGCCTTCAGCTGCCAAGGTCCTAAGCTCTGGAATTCCCTCCCTAAAACTCTCCGCCTCTCTATCTCTCTTTCCTTCTTTAAGATGCTTATTAAAACCTACCTCTTTGACCAAGCTTTTGGTCATCTGCCTTCATTTCTCCTTATGTGGCTCGGTGTCAAATTTTCTTTTATAACACTCCTGTGAAGCGCCTTGGGACGTTTTACTACATTAAAGGCGCTATATAAATACATGTTGTTGTTGTCGTCATTGGTAGTACTGTAGCTCTGGTAGTGGAGAAATTGTCACCTTTTGAAGTGGTGCTCCATGCGACCAGAGGCATGAGTGCTGCCTCCTTTCTATTATAGTGCTGTCATCAAAGTTGGGACGACCATTGACAGCAATATAAAAGGGCATAAACATTCACTTGTGTCCCAGGTCATCGTGATCTATACTCACATTTGTCTTGACCTAGATCCACACCTTCACTGTCTGTGTCACTTGGTAATGTCCATGGCTGGCGAGTAACTAACAGCTGTTGAAAAGATGCATCCTAAAAAAAAGTTAAAATATATTTTAGAACCTATGCACATATTAATACTAAACACTATTAAAATGATAAGACTGGCTTTTCATTTCGATTGTATTAAACAGCTGTAGCCATGGGAAAATTATTTTTACAACTGTTAACTATTGGAGATTTGCACAAAACTGCAAAACAAACATAATGTGGCAGAGCCACCAAGGGGACTCTGATCTTATGTACATAATTATCTTTAACTAATTGTTAGCTACAGAATGAATTTATATCTCTGTTCATATTATCGCATGTACATAGCGCGGTCCCTTTAAGACTGAGACCCAACGCGATGACGTCATCACGTTGATCACGTGGTCCTCCAGCGGCAGGAAAACGTGATGACGTCATGACGTTCGACCAGGGAGGGGCTCTAGTCAGTCCTCATGGAGCTAGCAACCAGTACAGACCTGTTATCCAGCTTTCCATTGTTTTAGTGTTAAACTCTGTTTATTAGTATTAAACATCGTTTGTTTAATAGACTGACTCGATCTCAGTCCTTTAGTTAGGAATCTAGCCGTTCCTACAGTGGTGACCCCGAATTTTCGTGGACAATTTTCGCGAAAGAAGCGTAACGAAACATGGAAGCACACGCCGTGGCTTTGAAGCTCCCACAGTTTTGGGAACAACATGCTGCCTCCTGGTTCGTCCAAGCAGAAGCACAATTCGAACTCCGTAACATCGCCGCGGATCAGACCCGCTACCTCCACGTGGTCTCCGCACTCGACAGCTCCACGGCCGCACGGATCATCAGCCTGCTCGAAAAACCCCCAGAGGCCAGCAAGTATGATGCTCTTAAAGCGCGGTTAATACAGGTCTTCGGACTCACGGAGGCAGAGCGGGCCCGCCGGCTGCTCGCTATGCCCAGCCTGGGCGATTCCAAGCCATCTGAGTTAATGAGCCAGATGCTCATGCTCCTGGGCTCCGAACCCCAATGCTTCCTTTTTCGGGAGTTATTCCTGAGTCAACTCCCCGAACAGGTTCAAGCCGCTCTCGCTAGATCGGACACCGCGGATTGCGCAGCACTGGCTGCAGAGGCAGACATGGTTTATGCGGTCACGCAGCAATACTGCTCCGCCACGAGACAACCCTCCTCCGCGGACGCCGCTCTGATGCCTCCATCCCCCGGCTTGTGTTTTTACCACGCCCGTTTCGGCGCGAAAGCCAGAAGCTGCCGCCCTCCTTGCAGTTTCGCGCCTAAAAAAAAACAGCAACCCCGGCAGCAGCCCCAGAAAAGGAGGATCGAGTTTAAGGTACGGGCCGCGGCCGCGATGGCGATTGGGAATTCCGGGAAGCTCCTCTACATTACCGATTCCCTTTCGGGCCGGCGCTTTTTATGCGACACCGGGGCGCAGTGCAGCATCCTTCCCGCCTCAGCACTTAACATCCAGTCTGGGAGGCACGGTCCCGCCCTCGAGGCAACTAATGGCGGGGTCATTCGTACCTTTGGCAAACGGCAGGTCCGGGTGTGCTTCGGCGGACAACGGTTTCTGTGGGAATTTATCACAGCCAAAGTTTCACAAGCCATCGTCGGCGCGGATTTCTTATGCACCAACAGCCTCTTGGTAGATGTCCGAAACCGTCGACTGGTCAACGCGGCTACCTTCCATTCCATTCCGTGCTTCCGCAGTTCCGCACCGGCCCATACTGTCTCCTGCGCGTTACCCTCGCCAGACGAATTCACCCAGCTACTAAGTGAATTCCCGGAGCTGACTAAGCCCACTTTCTCTGCCTCGGCAGCTAAGCATGGTGTCCAACACCACAGTACTACGACCGGCTCCCCAGTGTACGCACGAGCTCGGCGACTGGAACCCGGTAAGCTCGTGGCAGCAAAGGCCGAGTTTGCCACGATGGAGCGGCTGGGGATTATTCGCCGGTCGAATAGTCCCTGGTCCTCACCCCTACATATCGTTCCAAAGCCCAGCGGCGGATGGCGGCCATGTGGGGACGACCGTCGACTGAATGATGCAACGACGCCCGATCGGTACCCGGTCCCGCACATTCAAGACTTTTCCGCCCATTTGGCAGGAAACTCAATCTTCTCCAAGGTCGACCTCGTCCGGGGCTACCATCAGGTCCCCGTACACCAGCAGGACATCCAAAAAACTGCGGTTATTACTCCCTTTGGACTGTTCGAGTTCCTCAGAATGCCTTTTGGGCTCAAGAACGCCGCGCAGACCTTTCAACGACTCATGGACTCGGTCCTGCGGGATCTTCAGTTTTTATTTGTCTATCTGGACGATATCATGATAGCCAGCTCCACCAAAGCGGGGCACGTCGACCATCTCCGCACCCTTTTTCAGCGCCTCAGCCAGCATGGCCTCATAATCAACCCGGCCAAATGCCAGTTCGGCCTACATCAGATTGACTTCTTGGGCCACCGCATTACCCAGGAGGGTGCAATCCCGCTGCAGTCAAAGGTCGAAGCAATTTCGGCATTCCCGAAGCCACAGTCCACCAAAGCCCTCCAAGAATTCCTGGGCATGGTGAACTTCTATCACCACTTTGTGCCGAAGGCAGCACAACTCATGCAGCCCCTCTATGAGGCCCTCAAAGGCAAGATGGGAAAGGATGCAATAACCTGGACGGCAGCAATGGACAACGCCTTCGACAACACAAAAACCGCTCTAGCCAATGCAATTATGTTGGCGCACCCTCTGCCAGGAGCCACCATCGCCCTCACCATGGACGCTTCCGACTATGCCATAGGCGCCGTGCAAGCACAGTGGGTCAATGGGTCGTGGCAGCCACTGGCGTTCTTCAGCCGCCAACTCCGGCGCAACGAACGCAAATATAGTACTTTCGACCGTGAGTTGCTGGCACTGTTCCTGGCCATTCGCCATTTTCGTTTCCTGTTGGAGGGACGTCCCTTCACCGCGTTTGTAGATCACAAACCACTGACTTTTGCAATGGCCAAGACCGCCGAACCGTGGTCGGCCCGACAGCAGAGACAGCTAACTTACATTTTGGAATTCACGACAGACATCCAGCACGTAGCTGGCAAGGACAATTTGGTAGCCGATTGCCTTTCTCGCGTGCCGTACGGGCAGTCCAGTTGGACAGCGATTATGCCCTCATGGCCACCGACCAAGCATCGGACCCTGAAACGCAGTCGTATCGCGCCGACACCTCTAGCCTCCAACTGGCCGATGTGCAATTCCACGCAGCAGGCACCTCGTTGCTCTGCGATGTCTCCATGGGGGACCCTCGCCCGATTGTTCCAGCTGCCTGGCGCCACCAAGTCTTCGATGCCATCCATGGGCTTTCACACCCGGGTGTGAAAGCATCCCAAAAATTACTGTCGGCTAAGTTCGTCTGGAGAGGAATGCATAAGGATATCTGCGACTGGGCTAACACC
Source organism: Somniosus microcephalus (assembly GCF_052327205.1). Taxonomy (NCBI): domain Eukaryota; kingdom Metazoa; phylum Chordata; class Chondrichthyes; order Squaliformes; family Somniosidae; genus Somniosus; species Somniosus microcephalus. The sequence goes on along the minus strand of NC_140993.1, from coordinate 154,573,773 downwards.
TGTGTCGTCTGTCAAAAGTCTAAGGTGCAGCGCCACGTCAGGGCCCCATTGGCCACGTTCGCTGTACCAGAACGGTGATTTGACCACATCAACGTGGATCTCGTCGGACCGCTGCCACCGTCCCAGGGTTTCACACACATTCTAACCATGGTCGATCGTACTACCAGATGGCCCGAGGCAGTACCTTTGGCATCTACTATGTCTGCCGATGTAGCCAGAGCGTTCCTCTCCTCGTGGGTCGCACATTTCGGCGTTCCGGCGGATATTTCTTCAGACCGCGGTCCACAATTCTCGTCCGAGCTCTGGAACGCTGTGGCCCAGGGTCTTAGCACCAAACTCCACCGCACTACGGCCTATCACCCACAGGCAAACGGTTTGTGCGAACGTTTCCACCGATCGTTAAAGGCATCGCTGAGGGCCAGCCTCCAAGGCGCTGGCTGGGTGGATAAGCTTCCATGGGTCATGTTGGGGCTGTGCACGGCACCCAAAGAGGACCTGCAATCGTCTGCCGCAGAGCTCGTGTACGGTCAGCCGCTCCGCGTACCGGGAGATTTCCTGCTGCTTCCCACCGCGCCATGGTCTGCGGCCGACCAACTCAGCAACCACCGGGAAATGGCCAAGGCTTTCGTGCACATTCCGACTTCGCATCACGGCCTGCCATCTTCGCACGTTCCAGCGGAGCTAAAAAATGCTGAATTCGTATTCATTCGGCATGATGCCCATAGGGCTCCACTCAAGGCTCCCTGCACAGGACCTTTCCGCGTAATAGAGCCCGGCGACAAGAGTTTCTCGGTTGACATCGGTGGTAAACCAGACCACATCTCCATTGATCGTCTCAAACTGGCGCATCTGGACATCGACCAGCCAGTAGAGACTGCACAGCCGCCACGCCGTGGCCACCCTCCAGCTGCACCCGCACCAGTCCGAAGGCTCCCATCCGCCAGCCCACCCGCTGTTCAACAACGTTCACTCCGAGAATACAGGAGTCACTCTGACAGGCTTGTCAGACCTCCTAGTCGATTGACTTTTACTGTTAAAGACAATTCTGGGGGGGTGCATGTGGCAGAGCACCAAGGGGACTCTGATCTTATGTACATAATTATCTTTAACTATTTGTTAGCTACAGAATGAATCTGTATCTCTGTTCATATTATCGCATGTACATAGCGCGGTCCCTTTAAGACTGAGACCCAACGCGATGACGTCATCACGTTGATCACGTGATCCTCCAGCGGCGGGAAAATGTGATGATGTCATGACGTCCGACCAGGGAGGGGCTCTAGTCAGTCCTCATGGAGCTAGCAACCAGTACAGACCTGTTATCCAGCTTTCCATTGTTTTAGTGTTAAACTCTGTTTATTAGTATTAAACATCGTTTGTTTAATAGACTGACTCGATCTCAGTCCTTTAGTTAGGAATCTAGCCGTTCCTACAATAATAGACTTATCTGCATCCTCTATGCTACAAGTATTTGGCTTAATTTATTTTATATACTGTGATAAGGAGCAGCATTGACATTAAAAAAAAAATTATTGAAAGGAAAAACTTACATTTAAATAGCACCTCAGGACATCCCAAAGTATTTACAACTAATTAACTATTTATGAAGTGCAAAGATTCCACAATAGTAATAGTAACTAGATAATGTTTTCATGCTGCTGCTGTTTTAGGACAATTCTCCTACTCATCTTTAAATAGTGTCATGGAATCGGTTACGTATACCTGAGAGGACAGACAGGGCCTCGGTTTAACAGCTCATCTGAAAGACTGCACCTCAGACAATGCAGCTTCATCAGTACTGCAATGAAGTACCAGCCTAGATCATGTGCTCAAGTCCTGAAGTGGGACTTGAAACTAAAATCTTCTGAAACAGCGAAAAGAGTGCTACCACTGAGCCCCCTTTCTGCCCCACACTCCTGCAGCAGCTCAGTTAACACGATTGTATTAGAATTACAACATTTTTGAATAAACACTGTAGTCATCAACTCTACATCATACATAAGAGCAATAAATAACCTTGCATCTCATTTAAAATTCGATTTCACAATTACTTTTAAAAATCTTATGATTGCTATCTTGCACTTTCTTGTGACAGGGTGTAACATTGGCTCATTATTATTTAAGAGACGGCATTATTATCTGGAGGATGTTTGTAGCTTTGGTTTCTTGGAAGTTGTATCTATTTAATTATCTCCCTCAGTGAATTTAAATAAATGAAGAAATGGCTGTGATAATGCAAATTATACACTGTATGTCGGAGGCAATGGGGTCATAATAGGGTGAAAAGTTTTTCCTGTTGCATACTTTCTTATTAATTCATCAGGATCTAACATTTTTAAACATCCATAAATAAGCCTAAATTGTAATTAATGGAGAGACTAGGTGGATTAGCATTTGGACTGTCAGCTCTGGTACTTGGATTTAAAACCGGCCCAGACAGTTGGCTAAAAGTCTTCTATATCTCTGCTGGCTGTAAGGGCCCTGCGTGAAAAGAAGTTCAGCACCCGCAGACAGTTCTAAGTGCGTACAAATCTTCCAGAATTTGGCACAATTCAAAAATAAATTGTAAACATTGCTCACATTAGCTAAAAGGCTGGCTGATGTGGGAAGTTGACAACATCACATTGGAACAGTACTGGTTGTTCTTCAGTTTAGGGTTAAGGTTGAAGTGGACAAAAGGGAGCTTTGCTCTACATCAGTCCATGCTGTACCTGACCTGAGACTACTTCATGTTGACTTTGAGGAACAGAAGTGAGAAATATTCCATTGCCCAGCACTAAGACCCGTCGGCTCAATAAGCACCTAAATTCACCAAAAAGCTATATATTAAAAAAAATACAGAAATTAGTAAATAGGAGAGATTTCAAGGTATAAAAAAATCTATTTCAGAATTCATGTAACATCTCCAGGGAGGGTTTCTAAATAATTATAGAATGATATGCTTATACCTACTGAAATTTCTCATGAGCTTATTAAAAATGATATTGCTCAAAACTTAGGTCAGCTGCTGGTGTTGCAATATCTGGTTAGTGTTAGCTGTAACAGCTAAACAAGGAGGAAAGCCTTGAGGGTGAAACTGATCTTTGCCAGTAGCACAAAACGAGCTCATAGTGAATTGGCAGCCTGTTTTACACTGTGCCCAATTTTCTTTTCCATTGATGCCACTAACAATGATTGCCCTGTCATACAGTATTAAAGTGCTTAAATAGATTATCTTCACTATCTAGAAGGTAGCATGGTAATCTTTACACCTGAAAATGTTCCTTCACTCAGAGCCTTAGGTCCTTTAACACCACAAAAAGTCTTGCATGGTATGAAATTGCTTGCTGCTTGCACTTGATTCCACAGCATAACGTTCAGGGTATTTATGATCTTTACAGATACTGTGGTGGAGGTGGGCTGTAAATTGGGTTGCAGTATGTGCCATAATTCATTGAAAGCTTCTTTTGTAAAGCAAAGGCTCAATGTGGCACTAGTCTTTGGACAAGTGGAGGTAGGAGCACCTCTGCTTATAGGTTCTAGGGTGGGTTGGTCAGTGTCCCTCTGGCACTCCCTGACCAGCCAGCCATTCCTCGGTTGATCCTCTTCTTCATCCAAAAAGCAAAAGTATGATGGCATGTCTCTAAAAATGAATCAGACTAAAAAAAATACAGACTAGTTAGAACTCAACAATTAAACCATCAAATGCTGGAATTTCTGCAGTGGCTCGTTCAGTATTTGAAGAGACAGATTAATGTTTGGGTGGAGACCTTTTCAGGAAATCCTTTTCGCTGCTCAGATGCTGATACAGATTTGACACCAGATTAAGTAGGTAGTATTGAGTATCATTGTCTGATAAAATGTAGGGCCCCAAACTGAACTTTTGCACTTGGCTACCACAAGGCAAACACCACCCCTGCAAGGGAGATTATAAAGTAGTTGGCAACAGCAAAAGTGCAAAAAAAAAGTCCAAAATCAATTGTGAAATAAGAGTTCATCAAAGTTTCAAAATATATTTGCTAGGCTTTTTAAATTCACATCCATCATTTTAGCAGCACACAGCAACCCTGGACCCTTGCTTTATATGGGTGATGTTAATGAACTGGAAATGATGAAAAACATGCCATCACTATGCCATTACCTCATTTCCATAGAACTTCCCAAAAATGTCAGATGCTTCCCACAAATGATGGAAATGATATTGGAAAACAGCACATGCGCAACAGTGGGTGGAGTTCCAGTAGCAGCACTGCCTGTTTTACTTTGCTACAATGGACAGCCAGGAGCAGAAAATCCAGGCTGTAGCATCTATAATACAAGATGAAATTACTAAGCACTTGAAAACACATGAGCCAATCCGGACCAGTGAGATTGCTTGACCAAATTTATAGAATTCTTTGAAGAAATAACAGAAGATAGATAAATGAAATGCAGTGGAAGTTGGTTATAAGCATTTGATGAAAGATTTATTGTAAATGTAACAACATATGGAATTAAGGGTTGTGTAGCCGCATAGATAGAGTGATGGATGGAGGCAGAAAGCAGACAGTAGAGATAAAAGGAAGTTTCTCAGAATAATCATAGAATGGTTACAGCACAGGAGGAGGCCATTCGGCCCATGGAGCCCGTGCCGGCTCTCTGCAAGAGCACTTCAGCTAGTCCCACTCCCCCACCCTTTCCCTGTAGCTCTGCAGTTTTTTTTTCCTTTAGGTACTTATCCAATTCCCTTTTGAATGCCATGATTGAATCTGCCTCCACCACCCTTTCAGGCAGTGCATTCCAGATCCTAACCACTCGCTGCGTAAAAAAGGTTTTCCTCATGTCGCCTTTGGTCCTTCTGCCAATCACCTTAAATCTGTGTCCTCTGGTTCTCAACCCTTCTGCCAATGGGAACAGTTTCTCTCTACTCTAAAACTAATGGTTTGGTTTGTGGTGTTCCACAGGTGTTTGTGTTATGGTCGATCTTATTTACTATATTCATAAAAGGCCTGGGGATTGAATTTCCACAGGAGTTCTTCTGATCGTCTGCCAGAACTACATTGGAAGATCCACAGAAACCCCGGAAACATGGCAAATGCAAACTTCAACCAAAGTCACAGTGGATGATCAAGAGAACCCCTGTGGAAATTCAACCCCTGGACTTGAGAATTCAGGGAACGATATCAACATTTGCACCAAATGGGGTTTGGCAAACTGTGACAAGGATTGTAAAAGACTGCAGTAGGATATACACAGGTTGTAGGATGGGCAGATAGGTGGTAAATGCAGTTCAATATACAGTGTATATAAATATGAAGCAATATATTTTGGAGATGAACAGGGAATAAAATGGTAAGATTTTAAATGGCGTGGAAGAGCAGATGTACCTTAATGGAAGCGCAGATAGATACGTCATAAAAAGGGCAAACAAAATCCTTGCTTTTGTGTATAGTCATAGTATACAAAAACAAGGTGGTTAGGTTGAACTTGTATAAAACTTTAGTTAGGCCATAGCTGGAGTATTGTGCACTATTTTTTAGCACCCCATTATAGGAAGGATATAAAAGTTGTGGAAAAGTTCACTAGGGTACTAGCAGAGAAGAAGGTTTACAATTATGAAAAGAGGCTTTCAAAGTTTGGGCTTTTATCACTAGAGCTGTAAAGGTTAATGGGTAACCTGATAGTTATCTTCAAGATTATGAAGGCTTATGATAAGGCAAATAGTGATCTTTTTTCACTGATCAGCAAGACAATAACAATAGGATCCAATTTTAATATGTCACAACAAGAATAGAAACATAGAAGATAGGAGCAGGAGTAGGCCATTCGGCCCTTCGAGCCTGCTCCGCCATTCAACGAGATCATGGCTGATCCTCCAAACCCTAGCACCCGGTCCCTACACCGACAGCCATCCCACCCAAGCCCTATCCCCGTAACCCCATGTATTTAATCCCCCCTAACACTAAGGGTCAATTTTTATCATGGCCAATCAACCTAACCCGCACATCTTTGGACTGTGGGAGGAAACCGGAGCACCCGGAGAAAACCCACGCAAACACGGGGAGAATGTGCAAACTCCACACAGACAGTCACCCGAGGCCGGATTTGAACCCGGGTCCCTGGCGCTGTGAGGCAACAGTGCTAACCACTATGCCACTGTGCTGAAAGGAGAGGGTGTTCTTCACAATTATGAAGTGTTATAAGGTAAATATTAATAGACTGCTTCCACTGGTCAACAAGACAGTAATAAGAGGACCTAAATTTCAAATTATCATTAAAAAATTAAAGGAGGTTAGAATTTGTTCCCCCCTCACCCTATTAGAGGGTGATTAGAATGTGGAATTCTCTGCCACAAAGCACAGTCCATAAATAATTTCAGAAGAGCATTAGTTATTTGCTTGAGAAAGAGGAATACTGAAGGGTAAGGTGTGGTAAACAGCAGAGTGGAGTTAGACTAGAAGGCTCGTGTGGAGAAAACACTGGCACAGATTTAATGGGATAAAAGGCCTGTTTCTGTGCAGTAACATTCTGCCACTATTCTTTAAGTGTCTGCATCCCTTTAAATTTCACCTGAATTGCAATTTTATGCTACCATCACTAAATTAGCTCCCTACACACCTATAAAGCTGTACCTAGAGCTATGAATAAGTTGGAAAAGTTAGGACTGTTCTCCTTGGAACAGAGAAGGTGACCTAATAGAGGTTTTCAAGGTGATGAGAGGTTTTGATAGAGTAAATAGGGAAAAATTATTCCCTCTGGTGAGTGGGTCAATAACTAGAGGTCATAGATTCAAAATCATTGGAAAAGGATCTAGAGGGGAGATGAGGAGAAATTTTTTGTTGCGATCTGGAATGTTCTACCTGTAAAAGTGGTGGAAGCTGATTCCATAAGTAATTTTAAAAGGGAGTTGGACAGGTACTTGAGGATGAAGAGCTTACAGGGTTTCGGATAAAAAGCGGGGATGTGGGTCTAAGCACGACTGCTCTTTCAAAGGGTCAGCACAGGCACGACAGACCGAATGGCCTTCTTCTGTGCTGTAAGTTTCTATGCTCGCGATTTTATCAGCGGTGTCGAGATGGTGGCGGGAGAGCTGATTTCCGGGTTCCAATCACGATCCTGGCTGCAGCCACACTGTCAAAGGGATTTTCCTTGATTGGCCTTGTTAAGCCCGCCATGCAGGTTTCCCGGCCAATTAACAGGAAGCGGGTCTGGTGACGTCATTTGATGATGCGTCATCAGTCGGTTTCCTGAAAGGGACCACAGCCACATTGAGTTTGACAATTGTTCTGTCAGTGTTTGACAGCATTGAGGTGCTGCAAACACTGACAAGCACTGTACAAAGGTGGACGCTTGCACCCAGGCTCTCAAATGACTCCCTCCATTTGTTTATGGAGGAAGTCACAGCACACAGGGAGGTTCTCTTCCCTTCCAAGGGCGGAAGAGACCTCCCCAGAACACCAACATAGGCTGGTTGCACATTGCACAGGAGGGCAAAAGCAGGGATGTCATCAGAGGTCCCTGGCTGCAGTGGCGCCAACCTTTCAATGATCTCAGTGGATCACAAAACATTACAGCAAAGCCACACTCAAACTCACCCTGCTGTGCCAGTCAACACATCCCCATCACTCTGATTTCCATACCCTTTTCCTGCACATCCTTAATCACACCAACTTACTTTGCACATCCACCCGACCCTCTCTATCTACTTTATCACTTCCCCATCTCACTAGCCACTCTTCACACTCATCCTCATCCCACTGCAAGCATACCAACTAACAACACACAAGGTTAGGCAATTGAGAGGTTTAGACAATGTCCATGTGAAGTTTCTGGTAATGTGTTGTCATACAGTGAAATCTATTTTTCCAACGCTGCCCCTTATTGGACAGATCTGTGCACACCTTGAGAAGTGTCTTACTGAGTTCCAGTAAATGTTGAGATACAACTTCTGCCACCGTCCCCCCCCACCCCCCGCGCTGTAGTGATGAGTGTGCAAGGAATGGTTTGGACATTAAAGGGATGCTTCACGGTGCTGGTGTGGGATGGTGTCAATCTGGCGTATCTTGTGGCAGCCAGGGTTAACAATGTCATGTGAAGTAAATCTGGTCATGGTGATGCCATCGCTGGCCTCCCGGGCAACAATGTTGTCAGGGGCTGATGCTCTGTGTCCTGTGCAGCATCTGGTGATAGCAGAGAATGTTGGTGATGTTGTTGGTGATGTTGGTGTGCCTGGTGATGTTGGTGTTGGGGCTAATCATGGAAGGATTCAGAGGACCGAGGTCTGATTTTTTTCAAGGGCATTACTTTGTTGCTGCAATAGATGTCAGCTGCAGGTGAGGTGACAGAAGCGATCTGTTAGTGGTGAGAGAGGTTGTTCCAATGAGGTGGCACTGGACATACAGTTGCCTCTAAACACTTGCAAGCTAAAGAAATCTCTATATGTATGACAAATTAAGTAACCAAAAGTTTCTGTGCTCTGAAACTGACCAGCTGCAACATGACATCCTTTACACCACTTCTGTAGCTGTCAGCTTATCAGAAACATCAGTGCAGACTCAACTCACGCCAGGGTGAGCTGGCGTGTTCCCCAAGCAGCGAGTAACCCGTGGGGGAGCATGAAAAATTGGAAGGAAGCCTCAAAATAGCATTAAATAGGCTCTTAACAAGCCAGTTAATTAGCTCAATTGTATCCCCCGCTGCTTGGTGTGGGGTCAGTTCTCCACTGACAGACCTGACACCTGGGAGATTCTTGTGGAGGCGAGTTGACCGTGGGTTTCTTATGATTCTATATCAATGAGCCTAATTATAAATGGGAGGAAATTCGGAACATGATCCCTAAAACACTGGTATAAAATCTCAGGATCCCATGTAAGAAAAGCTAAATTTGTAAAACGGTGACCCTGCAAATGGATACTGATATAAACTGAACACTGATCATACAGAAACAGGGTGAATGGTTTGACATGTTTATGTGACTAGGCTGACAAGACTAATATTTACTCCAATGGGGCACTGAACTTCAGGAATTCTGTGTTTGACAAACATAAGCACTCTGTGGAATATTAAAAATTTGTTGAACTAATTGTAGGTACAAATGTGAATTTGGATGAAAAGGTCAACCGGCTGCTGGAAAATGGCAAAGCTAACAGGAGAGCAACAAGCAACTGTTCCACAAAAATCCTTTTCCAGTCCATCAAAATAAAACAGTTGTCCAGATAAAAATTATGAGGAGGACATGCTGTTGCTTAAATACTAAGGCCTAGAAATTGGGTTGGTAGCGCCGGCGCTGAGCGCCTAAAGAGACCTAGAATTGGGGCGATGCCCTATGTTGGGGTGGACGCTATGAAGATAGCGACAACTCAGGTATTGACTATACATTTAGCGCCTGCGCTAAGTGTTTGCGCGCGCCCGCGAGCGCAAGCTGTTCATGACGTCATTTCAGTGTGCAACGCCTTCTAGGGGCGCCTGAGCGCATATTGGGTGGCGCCCAGAGCCTTAGCGCCCAGCGCTATTAGTGACAGTTCGAGGGAGGGCTAACAGGCCCTTCTCGGAGTAGGGGGGCACTATTTAAAGGGGACAGCTTTAGTGCAGAATCTTCTGCCGCTTGGCCTGCTCATTGCGATCGTTGCTAGAGAGAATTGGCGAGCTAATGTGGAGCTGAGTTCTGGGAATTTAGCTTTACAGTACTTGGGACCTTCAAACCTGTCCGAAGCACTTGCAGCACTACACCTAAAAGCCTTTTGACCAACTGGCATCGGAATGAGAGCTTGTTTGGAGGGCGACGGCCTCATCGCCCAACACTGTGAAGGGGCAGAGAGACGGCGGGAGAGAGGGCCGGGATTGGCCAGAAGGAGGAGGGGCAATGGAGGTCGGCCAATCCGACGGGAAGCTGCGAGGGTCTTTAGGCAGCAGGTGACAAGCCTTGACATGTCGGAGGAGCAGTGTTTGGGAAGGCTCCGATTCTGGAGGGACATTGTTACTGATCTGTGCCACCTGCTTGGTCAGGATCTGCAGCCGCGTGAATGCTGCAGAACCTCTCTGTCCGTGATGGCTAAACTGACTGATGGCCTCCATTTTTATGCCAACAGATCCTTTCAGTCAGCCATTGGGGACATTGCGACTGTCGCTCAGGTTGCAGTCCACTGTTGCATCCGGCAAGTTACAGATGCCCTTTATAGGCGAAGGCGTCAATTCATTACCTTCCCTCGGACCCTGCACAAGCAGGCGGAGGGCGCGCAGGGTGTCGCTTCTATTGCGGACTTCCCCATGGTGCAGGGGGCGAGTGACAGCACATACGTGGCTTTGAGGGCCCCATGCCATCATCCTTAGGACTTCCGCAACCGCAAGCGGTTCCACTCCCTCAACATGCAGCTGGTCTGTGACCACCGCCAAATCATCATGGCAGTCACCGCGCATTTCCCAGGGTGCAGCCACGATGCCTTTATCCTGCGGTTGACCTCAGTTTGTGACCGTTTTGAGGGGCTGCCTCGAAGACGAGGCTGGCTTACTGGGGACAAGGGCTATCCTTTCTGGCCATGGCTGATGACAACACTCCGTGTGGCCGACACCCCAGCAGAAGAGCTGATCAGCAGCGGCCATCAGGCGACCAGGCACAGTAAACAGCACACTATTGGTGTTGTCAAAAAGCGTTTCCAATGTCTGGGAGATTCGGGGGGATCCCTGCAGTACTCGCCGCAGCAAGTGGGACACATCGTCGTCGTCTGCTGCATGCTCCACAACTTGGCGAATTGACGCACCCAGCCAATTCCAGCTGTCCCTCAACGACCAGCAGAGCAGGCGGAGGAGGAGGAGTATGAGGAGGAGGAGGAGGAGGAAGAGCAGGCGGAGGAGGAGGAGGAGGAGGAAGAGCAGGCGGAAGAGGAGGAGGAGGAGGAGGAGGAGGAGGAGGAGGAGGAGGAAGAGCAGGCGGAGGAGGAGGAGGAGGAGGAGGAAGATGGAAGGGCTGCTGAAAGTGGAAGGGCCATACGTCAGAGGCTCATCTGGACTCGTGTCGAGACCCCTGTGGCGGAATGATGAGAGTCTTAACTCATGCGCACTTTGGATGTTTGAGGGCCTCTGAATGCCAGCATCACTGAAACTAGTCACATGCACCATGCCACATTGAAACTTCTGTTTATTGGCACAAAAGTCTTTCATTACAGCTAAACAACGTAATGTCAACAGAAACCATAACTTTCAAAATAACTGTGAACTGTTCGGCCAAGCCGCAAAACTCAACAAACCTTCTGCAAATATAACAACAGGTGAGGGTGTCCTTGAATTTGGACAAACAAACGTCTCAGCACCTCCCTCTACAACTGGCCCCTTGAGGGAGAACGACTTCTCTTTCGCGCCCGGCCACTTCCCTCCCTGCTGCTCCTACGTAATTGGACCCCAGTGGCGGCCTCAAGGCTGGGGGACGCCTGCTGACTGCCTGGAAGCACAGAAGCCCCTGAGGGACGGCCTGGCCAACCTCTGAGCTAGGAGGGTGCGGACGCAGGATGCTTGATGTGACCATGGCTGGAAGCAGTGTGGCCTGCAGGTGGTGGCAGCTGCAATGCAGGCGTCCCAGCGCTGGCATGTGCAATGGTCTCCTGCCGAGAGAGGACACCTGCACCATGGTCGGACGACACACTGGCTATCTGAGGGGAGCGGCTCGGCTCATCCGCCACAATCGCATGCTCCACTGATTCCTGGCCTTGTATGGGACTGGAAGGGCCCGGGGTGATCCTAACTGATGCAGAGAGGGTGGCTACAGTGAGAGGTCGCGTTGCGTCAATCTGGCTGTGGAGGAGCCCAGCAAGTGACTGCGTGGCAACAGTGAGGACCTGTGTGCCAGGTGCCAGTGCTTCGGAGAAGGCCTGGACAGTTCTTCCCATTGCTTCGGACAAGGCAGGTGCCGACCGCTCCACTGCCTCGGACAAGCCCTGCACAGACCTTTCCAGGGATTGTCCGAAGCCCTGAACAGTCCTTTCCATAGCCGACTCAAAGCCGTGGACAGTCCTCTCCATTGTTGGGCCGAAGCCCTGGATAGTCCTGTCCATTGTTGCCCCGAAGCCCTGGATAGACCTGTCCATTGTTGCCTCGAACACCTGGAGAGTCCTGTCCATTGTTGCCCCAAAGCCCTGGAGAGTCCTCGCCATTGTTGCCCCGAAGTCCAACATACTCTTAGCCAATGAATCTATTGACTCAGGCATCTTCTCGACTGCAGCCATCAGCTCCATGTGTCTGACCCGGGCCTGTTTGCTCATCTCAGCCAGGCGACGCACCTCATCTGCACTCTGTGCAGCAGTCATCACGACCTGCCTTGCCCTCCGGGGAGACGGTGGCCGAACTTGCCTATCCCCCGTGCGTTGCTGCATGCCGCTTGGTCCGGCAACTGGTTCATCCTCAGAGCCCCCCCCCCTCCCCTCCAGGGGACTACTATCCCCAGTCTGTAGATGTGTCAGCTCCCCGGATTCTGTAACGGCTGGTCCGGATTCCTCCTGGCCCTCGCCTCCGGTGGCACTGGCACTGGCAGCTTCAGCGCGTTGAGCCCGAGTTGGTGCTGCTTCATCTGAAAGTGGGAGGTGGAAGAGTGGCTTTAGCAAAAGGACAGCTTTGCTGAAAGGCATGCCAGATTGTGGCAAGGCTCTGACATGGCTGCACACTGAGGATGCATGCTGGCGGGGGGACCAAGTGAAAGGCAACAGGTGAGAGTCTTACCCTCGCTGTCGGTAATGGGGTCGGCAGATGCAGTGGTCACAGGACCAGACAGACGTCCTCCAAGTATCTGGTGCACTCTCTCCTCCAGATCTGTGAGAGTGACCACTTGTGGAGGTCCGCCACCGGTTCGCCGCTGCTCCTTTCGGATCATCGCCAGCTTGGACTGCAGGGGAAAGAAGGGGAAGTTCTGTAACATGAGGCCTTGAGACATCATCGCATGCCCCCCATGGTGCAAGAGCCCTTACATGAGGCCTTGAGACATCATCGCATGCCCCCCATGGTGCAAGAGCCCTTACATGAGGCCTTGAGACATCTGTCCATGTGTGTGCCCAGAAAGGGCCATGGGTGCATGCTGACAGATGGCCATTGGGGCATCATTGCAGCAGGGTGCCCGAAGTCCGCTGCAGATGGAGGGAATCAGAAGATTGCTAAACCATCACTCACCCTAACGATCCGTGTGAGGTCGTTGAATTTCTTCCTGCACTGAACAGGGGTCCTGGTCGCCATGCTGCTGGAGTTGACCCTCACAGCAACCTCCCTCCAAGATCGTCGGTAAGCCTTCTGATTCGGCCTCTTGCCATTATCCGGATACAGGACCTCTCGATGGCGTTCAACTGCAGCCACCAAGTGGTCCAGAGCCTCAGTGCTGAAGCGCTCTGCTCTCTGTCTAACCTTCTCCATGCTGAACAAGTTTGTAACGCCAGACAAGGGTGAGCACCGAATCTGAGGCCTACAGGGCGTTGGGTGTTGAAGCTCAGGCTGACTGACCCACCCCTTTAAGAGCCGGCCGGCGCCTGGAGGTCTCATGGTTTCCCGTAATTGAGATCACCTGCGCTGTGCCCGTCCGCGTCGATATTGAGTAGCGCCTGAACTTTTGTGCCTTAAGAGCACCGTGCAACGGCTGAATTAGCACCTCAATCCCCTTTGGGGGCGATGCAACCCAATATCTCGCCAGGCAGCGATAACTTTCGTCTGGCTATAAACTCAGCGCTCCGCCAGTTCTAACGCCTCAAGCGAGGCTATACCCAATTTCTAGGCCTAAGTGTGTAAGGTTGCAATGACTTACAACTGATGATGTAGTAATGAGCCTTCTGGGTTAAATTCTACCCAATACTCAGTATACTGTATGATGCTAATGTATGTATGCTTTATGTGGTCATCTGAAATTCCTATTTGCTATTTTAGTGGAGGTATTGACTGATTTAAAATAAACAGGTTAAAGTCTCTGCCAACATAGCAGATAAAAAGTGTTATTCTGCTAGCATCCCACTGCATAATTTCAAGGCCTTAGTGACATGATCAAATGGATCACATGTCTGAAAAGCCCTTGGTGTAGTTAACAAAATAAAATTACTCACTTGTTCTGCGTCTTAGGTAGCCATCTCCACCTGAAAGGATGGCAGATTAACTTTATAACATGGATATTTATTACTCAGTTTGGTGCCACCTAATAAAATCAACTAATTCATCCCCCAAGCTTTTTTTTACAGATCTGCCGAAGTTCACTCATTTTAATTGAAAAATGAGAGATCTTTCAATGTATCTCATTCTAAAAAGTAAACACTGTATGATATGGATTTGAATTTGCCACTCCCTTCTTGATCATAAATTTCATTCCTAATATTTCCCTGACATCGACAGTTCTGAGTCACTAAAGGACACAATATATCAGCATAGTTGCAGACCCACTAAGAAACAATAAATCTATAACTATTGTTTTGACTCAGATTGTACTGCAGACATGATTGATGGCTGCAAAGATGGCCCCAGGTTGACAAGTAAATAGTTTATGCAGTGTTCTAAATGGTGGTGGAAAAGTGGGAGTGGACTGTGAATTCTTTGAGATGACATGATTTACTGCTCAGAGTACAATGTGTGATACACAGGCTGTAACAGGGATGTAGCTGGATAATATTGACTTTGGGGGAAAAAATGAAAACCTAAATTAGTCAAGTGTATTAAAATTAAAATTAAATGATTGGGGCATCAAAATTATTTTCATATGTCAATTCTCAATATTGCACTCTTATTCATGCCAGCTGCGTCTATTTGACACAGAAAGAGGAAATTTTAACTTCCTCTGCCTGGCAGAAACTGGGCAGAACAGAAGTTAACATCCAAGCGGTGGTCTTGGGACTTTTCTGCCCCACAGCCATTTTAACACTGGGGATGGGTGGGGTGGCGGGGCAGGCGGGGGCGGTGGTGCAGCGCTGAGCTGCCGTCTGACTCAGGCAGGAGCCTCATGAATACATGTTAACCGAGGTCTGTGATGCCATTAGGACCCCAATGCAATGTTAGCTGAGCGGAGCGTCTGCTGCGGATGTGCTGCTCAATAAAACCTGGCAGACACCCAGTGGAGGAGCAGGAATGCTCTGGGCACCACAAGAAAAGTTTGGGTTGCTTTTATCCTGGGCTCCCCCTCCTTTCCGACCAGCAAAACCCTTGCAAACAACTTCTTCCCCTCCTGCGACGCACCTGACTGCCAGCCTGGGGGCCTTCGGACTGTCTAGTCTTCGCAGGCTCAAAGCCAGCAAGCTGACTTTGGACACCCATTTCGAGCGAGCATCTGGCTCTTGCCCCGAGTTAAAATCCGAGCTTTAGTCACTGGTATAATGCAGGGAAATGCAGCAACTAATTTGCACACAGCATGGTCCCACGAACAGCCATGGGCCAGAAATTCGGGTCCCCACGGGTGAGTACGCGCTGGGTACTCACGCGTAGGGCCAACGAAAGTGCCGGTTTTGTGCATGCACTGCGCATGCGCGGGAAACCAGAACTTCCGTTCCGTTGAAGGGAGGGGTTCACAGGTCGAACGCGTGCGCCAGAGAGGCAGCGCGTACGCCTGGAACATCCGGTTTTTTTACAGGTTTCTCCGGGAGGGTAAGTCTCCAGGAGTTACACTTTTAAAAAGCAGTCGCAAGGCCTGCTTTTAACAAGGTAAATAGTGAATTAAGTAAAATTAAAACATTTTTTCCACAGGTTTATTATTTTTAAATACTTTAAAGAAAGTTAAGTTTATTTTTAGCCCCATTAAAAACTGTAATTAATTTTTTCAAAAATTTAAATTATTGTTTAAAATAGTTATTTTATGTAATTTATAGTTATTTTAAAAATGTGATGTTTTAAAAAAATTTATTTGAAGTTTTAGTTAGGTTTTGGGGCCGATCTCTATTCATAGATTTGACAGGTCTTCCTGTCAAATCTATGAATAGAGATTCCCTGCTACGATTGGCTCTCCATGGCCCACGTGATCCCAGGGGACACTTCGAACTAACTGCGCCCCCGGGATACGCAAGCACTGCGCGCCGGCAGTTGGAGCAGGCCCAGGATCGGAATCTCACGCGGGCCCACAGCACAACGGCCGACGCACTAGGTAAGTGCAGGTCGGGGGCTTGCACCCGCGGGAAGACTCCGACCCAAATTTCTGGCCCATTGAGATAAATGCCAAGATAAACTGTTTTAGTGATGTTTGTTGAGGGCCAAATATTAGCTAGGACACCAATTGGGCCCAGTACTTCGGGTCTCCATGGGTGAGTACGTACGGGGTACTCACCCGTAGGCCCAATGGAAGTGCCGGTTTCCTGCATGCACTGCGCATGCGTGGGAAACCGGCACTTCCGTTCCCCTGAAAGCAGGGGTTAAGAGGTGGAATGCGTGCGCAGGAGAGGCTGCGCGTGCGCATCGAACTTACGTTTGTTTTGCAGGTTTTCCCGGGAGGATAAGTCTCCAGGAGTTAGACTTTTAAAAAGCAGTCTTAAGGCCTGCTTTTTACAAGGTAAGTGGTGAATTAATTAAAATCAAAACATTTTTTCTGCAGGTTTATTATTTTTAAATAATTTAAAGAAAGGTAAGTTTATTTTTAGCCCCGTTAGAAAATAAAATTATTTTTTTCAAAAATTTAAATTATCGTTTAAAATAGTTATTTCATGTAATTTATAGTTTATTTAAAAAATGTGATAAAAAAAAAATTATTTGAAGATTTAGTGATGTTTTGGGGCCCTTCCTGTCAAACTTATGAATGAAGCATTCCCTGCTCCGATTGGCTCTCCATGGCCCATGTGATCCCAGGGGACGCATCGAACTAACTGCGCCCCTGGGATACACAAGCACTGCGTGCCGGCAGTTGGAGCAGGCCCAGGATCGGAATCCCACGCGGGCCCACAGCACAACAGCCGGCGCGGTAGGTAAGTGCAGGTCGGGGGCTTGCACCCGCGGGAAGCCTCCAACCCGAATTTCTGGGCCTCCGAGAACTTCCCAGCTCTTTGAATAGTGCCATGGAATCTTTTACGTTCACCTGAGAGGGCAGATGGGGCCTCAGTTTCACATCTTATCCGAAAAGTTGCACTTCCCTCAGTACTGCACTGAAATGTCAGCCTAAATTATGTGCACAAGTCTCTGGAGTGGAGCTTGAACTTTTGAACCCATGGAGGCGAGAATGCTACCACTGAGCCATAGCAGACACTTTCATTACACAAACATTGACATTGACATTACTGTCTCTTAATATCAGTCAGTCTGCAGCACGGCATTAATACTACAGTCTTAGTTGCACAAAAATTCACATCAAAAACCATCGAGCTCTGAGCAAGTATACAGACTGGAAGATTATCACTGACACCACAGTAGAATAAAGTCCAAAGAATGAGATTTCACTTAAGATGCTGATGGTAAGAGCATTTGAGAATAATACGTTAGCAACCTTATGTTAGAACTCTATTAATGGAAACTGATAGGTCTTGGCTGTGGTGCAATGAAACATTTTAAAAAATTGTTCTAATTAAAGTGAAGGATATTAGTGCTTAGAAATGTAAATTCCTATTTCAGGTACCCAGGCTGAGATTTTCTGGGGGCTCAGCAGGCACGATCGGTGGCGGGTCGGGTGGGAAAGTGTTTTTTTTCCCCAGCGGGTCGGGACCCCACTCTGAACCCGCCGCCACTGCCTTTACCAAATGTAAGCGCTGAGCAGACCCGACACGCAGCAGCGGGGGAGCCACTTTAAATCATTAGTGGCTTGTTTACAGCCACTTAACAATGGTTTAAACTGACCTTTTGAATTTGACAGCTCGCACATGGGTTTTACGCTGTTGCTAGACCACGACTATGAAACTGAGGCAGGAGGTCAGTGGGCAGTGAATCAGCTGATGAGTTGACAGCTTCAAATGTCAAGTAAAAGCTCCCACATTATAGAGATATCTTCCCTCAGCCACAAGCTCTTCCTCACTGCATTTCTACAACAGATTCAGGATGCTGCAAGTCTTTACATAAGTCTCCATCCAGTCTGATCTCATTACCTCTTTCAGCATTGGCCGATCATTTCTGTCATCTCTACTTCACCTGCCATCTAGTCCATCAGCATGGGTGCCAGTTATACTCTCTCACCTTGGTCCTCAGAATCCCACCACAATCAGCCCCAACACCAACATCACCAGGCGCACCAACAACAACCCCACCAACCTTCTCCTCAATCAACTGATGTTGCACAGGACAGAGGGCATCAGCACCCTACCATATTGCTGCCTGGGGGGCCAGGAATGGCCTCACAGTGGCCAGATTTACTTCACTTGATGCTGTACACCCTAGCTGTCACATGATGCGCCAGGTTGGCACCACCCCACACCAACACCATAAAGCATCCCTACAATGCCCAAGCCATTCCTTTTACACTCATCTCCATTGCGGGGGGTACCGTTATGTCTCACCATTCACTGCAACTCACTAAGTCACTTCCAAAGGCGCACACAAATCTGTCCAAGATCTCAAAGTGTTGAAAATAAAGGTTTCAATGTTTGACACCACATTAACAGAAACTTCACATGGACATTGACGTAAGAAAACTACTAGGCACTTGGTCTAAGCATTAAACAAAGCTTTAATCAACTGTTTTACAACATGGAGATCTAGTTGTGTCCTTCACTAGTTCCTGTTAAAGAATGTCCTGAGCAAGCTGGGCCCATGCCCGAGTATTTATACTCTCCCTGGACAGCGCCACCAGTAGGCCACCCAGTATTGTTTCATAAGTCATTTCCACATGAATGACAAGATTCATGTCATTCTTCACGCCTGAAGGATTGGTAGTCCGGCGACTTCCTTCTATCGGATTAAACGGACTACGAATAGCCGCAGTCGTTTGGATCCCCATTTGTGCCCGGAAGACACGTCTCGTCGGACCGTGTCTTGGTCCCTGGGTCGCTTGGTTCATACCAGCGGGCTGGGGAGATCGTGACTCTGGGTGCGGGCCCCCACAGGTGCAGAGCTGGCTTCATCCTGCTCAGTAGTCGGTGATTGACCGGCGTCCTGGCTTCAGGTGGTCATCCGGGGAGCGCTCTGTTCCCTGGGTCGATCCGGCGGAGTAGCTGGCAGATCCCTTGACGTCCCGGGTAGGGCGTCATCCTCGGAGGAGCGCAGAGTATCGGCGTCGTTAATATGGATCCCACTATCGATTGGGTCCGTGGGACCGGTTGGGCAGGGAGCCAGATCCCGAAGTGAAACTGTGGACTCCCGGCCATCAGGGTACCGCACATACGCGTATGTAGGATTGACATCCGTTAGTTCCACTTCGGCGATGAGGGGATCACTCTTGGAGGATCGGATGAATCTTCGGAGCAGCACAAGGCCAGGAGCTGCCAACCATGATGGTAGGGACGTCCCATGAGTAGAGCGACGCTGGAACCCGAAGAATCATTCGTGAGGAGTAACATTGGTGGATGTAGAAAGGAGAGACCTGATGGAATGCAACACGTCAGGGAGCATAGTTTCCCACTGCTGGTCTGATAGGTTGTGTGACCTCAGTGCAAGAAGAACAGTGTTCCAAATGATAGCGTTGTATCTCTCAACCTGTCCGTTTCCAATAGGATGATACTGTGTCATTTTACTTGTGGCGATTCCCCGTTGGGAAAGATAACTTTTGGGTTCGCTTGACATGAAGGAGGGACCCCGATCAGAGTGGATGAAATTGGCCATACCGCAAAGGGAAAAGACCTGATCGAGGCATTTGATCACTGTGGAAGTAAGCATATTGAGACAGGGGAAAGCAAAGGGAAAGCATGAATACTCGTCCACCATAGTAAGCAAGTAGGTGTTTCGCGTTGAGGAAGGCACTGGCCCTTTAAAGTCAATGCTGAGTCACTGCATAGGCTGTGTAGCGTGTATGAGCGAGCCAACCGACGGACGGAAGAATTGCGGTTTTAATTCCGTGCAAATTCTACAAGTGGAGCATGTTCTTATCACATCTTCCGTAGAAAATGGGAGATTTTTGGATCACACAAAGTGTAACATACGGGTAATGCCAGGATGGCATAAGTCAGTATGAAGAGCCGCAAGAGTCGAAGTTGACATGGAAGAGCAGAATGCACGTGTGAGGGTATCCGGGGCCACATTATCTTTGTTGGGTCGATAATGTATGGTGTAGCCAAAGGCGGCCAATTCCATTCTCCAGAGCAGTATCTTGTTATTCTTGATCTTAGTGCGTTTCCGGTTATCCAGCACAAAGGCCATGGAGCGCTGATCAGTTATAAGCGTGAAATGGCGACGAGCGAGAAAATGACTCCATTTACGTACTGCTTCGATGATAGCCGTAGCCTCCTTCTCGACAGGAGGATAATGGAGCTCGCTACCCTGCAACGTTCTGGACAGAAATGCAACGGGTCGACCACCTTGATTCAAGGTAGCCGAGATCGCCACCTCCGATGCATCGCACTCGACCACGAAAGGAAGATTTTCATCGAAGGAACGAAGCGTGGCTTTTTCCAGTTGTTGCTTGAGGAGGTCGAAAGCTGAAATAGCCATTGGTTCCAACGGAAATGACCGCGTGAAGCAGGGGCTGGATCTTGTCGGAAAAGTGAGGTATCCACTTCGCATAATAGGCGAACATGCCGAGGGTCTGACGAAGAGAGCCGAGATTCATAGGGGCACCACCAGCAGGCCGCCCAGTATTATTTCATAAGTCATTTCCACATGAATGACAAGATTCATGTCAGACATTGCATAAAACACCCAAGTACCTACCCTTGTGTGTTGCTGTTGGTATGATTGGACTAGGATGAGAGTGAGTGTGAGGGCTTGCTAGTGAGATATAGGGCTGGATTTTCATTCAGAAGTCGGGAAGGAGGCGGGACTACAACTTTCGGGTTATAGTCCCGCCTCCATTGAGATGCGGCCAATCCACGCAATTTTCACTTGATTGACCTTGTTGACTGAAATTTCATCTGTCAAGACGTGTTGACAGATGAAATATCAGTGTTTCACAGCTGTTTGAAGCTGTCAAACACTGACAGTCTTACTTCTAACCTGAGTCCTTCTACACAGACTCAGTTAGAAATCTCACCGGCACTGAAAGCTGCAGGCTGTCACTTTTGACAGCTCGCGGCCATTCTGCTTTCTGTGCTGGCTGAAGCCTAGAGGAAGGAAGGCTGTAAAGGTAAGTACAGGTAATTTAAACTTCTTTACACACTTTAGACACACCAAACACACTTCCCTTTGCACTCATACACCCATTACTCACCTGAACACTGACATCTCGACCCCTCCAAGTCCTTCAACCTGACGGCCCGGCTCCTCTAACCTGGCGTGGTTTGGAGCTGTCAGGAATCCCACACGACAACCTTCAAAATAGGGATTAGGCTAAAAACTGCCTGTTAACTACCTGTTAACTACCTGTTAACAGGCAGTTATTGGCACTAATCCCTTCCCGCCTCGGGTCGGTGATGTAGTGTATGTATCTTTAAGAGCCCCTGTGTACTGTAATACCGGTAGTGACCACTCGGGTATATAAGCTTGTATAGCGTCTTGTATCTTTTAGTTCCCCTCCAGACTTTGTCCAGTAAACACCTGTTAAACCAACTCCTGCATTCCGTGTCTCCATTAACACACAGATACAACAGTGGCGACGAATTGGAAATGGACTTACCTGCAATTCGGCAGCACCTCAAGGAGATCGATTCCTCAGATGAAGGTCGAAGAAAAAAAAACTGTGGTATCACCAGCTAGCCGGGCTGGTGGCAGGTACTGCACTAATCCTTCCTGGGCGGCGGGCTGGGGCTCAATCGGGTGGCTCTGCAGCAGGGCCGAGCAGCGAGTCGGAAGGCGGAGGCAAACAGAGATGGAGGGTGGAGCACTCGGGAGACGGTCGGCGCTGCAAAGCAGGTCGGCGTTCGGACCAAGCAGAGGGAGGGAAAAGTCCCAGAGAGTCCGGCGGGAACAAGTCTCCAACTATTAAAAATATCTGTGTAAATAAAAACCGCGGAGAACAGCGTTGTCAGCAGCGGCAGCGGTGGGAAAGCGCAGGAGACGCCATTTTTTCTCGGCAGGGAAGAAAGGAAAGCGCAGGAGGCGCCATTTTTGATTTTCAGGATGCCTAAGACTGGCAATATTACTGCTTTCGATAGTGATAAAGAGGATTGGACCACATATGTGGAAAGAGTGGAGGTATATTGCACAGCGAATGAAGTAGAGGATGATAAAAAGGCATCGGTACTTCTAAATCTGATGGGCGCAAGGACATACGGGCTGTTACGAAACTTAATCGCTCCAGCCAAGCCGATGGACAAGAATTTTAAGGAGATTGTTGATACCCTACAGGAGCACTTAAACCCAACACCGCTGCTGATAGCGGAACGATTCAAATTCTTCAGGAGGAATCAGCACAAGAATGAAAGTAACGCTGCTTATCTCACCGAATTAAGAAAGCTGTCAAAGCACTGCCAATTCGGGGAAGGACTGGCAGATTCTCTATGAGACAAATTCGTCTGCGGTCTCCTAAGTGAAGGAACACAGAAAAGGCTACTTTCTGAGAAAGATTTGACACTGGACAAGGCTTTCAGTGTGGCTGTATCATACGAAGCAGCAGCAAGAGGAGCTGCAGAGATACAGCAAAAGCCACAGGATTTCGGCACCCATGAAATGACACGGGGTTTCGAGAGATGTTATCGCTGCGGCAGATCCACCCATGACCAGAGGGACTGCTGGTTCAAGGACAAAGCATGCAGGCAATGCGGAAAGATTGGACACATTGCACGTGTATGCCGATCTGGAAACAAAAAATCCACTGACAGAAAGAAAATCAATAAGGAAAAGTACAGAAAGGTACAAATGATGACGGACAGTAGCTCCGAAGACCAGAAGAGTGATAGCGACTCCGGAAACACGAGACTAAGCTGTTTCAAATTACATAATGTAATTGCCAAAGAAGATTACCAGACCATTTGGGTTACCCTCACGATAGCGGGGTCCCCAGTTAAAATGGAGCTAGATGCAGGATCAGCTCTGACCATCATAAGTCGACGGGATTACGAGCGGCTATTTCCGCAAATACCTTTGAAAGACACATCCATTATCTTGAAGACATATACGGGGCAGAAAGTATACCCCAGAGGGAAAATAAGGGTGCCTGTTGTATACAACGGCAAGGAAATACAGAAGTTGTATTTATACGTTCTGCAAGATGGTGGTCCACCGTTGTTGGGACGTGAATGGATCAGGAAGATACGTTTAGACTGGCACTCCATTCAGGCACTGACGGTGACCAGTAAGAAAGAAAATGATGATGACGTCATACCTGAACGATTAAAAGACATCTTGGCTAACGCCAAAGCAGTGTTTCAACAGGAACTAGGAACCTTGAAAGGCGTCACCGCCTCAATAAAAGTGGAAGATGCGGCAATTCCCAAGCTTTTTAAGGCAAGGCCGGTGCCATACGCAATTCGTCCAGCAGTCGAGGCAGAGCTGGAGAATTTGGAAAAAGCAGGCGTGTTATCCAAGGTAGATTGGAGCAAGTGGGCAACACCCATCGTCCCGGTCATGAAGAAAACGTTGAATAATGATAAATCTGAAGAACAGAGAAAAATTCGCATCTGTGGGGACTTCAAGGTGACTGTAAACCGATCCTTCACACAATACAGTATCCTCTTCCGAGGATAGAAGATATTTTCGCCTCACTATCCGGAGGGAAACGTTTCACCAAAATTGACTTGGCACAGGCATATCTACAGATGGAGGTTGAGGAGGCCTCTAAAAAGTATCTCACGATAAACACACACAAAGGCCTGTACCAGTACAATCGAGTAGCATCAGCTCCAGCTATCTGGCAAAGAGCTATGGAGCAAGTCCTGCAAGGGATTCCGGGGACTCAATGCTACCTAGACGACATCCTTGTAACAGGAGAAAACGACAACGAGCACCTTGCCAATTTGGAGCAGGTGCTCACTAGGCTGAGAGAACAGGGCCTACGAGCAAATTGCCCCACGTGCGAATTTTTCCAGAAACAAATATCATATTGTGGCCATATAATTAACGAAGAAGGGTTGCATAAGTCACCTGAAAATATTGAAGCGGTCATAAAAGCCCCAGCACCTGAAAATGCCTCACAATTAAAGTCGTTCCTAGGATTGATAAATTACTATCATAAATTTTTACCGAACTTGTCAACTGTTCTGCACCCTCTTAACGCACTGCTACAAACGGGAGTAGTTTGGAAATGGAGCGAAGACTGTAAACGTGCCTTCCATAAATGCAAAGGCTTGATCACGTCCAAGGAAGTGTTGGCTCATTACAACCCATCACTGCCAATCAGACTGGCGTGCGATGCATCCCCTTACGGCGTAGGAGCGGTATTATCGCATAGATTCCCTGATGGCTCGGAGCGGCCGATAGCTTTTGTGTCACGCTCATTGAACTCAGCTGAGCGTAACTATGCCCAGATCGACAGGGAAGCACTCAGCCTGGTGTGGGGAGTGAAGAAATTCAACCATTACCTACACGGACAAAAATTTACCTTGTTGACTGACCATCAACCCCTCGCCTCCATATTCAACCCTAAAAAGGGCGTTCCCATTATGACAGCGCAAAGGCTACAGAGGTGGTCCCTTTTCCTAGGGGCACACCAATATGACATAGAATTCAAAGGATCAAAACAGCATGGGAATGCTGACGGTTTATCGCGCCTACCGTTGCCAACGGTAGAAGAGGCGCCTACAGTGGACCCAGTGGAGATGTTCCACTCAACCATAGTGGAATGTCTACCAGTAACAAATTCTACCATTGAAAAGGAAACGAGAAATGACCTGACTCTCTCACGAGTCTACGATTTAACGGTGAAGGGATGGCCAGCACATGGCGAACCACTGTTGCCAGCATTCTCGCAAAGAAGAGAACAGCTGTCAGTGTGCCGAGGAACCTTGATGTGTGGATCCAGAGTGGTGATTCCACCCAAACTCCAGGATAAAGTGCTAAAGGAGCTTCACGAGGGGCATCTGGGTGGAGTGAAAATGAAGAACCTAGCCAGAGCGTTTGTGTGGTGGCCAGGTATCGATGGAGACATCGAAGAAATGACCAAGAGCTGTCTAGGATGCCAGAAGGTCCAAAACGCCCCACCACAAGCCCCTCTACATCCATGGGAGTGGCCTTCATCTCCATGGCAAAGGGTACATATCGACTTTGCTGGTCCATTTATGGACTCAATGTTCTTAATTGCGGTTGATGCACACTCCAAGTGGCTGGAGGTAATAAAGATGTCCTCCACCACCACGGAAAAAACCATCACAGTATTAAGGACCATATTTGCCAGGAATGGGCTGCCTGAACAGATCTGTTCTGATAATGGACTGCAATTTGTGTCCGAAGAATTCAGGAAGTTCTTAAAAAACAATGGGGTTAAGCACTACACGTCCGCCCCATACCATCCCGCCATCAATGGATTAGCTGAAAGGTTTGTCCAGACCTTCAAGAAGGCCATAAAGGCCATGGGTAATGAAGACATAAATCTACAACATAAGGTAGATAACTTCTTGTTTGCGTACAGGAATGCAACACATGTGGTTACAAACCAAACTCCCGCCATGATGTTTTTCAGTAGAAGACTAAGATGCCGGCTGGATTTGATCAAGCCAAACATCAGAAGGGATGTAGAGAACCGGCAATTTCAAGGCATGAATGAAAGGCCAACTAGAACCTTCCAGATAGGTCAACAAGCTTTGGCCCGGGACTACCGTACCGAGAAATGGCAGCCTGGAACTATTTGCACACGACTAGGACCGCTGATGTATACCGTGGACATTGGTGAAAGCATAATAAGGCGCCATGCTGACCAGATCATAGAGTCATCCGAAAAGGGACAACCTACACCACAACTCTATACGCCTAATGATGAAGCAGAGATACCCATAGTATCTACCTCCGATCCAGTGATACTGGAACCAGATGAACCCGACACTGGCATTCAAGCCGAATCGACCTTGCCAAAAGAACCTACTACACCACCGAAAACTACTACACCACCGAGGCGTTATCCGGACCGAGTCAGGAAGCCTCCAGAGAGACTGACTTATAATTGATTAACTGCAGCAAATGTGTAGATTATTGTTCTTGTAAACATGTTAATTAATGATTACTTAAAATGTTATGTACTAATTATCTAAAAGGGGAGGAATTGTAGTGTATGGGCGGGATGGTGTCGGGACTCCTGAATTCGGGATTTTAGCCCCCCGCACGCCTAAAAGCCCGCCTCATGGCACACTGAAAATTGACCCCATAATGTAGATAGAGAGGGATGAGTGGAGGTGCAAGGTAAGTTGGTGTGAGTAAGGATGTGCAGGAGTAGGGTAGGGAAGGCAGAGTGATGGGGATCTGATGTGCAACCAGGCTGTGTTGGTCTCCTGGGGAGGTCTCTTCCACCCATTGGAAGCGAAGAGAACCTCACTGCGTGCTGTGACTCCCTCCTAAGCATATGGAGGGAGTCATGGGAGAGCCTGGGTGCAACCCTACACCTCTGTACAGTGCTTGTCAGTGTTTGCTGTACCTCAATGCTGTAGAACACTGACAGCACAAATGTCAAAATTATGTTGGCCATGGTCCCTTTAAGGTCACTTGTACTTCTTGCAATCTAGTATACTGTATTCGCTGCTCACGATGCGGTCTCTACATTGGGGAGACCAAACGCAGATTGGGTGACCGCTTTGCGGGACACCTCCATTCAGTCCGTAAGGGTGACCCCGAGCTTCCGCTCGCCTGTCATTTTAATTCACCGCTCCATTCCCACTCGGACCTCACCGTCCTTGGCCTCTTGTATTGTTCCACGGAAGCTCAACGTAAACTCGAGGAACAGCAAATCATCTTCCGATTAGGCACTTTGCAGCCTTCTGGACTCAATATCGAGTTCAATAATTTCAGATCATAACCTCGGCCCCTATCACTTTATTCCTTTAAATTTTTTCCACCCCTTTGTTTCGGGTCCTTTTTTTCTCCCCCCCCCTCCTTTCCTTTTATTTCTCTCTCTCACCTGGCAGCTGTCCTTATCCTGCCAGCACACTTCACACCTAATCTCAGCTGCCTTTTGTCTCCACGGGCCCATTACCATCTCATCTGGCTTCGCATACCTTTTATTGTCTCTTTTTCTTCTTTTGTTCGATCGCAGCTTTGCCTTTGATCTTTTTATTTTCTTTCCAGTTTTGAGGAAGGGTTTCAACCCGAAACGTCAACTCAAATTTCTCTCCACGGATGTTGCCTGACCTGCTGAGTTTTTCCAGCATTCTCTGTTGTTATTTTGCTATCGTCCCTTTAAGGAAACCGGCTGATGACGTGTCATCAAATGACGTCACCAGACCCGCTTCCTCTAATTGGCTGGGAAATGCACTGGGCGGGCTTAACAAGCCCAATCACGGTAAATTCATTTCAGACAGCGGGTTGGAGCCAGCAGCAGGATCAGGACCCGACACTGACATCGCCCGCCATGGACCCGCCGAGGTTCTTAAAATCGCAGCCCCACTGTTAGCCTGAAGCACTCATAGAATAGGTATATTAGTCTTGTATAAAGTGTGGCTGTATTCACATCAAAACAATGTGACTTAACCCCAGCCTCAGAAAAACACCCCCCACCTGCATCAATGTGATCTTCCCCACTCCTGCACATCCTTGTGGCTTTTCTGAGAGAGATTCTCCCCCAATTCATGAATGCCTGTAATCCTGGCATGTCGAGGTGCACCTACTGGGAACCGGGACTTGCCAGAGTTTGTGAGGTATGGGGAAGGTTCCATGTTTTACACTTTTGTGGTGGACACTTGCACTACTATTTCATCTCTGCAGAGGGACCACTTAAAATGGCAGTGGAAAGCCACCCCAGGAGTGCCAATGGCCAGAGCACAGAAGATGAAAATTAGTAGCCTACATCAGCTCCCTATATAGGGGCTGAAAAACTCAATTGCTGCTAAATCTTTGGGGATCCAAGTCAAGCCGTAGGCTTAAACCCCCCAGTGAGCCCCACTTTCACTTGCTCAAATATTCAAATATTTAACATCGCCTTAACCCAGATTTCCAACGAGATCAAGGACACCATCAGTCAGTGGTGGAAGGTACAATTTACAATTATTCTATGAAATCTGTAAATGAGAAACCTTTACTTTATACATTAGTGGGTCTCCCATGGCATTGCCCATGGTAAGTCTGAGTTAGATTTATCCCTTACCTGTGTATATTGTATTTGTGTTCATGTTGTGCTTCCTGTAAGTGTCTTTTTTTGTTCTTCAGTTCCTTTTTATGCTGCTTTTGTTTAAGGTGGCAGGTGGTTGGTGGAGTAGCATGGTGGGGAAAGCAAATGTTGAATTTGGAGGCATTAAATTTTAGTGGTAGATTTGTTTAAACTGTGAGATGGAGTATCTGATGGTTACCTTTGCATTTTCAGGTGTGACATCAAGTGCTTTTTGGTCTGCTGCAGGATGTTGCAGTGCCTCTTTCTCTTTCCTGTGTTCATGTGTTCCTCTGTGTATGTCTTTGCTGATCAATGTTTGATGTGTTAGTACATGAACACAAATACAATATGCACAGGAAAGAGATAAGTCTAACCACTGACTTACTGTGGGCAATACCAGCGGAACAGGGGAGCAAGAGTTAGTGCCAAGTGGGCGGAGCCTGCAACTAAATTGTGAAAGTTGACATAGCAAAATTGGATGAGAAATGTTATTTACAATGATTAAGTTAACTGAAAAGTGTACCAAAAAAATTATGTCAACAGAAAGTAAGGTTAACTGCATGGCCCTTGCATGATTTTCTAATAATATATAGATAGTTCTTCATCTGTGTGTTTAGTTTTTATCTCATGCCATTTTTAAAGCTGAGAAATCACAGCAACTTGGGCTTTGATATTAACCACCGCCCCCCCCCCCCGACAATGGGTGGAAGAGGGTTGGGACACTTAGTTAACATATTTAAATCGAGCTCTGCAATTGGGATCCCGATTTGAAATTTACTGCTGTTACATGGGTTTCTCCGGGTTTGGGAAACTTGGCAGTGAAAGGGAGGTGGGAGCTGTCGGCTCCCCAAGGTAAGTGCCTTTTTCAGCAATCCTTATGGGCCAGAAGGAGCAGGAGTGCTCCCTCAGGCCCCTTAAGGAGGCCTTCGGCCACTCCAGCCATGAACACCAGTCTCCACCCCGCAGCCCCGATCACAGACCCCCCCAGCCCCGATCACAGACCCCCCCAGCCCCGATCACAGACCCCCCCAGCCCCGATCACAGACCCCCCCAGCCCCGATCGCAGACCCCCCCCAGCCCCGATCACAGACCATCCCCCAGCCCTCCCAATTGCGGGCTTCTCCCCTTCCCAGTTGCCAGGGACAAGGGTCCTCAGCTGCAGCCTCCTGCCACTCCCGTTCCCGTACACCCACCTGCCAGGCTGTCCATTTGGGTGGCAGCTGCGTGGGAGACGGACCTGCAAAATGTTAATGAGGTCTTGCTATTAAGATCAGCAGGACCTCCGTGCCATGGCCTTGTCGGGTTCTTCAGCCATTTTTGTCCTCACCCGCACCTCCCCCCACCCCGCAAACATCAAGGCCATGGTGTGCAAGATGTAGGTTTTTTTTTTATTCGTTTATAGGATGTGGGCATCGCTGGCAAGGCCAGCATTTATTGCCCATCCCTAATTGCCCTTGAGAAGGTGGTGGTGAGCCGCCTTCTTGAACCGCTGCAGTCCGTGTGGTGAAGGTACTCCCACAGTGCTGTTAGGGAGGGAGTTCCAGGATTTTGACACAGTGACGATGAAGGATCGGCAATACACTTCTAAGTCAGGATGGTGTGTGACTTGGAGGGGAACTTGGAGGTGGTGGTGTTCCCATGCTCCTGCTGCCCTTGTCCTTCTAGGTGGAAGAGGTAGCGGATTTTGGAAGTGCTGCCGAAGAAGCCTTGGCGAGTTGCTGCAGTGCATCTTGTAGATGGTACACACTGCAGCATGTTATGCCGGTGGTGGAGGGGGTGAAAGTTTAAGGTGGTAGATGGGGTGCCAATCAAGCGGGCTGCTTTGTCCTGAATGGTGCCGAGCTTCTTGAGTGTTGTTGGAGCTGTACTCATCCAGGCAAATGGAGAGTATTCCATCACACTCCTGACTTATGCCTTATAGATGGCGGAAAGACTTTGGGGAGTCAGGAGGTGAGACACTCGCCACAGAATATCCAGCCTCTGATCTGCTCTTGTTGTCACAGTATTTATGTGGCTGGTCCAGTTAAGTTTCTGGTCAATGGTGACCCCCAGGATTTTGATGGTGGGGGATTCATAGAAACAGAAACATAGAAGATAGGAGCAGGAGTAGGCCATTCGGCCCCTCGAGCCTGCTCCGCTATTTAATGAGATCATGGCTGATCATCCAAATTCAGTACCCTGTCCCTGCTTTCTCCCCATATCCCTTGATCCCTTTAGCCTTAAGAAATATATCTAACTCCTTCTTGAATATATTTACTGAATTGGCCTCAACTGCCTTGTGTGGTAGAGAATTCCACAGGTTCACCACTCTCTGGGTGAAGAAATTCCTCCTCATCTCAGTCCTAAATGGCTTACCCCTTATCTTTAGACTGTGACCCCTGGTTCTGGACTCCCCTGCCATCGGGAACATCCTTCCTGCATCTAGTCTGTCTAGTCCTGTTAGAATTTTATGAGTTTCAATGAGATCCCCTCTCATTCTTCTAAACTCTAGCGAATATAAGCCTAATCAACCCAATCTCTCCTCATACGTCATTCCTGCCATCCCAGGTATCAGTCTGGTAAATCTTCGCTGCACTCTCTCCATGGCAAGAACATCCTTCCTCAGATAAGGTGACCAAAACTGCACACAATACTCAAGGTGTGGTCTCACCAAGGCCCTGTACAACTGCAGCAAGACATCCTTGCTCCTGTACTCGAATCCTCTCGTATTGAAGGCCAACATACCATTTGCCTTCTTAACCGCCTGCTGCACCTGCATGCTTACCTTCAGCGACTGGTGCACAAGGACTCCCAGGTCTCGTTGCACTTCCCCTTTTCCCAATCTATTGCCGTTCAGATAATAATCTGTCTTCCTGTTTTTGCCACCGAAGTGGATAACCGCGCATTTATCCACATTGTACTGCATTTGCCATGCATCTGCCCAATCACACAACCTGTCAACGATGGTAATGCCGTTGAATGTCAAGAGGCGGTGGTTAGACTCTCGCTTGTTGGAGATAGTCATTGCCTGGCACTTGTGTGGCGCGAATGTTACCTGCCACTTATCAGCCCAAGCCTGCATGTCATCCAGGTCTTGCTGCATGCGGGCATGGACTGCTTCATTATCTGAGGAGTTGCAAATGGCACTGACCACTGTGCAGTCATCAGTGAACATCCCCATTTCTGACTTTATGATGGAGGGCAGGTCATTGATGAAGCAGCTGAAGATGGTTGGGCCTAGGACACTGCCCTGAGGAACTCCTGCAGCGATGTCCTGGAGCTGTGATGGTTGACCTCCAACCACCACAACCATCTTCCTTTGTGCTAGGTATAACTCCAGCCAGTGGAGAGTTTCCCCCCCGATTCCCATTGACTTCAGTTTTACTGGGGCTCCTTGATGCCACAGTCGGTCACATGCTGCCTTGATGTCAAGGGCAGTCACTCTCACCTCACCTCTGGAATTCTGCTCTTTTGTCCTTGTTTGGACCAAGGCTGTAATGAGGTCTGGAGCCAAGTGGTCCTGGCAGAACAATAACTGGGCATCAGTGAGCAGGTTATTGGTGAGTAAGTGCCACTTGATAGCACTGTCGACACCTTCCATCACTTTGCCGATTATTGAGAGTAGACTGATGGGGCGGTAATTGGCCAGATCGGATTTGTCCTGCTTTTTGTGGACAGGACATACCTGGGCAGTTTTCCACATTGTCGGATAGATGCCAGTGTTGTAGCTGTATTGGAACAGCTTGGCTAGAGGCGCGGCTAGTTCTGAAGCACTTGTCTTCAGCACGACAGCCGGGATGTTGTCGGGGCCCATTGCCTTTGCTGTATCCAGTTAGAAGTAGATACCTGGGGGTAGATTTTAATTTTCACCATGACAGTAAACTGCCCGATATTCCTTTCCATTGAAGGCATGACTAATAGTTATGTATAACAGGCAGCCGATCTGCAACCACCAGTTTACTACCTGATGATGAAAAGTAAAACCTACCCTTTGTTATTTAGCAGTATTGGGGAGTGGAGTTGGGTCTAGCTGCACTGGGAGGAGGCAGTCTTGGGCTTTGGAAGCACTGGGATATGTTCTTGGGGTTTGACAAAACTGGAATGAATATCCTGAGGACCGATTTTAACCCTGCCCACCTGGTGGAAACCAGACATTTGGGCAGTTAAAATGGCCGCAGCAATTTACTCCCTCTGATCCCAATGCTTTCCTGTCAGTTGCAATTTTAACCTGCTTTTCTAAGCAGACAAGCAGGACACCCACCAGAAGGCAGTGGGGCCTTTCTTTGATGTCATCAGGGCCTGACTGCAATTTTAACCTAAGGCCTGCACAGAGAAGCTATCGTGCCAACCTGGTGACAATCGGATCCAGGCCCAGAGGAGGCCTAGATAGCTTAGTTAATTTTAATTTATTTTGTTTCCTGGTGGGCCAGGAGGAGCAGGAGTGCATCTGTGGGTTCCACAAGGAAATCTTGGGCTTCCCCTGTTACGCAGTTCCCTCCCCCCTTCTCTGACCGAGTTAAAATCTCCCAGGCCTCACATATTCAATGGCAGGGAAGAAGGTAGCTTGGTGGACTTGGGAGAAGCACTTCTGCTCCTCCTGGCCCACAAGCAGTGCTGTAAAGGCACTTAGCTTTGCTCCGAACCTGTTCTCGCCTCCCTTGAGCTGCCGGGTTTCCCAAGGCCTATAAGACAGGTTAAATGTGAGGCTCCCAGCCTCATTATAATATTTAAATAGCCAACCTGCCTCCTGGGAGCGGGCTGGTTGCCCACCCCATGTTCCGCCTCCTTTAAACTTGGAAGTGAGCGGGTTGGAGATGGGTTTGAGATTTTGAAAAGTTTTACATCTCACCTGACCCTAACCCACCTGTTTTTGGGGGTTAAAATTACCCGCACTGTATCTCTCTCTCTCAGCTTAATGCACTTTCAAAGATGTATAGAATATTAATAACTCAAACACAAACAAAAGCTAAAACAGGTGTATAATCAATACCATCTATCATGTCTTTCACACATATACACACGTCCTCGTACCCTGTGTTATTAAAAAGTATACTCAATATAAACTTATAAAGGTTTTGAAAAATGTGCTCTCAGTTTTGTTCAAGTAATGTTGAAAAACAATTGAGTGGAAACTGCTAGAATATGAAGAAAATATTCCAGCTGTTCGGAAAATTGTGCACACTGCATGTGCTTGGAAGGACCCAGTGGTAAAAATACTGACGCAGTGGTCACTTTCACTGCTACTGAACATACTGTTATTCTGGTGCAAGTGGACTGCAGGTCACCATCCAACAGTTAGCAGAACCAACCAATAGCCTCCGGGGGGAAGCACAGCCCTCCGAGGCAGTAAATCTAAATAAAACCTTCTAGCTCTGTAAACACTGTGGAGTGGGATCTATGTGTAAGAAACACACATCTTCGGTTATGTGTGTGGCTCCAACTGGGCCTCTTCTATTTTCTCATCCTCCTCTTCATAAGACAGGAAAAGAGGGATTCCCATTGGGAAATTCCCTTCTCCAGCCCCCCAAAAAAGGCTTTCACCACAGAGCACCAAACAGTAAAAATCAGTCCGTAAGGGGGACCCTGAGCTTCCGATCACCTGTCACTTTAATTCTCCGCTCCACTCCCAGTCAGACCTCACCGTCCTGGGCCTCTTACATTGTTCCACTGAAGCTCAACGTAAGCTCGAGGAACAGCACCTCATCTTTCGATTAGGCACTTTACAGCCTTCTGAACTCAACATAGAGTTCAACAATTTCAGATCATAACCTCGGCCCCTATTATATATATATTTTTTTCCACACTTTTTTTTGGTGGTGTTTTCTTTTCTTCTCTCCCACATGGCAGCTGTCTTCCATTCTGCCAGTGCAATTTACACTTTATCTAGAGCCATCTTTTGTTTCTTAACCTGTCCCATTACCATCTCTTTTTGCCTTGAATATCTCTTAATGTCCCTTAACCTCTCCTGCCTTCTATCCTATCACAGGCCTTCCCTTTTGTTCTTTCATCCCCTCCCCGCTTTCCCAGCTCCTACACTTGCTTAAAAATCTGTTCCATTTCTTGGTTTTTTCCAGTTCTGACGAAAGGTCATCGACCTGAAACGTTAACTCTGTTTCTCTCTTCACAGATGCTGCCTGACCTGCTGAGTATCTGCAGCATTTTCTGTTTTTATTATAGTAAAAATATATGTCCAGGCAAAGGTTCACAAAGCTTCAGATATCACCAGAAAGGTGGCCTCTTCAATGCAGTATCCGACTCAGGGATACTGCTGTGCTGCTTATACCACTACCTCTATAGACCCTGCCCACCCACCCTCATTTACACACAGCAGGGCAGATTCCAGGCAGGTGGTTATCTGGACTGGTGATATTCTATTGAGCATTTTATGGGGCAGGATTGTGCTGGTAAAACCACCCAAAAACAAGCAGTTTATGAAAGGAAAATCCATCCTGTGTATACACAAGGCAATGTTGAATAAAAGTCCTGAATTTAAACAGCTTTATTTAAACATAACCTTTTAGTTACATAAAGCACAAAAAATAGTTAAAGGAAACATAATCTGTTCCCTCACGAACAAGACCCTCCCCATCTACAACCACATCCTGGAGGAACACATTGATATTCTGGCCTTGCCTGAGTCCTGATAGTTACACCACTTGATTATTAATCCCATCACAATACCTCCCAAGCAAGCAGCTGTGGGGTGATCTGACAAGTCCTATCTTGACCTATTCCCTCAATTCACCAGCAGTTTATGCTCATTCGAGTGCCTTGTCCTTTTCCACACTCTCATGTTTCCCTCAAGATACTCATTGGCACAAATTATAACTCAAAAAAACGGGTGGGTTGGGGTCATGTGGGAAGTTAAATTGATAAAAATCTCAATCCCGACCAGAAACCACCTCAAACCCGCCCACTTCTGGGTTTAATAGAGGCGGGCAGCAAACCTGCCCCCAGGAGGCAGGTCGTCCATTTAAATATTATAATGAGACTGCTGTGTCTCAGGTTTAACCTCCATTTAAATTTAACTGTAACTGGCCAGATTTTGCAGGCCTCGTGAAACCCGGCAGGTAATGGAAGGTGAAGACTGCTGGATCCAGGAGGTAAATGCTTTTACACTTACCTCCTGGATTCAGTGTCCCTGCCTAACCCACACCCCGCGATCAGAGACACCCCCACGAGGCCTCCAATCCCCCCAGGCCACTGATTCACCCCCACCCCCGTCCTGCTCCTCCGCCCAGCCCTCACCCCCCCCCCCACCCCACCTGGCCCCCCATGCTCCTCCTGACCCTCTGATGATGCTCCAAACCTTCCATTCCTGCTCCTCTGGCCGCCCTATCTGCCGCTCTGGCCCCCAATCTGCTCCTCTGGTCTTCTGATCGGTCCCGAGAGCCCCCCCTCCTCTTGATCCTCCGGGCCTACGATCGGTCCTGAGCCCCCACCCCTGCTCCTCTGGCCCTTTCCGTGCTCCTCCAGCCTCCCTTGACCACCCCCTTGCCTCTATGCGATTCCCCCCCTCCCTCCCTCCTCTCTATTGCCAAAGGCCTACCTGCCCGCAGCCAGCCAGCCTCTCAATCTGGCTGGCTGTGGGTGGGAAACAGAGGTTTCCAATACAAATCAGGCTCTGCTGTTAAATTCGGCAGAGCCTGCGGGAAACCCATTCTCCCGGGTTTCCCGACTGCTTCTGAGCTCCCCCCCCTGCTCCCAACTTGCCAAACTATTAAAATTCAGGCCATTGTCTCCTTTGTGTTCTTTCCTTACCAACATATCTCTCATTGCCTCACTCACTCTCCTAACTGAGTGCAGAAACTTTTATTTCATCATGAACTCATACTGGTTTGTCTCTTTTATATTCTCTGCTTTAAGACATTCACCCTCCACATAAACTCAACCACCCACACACATGGATATCTCCTCAACCATGACATTATACATGGTTTCATATACAGATATTCATAACCAACAAGATATAACATGAATCAAAAAACAGAAAATACTGGTTGACTAAGTGGGTCAATTAGTATCTGTTCTGTCCACAGATGCTGATGATTCTGTTAAGTGTTTCCAGCATTTTCTGTTTTTGATTCAGATTTCCAGTTTTTCAGGCAGTTTTTTTTGCCTCTAGTGTATAACAAGACATTTTCAACTCCAAATTCCTCATCTCCTTCCTGACTCATACTTCCATCATCATCTTATCATTCCCCCTGTAAAAAAGCCAATCGCATCAACTACCTGTTTCAGCTCACAATTGCCTTGCTTCCATCTTCAACACACTTATTTCAACTAGATGCTGTGTAGTCTCTCACTGTGCCCCCTCTGACCCCCCTCCCCCAACCGGTGCAGTTGCCACCTCTGCAACCTCAAATATAGTGGCTGCAGACTTTGGTGTACATGGTGGCAATCAGTCTGACTTCTGACTGCCCGATCTGGTTCAACCACATCATGTGTTACTGCTGCCCGACCTGGTTCAACCACATCATGTGTTACTGACTGCCCGACCTGGTTCAACCACATCATGTGTTACTGCTGCCCGATCTGGTTCAACCACATCATGTGTTACTGACTGCCTGATCTGGTTCAACCACATCATGTGTTACTGACTGCCCGATCTGGTTCAACCACATCATGTGTTACTGACTGCCCGATCTGGTTCAATCACATCATGTGTTACTGACTGCCCGATCTGGTTCAACCACATCATGTGTTACTGACTGCCTGATCTGGTTCAACCACATCATGTGTTACTGACTGCCTGATCTGGTTCAACCACATCATGTGTTACTGACTGCCTGATCTGGTTCAACCACATCATGTGTTACTGCTGCCCGATCTGGTTCAACCACATCATGTGTTACTGCTGCCTGATCTGGTTCAACCACATCATGTGTTACTGACTGCCTGATCTGGTTCAACCACATCATGTGTTACTGACTGCCTGATCTGGTTCAACCACATCATGTGTTACTGACTGCCCGATCTGGTTCAACCACATCATGTGTTACTGACTGCCCGACCTGGTTCAATCACATCATGTGTTACTGACTGCCCGATCTGGTTCAACCACATCATGTGTTACTGACTGCCCGATCTGGTTCAATCACATCATGTGTTACTGACTGCCTGATCTGGTTCAACCACATCATGTGTTACTGCTGCCTGATCTGGTTCAACCACATCATGTGTTACTGACTGCCCGACCTGGTTCAACCACATCATGTGTTACTGACTGCCTGATCTGGTTCAACCACATCATGTGTTACTGACTGCCTGATCTGGTTCAACCACATCATGTGTTACTGCTGCCCGATCTGGTTCAACCACATCATGTGTTACTGACTGCCCGATCTGGTTCAACCACATCATGTGTTACTGACTGCCCGATCTGGTTCAACCACATCATGTGTTACTGACTGCCCGATCTGGTTCAACCACATCATGTGTTACTGCTGCCCGATCTGGTTCAACCACATCATGTGTTACTGCTGCCTGATCTGGTTCAACCACATCATGTGTTACTGCTGCCTGATCTGGTTCAACCTCATCATGTGTTACTGACTGCCCGATCTGGTTCAACCACATCATGTGTTACTGCTGCCCGATCTGGTTCAACCACATCATGTGTTACTGCTGCCCGATCTGGTTCAACCACATCATGTGTTACTGCTGCCTGATCTGGTTCAACCACATCATGTGTTACTGCTGCCTCCGCTCTATGGTCAAATCCCCTATTATTCCAGGGTCAGTCTAGAAGTCAAGGATGAGCCCATGCTTTTTTCCCTCATTACAACACCTCACCCCCTTTATGTACCTTGTGCTTATCTTAAGGTGATGCCCTTTTGTCTTTGATATGCCTACCAATGAAAATTATCTACACTTACCCTGTATATTCCTTTTTATAACTTTCAAAACCTCTATCAAATTCCCCTCAATATTCTCAATTCAAGAGACAACAGCCTTTTCTTGTAACTCAGATTCCTCATTCCTGGCATCATCCTGGTAAATCTGCATTACACTTTTTGCAAGATATATTTCTTTGACAATGATAAGCCTAGACTGCACACGGTATTCTAGATGTGACCCAACCATCATTTTAGAATGAGTCACCATGACCTCTTTGCTTTTGTTTATATTCTGAATCAATATAAATCCCAAAATCTCATTTACTTTCTTAATGGTTGTTTTTAATCTGTCCACCCACTCATGTACCTGCAACCAACAACAATAACTTGCATTTATATAGCACCTTTATGTAGTAAAAGATCCAAAGGTGCATCACAGAAGCGTAATCAGACAAAAATTGATACCAAGCCAAAGAAGGGGACATTAGGACAGGTGACCAAAAGCTTGATCAAAGAGATAGGTTTTAAGGAGCATCTTAAAATAGGTGGAGAGTTTTAGGGAGGGAATTCCAGAGCTTAGGGCCTAGACAACTGAAGGCACAGCTGCCGATGGTGGGGGTGAAGGAAGTGGGGGATGCACAAGAGGCCAGATTTGGAGGAACGCAGAGTTCTCGGAGGGTTGTAGGATTGGAAGTGGTTACAGAGCTAGGGAGGGGCAGGGCCATGTAGGGATCTGAACATGAGAATGAGAATTTTAAAATCGAGCCATTGGTAAACCGAGAGCCAATGTTGGTCAGCGACCACAAGGGTGATGGGTGAATTGGATGTGGTTAGGATATGGGCCGCAGAGTTTTGGATGAGCTTAAGTTTATGGAGGGTGAAAGATGGGAGGCCAGCCAGGAGTGCATTGAAATAGAGTCTGGAGGTAACAAAAGTATGGATGAGTGTTTTAGCAGCAGATGGTCTGAGGCAAGGATGGAGACGGGTGATATTACAGAGGTGGAAGTACGCGGTTTTGGTGAGGAGACATTTCTTTTGAAAATCTCTTAAAAACCTCTTTGATTGTTACTTCTTAATCTCACTCATTCACACTGTTTTTCCTCATTGTTACTCACCTCAAGATGTTTATATTCTCTAGATGAGGGGTGCTATACGAATGAAGGTTTCTGCTGGATGTGAAATACTTTGAGACATGATAAGGGGCTATTTAACTTGATGAAAATTCTATTTTTTACACTGGCCAACTGGGATAAAGGACTCATATTGCATTATCTAACCAAACTGACTGCTCCTACCTGCTATTTTTAGGTCAAGGTGCAAAAACTTCAGTGTAGTTCTCAAAGGGTTAAAGTACCAATAAGTCTCCATGTGTAATTAAAAACATACACTGACACGGCTCAAACTTTACTGAGGGATATCACATCTGAATGCTTTTCTCCATACAAATCAACACACATGTTTCTGTTTTAAACAAAATCACAAAGTTCTGCCCACATCAAATACTGTATGAGAAGGTCGCTTGTGAATGTAATCTGGAGTTCTCTGCTGGAGTTAATAACACCAAGAATCGAGGGCCAAGACTGCTCTGAACTCTTTAAAATTAAAAATAAAGAACTGCCCACAGCTAAAATACAAATCAGGTGACCAGCCTAAATAATGTATGAGTTGAAACAGGATCAGTACGTGCAATTTTACCTGTACAAAAAGGAATTACATTTCTACTATTCACTGCTCTAGGAATAGACAATTATTTTCCACAGAAAGCTGTCATTGCAATGGATTTTCTTCTGTGATCTTCTATCTAATAAATTGTTTGTTTTTGTGAAATGTATATTCACAAATATAAAATAGACCTTTTCTGTATACACTACCACAAATATTTATCTGTTTGATTTAAGATAAATGTAAATTCTTAAGACCTGAAGTTACACGCATGTTTCTTATTAAATCCAATTTGTGGCAAACTGCTGACTGAGGATAATTATTGATTATCTGACTGGCATGTTGGAAGGATTTTGCATGTCTTTGTATTCTTTTTGAAAGTGCTGCACAGAAACAGATTCATTGCCTGTGTATTCTAATGGGAAAAATTTACTGGTTTATGGGAACTGTTAAGGTGTTTTTGCTTCATGGACATGGTACTTGATTCAAACTGACTTACTTGATCAATAGAATTGAGGATTTCAAATAAAGTCAACAGAAAGTTCCATTTGAAACAAATGAAGGTTAATTTGCTAATGGGGCTAAAAATCCACAGGGGCTATATCCTGGCATAGGTAGCAGGATGTGCTTACCTGGGACCTCTAGCACTGACCCTGTCAAAGTCTGTGGGGCCAAGGGGACCTCCCTTCATTTGAATAGCCTGGCAAGCACCCAGGCCACACAGAGCATATGGAGCAGATTCCTGCCCACACACTGTGGTAGACGTGTACCAGTAGGATTTGGAGGCCACCCTGAAAGCAGCCACCAGTGTCCCCGGCATCTTTTCAAAGGGGCGATAACAATGGTTTTATTTACTCAAGTCTTTGGGGGAGGCAGGCAGTGACCCAAGCCTGTACCCCACAAAGACTTATGTGGCCAGTACACAACATACTGGCTGCCAATGATCCACCCAGTGACATAGAGGCTGGGTGTACAGGTGAACAGCAACAATAACTTGCATTTATATCGGCCTAGAAATTCGGTTGTTTGCGCCAGCGATTAGCGCCTAAAGAGCCCAAGAATTGGGGCGTTACCCAATGTTCGGCCGGGCGCAATGAAGATAGCGACACCTCCCATATTGAGTATCCATTTAGCGCCTGCGCTAACTCTTAGCACGCGCCCGCGTGCGCAGGCAGTTCATGACGTCATTTCAGTGTGCAACGCCTTTTTGGCGCCCC
Source organism: Somniosus microcephalus (assembly GCF_052327205.1). Lineage (NCBI taxonomy): Eukaryota > Metazoa > Chordata > Chondrichthyes > Squaliformes > Somniosidae > Somniosus > Somniosus microcephalus. Next base: position 154,532,959 of record NC_140993.1, on the reverse strand, counting down.
TGACCGGATATTCGGTGGCGCCCGGAACCTTTCCGCCTGGCGCTATTCGTGACAGTTAGATGGAACGTTCCCAGGCCCTTCTCGGAGTCGGGGGGCGCTATTTAAAGGGGACAGCTCTAGTATAAAAGCTGCAGCCACTTGGCCTGTTCATTCTGTTCGTTGCTGGAGAGAGTTGGTGAACTACTGTTGCACACTATTTTTCAGATTTAGCCTTCGAAGACTTGGGACCTGCAGGCCTGTCCGGAGTAGTTGGAGTGCTAGACATTACTGCGTGTTGCCCATCTGGCATAGCAATGGGAGCTGCTTTGGAGGGGAACGTCCTCATGGCCGGACACTTGGAAGGGGCACAGAGACGGCGGGAGAGAGGGCCGGGATTGGCCAGAAGGAGGAGGGGCAATGGAGGTCGCCCAATCCGACGATACGCTGCGAGGGTTTTCAGGCAGCAGGTGTCATACCTTACCATGTCCGAGGAGCAGTGTCTGCGAAGCTCAGATTCGGTAAGGAGGTTGTGACTGAGCTGTGCCACCTGCTTGCTGAGGATCTGCAGCCGCGTCTACGGTGCAGGACCTCTCTGTCGGTTGCCGTCAAAGTGACTGTTGCCCTGAACTTTTACGCAAGCGGATCCTTTCAGTCAGCCACTGGGGACATCACGAATATAACACGATTTGCAGTGCATTGTTGCATCCGGCAAGTAACAGCTGCCCTCTATAGAAGGAGGCGTCAATTAATCACCTTCTCTGTGACCCTGGAGAAGCAGGCGGAGTGCGCGCAGGGCTTCGCTGCTATTGCGGACTTCCCCATGGTGCAGGGGGCCATTGATTGCACACACGTGGCTTTGCGGGCGCCATTACAGAATCCGGAGGAGTTCTGCAACCGCAAGGGGTTCCACTCCCTCAATGTCCAGCTGGTCTGTGGCCATCGCCAGATGATCATGGCAGTCAATGCACAATTCCCTGGGAGCAGCCACGATGCGTTCATCCTGCGGCAGACCTCAGTTTCTGACTTTTTGAGGGCCCGGCTCACCCACGAGGCTGGCTTCTGGGCGACAAGGGCTATCCTCTCTGCCCATGGCTCATGACCCCACTCCGTTTGCCCGCCACCCTGGCAGACGAGCTTTACAACAGCAGCCATCAGGCGACCAGGAACATTGTGGAGCACACTATTGGTGTGCTCAAACAGCGTTTCCGCTGTCTAGACCATTCGGGGGGAGCCCTGCAGTACTCGCCGGAGCAAGTGGGTCGCATCGTCGTCGTCTGCTGCATGCTCCACAACTTGGCCATTCGACGAACCCAGCCAATGCCAGCCGACCCTCAAGGTCCAGCAGAGCAGGCGGACGAGGAGGAGGAGGAGGAGGAGGAAGAGCAGGTGGACGAGGAGGAGGAGGAGGAGGAGGAGGAAGATGGGAGGGCTCCTGAAATTGGAAGGGCCGTCCGTCAGAGGCTCATAAGGACTCGGTTCTAGGCCCCTCTGACGGAATGATGGGTGTCATTCGTCCTGCGCACTTCGGATCGTACAAAGCCTATGAAGGCCACCATGAGTGTAAATAGTTACGAGTACCATTGTAAATAAAAAAAATTCTTTATTGTCAAAAAAGTGCTTCCTTCCAGCATAACAACGTCATGTCAACAGAAACCATAACTAACAAAATAACAGTGAACTCTCTGGCAAAGCCGCAAAACTAAACAAACCATCACAAGCTACCACAACAGGTCAGGGCGACCTTGAATTTGGAGGAAGAAACGTCTCAGCAACTCACTCTACTGCTGGCCCCTTGATGGAGACCGACTTCTCTTTCGCGGTCGGCCCCTTCCCTCCCTGCTGCTCCTACGTAATTGAACCCCAGTGGCAGCGTCAAGGCTGGGGGACACCTGCTGACTGTCTAGAATCGCAGAAGCCCCTGAGGGACGGCCTGGACGACCTCTGGGCTTGGAGGGTGCGGAGGCTGGCTGCTAGATCTGGGCATGGCTGGAAGCAGTGTGCACTGCAGGTGGTGGCAGCTGCACTGCAGACGTTCCAGCGGTGGCATGAGCAATGGTCACCTGCCCAGAGAGGACACCTGCACCATGGTCGGACGACACACTGGCTCTCTGAGGGGACCGGTTCGGCTCAGCCACCACAATCGACTGCTCCACTGATTCCTGGCCTCGTGTGGTACTGGAAGGGCCCGGGGTGATCCTAACTGATGCAGATAGGGTGACAGCAGTGAGAGTTCGTGTTGCCTCAATCTGGGTGTGGACGAGGCCAGCAAGTGACTGCGTGGCAGCAGTGAGGACCTGTGTGGCAGGAGCCAGTGCTTTGGAGAAGCCCTGGACAGTTCTTTCCATTGCTTCGGACAAGGCCGGAGCAGTCCATTCCACTGCCTCGGACAAGCCCTGGACAGACCTTTCCAGGGATTGTCCGAAGCTCTGAACACTCCTTTCCATAGTGGCCTCGAAGCCCTGGACAGTCCTCTCCATTGCTGCCCCGAAGCCCTGGACAGTCCTCTCCATTGCTGCCCCAAAGTCCAGCACACTCTTTGCCAGTGTTTCTATCAACTGAGGCATCCTCCCCACTGCAGCCATAAGCTCAGTGTGCCTGAGCCGGGCCTGGGTGCTCATTTCAGCCAGACTCCGCACCTCCTCTGCACTCTGTGCAGCAGTCATCGTTCCCTGCCTTGCCCTCCGGGGAGCCAGTGGCCGAACTTGCCTACCCCCCTCGCGTTGCTGCAGGCCGCTTGTTCCGGCAACTGGCTCCTCATCAGAGCACCCCCCCCCTCCCCTCCAGGGAACTACTTTCCCCAGTCTGCAGATGTGAAGGCTCCCCTGAGGCTGGAACGGATGGTCCGGCTTCCTCCTGATCCTCGCCTCCGGAGGCACTGGCACTGGCAGCTTCAGGGCCCGGATCCCGAGCTGGTGATGCAGTATCTGAAAGCAGGGAGGTGGAAGAGTGGCTTTAGCAAAAGGACAGGTTGGCAGCAAGGCATGCCAGATTGCGGCAAGGCTCTGACATGGCTGCACACTGAGAAAGCATGCTGGCGGGGGGACCAAGCGGAAGGAGACAGCTGTAAAAGGTGAGAACCTTACCATCGCTGTCGACAATGGGGTCGGCAGCTGCAGTGGTAACAGGACCACTCAGACGTCCTCCAAGAATCTGGTGCACTCTCTCCTCGAGATCCGTGAGAGTGACGACTTGTGGAGGTCCTCCACCGGTTCGAAGCTGGTCTTTGCGATTCTTCGCCAGCTTGGACGGCAGGGGAAAGAAGGGGAAGTTATGTTACATGATGCCCTGAGTGATCATCTCATGCCCCCCATGGTGGAAGAGCCCTTACATGATACCCTGAGTCAAATGTGCATGTGTGTGCTCAGAAAGGGCCATGGGTGCTTGCTGACACATGGCCATTGGGGCATCGCACACCCTGTAGCCATAAAGTCAGGTGCAGATGGAGGGATTCAGAAGTTTGAATAAACACTACTCACCCTCACGACCCGAGTGAGGTCGTTGAATTTCTTCCTGCACTGTACAGGGTTCCTGGTCACCATGCTGCTGGAGTTGACCCTCTGAGAAACATCCCTCCAAGCTCGGCGGTATTCCTTTTGATTCGGCCTCCTGCCATTGTCTGGGTACAGAACATCTCGACGGCGCTGCACTGCGGCCACCAATTGCTCCAGAGCCTCATTGCTGAAGCGCTCTGCTCTCTGTCTCACCTTCTCCATCTGGTCCAAGGTTTTTGCACTAGAGAAGGGCCTGCGCCGATTCTGAGGCCTACAAGGCGCTGAGTGTGGAAGCTGAGGCTGACTGACCCACCCCTTTAAGAGCCAGCCGGCGCCTGGAAGTCTCGTGCTTTTCGGTAATTGAGAGCACCTGCGCTGCGCCCGTCCGCGCCGATATTGGGTTGCGCCGGAAGTTTTGCACCTTAGGAGTCCCGTGCAACATCTGAAGTCGCGCCTCAATCACCTTTGGGGGCGATGCAACCCAATATCGCACCAGGCGGTGATAAGTTGCGTCTGGCTATAAACTTTGTGCAGCGCCAGTTCTAACGCCTCAAGTGGGGCTATACCCAATTTCTAGGCCATAGTGCCTTTAATGTAGAAAAACATCTCAAGGTGCTTCCAGAAGTGCATTCAGACAAAAATGGATGCTGAGCCAAAGGAGGAGATATTAGGATGGCTACTTAAAAGCTTGGTCAAAGAGGTGGGTTTTAAGGACAGTCTTAAAGGATGAGGGGAAGATTGAGAGGTTTAGGGAGGGAATTCCAGAGTGAGGGGCCTAGATGGTTGAAGGGACAGTCGCCAATGGTGAAGCAAAGGAGATGGAGGGTGCACAAGAGGCCAGAAGAATGCAGTTTTTGGGTTGGGGAGGTTACAGAGTTAGGGAAGGGCAAGACCAAGAAGGAATTTAAATCTGAAGCATTGGCGGACCGGGTGCCAATGTAGCTCAGGGTGATAGGTGAGCAGAACATGAGGTGAGATACGATACGAGCAGCAGAATTTTGGCTGGGCTGAAGTTTAAGGAGGGTGGAGGATGGGAGGCTGGCCAGGAGAACATTGGAATAGTTGAGTCTGAAGTTAACAAAGGCATGAATGAAGGCTCAGCAGCAGATGGGTTTAGACAATGGCGGGGATCAGCAATGTTATAGAGGTGGAAGTAAGTAGTCTTTGTGCTGGAGGAAATATGGGGTCAGAATCTCAGCTTGGAGTCAAATAGGATGCCAAAGTTGCAAACAATCTGGCTGAACTATGATAATGGCAAGGGAGGAGAATGCAATTGTGGCAAAGGTATAGCACTTGTGGTGGGAACCAAAAACAATGGCTTCGGTCTTCCCAATGTTTAACTGAAGGAAATTGCAGCTTATTCAAGACTGGATGTCATAAAAGCAGTCTGACAACAAAAAGGCAGTGGAGGGATCGAGAGAGGTGGTGGGGAGATAGAGCGAGGTGTCATCAGCGTACTTGTGGATGCTGATGCCATGTCATAATAATGTAAGAACATAAGAAATTGGAGCAGGAGCTGGCCATTCGGCCCCTCGAGCCTGCTCCGCCATTCAATAAGATCATGGCTGATCTGATCTTGGCCTCAACTCCACTTTCCTGCCTGTCCCCCATAACTCTTGACACCCCTGTTTTTCAAAAATCTGTCTATCTCCGCCTTGAATATATTCAATGACTTAGCCTCCAGAGCTCTCTGGGGTAGAGAATTCCAAAGATTCACGACCCTCTGAGAGAAGAAATTCCTCCTCATCTCTGTTTTAAATGGGTGACCCCTTATTCTGAAACTGTGGCCCCTAGTTCTAGATTCCCCTTCAGAATCTTATATGTTTCAATAAGATTACATCTCATGCTTCTAAACTCCATTGAGTATAGGCCCAACCTGCTCACCCTTTCCTCATAAGACAACCCCTTCAATTCAGGAATCAACCTCGTGAACCTTCTCTGAACTGCTTCCAATGCAAGTATATCCTTCCTTAAATAAGGAGACCAAAACTGTACGCAGTACTCCAGGTGTGGTCTCACCAATGCCCTATACAGTTGTAGCAAGACTTCCCTACTTTTATAATCCATCCCCCTTGCAATAAAGGCCAATATTCCATTTGCCTTCCTAATTACTCACTGTATTTGCATGCTAACTTTTTGTGTTTCATGTACAAGGACACCCAAATTCCTCTGTACCGCCACGTCCTGTAGTCTTGCTCCATTTAAATAATATTTTGCTTTTTTATTCTTCCTACCAAAGTAGATAACCTCACATTTTCCCACATTATACTCCATCTGCCAACTTTTTGCCCTCTCACTTAACCTATCTATATCCCTTTGCAGACTCATTGGACTGAATTTTCATTGAGGAGGTGGGTAGGAGGCGGGACTACAACTTTTGGGGTTGTAGTCTCGCCTCCATCGAGTTCTAGTCAACCCACGCGATTTTGACTTGATTAACCTTGTTGAGCCCGCCCAGCGGGCTCAGCAGGCCAATTAAGGGCCACCCAGCAACAGGTGACATCACAGATTGATATTTCATCTGTCAAGACCTTTTGACTGATGAAATATCAGTGTTTGACAGCTGTTTGAAGCTGTCAAACATTGACAATCTGTACTCTAAGTTAATTCCTTCCTCTCAGGATGATTTAGAGATCTCTCCAGAACAGAAAGCTGAATGCTGCAACTTTTGACAGCTCGCGGCCATTCTGCTTTCTGTGCCGGTGAGATGAGGGACTCCCGAGACCTGAAAGAAGGAAGGCTGTAAAGGTAAGTAAAACTTCTTTAAACACTTTAAACACACCAAACACACTTACCTCTTCACTCATGCACCCATCACTCAGTCCGGAGCGCGAGAGTCGGCGGGAATCTCGGACCGGAGGAGTAAGTATAAAAGGCTCCAAGAGACCAGGTAAGGCCTCAGTCCGGAGCGCGAGAGTCGGCGGGAATCTCGGAGCGGTGGAGTAAGTATAAAAGGCTCCAAGAGACCAGGTAAGGCGTACCAATCTCCAATCTCGGAACTCAGAGGGAAGGAGAGAGGTAAAAAGTAATCCAAGTGTGACATCACCAGAAAGCGGGTAAGTGATTGGTTGGTAAGTATTTACTCTTTCTCCTTCTTTACAAAACTTAAATTCTGTGGTTTATAGTTTCTAGGGTCTCTGTGGTGTAGTGGGAACTGCTGGCAGGCAAGCACCCTTGAGTATATCATTTAATTGGTGGTATTGATTTAATTTAAATTAATTAAAGGGTAAGTCATGTCAGGACAGCCCAGCCCTGTGTTATGCTCCTCTTGCTCTATGTGGGAATTCAGGGACGCTGCCTGTGTCCCTGACGACCATTTGTGCCAGAAATGTATCCAGCTGCAGCTACTAGTAGACCGCATTGCGGCGCTGGAGCTGCGGATGGATGAGTTTTGGAGCATTCGCGATGCTGAGAGGGTCGTGGATAACATGTTTAGTGAGTTGGTCACACCGCAGGTAAGGGCTGCACAGGCAGAAGGGAAATGGGTGACCATCAGGCAGAGCAGCAGAGGCAGGCAGGTAGTGCAGGGGACCCCTGTGGCCACCCCCTCTCAAACAGGTATACCGATTTGGATACTGTTGAGGGGGATGACTTACCAGAGGAAGGCAGCAGCAGCCAACTTCCTGGCACCAGGGGTGCTTCTGCTGCTCAGGAAGGGAGGAAAAAGAGTGGGAGAGCAATAGTGGTAGGGGATTCTATCGTAAGGGGAACAGATAGGCGTTTCTGTGGCCGTAGACATGACTCCAGGATGGTTTGTTGCCTCCCTGGTGCCAGGGTCAAGGATGTCACTGAACGGCTGCAGGGCATTCTGAAGGGGGAGAGTGAACAGTCAGAGGTCGTGGTTCACATTGGGACCAACGACATGGGTAGGAAGAGGGATGAGGTCCTACAGCAAGAATTTAGGGAGCTAGGTAGCAGATTAAAGAGCAGGACCTCAAAGGTTGTAATCTCTGGATTACTCCCGGTGCCACGTGCTAGTGAGTATAGGAATAGGAGGATAGAGCAGATGAATGCATGGCTAAAGAGTTGGTGCAGGAGGGAGGGCTTTAGTTTCCTGGATCACTGGGTCTGCTTCTGGGGAAGGTGGGACTTGTACAAGTCAGACGGGTTGCACCTGAACCAGAACGGGACAAATATCCTTGCGTGGAGGTTTGCTAGCACTGTTCGGGGGGGTTTAAACTAGCTTGGCAGGGGGATGGGATACAGAGTGGAGCTATAATAGGGGGTGATGTACAGCCAAATATAGAGGAAAAAACAAGTCCGACTGGAAGGCAGAGCAAATATGTAGCGGCACAAGGGAGTAGGGCAAGGCTGAATGGCATTTATTTTAATGCAAGGAGTCTTGCGAATAAGGTGGATGAACTGAAGTTGTTGATGAACACATGGGAGTATGATATTGTTGCTATCACGGAGACATGGTTGAGGGAGGGGCAAGACTGCAGCTCAATATTCCGGGGTATAGAATCTTCAGGTGAGACAGAGGGGGGGGGGTAAAAGAGGAGGGGGTGTCGCAATATTAATTAAGGAGTCAATTACTGCTGTAAGGAGGGATGATATATTAACAGGTTCCTCTAATGAGGCCATATGGGTTGAACTTAAAAACAAAAAGGGGGCAAGCACTTTGCTGGGAGTGTACTATAGGCCCCCAAACAGTCAGGGGGAGATAGAGGAACAGATATGTAGGCAAATCTCAGAGAAGTGTGCAAATAATAGGGTAATAATAGTGGGGGATTTCAACTTCCCCAACATTAACTGGGATAGTCAGAGTGTGAAAGGCTTAGAGGGTGCAGAATTCTTAAAGTGCATCCAGGAGAGCTTTTTGAGCCAGCATGTAGAAAGTCCTACAAGAGAGGGGGCGGTACTAGATCTAATTCTAGGGAATGTGGCCGGGCAAGTGGTAGATGTGTTAGTAGGTGAGCACTTTGGTGACAGTGACCATAATTCGGTGAGATTGGGGGGAAGAGAGAGAGCGACTGGGGGGAAGAGAGAGAGCGATGGGGGGAAGAGAGAGAGCGACTGGGGGGAAGAGAGAGAGTGACTGGGGGGAAGAGAGAGAGAGAGAGACTGGGGGGAGAGAGAGAGCGACTGGGGGGAAGAGAGAGAGCAACTGGGGGAAGAGAGAGAGCGACTGGGGGGAAGAGAGAGAGCGACTGGGGGAAGAGAGAGCGATGGGGTGAAGAGAGAGCGACTGGGGGGAAGAGAGAGAGCGACTGGGGGGAAGAGAGAGAGCGACTGGGGGGAAGAGAGAGCGACTGGGGGAAGAGAGAGAGCGACTGGGGGGAAGAGAGAGAGCGACTGGGGGGAAGAGAGAGAGCGACTGGGGGGAAGAGAGAGAGCGACTGGGGGGAAAAGAGAGTGAGAGACTGGGGAGAGAGAGCGAGAGACTGGGGGAGAGAGAGCGAGAAACTGGGGGAGAGAGAGCGAGAGACTGGGGGAGAGAGAGCGAGAGACTGGGGGAGAGAGAGCGAGAGACTGGGGGAGAGAGAGCGAGAGACTGGGGGAGAGAGAGTGAGAGACTGGGGGAGAGCGAGCGAGAGACTGGGTGAGAGAGAGCGATAGACTGGGGAGAGAGAGCGAGAGACTGGGGGGAGAGAGAGCGAGAGACTGGGGGAGAGAGCGAGAGAGAGAGACTGGGGGAGAGAGAGAGAGAGAGACTGGGGGAGAGAGAGAGAGAGAGAGAGAGAGAGAGAGACTGGGGGGAGAGAGAGAGAGAGACTGGGAGAGAGAGAGAGAGAGACTGGGGGAGAGAGAGAGAGAGAGACTGGGGGAGAGAGACCGAGAGACTGGGGGAGAGAGAGCGAGAGACTGGGGGGAGAGAGAGAGAGAGCGAGTGACTGGGGGAGAGAGAGAGAGAGAGAGACTGGGGGAGAGAGAGAGAGAGAGACGGGAGTGAGAGAGTGAGAGAGACTGGGGGGAGAGAGAGAGAGAGACTGGGAGACAGAGAGACTGGGGGGAGAGAGAGAGAGACTGGGGGGAGAGAGAGAGAGAGACTGAGAGAGAGAGAGCGACTGGGGGGAAGAGAGAGAGCGACTGGGGGGAAGAGAGAGAGCGACTGGGGGGAAGAGAGAGAGCGACTGGGGGAAAGAGAGAGAGTGACTGGGGGGAAGAGAGAGCGACTGGGGGGAAGAGAGAGAGCGGCTGGGGAAGAGAGAGAGAGAGCGACTGGGGGAAGAGAGAGCGACTGGGGGGAAGAGAGAGCGACTGGGGGGAAGAGAGAGAGAGCGACTGGGGGGAAGAGAGAGAGCGACTGGGGGAAGAGAGAGAGCGACGGGGGGAAGAGAGAGAGCGACTGGGGGAAGAGAGTGAGCGACTGGGTGGAAGAGAGAGAGCGACTGGGGGAAGAGAGAGCGACTGGGGAAGAGAGAGAGCGACTGGGGGGAAGAGAGAGAGCAACTGGGGGAAGAGAGAGAGCGACTGAGGGGAAGAGAGAGAGCGACTGGGGGGAAGAGAGAGAGCGACTGGGGGAAGAGAGAGCGACTGGGGGGAAGAGAGAGAGCGACTGGGGGAAAAGAGAGAGCGACTGGGGGAAGAGAGAGAGCGACTTGGGGGGAAGAGAGAGCGACTGGGGGGAAGAGAGAGAGCGACTGGAGGGAAGAGAGACAGTGACTGGGGGGAAGAGAGAGAGCGACTGGGGGGTAGAGAGAGAGTGACTGGGGGGAAGAGAGAGAGAATAGAGACTGGGGGAAGAGAGAGAGAGAGAGACTGGGGGGGAGAGAGAGAGAGAGACTGGGGGGAGAGAGAGACTGGGGGGAGAGAGAGAGAGAGAGACTGGGGGAAGAGAGAAAGAGGGAGAGAGAGAGAGACAGACAGAGAGAGGGAGAGAGAGACAGAGACAGAGGGAAGGAGAGAGAGGGAAGGAGAGAAAGGGGTGGGGGGGAAAGGGGTGGGGGGAAAGGGGTGGCGGTGAAAGGGGGGGAAGAAGGGGGAGGGGGAGGGGGAAAGGGGGAGGGGGTGGGGGGAAAGGGGGGAGGGGGGAGGGGGGAAGAGGGGGAAATGGGGGAGGGGGAGCGGGGGGAGGGGGAGGGAAGGGGGTGGGAGGGGGGAAAGGGGTGTGGGGGGGAAGTGTGAGGGAAGGAGGGGGGAGGGGGGAAGGTGGTGGAAGGAGGGGGGAGGGGGGAAGGAGGGGGAGGGGGAAGTAGGGGGGAGGGGGGAAGGTGGGGAAGGAGGGGGGAGGGGGGAAGGAGGGGGGAGGGGGAAGGAGGGGGGAGGGGGGAAGGGGGGGAAGGAGGGGGGAGGGGAGAAAGGGGGGAGGGGGGTGAGAAAGGGGGGCAGGGGGAAGGTGGGGGAGAAAGGGAGCGGGGAGCCAGCAGACCCTCTCCCCTCTGCCAGTGTTGAGAGTTGCGCTGCCGGCGGCGGTTGGAAAAGGCTAGGCCCCGGGGCCTCGGGCACCCGCACTGACATGGCCCAGCCGAGCGCAGCGCCCGGTCAGCCCAAGCTCCGCAGCCGCCGTTCAGCCACACGCCACAAAGCACCTGAGCCCAGCGCCGGCGATGGCTCCGCGGAGCTCCGTGCCGCCCCACCAGCCTTTAGAAAGATGGCGGCGGTGGCTACTCTTGGCTCAGACCCGCCCGGCCCACAAAGCACCCGAGTCCAGTGCCGGCGATGGCTCCGCGTAGCTCCGTGCCGCCCCACCCAGCCTTTAGAAAGATGGCGGCGGTGGCGACGCTCGGCTCAGACCCGCCCGGCCAGCCTTTAGAAAGATGGCGGCGATCACGGGCCGCTTGTTGAGTGGGACGGGAGGTGCCTAGCTCGGCATGGCTGGGGAACAGAGGCCGAGGCTTCGAGGCCTGCAAAAACAGTGAAAGGTAGGAAAATTAATGAGGTTAGAGAAAACATTTGCAAATTAATTAACTTTATTTAAAAACAATTTAATTGTGTTTCAAAAGCAACTTTTTTTTGCTGGAAATGTAGATTTGAAAATAAACACGCAGAAAGTTGGAAAAGAAATGAAGAGTTAGGAATCAAGATGGCGGCTACTCACCTCAGCTCAGAAGCATTAGGCCCGCCCACACACGCACCGATTGGTCACTGAACTGTAGGATTGGTCAATCATCACGTCACTCAACTCTAGGATGGCCCGCCGCACACGCAATGAACCCGCCCCCGTGATGCAGCGATTGGTCAACCGTCAGGTCGCTCAACTGTACGATTGGTCAACCTTCACGTCACTCAATGCTAATGAGCGGAATTTTGAATGCTTTTTTGGATACCGTCTGAACAATTTTTGTCTGACCAAAAAGTAAATACACTTATGACCATTCCGGAATCATAAGCTTTCTTTTGATACAACACATGTGTAGGTATGCTCTATAACTTTGAGTGTATAGAGGACATACAGACAGACAGACAGAGAGCTCTTTTTATAGATATAGATTAAGGGCAAGAGGATAACTAGGGAAAGAGTAGGGCCCATTAGGGACCAAAGTGGCAAGCTCTGTGTAGAGCCAGAAGATGTAGGTGGGGTTTTAAATGAATTGTTTGCATCTGTGTTCATTATGGAGAAGGACGATGTGGACATAGAAATCGGGCAGGGGGACTGTGATATACTTGAACATATTAGCATCGAGAGGGAGGAGGTACTAGCGGTTTTAGCAGGCTTAAAAGTGGATAAGTCCCCAGGCCCGGACGAGATGTATCCCAGGCTACTATGTGAGGCAAAGGAGGAGATTGCAGGGGCGCTGACACAAATTTTCAGAACCTCTCTGGCCACAGGTGATGTGCCAGAGGACTGGAGAACAGCTAACGTAGTACCATTATTCAAGAAGGGTAGTAGGGATAAACCAGGGAATTACAGGCCAGTGAGCCTAACATCAGTGGTAGGGAAATTATTGGAAAAAATTCTGAGGGACAGAATTAGTCTCCACTTGGAGAGGCAAGGATTAATTAGGGATAGCAAGCATGGCTTTGTCAAGGGAAGATCATGTCTGACCAATTTGATTGAATTTTTCGAGGGGGTGACTTGGTGTGTGGATGAGGGTAGTGCAGTGGATGTGGTTTACATGGATTTCAGTAAGGCTTTTGATAAAGTCCCGCATAGGAGACTGGTCAGGAAGGTAAGAGCCCATGGGACCCAGGGTGCCTTGGCACATTGGATCCAAAACTGGCTTAGTGGCAGAAGGCAGAGGGTGATGGTGGAAGGTTGTTTCTGTGACTGGAAGCCTGTGTCCAGTGGGGTAACGCAGGGATCGGTGCTGGGTCCCTTGCTGTTTGTGGTCTACATTAATGATTTGGATGTGAATGTAAAAGGTATGATCAGTAAGTTCGCAGATGACACGAAAATTGGTGGGGTGGTAAATAGCAAGGAGGGAAGCCTCAGGCTACAGGACGATATAGATGGGTTGGTCAGAATGGCAGAACAGTGGCAAATGGAATTTAACCCTGAAAAGTGTGAGGTGATGCATTTTGGATGGACTAACAAGGCAAGGGAATACACAATGAATGGTAAGACCCTAGGAAAGACAGAGGATCAGAGGGACCTTGGTGTGCATGTACATAGATCCTCGAAGGCAGCAGAACAGGTGGATAAGGTGGTTAAAAAGGCATATGGGATACTTACCTTCATTAGCCGAGGCATAGAATATAAGAGCAGGGAGGTTATGATGGAGCTGTACAAAATGCTGGTAAGGCCACAGCTGGAGTATTGTGTGCAGTTCTGGTCACCACACTATAGGAAGGATGTGATTGCTTTGGAGAGGGTGCAGAGGAGATTTACCAGGATGTTACCTGGGCTGGAGCGCTTCAGCTATGAAGAAAGACTGGACAGGCTGGGGTTGTTTTCCTTGTAGCAGAGAAGGCTGAGGGGGGACCTGATTGAGGTGTACAAAATTATGAGGGGCATAGATAGGGTAGATAGAAAGGAACTTTTCCCCTTAGTAGAGGGGTCAATAACAAGGGGGCATAGATTCAAGGTAAGGGGCAGGAGGTTTAGAGGGGATTTGAGGAAAAACTTTTTCACCCAGAGGGTGGTTGGAATCTGGAACTCACTGCCTGAAAGGGTGGTAGAGGCAGGAACCCTCACAACATTCAAGAAGCATTTGGATGAGCACTTGAAATGCCATAGCATACAAGGCTATGGACCAAATGCTGGAAAATGGGATTAGATTAGGCAGGGCTTGATGGCCGGCGCGGACATGATGGGCCGAAGGGCCTCTTTCTGTGCTGTATAACTCTATGACTATGACACTCACCTGAACACTGGACATCTCGAATCCTCGAAGCCCTTCATCCTGACGGCCCGCCTCGCTAACTTGGCGTGGTTTGGAGCCGTCGGGAATCCCACATTTCACCAATGAAAATAGGGATTAGGCTAAAAACTGCCTGTTAACTACCTGTTAACAGGCAGTTAATTGGCACTAATCCCCTTCCCGCCTCGGGGAGGCGGGTCCCAGTGCGGGTCGGGTACCCGCCTCCTTTGAAACTGGCATGGAGGCGGGTTGGGGGTGGGATGGGTTCGTGCCCCCCCGATTTCGGGATTTTAACCCCCCACACGCCTCCAATCCCGCCTCCATGGCTCAATGAAAATCCTGCCCATTGTGTCCTCCTCACAACTTGCTTTCCCATCTATCTTTGTATCATCAGTAAATTTGGCAACAATACACTCGGTCCCTTCATCCAAGTCATTAATATAGATTTTAAATAGTTGAGGCCCCAGCACTGGTCCTTGTGGCACCCCACTAGTTACAGTTTGCCAACCTGAAAAAGACCCATTATGCCGACTCTCTGCTTTCTGTTAGTTAGCCAATCCTCTATCCATGCTAATATATTACCCCCAACACCGTGAGCTCTTATCTTGTGCAGTGACCTTTTATGTGGCACCTTATCAAATGCCTTCTGGAAATCCAAATACACTACATCTTCTGGTTCCCCTTTATCCACCCTGCTCGTTACATCCTCAAAGAACTCTAGTAAATTTGTCAAACACGATTTCCCTTTCATAAAACCAGGTTGACTCTGCTTGATTATATTATGATTTTCTAAATGTCCTGCTACTACTTCCTTAATAATGGATTCCAGCATTTTCCCAATGACAGATGTTAGGCCAATTGGCCTATAGTTTCCTGCTTTCTATCTCCCTCCTTTCTTGAACAGGGGCATTACATTTGCAGTTTTCTAATCCGCTGGGACCTTTCCAAAATCCAGGGAATTTTGGTAGATTACAACCAATGCATCCACTGATGATCTTCGGATGATGTTGCCAAGGAGTAGCATGCAGATGAGGAAGAGAACGGAGGCATGGATACGTGCTTGGAGGACTCTAAAGGTAACTTGCAGGGGCAGGATGTGAAGCCATTGCTGGAGATGCTCTGACTACAATTGGATATATGAAAGTGGAACTAATCAAGAGCTGAGAAGTGTTGGAGGATGATGGTGTGGTTGACCATCTCAAAGGATGCAGAAAGCTTGAGAAGGATGGGGAAAGGATAGTGCACCATGGTCAAAGTCCCAGATGATGATTTTTGTGACTTTGATTAGGGCTGTTTCAGTGCTGTGGCAGGTGTGGTAACATAAGAACATAAGAAATAGGAGCAGGAATAGGCCACTTGGCCCCTCGAGCCTGCTCCGCCATTCAGTAAGATCATGGCTGATCTTGGGCTCAAAGCCACTTCCCTGCCCGCACCCCATAACCCATCACTCCCTTATCTTGCAAAAATCTGTCTATCTCCACCTTAAATGTATTTAATGACCCAGCCTCCACAGCTCTCTGAGGCAGAGAATTCCACAGGTTTATGACCCTCTGAGAGAAGAAATTCCTCCTCATCTCAGTTCTAAAAGGGCGACCCTTTATTCTGAAAATATGCCCCCGAGTTCTAGATTTTTCCATAAGGGGAAACATCCTCTCTGCATCTACCTTATATGTTTCAATAAGATCACCTCTCATTCTTCTAAATTCCAATGAGTATAGGCCCAACCTGCTCAACCTTTCTTCATAAGTCAACCCCCTCATCTCTGGAATTAACCTAGTGAATCGTCTCTGAACTGCCTCCAATGCAAGTATATCCTTTCTTAAATAAGGAGACCAAAACTGTACGCAGTACTCAAGGTGTGGTCTCACCAATACCTTGTACAGTTGTAGCAGGACTTCCCTGCTTTTATACTCCAACCCCCTTGCAATAAAGGCCAACATTCCATTTGCCTTTTTGATTACTTGCTGTACCTGCATGCTAACTTTTTGTGTTTCATGCACAAGGACCCCCAGGTCCCTCTGAACTGTAGCATTTTGTAATCTCTCTCCATTTAAATAATAATTTGCTTTTTTATTTTTCCTGACAAAGTGGATAACCTTGCACTTTCCCACATTATACTCCATTTGCCAAATGTTTGCCCACTCACTTAACCTGTCTATATCGCTTTGCAAATTCTTTGAGTCCTCTGCACAACTTGCTTTCCCACCCATCTTTGTATCATCTGCAAACTTGGCTACATTACACTTGGTCCCTTCATCCAAGTCATTAATGTAGATTGTAAATGGTTGAGGCCCCAGCACCGATCCCTGTGGCACCCCACTAGTTACCGTCTGCCATCTGGAAGATGACTCATTTATCCCGAATCTGCTTTCTGTTAGTTAGCCAATTCTCTATCCATGCTAATATATTACCCTCGACTCCGTGAGCTCTTACATTATACAGTAACTTTTTATGTGGCACCTTTCTGGAAATCCAAATACACCACATCTACTGGCTCACCCTTATCCACCCTGCTCGTTACATCCTCAAAGAACTCCAGCAAATTTGTTAAACATGATTTCCCTTTCATAAAACCATGCTGACTCTGCTTGACTGCATTATGATTTTCCAAATGCCCTGCTACTGCTTCCTTAATGAAGGACTCCAGCATTTTCCCAACGACAGATGTTAGGCTGACTGGTCTATAGTTTCTTGCTTTCTGTCTCCCTCCTTTCTTAAATAGGGGTGTTACATTAGCGGTTTTCCAATCTGCTGGGACCCCTCCAGAGTCCAGGGAATTTTGGTATATTGCAACCAAAGCATCCACTATCTCTGCAGCCACTTCTTTTAAGACCCTGGGATGCAGGCCATCTGGTCCAGGGGACTTGTCATCCTTTAGTTCCATTATTTTACTAAGTACCTTTTCCTTAGTGATAGTGATTGTCTTTAGTTCCCCCCTCCCTGTGGCCCCTTGATTATCCATTATTGGGATGTTGTTAGTGTCTTCTACCGTGAAGAAAGATACAAAATATTTGTTCAGAGTCTCTGCCATTTCCCCGTTCTCCATTATTAATTCCCCACTCTCATCCTCTAAGGAACCAACATTTACTTCAGCTACTCTCTTCCTTTTTATATACCTGTAGAAGCTTTTACCATCTGTTTTAATATTTCTTGCCAGTTTACTCTCATAATTCACCTTCTCTCTCTTTATTTTTTTTTAGTCATCCTTTGCTGGTTTTTAAAAATTTCCCAATCCTCTGGTCTCCCACTAATCTTGGCAACATTGTATGCCTGGAACTCCTGGTTTTGGGAGTCCCCACGCCAATCCTTTCATATGCCTCTGACTTTGGGTGGGTGGAGGCTCTGCTCATTAAAGGGGCCCATGGCACCTGATGTAACTGGATGTGGCCTAATTTGTGACACTTCTGCCACACTCCTGCCTGCATTATGCCGGGTGTTTGCTGGAAGGGCAATGGATTTTTGGCTTCAATTGAATTAGAGTTTTATTTTTTCCTATTGAGAAACTGAGGTGAAGGCCAAAAGGCAATAGTGCAGAGCACCACCAAAACCGGAAAGAGGGGAAGAGAAAATAAAGTAAACTAACAACTAATGGTTACATAATTCCAATTTGGGGTTTTAAAGGATTGTAAAGAGTAGGAGGATGCCACCATCTCAACCTCACTCTGTGCACAGATGGTATAAACCGCCAAATCCCCAACACTCACCCACCAACTATGCCCAACTACTAAAAGTCACATCCACATCTCACGCCTTGCATATAATAACAGCTATTCAACTATGGTAGACACATCTGCCAAACACATGACTGCACTCTCACTCACACGCTGTCCTTTTTCTTGTAGGCCAAGCTTGCTCATAACAGGAGGGAGCAGCAATGCACGGGAGGAGGTCAGGCAGAGCTGCACCCTCTCACACAGCTGGAGGAGTGAGTGCGCAGCATCATCACGGCCCAGGTCGTGGGTGCTGTGGCAGTCGGAGAGGTCGACCCACTTGTGGACAACAACGGTATGTTCATCACCGCTCCCTCTTCTCTCATACCACTTCCCCCTCACAACACAAGCGCTTCCCACTTTCCATCTAAGTATACCGTCTCCATTCCTTGCTTCCTTCCTGCCCCCTCCTCTGACATTAAACCCACTCTTGTGCCTTAATGCTTTCAGATAATCATCCACCATCTGACCAGTCTGTCCCTCAGCCTCCCAGTGGCAGCGACACGGGAGAGGAGGAGGAACACCAAGCCGGAGCCTCACTGCCTGTGTCTCCTGAGGGTGAGACATCCGATAATGGGGCTACCCAGTCACTGGAGGGAGCAGAGGAAATGGCTCTGATGTGGGTGAAGTTCCGGGACCCAGCGGGCTGCAGCAATGCCATGGGGAAAGGGAAGCTCAAGGGCCATCTCCCTGGAGGGTGAGTGTGCGCATGAGTTCTGCTGCACAGGACTCAGATGAGGACCTCACTGTCGAGGTGATGACCACACAGGCGATGAGCATGCATACTGAGCTCATGGGTGCAATGGCAATGGTGCCCGAGAGCATGGATACACTGGCTAGGAGTGTGGAGAAGACCGCCTCCAGCATTGCTCTCATCTCTGCGCAAACCATCGAGCCCATCCTTGGCACTTTGCAGAAAATGGTTGACTCGTGGAGAAACCGTGGGGACCCAGACCTCATGCCGCGTGTCATGGGTGAGGTGGCAGCAGCTATTGCAGCACAGGCTGAGGCAACGCAACGGCTTAGTGTTGCAATGGAGTCAGTGGTTGGTGGCATCCAATCTCAGACTGCTCTGATGCAGTCTCTGATTGATGCCACGCAAGTGTTGACTGCTGTCATCATGGCTGGGTCGCTCATTGTCCACCGGGGATCTCATGATGCCGCAGCAGGCCAGCAATCTGTGCTGAAGCAGATTGCTCCGGATGCTGAGGTTCTGCCCCGGGGGAGTGGCAGTGCGTCGGTCGAGCAGGCAGCTGTTGTCCTCTCTCAGGATGATAGCATTCCTGCTCCCACCACTGCCACTCCGCCATTGCACTTGCCACAGCCTGTAACCCAGCCATCCCAGACTGCTGCCGTCCATGCAGATTTGGTGCAGTCTGCAGCCGGGCATTCCAGGCCCAGAGCTGGTCGAGGGAGTCCTGCAAGGCCATCTGGCTCCCAGACTCAGCAGTCTTCCACCAACCTTGCTGCATCCACTGGGGCCACATTACGGAGGAGCAGTAGGGTTGGGAGGGGGAATTGCAAAGGGGAGGGAAATCATTGAGGAAGGCCCAGTAAATAAAATGCTAATAGCAAATGGGGGGAGTTGTGTACAAAAGTTGATGTGTTTGTAAATATATTGTTCAGTTTGGTAAGAAATAGTTCCGCTTGCTAAGAACCAGTAGTGTTTGTTCATAAATTGTTGTGTTTGTTTATTATTGGTTGTGTTTGATGAGAGAGTTGTGCAGAATAATAAATGTTTATTTCAACGTGGCAAATTTTGTGATGTTTCTCATTTGAGCTTTGCCTGGTCATAGGGGCTGCGAGCTGGCTGTAATGATGTGGTTGTTCTGTACAAATGCCTTGTGCTATCTCATTTATTAGAAGCGCTGTGTAATGAGGCGTTCACGAACAGCCCTTGCAGAAGCAACATTGAGTGGTTCCCTCCTAAGTTGGTGCTGCTCCTCCTCCTCTTCATCCTCCTCCTCCGCCTCCTCCTCCTCCTCTCCCTCTTCCTCCTCCTGAGATGGTCCACCAATCCCTGGTGGCAATGGCTGAGCCCTCAGAATTGCGAGGTTGTGCAACATGCAGCACACAACAATGAGAAAGAAGACTCGATCAAGGGTTTACTGCAGGGCTCCTCCAGAGTGGTCAAGGCAGCGGAACCATTGCTATGGCTCTCATTGTATGCGTGCTGAGCAGAAGTGTTGCGGAGGCGTGTCATCAGCCAGGTGGCGAGTGGATAACCCTTGTCTCTGAGCAGCCAGCTGCGAGCGTCATGTGGTGGGTGGAACAGGTCTGGGACGCCAGTCTGTTACAGAATGAATGCACGGTGGCTGCTGCCAGGATAGCAAGCATTGACGGCGAGGGTGCGCTGTCTGTGGTCGCACACCAACTGCACGTTCAGAGAGTGGTAGCCTTTGCGGTTGTGGAACACCTCTGCGTTGTGATGAGGTGCCCGCAATGCCACATGGGTGCAGTCAATGGCACCTTGAACCATGGGGAAGCCCGCTATCCTTGCGAGGCCACATGTGCATTCATGCTGTTTGTCTCTGGTCATGGGGAATCATATGCGGAACCAGATGTACTCCCTTCTCCTTCTGAGCGGAGCATGTGTCACCTCCTGGATGCAGCAATGGACGGCGAACTGTGAAATGTTTGCAATATCGCCTGTTGAAGTCTGGAAGGAGCCGATGGCGTAGAAATTGAGAGCGACTGTGACCTTCACTGCCACCGACAGAGACGTCCTGGTCTTGAGCTGAGGCTGGAGCTCTGGCTGCAGGAGGTGGCAGAGCTCTGTGACGACCTCCTTGCTCAAGCGGAGCCTTCTAAGGCACTGCTCCTCTGAGAGATGAATTTAGGAGAACTGCTCCCGGAATACCGCGGTCTCCTATTGAGAGCCCTGTTGGCCCTTCTCCCTCTGGCCACGTTTTCCAATCTTTCTCTCTGCCTCCACTGCCTCTGACGGTGAAGCTGGAGGCCGAGATCCCGTGCCAGTAGAGCCCCCATTAAGTGTTGAAAATGTTGCAGTACCAAAAGTAAGACAAATTAACCTGATAAATTTTTGTCAGGAGCAAAACTCCTTCAAGTAGAAAACCTCAAATGGGTCAAAGCGCCTGTCTGCTTCTGTCAAAGTGACAAGGCAACATCGCTTGCTGACAAAAAAAACAGGAAGTTCACGCCTTTGAAAGCCGATAAATCCCCAGGGCCTGATAATCTGCATCCCAGAGTACTAAAAGAGGTAGCCATGGAAATAGTGGATGCATTGGTTGTCATCTTCCAAAATTCTATAGATTATGGAACAGTTCCTGCAGATTGGAGGGTGGCAAATGTAACCCCACTATGCAGACCGGTTAGCCTTACATCAGTGGTAGGGAAAATGCTAGAGTCTATTATAAAGGATGTGATAACAGGACACTTGGAAAACATCAACAGGATTAGACAAAGTCAACATGGATTTATGAAGGGGAAACCTACTGGAGTTTTTTGAGGATGTAACTGGTAGAATAGATAAGGGAGAACCAGTGGCTGTGGTGTATTTGGATTTTCAGAAGGCCTTTGATAAAGTCCCACATAAGAGGTTAGTGTGCAAAATTAAAGCATATGGGATTGGGGGTAATATACTGGCATGGATTGAAAATTGGCTAACAGACAGGAAACAGAGAGTAGGAATAAATGGGTCTTTTTTGGGGTGGCAGGTGGTGACTAGTGGGGTACCGCAGGGATCAGAGCTTGGGCCCCAGCTATTCACAATATATATCAATGATTTGGATGAGGGAACCAAATGTAATATTTCCAAGTTTGCTGACGACACAAAACTAGGTGGGATTGTGAGTTGTGAGGAGGATGCAAAGAGGCTTCAAGGCAATTTAGACAAGTTGAGTGAGTGGGCAAATACATGGCAGATGCAGCATAATGTGGATAAATGTGAAGTTATCCACTTCGGTAGGAAAAACAGAAAGGCAGAGTATTATTTAAATGGTGATAGATTGGGACATGTTGATGTACAAAGGAACCTGGGTGTCCTTGTACACCAGTCACTGAAAGCAAACATGCAGGTGCAGCAAGCAGTTAGGAAGGCAAATGGTATGTTGGCCTTCATTGCAAGAGGATTTGAGTACCGGAGCAAGGATGTCTTACTACAGTCATACAGGGCCTTGGTGAGACCACACCTGGAGTACTGTGTGCAGTTTTGATCTCCTTACCTAAGAGAGGATATACTTGCCATAGAGGGAGTGCAGCAAAGGTTCACCAGACTGATTCCTGGAATGGCAGGACTGTCGTATGAGGAGAGATTGGGTCGACTAGGCCTGTATTCACTCGAGTTTAGAAGAATGAGAGGGGATCTCATTGAAACGTATAAAATTCTGACATGGCTAGACAGACTGATGCAGGGAGGATGCTTCCCCTGGCTGGGGGGGTCTAGAATGAGGGGTCACAGTCTCAGGATATGGGGTAGGACATTTAGGACTGAGATGAGGAGAAATTTCTTCACTCAGAGGGTGGTGAACCTGTGGAATTCTCAACCACAGAAGGCTGTGGAGGCCAAGTCACTGAATATATTTAAGAAGGAGATAGATAGATTTCTAGTCACAAAAGACATCAAGGGGTATGGGGAGAGAGCGGGAATATGGTATTGAGATAGAGGATCAGCCATGATCATATTGAATGGTGGAGCAGGCTCAAAGGGCCAAATGGCCTACTCCTGCTCCTATTTTTCTATGTTTCGTCTATGTTTCTAAATAGCGCTCCTGCAGCTCCCACCCGACTGCAAACTGCCTCCTCTACCTGTCGTTTCTAACTGCCGGCGCGGAGGCAGGGGGTGAAAATGAATTTCCGGTCTAGGGCGCTACCGGAGCGATGCACGCTTGGATGATGTCATGATCTCTGGGCGCAGGAGATCATGGCGGTAGTGGTTTGCACCATCACAAACCTCCAGGTGAATTTCACCGGCGGCGCTAACATCACCCCACCCGGGCGGTAAGTTGTTAGCGTCCCATTAGCGCTAACGGAGGTGCTAACCAACCAAATTTCTCCCCCAAAGTCTCTACTATTAGTGGTAAAATATTGAGCTGGATTGAGAACTGGCTGGCAGGAAGTAAGCAAAAAGTAGTTACAGATGGATTTGGATCTTTTTGGAGACCGGTCACGAGTGGTGTCCCACAGGGATCGGTGTTGGGACAATTGCTCTTTATTATTTTTATTAATGCTGTGCTCGTTGACCTATAGTGGCTTCTGGTCTAGCAATGCTTCAATTTTAAAATTTTCATCCTTGTTTTCAAATCCTCTCCCTTCCCTATCTCTGTAACCTCCTCTAGTCCTACAACGCTCTGAGATCTCTGCGCACCTTCAATTCTGGCCTCGTGCACATCCCCAATTCTAATCACTCCACCATTGGCGGCTGTGCTTTCAGCTGCCTAGACTCTAAGCTTTGGAATTCCCTCTCTCAATGTCTCTGGCTCTCTACCTCTCTCTCCTCCTTTAAGACACTCCTTACAACTCGCCTCTTTGGCTAAGGTTTTGGTCATCTGCCTTAATATCTCCTTACGTGTCGGTGTCAAATTTTGATTGATAACTGTTCCTGTGTAGCACCTTAGGACATTTTACTACATTTAAGACACTACATAAATGCAAGCTTTTGTTTGTTTGTTGTTGAGTGGGGTAGATACGAAGTGAGGTGCTCCAGGGTTCAGTGTTGGAACTTCTGCTGTATCTAATTTATAGCAGTGACTTGGATTCAGAAACCCAATGCAAATTGGCAAATTTGCAGATGATACCAATCTAGGAGAGGCAGTGGAACAGGAGGAGGCAGCTCAAAAATTTCAAAACAGGCTGATCAAAATATGTAAGTGGGCAGTTGAAATTTTGTGCATATAAGTGTAAAGTGTCACATATAGGTAAAACAAAATGGATGACACACATACTCTGTGAATGGTTTTGAAATAGCTGAGGATGACATTGAAAGCAACCTAGGAGTCTTGGTAGACTTGATGTTCAGCATGTCCAAGTAATAGAAAGCAGCAATCCACAACACCAATAGAAGGTTGAAATATTCAGTTTTGGTCACTGAGATAACAGGGAGATATTCAAGTGCTGGAGACCCTGTAGAGAAGGGTCATGAGGTTGATTTCAAGTTTCAATGGTCTGAGCTGTGAGGAAAGATTGGAGACACTATGGGGAAAAAATTGGGTCGCGCCCCCTTTGGTGCACTAACTTTGCCAGGGTCTTACTTTGAGCACCCCAAAAATTTAGCGCCCCGAAATTGAATGGTAGCACCCCAAGCAGGAGGCGGGGTGCTACTGGAAGCACCCCCCTCCCTCTTGGGGCACTCCCATTGAATATCGCGGCACTACGTGCAGCAGCACCACGCGAGTCGGCATGTAGCACCGCAGTACTACAGGCCTCCCTCTCCTGGTTAAAGGGGAGGGGCCTAGCGCAGCACCCACCGGGGCCCTGCTGGATCACCGGGGTGCAGGGTGCTGGCAAAAGAGCCCGGCACTCAAGAGGAGTGCTGGGCTGACCGATCGCGGCCGGCACCCCGCAGGAGGAGGTGAGGGGGGCAGGTGCTGGTAGACAGCCCAAAAAAAAACCAGCCGCCCGGCACCAGCCCTTTAATTTGCGCCACCCCGGCCGCAAACACGGCACCCTGACCCTGAATTTCGCTGGAGGTGTTAATGGCGCTGTGCCCTGCGCTAGGTGCTTTGCACCTGCTAACGGGAGGCGCAAAGCAACTGAACTTTTCCCCCATGGCCTTTTCAGCCTTGAAAGGAGGTCATCTTATAGAGGTATATAAGATTGATAACAGTACAGAAAAAGTATATCTGGAAAATTACTTTAAACTAAAGTGGGACAAGGAGACACGGGTTCAACCTGTGAAAAGGCAAATTTAGGATTGACATTAAGAAGCTTGTTTTCACAAAGCAAATGATCAACATATGGAATCTACTCCCAAATACAGAAACAGAGGTGAATACCTTGGAAACATGTAAGAAACAATTGGATACTGCAGTGGGGGTGTTGTAGGGACTTCTGGTTGGATGAACTAAAGAAAGAAAGACTTGCATTTATATAGCGTCTTTCATGACATCTGGATATGCCAAAGTACTTTACAGCCAATTAAGTACTTTTTGGACTTGTAGTACTTGTAGGAAACACGACAGCTAATTCATGCACAGCAAGGACCCACAAACAGCAATGTGATAATAACCAGATAATCTTTTATTGATGTTGGTTGAGGGACATATGCTGGCTAGGACACTGGGAGAACTCCCCTACTCTTCTTCGAAAAGTGCCATGGGATCGTTTATGTCCACTCAAAAAGGCAACTGGTGCATTGTTTTAATGCCTCAACCGAAAGACGGTACCTCCAACAGTACAGCACTCTCTCAGTACTGCACTGAAGTGTCAACCTAGATTATGTGCTCAAGTCTCTGGAGTGGGGCTTGAGAGTGCTACCTACTGAGTCGCGGTTGACAAGGTGGGCTGAATGGCTTTCTTCATTCATGATAACCTTGTGATCTTGTAATCATCCAAACTTTTGGCATGAAAAAAGCTTCCCAGAGACAGTGGAGTTATGGTGATGATGTGAGCACTGCATTTGAGGTAAGAGCTAACAATACCAAGAAGGTGAATAGATGAATGAGGACTAAGGTTGGAGCCAATCAAACTTAATGGCACTTTATTTTCTAAGAATTATACTGTTATTTTTCATATCCCATGTGAAAGTAAATATTCAGATTGTATTTTTAGAATATGCTTGAGCCACTTGCGTTCCTTGGCAACATTGCAGGAAGGCAATGTTTCTCCTCATTACTATCAATTTAGGATGCTTTTAGTTGCAATGCTCACATCAAAACTACACACTAAACCCTTTATCCAAATTTTCCTCACACTTAAATTATTTTCATGAGTTAATTTGCATAGACAGAAAATGTAATTTCCAAATATGTTTTGCTTCCTTCTTCAGTCTTTTAATCATTTATTACCAACTATTGTACGAATCTATTTATTCTCACCTCAGACAAATGGCTCCTTTGTGAAAGATTCTCAGCCTGGTTAACTGGAGAACTAAGAGGTCTCCCAACTTGACTGGTAGGCGTTACCAATCTATTCTTTGGATTGCTGAAGTTGTCTTCTTTACTCCCAGGGCTGTTAGAAATTGCACTTCGAAATAATTGACTGTTGAGTGTTGCAGGCCTACTTCCTTGAGCTGATGATGTTCGAGGCCTGTTGTACTGGCTGTTGGGAGTCTCTGGCCTACTTTCTTGGTTACTGGAGCTCTGTGGTAATTTACTTCCTTGGATCTGAAGTGGAATTTCTTTCCCAATAAGACTTGGTGGTGTTTGAGGTCTAGAATTTTGGCCCAGCAATGTCTGCGACAGACTGCCATGGTAACTTGACATGTTTAATCTACTTTGGATATTGGAACTCCTTTGCATTTCAGGTTCAATTGTTAATACTTTTGCAGCAAGATCCTTGTCAAGTTCTGCAATAAGAAGTTTTGTTTACTTTAATCATAGCACCAGACACCAGTACAGTAAAATGAACATTTCAAGAGTAACACAATGTGATAAAAACCTTTCTAATTAAAACTGGCTGCAATGGGAGAAGAACAGAGAAAAGAGACAGACAGAAAGAATGACACAGGAAGAAAAAGACATTTAGAAAAAAATTGTCCCTGAGGAATGCCATGGGAGATTAACTAGTGCTTCTTTAAAAAAAATGGCTGGTCCTGGAAGTACAGAAGCCCTTGGAGCTGCTGGCATCATAAGATATTTTCTTAATAGACCACTGTTTTTCTTGCCTATTATTGTTACTTTTTAAAATATGTGAAATTGAGAGGTGAATAAGAGGTGTTCCCTCCATCAATCTCTTAACTAACCTATTCTGCCTGCATGGACAAGGAATAGTTATCAATGTATGTTGATTGAAAAATAGGGTTATCTGGCCATATAAGGTGGCAACAATGCCGGTCACTTCAAGCTCCATTTCCAAATCACTGAAAAGAACTGTGACTTCCTTTTTTTTCTATCAAGTGAGTATGGAGCCCTAGCAAAACTTCTTGGCATGTACAATTCAATCAAATTAAAAACATATCACTGAAATAACTGGATTAATAAATGTATCTGCCCTGATAATGTTTGTCAGTATTTACTGTTTACACCAAAATACGCAAAAGGAAAAAAAATCAAAAGAACATTAAAGTTAATTATGATTTGTCCCATTTGAAAAGGGCTACCAATACTGGAATTCCCTGTTTAACAGAGAACTTGATGCCGGATGGAGTGCAGTGCTAGTGTGAGATAGGACATCCATATTAATAGTCAGAGTGCCATGTGCATCTGTGCTTCTCAAACTCTGGAATAAGTCATTTGATTGAATAGCACATGCCTGAGGTACATTAATCATTTCATGTGCACCGCATTTCCTTTCGCTGATTTATTAGTTGGCAGCGTCGCCTCTAGATTACAACAGCTGAAGAAAGGGCCTAAAGCCACAGTTAATAAAAAAAGAATTAATACACATCTATGAACTCGGACATTTTACCTCAGGGTAGATTTGATTCTCTTCAAAATCAGTACAATTTTGAAGTATAAAATTTAAGAAATTGGGAAATTGTGCGCCGGGTTAAATCATTTTAAGAAATGCCCCAAGCTGCTCAGTTTCTTCTTCTGGAAGAAGAGGTGAGCACGATGTACAGTAAATACTTTCCCGCACATCACTTGTCCATGCTTGCCCAAAGAAATAAAATAAACATTACTTAAGAATCCTTGAATTCCTGTGTGGAACCCTTGAAATTCTCCAATTTATTAGGTAAAGAGCATTTCAACAGACACAGTTAGGGACAGGTTTCTCACTGGAATTTTCAGTGAATTACCCCCTGCCCCAGAGGATACAGCCAGCTGCTGACGGGATTGCGTGGCCCTGTATGAACCCTGCCGCTTTACCAACACCATCAGCGAAATCCCCCAATTTTAGCATTTGGCAGAGACACAATTCCCCAATTCTGACCGGAGTTGATATTTTGCCCCAACTGACATCAGTGATGCTGCACTGACTGGCCCAGAACCCCAAACCAACACCTCCAGCAGGCATGGCACCCAAATTGACAATCCATCAAAGGCTGTGCAAACTCTAAGATCTGGTCAGTTGTCTTTGCTGCCCCTTGTCCAGGAATGAGTGACCCAGCTCCTCAAACTGACACCCAAAGTTCAACCAGAGCTGCAAACTCCCAAACTCCATCAAGCTATCCGAAGGTGACATGCCAACTGAAGCTGACCCCACACCCCGAGGAGGCAAAGCGCTACAGGATGACAGAGTACTCCAGAATGGCACTCATTGCCAAACCAAGGATTCACAACTTGCTCTTCCAGCACCACTGCAAACTAACTAGTCCCGCAAAACATAGAAGTTATTCCAATGCTCCAAGACCTATGGTGTGGTCCATCAGCCAAGATGAATTGAGTACACGAAACCTCCGAGGTTAGACAAGGCATCCAGCGATAGAAAACAATATGCTTCATCAAAGGGCATTAAGAAAGCGGGCATCAGCAGCAGCCATCAGAGCAACACCTTCGCCTTTGATACCCTCGCCCCACTAAAACATTTCCCTCTACTATTCCATTATTCTCAGTGAACTGGAACAGGACCAACATCCTTGCGGGGAGGTTTGCTAGTGCTGTTGGGAGGGGGGTTTAAACTAACTTGGCAGGGGGATAGGATACGGAGTGGTGCTATAGTAGGGGGTGATGCACAGCCAAATATAGAGGAAAAAACAAGTCAGCCTGGAAGGCAGAGCAAATATGTAATGGCACAAGGGAGTATGGCAAGGCTGGATGGCATTTATTTTAATGCAAGAAGTCTTGCGAGTAAGGCAGATGAATTGAAGGTGTTGATGAACACATGGGAGTATGATATTGTTGCTATCACAGAGACATGGTTGAGGGAGGGGCAGGACTGGCAGCTCAATATTCCGGGATATAGAATCTTCAGGCGAGACAGAGGGGGTGTAAAAGAGGAGGGGGTGTCGCAATATTAATCAAGGAGTCAATTACTGCTGTAAGGAGGGATGATATCTTAGCAGGTTCCTCTAATGAGGCCATATGAGTAGAACTTAAAAACAAAAAGGGGCAAGCACTTTGCTGGGAGTGTACTATAGGCCCCTAAACAGTCAGGGGGGAGATAGGGGAACAGATATGTAGGCAAATCTCAGTGAAGTGTAGAAATAATAGGGTAATAATAGTATGGGATTTCAACTTCCCCAATATTAACTGGGATAGTCAGAGTGTGAAAGGCTTAGATGGTGCGGAATTCTTAAAGTGCACCCAGGAGAGCTTTTTGAGCCAGCGTGCAGAAAGTCCTACAAGAGAGGAGGCGGTACTGGACCTAATTCTAGGGAATGTAGCCAGGCAAGTGGTAGAAGTGTCAGTAGGAGAGCATTTTGGTGACAGTGACCATAATTCGGTGAGATTTAAGGTAGTCATGGAAAAGGACAAAGATGGACTGGAAATAAAGGTTCTAAATTGGGGGAAGGCCGATTTTAATATGATAAGGTAGGATCTAGCCAAAGTGGACTGGGATCAGCTACTTGTAGGAAAATCCACATCAGAGCAGGGGGAGTCTTTCAGAAAGGAAATAGAGAGAGTACAACACCAACATGTTCCCGTAAAGGTCAAGGGTGAGACCAACAAGCCCAGGGAACCCTGGATGTCAAGGGATATACAAAAATGGATTAGGAAAAAAAGGGAGGCTTTTGGCAGATACAAAGGACTAAAAACAGTGGAAGCCTTAGAGGAGCATAGAAAGTGCAGGGGAGTACTTAAAAAAGAAATGAGAGCGAAGAGGGGGCAAAATAAAGGAAAATCCCAAGGTGTTTTATAAGTACGTTAAGGGCAAGAGGATAACCAGGGAAAGAGTAGGGCCCATTAGGGACCAAAGTGGCAATCTGTGTGTAGCGCCGCAAGATGTGGGTGAGGTTTTAAATGAATATTTTGCATCTGTGTTCACTATGGAGACAGACGATGTAGGCATAGAAATCAGGCAGGGGGCTTGTGATATACTTCCACAAATTAGTATTGAGAGGGAGGAGGTACTAGTGGTTTTAGCGGTCTTATAAGTGGATAAATCCCCAGGCCCAGATGAGATGTATCCCAGGCTGCTGTGTGAGGCAAGGGAGGAGATTGCAGGGGCTCTGACACAAATTTTCAGATCCTCTATGGCCACAGGGGAGGTGCCAGAGGACTGGAGGACAGCTAACGTAGTACCATTATTCAAGAAGGGTAGTAGGGATAAACAGGGAATTATAGGCCAGTGAGCCTAACATCAGTGGTAGGGAAATTATTGGAAAAAATTCTGAGGGACAGAATTAGTCTCCACTTGGAGAGGCAAGGATTAATCAAGGATAGTCAGCATAGCTTTGTCAGGGGGAGATCATGTCTAACCAATTTGATTGAATTTTTCAAGGGGGTGACTAGGTGCGTGGATGAGGATAGTGCAGTTGATGTAGTCTACATGGACTTCAGTAAGGTTTTTGACAAAGTCCCGCATGGGAGACTGGTCAAGAAGGTAAGAGCCCATGGGATCCAAGGCAATTTGGCAATTTGGATTCAAAATTGACTTAGTGGCAGGAGGCAGAGGGTGATGGTTGAAGGTTGTTTTTGTGACTGGAAGCCTGTGTCCAGTGGTGTCCTGGAATCGGTGCTGGGTCCTTTGCTATTTGTAGTGTACATTAATGATTTAGATATGAATGTAGGAGGTATGATCAGTAAGTTCGCAGATGAAATGAAAATTGGTGGAGTGGTAAATAGCGAGGAGGGAAGCCTCAGGCTACACGACGATATAGACGGGTTGGTCAGATGAGCAGAACAGTGGCAAATGGAATTTAACCCTGAAAAGTGTGAGGTGATGCATTTTGGGAGGACTAACCAGGCAAGGGAATACACAATTAATGGTAGGACCCTAGGAAGGACAGAGGATCAGAGGGACCTTGGTGTGCATGTACATAGATCCCTGAAGGCAGCAGAACAGGTAGATAAGGTGGTTAAAAAGGCATATGGGATACTTACCTTCATTAGCCGAGGCATAGAATATAAGAGCAGGGAGGTTATGATGGAGCTGTACAAAAAGCTAGTTAGGCCACAGCTGGAATACTGTGTGCAGTTCTGGTCACCACACTATAGGGAGGATGTGATTGGATAGGGTGCAGAGGAGATTCACCAGGATGTTACCTGGGCTGGAGCGCTTCAGCTATGAAGAGAGACTAGACAGGCTGGGGTTGTTTTCCTTAGAGCAGAGAAGGCTGAGGGGGGACCTGATTGAGGCGTACAAAATTATGAGGGGCATAGATAGGGTAGAGAGAAAGGAACTTTTCCCTTCAGTAGAGGGGTCAATAACCAGGGGGCATAGTTTCAAGGTAAGGGGCAGGAGGTTTAGAGGGGATTTGAGGAAAAACTTTTTCACCCAGAGGGTGGTTGGAATCTGGAACTCACTGCCTGAAAGGGTGGTAGAGGCAGGAACCCTCACAACATTCAAGAAGCATTTAGATGAGCACTTGAAACGCCATAGCATACAAGGCTACAGACCAAGTGCTGGAAAATGGGATTAGAATAGATAGGGCTTGATGGCCGGTGCGGGCACGATGGGCCGAAGGGCCTCTTTCTGTGCTGTATAACTCTATGGCCTAGAAATTTGGTGGGCTGCGCCACCAGTTAGCACCTAAAGAGGGCACTCAGTGGCTTTAGTGCCACTGGCCGCGCCTCCCGCGATATTTAGCTGGGGCGCTAATGGCGGCGTTAACCTGTTGCGCTGCACCGCCTCCGATGACGTAATCGGTGTGCACAGCGCCCCGCTACAACCGTGATCTCGATATTTGGCAGCGACCGCCTCTGTAGCGCCGTTCGCAAATGGCGCCCTGTTCACGGGGCCTTCCTGTGGTGGCAGTAGCGCAAATTAAGGTGGAGGTGCGGGGCGGCCGTTTTTTCCGGCGGTCGCTTGCCAGCACCTCCGTCCCCGGCCTCCTGATCGCCCCCCGCGGCATTGCCGGCTGTTTTCTGGGAGCCCGGCACTTCTCCTCAGTGCCGGGCTCTTTTGCCGGCACTCGCGATCTCTGATCGCGCTGGTGCAGGCCCCTCCCCCTTAAGAATGGGAGGAAGGCCTGCAGTACCAAAGCGTGCCATGCCGCAGCGTGCGGCGCTGCGGCACGTTGCGCTGTGATATTCAGTTTCAGCGCCCTAAGAGGGACGCGGAGTGCCTCGAGCCTCGCCCAGTGTCCCTCTTGGGGCACTCAAGCTGAATTTCAGGCGGTCGCAACTGCTCCAAACGCTGCGCTAAATCCGGCGCCCAGGCGAGCTTGGCGCCCCGTTAGCGGCTCCACCCAATTTCTCCCCCTATGACTCTATGCGTAGTTAATCTCAGTAGTGATATTAATGTCAGTCGTTAGTGGGTTCCTAGTAGTTACCTGAGATGGTGCTGTGCTTCATGTGGTCTCATAGTGCTACAATTGATTGTCTGATTAAGTACTTTCATTTTATAATTGCAGTGTTAGTGAACTCAGGCGGCACTAACCCACATAGTATACTATATTATGCTGAATTAATCTTGATGATGTTGAGATACCGCGGCAAACGTGGGAGTCGAGACAGAGCTATTGAAAACACAACTGCTTTATTCTGACCACATGGCAAACAGGAACTAGAAAAGCCCGCACATCCACTTAAATACTTCCCAGACAGGAAGTGCTCCCGGCAGCCTGTCCCTGCGGGAAACAAGTTGCTGGAGGAAAGGGCCCCCGGCTGGAGGCTTCTGCTTAGACTGTCTGTGCCGCCGTGAGCGGATTATGTCCAGTGGTGGCGTGTCGCCACAGAGCTCCCCCCAGAATCCGCTTAGGAGGAGTGGACGAGTCGTGACAGTGGTCTAATGGTTCTGCCGCAGCGGCTCTGAGTGGTCGCCGGTCTGGTTGGTTGGGTCGGGCGGTTCGCCGCCGGCTGTGCTGGCTTGCCGGGGGGATGGCCTCTGGCTGGAGGCTGGGCCACGGGGACCTGTTCCCCTGGTTCTGTGTGTGCTGGTTTGAGCTGGTCGATGGAGACTGTCTCGACCCTGTCGCCGAGTCGCAGCTTGAATACCTTGTCCCCGGTTTGTAGTACCTCGTACGGACCGTCGTACGGGGGTCGCAGGGGCCCGCGGTGCGCGTCGTGTCGCACGAAGACGAAGCGCGCCTGCTGTAAATTTGGCGGGACGTGAGGTGCGAGTTCGCCGTGTCGGTTGACCGGGAGTGGGGCGAACTGCTGAGCGGAAGAGAAAGAGTCGAGCCGCTGCTGTTCGGCCGACCAAGACTTGGTAGGCTCCGGAAGGAATTCGCCTGGGACACGCAGCGGTTGTCCGTAGACTAACTCCGCTGCCGAGGACTGGAGGTCTTCCTTGACCGCGGTGCGTAGGCCGAGTAGCACCCACGGTAGGCAGTCAGTCCAGGTACTGTCCTGCAGGCCGGCGCGGAGTGAGGCCTTGAGTGACCTGTGGAAGCGTTCACAAAGTCCGTTGGCCTGCGGGTGGTACGCCGTGGTGCGGTGGAGCGTCACCCCGAGGTTGCGTGCTGTGGCCGTCCAGAGTTTGGAGGTGAACTGGGCGCCTCTGTCGGAGGTTATGTCGGCCGGTACACCGAACCTCGCAACCCAGGTGTTAACGAACGCCCTGGCGATGTCGGCTGTGGTGGTGGAGGTCAGCGGCACTGCCTCAGGCCAGCGTGTGTAGCGGTCGACCATCGTGAAGAGATAAGTTTGGCCTTGCGATGGCGGCAGGGGACCGACGATGTCGACGTGTACGTGGTCGAAGCGGCGGCTGGGTACCTCGAAGTCGCCCAGGGGTGCTTTGGTGTGCAGCTGTACCTTAGCCCGTTGGCAGGCGAGGCAGGAGGTGGCCCAAGTCCGAACATCTCTGCTAAGGCCGCGCCAGACGAAGCGCTTGGAGAGGAGTTTGACGGATGCGCGGGAACCCGGGTGAGAGAGCCCGTGGAGCGCGTCGAAGACGCGGCGGCGCCAGGTCTCAGGGACGACCGGCCTGGGTTGGCCGAGTGAGACGTCGCACGTGACTGCCGTGGCTTCGGGCCCGTGTGCGACCTTGGCTAGGCATAGCCCTGGCAGGCTGGTAGCCGCCGAGAGGAGGTCTGGGTCCGTGAGCTGGGCCGCTGCTAGTTGTGCGTAGTCGACCGCGAGGTGATTCGCACAGACGGCGGGATGGGAAAGGCAGTCGGCGACCACGTTGTCTCTACCGGAGACGTGCTGAATGTCCGTAGTAAACTCGGAGACGGCCGCGAGCTGGCGTTGCTGCCTAGCGGACCAGGGTTCGGTGTGCTTGGCCATCGCGTATGTGAGTGGCTTGTGGTCCACATACGCGGTGAAGGGGCGGCCTTCCAGGAGGAACCTGAAATGGCGGACCGACAGGTGGAGTGCGAGAAGCTCGCGGTCGAAAGTGGAGTATTTGACCTCCGGGGGGCGCAGTTGGCGGCTGTAGAAGGCAAGTGGCTGCCACGCGCCATTGACCCACTGCTCGAACACGGCCCCGACCGCGTGGTCGGAGGCATCGGTGGTGAGCGCGACCCGGGCATCGGCCCTCGGGTGCGCAAGCAGAGTGGCGTCGGCGAGCG
The DNA here is from genome assembly GCF_052327205.1 of Somniosus microcephalus. Classification (NCBI taxonomy): domain Eukaryota; kingdom Metazoa; phylum Chordata; class Chondrichthyes; order Squaliformes; family Somniosidae; genus Somniosus; species Somniosus microcephalus. The sequence continues at coordinate 154,498,980 of NC_140993.1, read as the reverse complement.
CGTTTTTGGTGGCGTCGAAGGCAGCTGCCGTGTCAGTGGTCCAGGCTACGTCCATCTTGCCGGATTTTCCTCGGAGGGAGTCGTATAGGGGCTTCATAAGGGCTGCGGCTCTGGGGATGAACCTGTTGTAGAAGTTCACCATCCCGAGGAACTCCTGGAGGCCCTTGATGGTTGTGGGGCGGGGGAATTGCTGGACGGCCTGCACCTTGTTGGGCAGGGGGACGGCCCCAGCAGGGGTGATGTGGTGACCGAGAAAATCGACCTCGGTTAGGCCGAATTGGCACTTCGCCGGGCTGAGGATGAGCCCGTGTTGGGCTAGGCGCCCGAACAGGATGCGAAGGTGTTCGAGGTGTTCCTGTTTGGAGGAGCTGGCCACGAGAATGTCGTCTAGATAGACGAATAGGAAGTTCAGGTCCCGGAGGACTGAGTCCATAAGGCGCTGGAAAGCCTGTGCTGCATTCTTGAGGCCGAAGGGCATCCTCAGGAACTCGAACAGGCCGAATGGGGTGATGACGGCCGTTTTGGGGATGTCCGCGGGGTGTACGGGGACTTGGTGGTAACCGCGCACCAGGTCGACTTTGGAAAAGACGGTTCGTCCGGCCAGTCGGGCCGAGAAGTCCTGGATGTGTGGCACTGGGTACCGATCGGGGGTGGTGGCGTCGTTGAGGCGGCGGTAGCCCCCGCAAGGGCGCCAGCCTCCGCCGGGCTTGGGGGCGATGTGGAGGGGCGAGGCCCAAGGGCTGCTGGAGCGGCGGATGATGCCGAGTTGTTCCATGTTGGTAAACTCGGCCCGCGCGATTTCCAGCTTGGCCGGGTTGAGTCTGCGGGCGTGGGCAGAAACTGGGGGGCCGGTGGTGGGGATATAGTGTTCCATACCGTGCTTGGCGGCTTTGGCCGAAAAGGTCGGGTTAGTGAGGGCGGGAAACTCAGCTAGGAGTGCCGAGTAGTCGTCCGTGGCTCTGGCGAGGCAGTAGGTCGTCGGGCCGGCCGAACGGGCCGGGGTAAAGGCGCCGGGGATGGGGGCCATCGTGTTGATGTCGACGAGGCGGTGCCTCGGAATGTCGACAAGGAGGCCGTGGGCGCGTAGGAAGTCGGCGCCAATGAGTGGGCAGAGGACCTTGGCTGTCAGGAACTCCCAGCGGTAGCGGCGGCCCGCGAGGTCGAGCGTGACCATGCGGGTGCCATATGTGCGGATTTCAGAGCCGTTGGCTGCAGCCAGTGTGATACCCCGTGTGCCGCGTTGGATCTCGAGGGCGGAGGCGGGGGTGATGCTGTGCTGGGCCCCTGTGTCGCACAGAAATCGGCGGTTGGTTCTGTCGTCAGTGACGTACAGTAGGGGCTCCTTCTGCCCCGCGGCCATCGCGGGGGCCGGTGCGGGGGGGGGTTTGAAGGAACACGGTGGCGTGCAGCGTTGAGCCCTAGCGCCAAAACGGGTGTGGTAGTAGCAGTGACCCGGAGTGGTAGGGCGGTCGGGCCTAGCGGCCCGGGAAGACCGCGTGGTCGTTGCCGTGAGGTCGGGCGCGACGTCACGAGCGGCCTGTGCAGAGAGCAGCCGGTCGGCCTTTTCGGCTATCTCATTCAGGTCCGTGGAGTCAGACTCCACAAGGAGCGGGCGGATGCTGGCGGGGAGCTGCCGAATGAAAAGCGTGCGAAAAAGGGCGCCGGGATTTTTGTCGTCGGAGAGGGACAGCATGTGGGAAAGCAGGTCTGATGGTGAAGCGTCACCAAGGCCGGGGAGGTCCAGGAGTTGGCAGTGGCGCTGGTAAGAGGACGTTTGAAATTTTTTAAGTAGCGCAGCCTTCAGATGCTCGTACTTGCCCTCCGTTGGTGGATTCTGCAGCGCTGCCCAAACCTTGGGGACTGTAGCGTAGGTGAGCGCGGCGACGAGGTAGTCGTACTTCGTGGCGTCGACTGTAATGCCTTTCAGCCGGAATCTGGACTCAGCTTGAACGAACCAGGCTTCGGCGAGGTTCTCCCAAAAGTCAGGTAATTTAACCGTGACTACGTTTGTATCCGCCATGCTAGCTTAGGATTCGTCCTGAGCGTCGGGGTCACCAGTGTTGAGATACCGCGGCAAACGTGGGAGTCGAGACAGAGCTATTGAAAACACAACTGCTTTATTCTGACCACATGGCAAACAGGAACTAGAAAAGCCCGCACATCCACTTAAATACTTCCCAGACAGGAAGTGCTCCCGGCAGCCTGTCCCTGCGGGAAACAAGTTGCTGGAGGAAAGGGCCCCCGGCTGGGGGCTTCTGCTTAGACTGTCTGTGCCACCGTGAGCGGATTATGTCCAGTGGTGGCGTGTCGCCACAATGAATCCTTAAGGTTTTCACTCTGTGAAAGACCATGGGTATAGTCCGTTACATGCCGCATGTGGAATCCAGTGCACTTGGTGCGCTTTGCCAGCAACGCCCATATTCTGAGAACGAATAAAAATAATGAACATCTACAAAATTGATCTCGGACGCCTATGCGGTCAAACAATCTTTACGGAAGTGACTCTCATCTCAGTGAAGCTGCTGTCCCTCAGGGACCAGCTTCTGATTAGCATTCTCTTGCACTGTCAAGGGGAGCCAGGCCCAGGTCTGAAGCTCTCTCAGGTTCTGACATTGAAGGGGCCTTAGAGAAGTTGGTGCATTGTCACTATCATTGGAGAGAGCAATATATATGTTGCCACTCTTTGCAACCCACTGGTGGCTGGCACAGGCTCAGATGCACAACTGGTTGGTGTCATTACAGACCGAATAGTGCCAGTCAAGCCCTGTGAAAGTGTTGCTTTCAGGCTGACCTTCACAGAATCTACTGGATCAGTGGTAGCTGCCACTCCAGAAACCACCAATGTCATTAGAAACTCGGATTGTGTCTTGTTTCTGCAGAAATCTCTTGTCACTCTCCAGGGTGTTTTGCTTGTCACGAGAAACTTCCTGCAGTGTATTTCAGTGGACTCTTCCTAATCATCTCAACCACACGCAAGGAATTTGTCTCCAGTGACTCTATGTGAGATGTATGCTCCTGAATCATTGTTCTTTTGAAGACTTGGCCAGAGATTTAGGTGAAAAGGCTCTGCAGTTGAGGGTGGTAATTTCTCCCCAGCTCTCAGAAACAACAATCTCTCCCCTCTTAAGCTCCAAGATCCTCATGCTCGCTACTGCTTGGTGTTTCATATGGTGATAACCCTTCTGACTCACTAACTATTTCCCTCTGAGTGGGTGTAGCTGGGCTTGTGCTGAAACAGGCAAGATGCCATGATAGAATTGGGGAGGATAGGGGAAAATTTATGGATCTTCATGAGCCTGGATGTTCATCTGAGCACTGGCCTCTTTCTCTATGTCATCCCCTAGGATTTCAAAAACACACAAGTTTGTATATCTGTGTAAACATTTACATGACGCCTGGAACAAATAGTGGCTTAGTGCTTGGCCACTAATATACTTTGACAATCCACATAAAGCTGAAATGACTTGTGCTCCCCCTTGCCCTACTTGGAATAACCTGATCTTGGCACCTTGTCATCTACTTCACCGCCTCTTACAGCCTCTCCTGTTTGTGTTCCTACAAGCAGCAAAGCTTCCTCCTCATGCAGGCATAAAGTTTTCAAGATTGGTGATCCTCCTCCAGTAGCAGTTCTATTGTTATGCGCTACCTTTTTCCATTTAAACACCTCTTCTTCAAGACTAGAAGATCCCATTGTGGCAGGCAATATGAGTTCTCACAGTGGTCTGCAGTTAACATCTGCATTACTGTTTCCAGAAGTTCCAGGTGAATAAGTCAATTTTCCTGTCATCTAGGGAATGACACAGAGGGCATGAGACATAAGGAGATGAGTCATGCCTACGTCATTCCTACTATTGATCGTTACACAGTAACCCCCTGCTATACGTCCATGCCCCCTTGGAGAACAAGGTGCCAATTCTAAGATATAAATATGCAATGACCACTTGGGTGAGGGATTAGAGGCTGTTCAACACTTGTAGACAGTACTTCCAGCATGCAGTCAATGTCTTCAAGAAGGAAGGGGAGGAAATTTATGAGAAAAAGATGAAAAAAATAAACAAAGTTATTAGAAAGTCAGGATCACTAAAAGCTTTAGACAAGTATAAGAAATTACTTCTGCATACAAATAAAATACCATGATTAAATTGGTGCTATCAGTAATTGAAATTTTGATTAAGTTTTAATATTGTGTAATGGTATTCAGTGCTTTTGGCAGTGCAACATATTACTTACATCAATAATCCTGTATTTTTATTTCAACCTTCCATTATACCAGTAGGGTTAGTACACAATGGAAAGAAACTTCAATGGAAGAATTTACTGTTTATCAAACTAAAACAGTACAAAACACAGTGGAACAGATTTTCTTCTTACTTCAATTGGATGTAAAGGATTACCTATGTTTCGCACATAGAGGAAATTTGGGCAGGTAGAATTGCATGCACGTAACAGTGCACATTTGATTTTCCATCCTAAATTTCAGCAGGCCGTGGAAATGTACAACATTTTCCACCCAGAAGACTGTTGCCTTCCAATTTGCGCAGGGCCTGGGGTAAATGGAACCTCCACCCACCCTGAACATGGCCCCTGATGGCAGAGGAAGTGGGGCTGAGGGAAAGGATTTTACATGCCATGAATTTCCTTAGCCGTTGCTTCCCTATCGCCCAGTGACTTGGGATGAATCCAACGTGCATGTCAGCCAAGGTGGGGGGGGGTTGGGCGGGGGGCTTAGGTGGGGGGGGGTTAGTGGGTAGTAGGGCTTGACGGGGTTGAAATGAAACATTGGAAAGTTTTAGTCAGCCCTCTTAGAAAGGGGAACAATCAGTGATATGGTCTATGCTCTATGGGGGGGCCACCAGCAGCTCCCAAAGTGGCCAGCTGGTGCCACGTTTCCCACCTCCTCTGTAGTGGGAGCCCAACACCCTGGGGTGCGTGCCATCCCAATACATGGTAATGTACTGACCCCAACCGGATCCTGGCAGGGTCAGCAGCACCTGCCACCTCACTGACGCTGGAGTGGGCCCAACGATTCTCACGGCCAATATTTTTACAAATGGTAATAATCCTGCTTCTGTTTTTGCATAATTATCCAGAATTTATCATGTAAATTTTTCAGAATGATTAAAGTACACAGGTGAAGATTAATAGAATCTCACCAGCATATCCTATTGAAAGAACTAAATAGAGGAGGGATTCATACGTACCAATGAGATGCTTCTCCACTGCTAGCAGTTCCATTGAGGCCAAGAAATCTTTTGGCTGTTTCTGATTCAAAGACCCTCCAGTTTGGCTGGACAACACACAGGATTCCCAGAATGGTTGGCGCTGTATATACAGAAAATAGGCAATACATTTTACAATTCAATTTTCTGAGCTTTGTTTGAATATTTTAATACTTTTTCTTCTCCTTCTCTGCAGAAGGGAACTGATTTTTGTTGGAGTACAAGTCCTTGCATGCCAGCCACTCTTTGGTACCTCACCCATATATGAACCTAAACAGTGAGGCTCTGAAATTCCATGGGTGTTCAACTGTGACTCAGATGGGGGACTGGTGGAACCCCCAAAGAAATGGAATAAAACAGTGAAAATTATCACGGAATGTTAGGGCTGGAATGCCAGCAGGCAATTTGACCATGGAAGGTATCACAGCTGAGCTCAGTTCTGTCCTCACTTGACATTCACACATGAAAATTTTCCAGCAGGGGTCTATTTCAACCGTTTGCACCATTCACCTGGAGGTTTCACCAGTCTCCTGCCAAAGTTAGAGCGGGAGACCTGGAGAACACCCGCATAATTTCAGGGACCTGGCATTTTTCTGCAGATAGGAAAGGTTGTTTGCACTTTGTTATTTTATGTTTGAGTAACGTTTGGCCTCGGCTCTCTGCACTACATAAAAGGGAAGTGCTTTGTTGCAGCAGCACCTCATTGTCAGTTGAGAGGAAGCCATGGCAGAACAACCCAGAGGGAGAGTAAGAAAGTTTTCGGGTGCTGCACTCGAGGCCTTGTTAGTGACAGTTCAAAGAAGGCGGGATGTACTGTTCCTGCAGGGTGGCATGAAGCCATCCAAGGCTACTAGTAGAAGGCTCTGGCAGAAGATAACTACCTATGTCACGGCCACCAGTGTCATGACAAATAAATAGATCCGATGCTGAAAGAAGTTTAATGACCTCACATGGCAGATCAAGGTGAGTGAAGGCTTCAGCAAATGCCATATCCCACCATCTGCACCACAAGCTTCACATACTGCTCAATGCACCACACCCCCATCACTCACCTACCAACAATCTCTAGCTATCACCACTCATACCTCACAATCATGGCTTCACTTCACCCTCACAACCTTACCACTGCTGCAGCACTCACACCACATCTCACACCTTGCACACACTGACAGCTATACAACTATGGCAGGCACATCATCCAAACACATTGCATCACACTCACTGACACACTTCCCTTTCTCTTGCAGGCAAAGGTGCCTTAGAACCACCGGGACCAACAGCAGAGGGGAGGCAGCCAAGCCACTGTACAGGCCCACAGCCAACTGGTGGGGTTTGTGCTCGACCTCATTAGAGGGGCAGTGATGAGGCCATGGCAACGGGAGAAGTTGAAGCCCTTGCTGACAATGACGTTATGGTCATACCTAATCCTTCTCACATCCCACAATCTCTTCTCACTTACAAGCTGCTGATGGTGTATGCATGGATATCTTGCTTTCCCCCCTTCCCCTCACCACAACTCGACCCTTGTGCCTTTCTGCTTTCAGATACCCAAGAACTGCCAGCAGGCCAGCCTGTCCCTCATGCTGTGACGGAGACTGAAGGTGAAGATGACCATACACCGTCACTGCATCTGACACTCGCAGACACCAGCTCAGAAACTGGTAGTATAGAGGCAGGATCTGCACATCGTGAGGCACCGGGCATGAGTGGGCTGCAGCAAGGCCAGGGGGAAATGGGTAGCTCAGGGGCCAGCTCCCCGGAGGGCGAGTTCACGCATGAGTTCTGCTACACAGCACCCAGGTGATGAGCTCGATGGGGAGGCCTTCAGAAGAAGGGTAATGGCCATGAACACCAAAATGCTAGTTGCAATGGCAAGCCTGCCAGAGAGCCTCTTGTTATTGTCAAGGAGCATGGAGGAGTCCAGCTCCAACATTGGACGGGGCTTTGTGCAGAGCATGGAGCCCACGATTTCCAGGATGGAAATGATGGACAACTCCAGGAGAAACCTTGTTGACCCAGCCATGATGCTGGGTGTGATGGACGATGTCGCGGCTTCCATTGCAGCACAAGCGGAAGCGACCCAACGTCTCAGTGCTGCAGTGGAAGCGCAGACTGCTCTCATGCAGTCTCAGCTTGCTGCTATGCAAGCTCAGACTGTTGCCATCGTGGCTGGGTTTACAAGTGTCTCGTGGGGCTTTCAGGGTGTTGCAGCAGTCCAGCAATCTGTCCTCCAAAAAATTGCTCGGATTGCTGAGGCACCACTCCGGGTGAGTGGCAGTGTATCTATGGAGCAAGAACCTGCTGTCCTCTCTCAAGATGACAGTATTCCCACCACTGCCATTCCGCTATTGCCCTTGCCACTGCCTATCAGCCAGTCAGCCCAGACTGCTGCCGCCCATGCCAAGTTGGTACATTTTGCAGCCGGCCCTTCTATGCCCACAGCTGGTCGAGGTCATCCTGTAAGGCCATCTGTAGTTTCCCCCATGGAAACTCAGCAGCCTTCCACCAGCCATGCTGCAGCCACTGGGGGAGCACTGCATAGGAGCACTAGAGTAGGAAAAGGCACACGAACAACAGGCGCTAAGGGAATGCACAAGGGTGATTAGTTCATATTGTAATGTTGATTGAATTGTGATAACATTTATTAATTATGTTTGGAATGTTTGTTTTGTGGTGTCTCTTATTTCAGCTTTATGCCCAGGAGGTCGCTGTGATGTTCCGTGACAGAGGGATGGTAAGATGGGGATGTGGTGAGCAATGGGGATCTGGGGTTTCATTCACTGGAATCGGAGTCTGATGAAGCACTACGGACAGCCTGTCCAGAACAGGGAACTGCTGCCTGCCTCCTCCCTTCCTCTTCGTCCTTCTCCTCGTCCTCTTCCTCCTCCTCCTGAGGTAATCCCTGGTGGCAAGGGCTCCGCCCTCATGATGGCCAAGTTGTGAAGCATGCAGCAGACCACCACGAAATGGGACACCAATTCCAGCGAGTACTGGAGGGGTCCTCCCGAGCAGTCAAGGCAACGGAACCATTGCTTCAGCATCCTGATGGGCTGCTCGATGATGTTCCTGGTGGCAGCATGGCTGTCATTACAGGAGTACTGGGCAGGAGTGGTAGTGTTGCGGAGGGGAGTCATCAGCCAGGTGTCAAGCGGATAGCCCTGGTCTCCGAGCAGCCACTCTCGGGTTTGACGTGGTGGCTGGAAGATTGCTGGCACACCAGACTGGTGCAGGATGAATGCATCATGATTGCTGCCTGGATAGCGGGCATTCACCATCATGGTGGGCGTGGTCACACAACAACTGCACATTAATTGAGCGGTAGCCTTTGTGGTTACGGAACATCTCAGGATTGGTATGCGGTGCCCGCAAAGCCACGTGGATACAGTCTCTGGCGCCCTGCACCATGGTGAAGCCCGCTATCCTGACAAAGCCACATGCGTGCTCCTCCCACTTCTCTCTGTTCAGAGAGAAGACAATGAAGTCCTTTCTCCTGGAGTGGAGAGCCTCTGTGGCCTTCCAGGTGCAGTGATGGACGGTGAACTGGGAGATGTTAGCTATGTCTCTTTCTGCAGACTGGAAGGATCCGCTGGCAAAGAAATTTAGGGCTATGGTGACCTTGAGGTCTACTGGGAGGGCTGTGTATGCAATGCTATGAGGTTGAAGGTCTGGTTGCAGGAGGTGGCAGAGTTCTGTGACCACCTCCTTTGTGAAGCGGAGCTTCCTAATACACTGCTCCTGGCTTAAGTGCAGGTAGGAGAAGTGCTCTCGGAAGATCCTAGGTGAGAAAGGCTTCCTGTTGAGATCCCTCCTGGCCCTCCCCCTCCTCCCTCTGCACACATCTTCTCTTCTTTGCTGCCTCCGCTCCCTCTCCCGAAGATACTCGAGTGTGAGGGGGACTGCAACTAGAGCTCCCACGACTGTGAGCAAGTGTTATGAGCAGAAGCCTTTAAATGAGAATGAAGGCATTCTCAACTTGCACCAACACTCCCTGTAACCTTAGGAACTTGAAACATATTAGAAAGCTGCAAGAGTTGTGGAAAGTTACACAGAGCCAGTAAAACTGAAAAATCATGTCAGCTGCATGTTGTTGTTGATGATGCCTTTAAACAGTGCTGCTGGAGGCTCTTTCCTGCTACTAAATGCTTGGTCACCTGGTCATGATTGACACAGGCTGGTAAGTGGAGCAGCGACTGCGAAAATGGCAGATCGGGCGTCAAGTGAGCGTTGCACACTCACTGATGTCATGATCTGCCTAATCTAAATATCTTCAGCGAGCGCATACATCGGCACACTACCGACCTTCCCAAAATGTCGGTCACCGCAAGACCGGCCAGTGAGGTGGCCACCATTTTTCCTTCAAAACGGGCCCTAAATCCCCGAATTTATGGGTTCTGGAATGGTGAAGCAATTAAAACATTAAATAGAATGCTGGGGTATATTGCCAGATCAGTAGAATGCAAGGGCTGCATCTTCCTGAGCCAATTTTGAGTTGGCAGGGAGAGTACAATGGGGTGGTGGGACTTATTGCCACAATCCTGCCTCAAACAAATGATCACTATATTTTGACCATATAACCCACCAGTCACTATTGTCATCCATCCCGAGTCCACCCTGCTACATGTAAATGGATGTGAATGGCCATGGCCAAGCTGTCCTTGCAATTTCCAGCAATTAGCACCCCTAAACCGATTACAGGAAACACCACCACTATATAAATAGTGGTAAGAATAGCAGAATATTGTTAAAGGTATTTACTCAAAGAGGTGGAAGGTGGATGGAAGAACGTGCATGCAGCAATACAGCGGAGACGCTGCCAGCGCTTCTTAAAGGGATACACACAACTTTCAGGTAAGTTTAGATTTTTGCTTTAGGACTGGTTTCTTTACATTTTAGTGGCTTGGTGCAATACATTAAAAAAATTGTTAATGTGTGCAGGGAGTGCTGCTGGATGTTTGCACATTCTTCCATGCGTGGTTTGGCGTGGGCATTATTAAGAGCGGTGATGTCCAAAATCACAGATTGTGCGTCATTTCAGGCATTGCACGTCGATTGACGTCATGATCTAGATCATTTAAATATGGGAAGCGAGCGCAGACAACGGCAGCGCTGCCGACCTGCCCAAAATGGTGGCCGCCGTGTTCTGCACCAGAAGTGGGCGATAATGAGACGGCTGCCATATTTTCTTCCAAACCTGCCTTAACGGCCAGCGCTAAAGGCTCCAATATCACGGCATTATTTTCGAAGGAGTAGGTTGCCTCCTTATTCTTTCTACCAAATGCACCACATCACACTTATCTATATTGAAATTCATTTTGCTCTTAAAGGAAGGCCTCTGAGAACATCACTTGCTCCCAGTCCTGGGGGCTCTAGTTGCAGTCCCCCTTGGGCTGCAGCATGACATCGAGATGAAGCAGAGGCAGCAAAGGGGACAAGCTGCTCACAGAGGGAGAAAAGAAGCAGAAGAGGAGGAAGCAGAAGAGGAAAAAGCAGAAGAGGAGGAAGCAGAAGGAAGGAGGCAACCCAGACAGCCCCTTTCTGGCCACGATATCCAGGATTAAATCATCCGCCTGCAGTACCAGTGAACGCAACCCCAATTCCCCTTTCAACATTTGTCCCACACCTTACCTTCCCTCTGTTACTGACCATCACAGTGTTGTCTTGGCCACAATGCTGAAATAAAAGCCACCATAAACCAAACTTTCCAATCCAACTTTATCCATATATGCATCCAGTATTACATCAAAAAATCAACTGGTCACCCTTGTGCATTCCCTTAGTGCCTGTCTGGCGTGTGGCTTTGCCCATCCTAGTGCTGTTACACAGTGCTACCCCAGTGGCTGTAGCATGGATGGTGGAAGACTGCTGACTTTCAGTGGGGGACACTGCAGGTGGCCTTGCAGGACGACCTCAAGGAGCTGGTGGCTGGGAGTGTGAGATCGAGTGACGGTGTTTCTTCTTCTTCACTGTCCTCTCCCTCTTCTTGGTCGACCACTGGCTGAGCAGGCTGGATTTCTTAAGTGTCTGAAATGAGGAGGGCACAAGGTGAGCAGAGGGGGGCAAAGTAAGAGGTGCATGCTTACACCATATGCAGCTTGTAAATCAGAAGAGATTGTGGGATGAAGGGGAAGTGGGATGTGAGAAGGAGGATCATGTATGAGGATACCGGCATTTTGTATTGTTCCAGCTCCGCCGCTGGCCAAGGACTCAACCATGCCCCTGCCAAGAATGGCCAGCACCGTCTCCTCCAAGTAGGTGAGATGAATCTAGGAATGTGAGGTGTGTCTCGTGTTTGGTAGAGATTGTTGGTAGGTGAGTGATGTGGGGGGGTGCGGGGGGAGTCATGCGTTGCGCAGTGTGTGAGGCTAGTGGTGCATTTGGTAGGAGACAGTTTTTGATGATGCATTCACTGACCTTGACCACTGGTCTGAGGTCATGAAACTTCTTTGGGCACTGGAGCCAGGTCCTGTGGGGGGGGGGGGGGGGGAGGGGGGAGTGACACTGCTAGCTGTGATGGCTTTGGTGATCTGGTCCCACATCGTTCTTTCTGGGGGGCCTCCTGGCCCCTGTGGGTAAAGGACCTCTCTTGCAGTGTTGACCCCCTGCACAAAGCTGGAGTGCTGCATGTGAGACACTGGGTGCCATTTGTGTTAGTGCTGAAGCACCTTTAGCATTTTTAAGCAGCAGAAGGTAGCTCACCTTTAAGAGGTGCAGACTGACTAGTGCTGAAGGAATTTAAAAAACATTGGCCTAGAAATTCGGTGGGCTGCGCCACCAGTTAGCGCCCAAAGAGTGCACTTAGTGGGTTTAGCGACACTGGCCACGCCTCCCGCGAAATTTAGCGGGGCGCTAATGGCGGCATTAGCCTGTAGCGCTGCGCCGTCACCGATGACGTCATCGGTGTGCGCAGTGTCCCGCTACTGCCCCGATCGCGATATTTGGTCGCGCTCCCCGCTGTAACGCTGGTCGCAATTTGCGACCAGTTCAGGGGGGCCTACCTGCGGCGGTAGTGGCGCTAATTAAAGGGGAGGTGCGGGGCAGCCATTTTTTTTGCTGGCCGCCTGCCAGCACCTCCTCGCGCCGCCGTCCCCGGCCTCCTGAGCGCCCCCCCCCCCCCCGGGCAGTGCCGGCTGTGTCCCAAGAGCCCGGCACTTCTCCTCGGTGCCGGGCTCTTTTGCCGGCACTTGCGATCTCCGATCGCGCTGGTGCAGGCCCCTCCCCTTTAAGAAGGGGAGGAAGGCCTGCAGTACCGCTGCGGCACGTTGCGCTGCGATATTCAGCTGCAGCGCCCAAGAGGGATGTGGGGCGCCTCGAGCAGCGCCCTGCTTCTGTTTGGGGCACTGAAACTGAATATCGGGCTGGCGCATGCGGCTCTGTCTGGAGTGGTAATTCCGGCGCCCAGGCGAGCTTGGCTCCCCAAACGGGGCGCCACCGAATTTCTAGGCCATTATCTGCAGAAGGCATGCTAGCTTTAAGTAAAGCTAGCCTCACGCCAGCAACGCGAAATTCTGGCCCCTGCTGAGCGCACAGCCTGCCAGCAATGCATTCCGCACCAGGCTGTGCGCTACTATCATGGTAATTAGCAGGCAGCACGAAATTGACGTGCTGCCTGCACTTTTTGAACGGGCGTGGGCATATCTCGCATCACGGTGCCCGCGCCAGTTTTCCAGCTTTATCTAATTTTATGCCCTGGGAGTCTAAATGGGCTAGACGAGCTAAGGATCTAGGTGCACAGATTCACAAATCATTAAAAGTAGCAACACAGGTTAATAATGCCATAAAAATGCAAACAAAGCACAGGAGGGAGAGGAGAAAGAGCAACAGATCAATCAGTATGCAGCTGGAGAAAGGAGGCAGCAATTTATTGCTAATTGCTTTCAATATTAAAACATTGAGAAGACAAATAAAATATCCTTCCCACATGGCTAGTTTCCTCCTCACCCTCAATTACCTCATTAAAATCGGCATTATCAAAGACATCTGCACCATACCTCAATAATGCATATCTCACATTTCATCAACTCAGTTAACTAAATTGCATAAACCCAGAAAAATTAATTCTGAAGTCTATGTGGTCAATCCATTTTTACTTTCCAGTATAATAAGCTCCAAATGGTTCGGTAATTAAAAAAATTCACTATATCTGCTTCATACCCTTCAAGCAAGGGAACATCTTGCTTGACCAACCTCATTGAATTCTTTGAAGAGGTAACAGAGAAAGGAGACGGGGTAATGTAGCAGATGTAATATATCTAGATTTCCAACACCTTCGATAAGGTACCACATAATAGACTAATGAATAAGGTCAGAGCATGTGGAGTCAGGGGACAAGTAGCAGAATGGATAGCTTAGCTGGCTGCAAGCCAGAAGGCAGAAAGTAGAGATAAAGGGTAGCTATTCAGAGCGGCAGAAGGTAAGAAGTGGAGTCCCACAAGGATCAGTGCTGGGACCACTGTTGTTCACAATTTATATTAATGATTTAGACTTTGGAATCAAAAACAATTTCTAAATTTGCAGACAACACCAAATTGGAAGGGATAGTCAACACTGAGGAGGACTACGACAAATTACAAGACATTAATAAACTTGCAGAATAGGTATATAATTGGCAAATGAATTTCAACATAGATTAGTGTGAGGTATTACATTTTGGTAAGAAAAATAAGGAGATCACATATTACTTGGAAAATAAGAATTTTTCTTTTATTCATTCATGGGATGTGGGCATCGCTGGCAAGGCCAGCATTTATTGCTCACCCCCAGTTCCCCTTGAGAAGGTGGCGGTGAGCCACCTTCTTGAACCGCTGTAGTCCATGTGGTGAAGGTACTCCCACAGTGCTGTTAGGAACGGAGTTTCAGGATTTTCAACCAGCGACGATGAAGGAACAGCGATATACTTCCAAGTGAGGATGGTGTGTGACTTGGAGGGGAACTTGGAGGTGGTGGTGTTCCCAGGCACCTGCTGCCCTTGTCCTTCTAGGTGATAGAGGTTTGGGAGGTGCTGCCGAAGAAGCCTTGGCGAGTTGCTGCAGTGCATCTTGTAGATGGTACATACTGCAGCCACGGAATGCCGGTGGTGGAGGGTGTGAATGTTTAAGGTGGTGAATGGGGAGCCAATCAAGCGGGCTGCTTTGTCCTGGATGGTGTCGAGCTTCTTGAGTGTTGTTGGAGCTGTACTCATGCAGGCAAGTGGAGAGTATTCTATCACACACCTTACTTGTGCCTTGTAGATGGTGGAAAGGCTCTGAGGAGTCAGGAGGTGAGACACTCGCCGCAGAATACCTAGCCTCTGACCTGCTCTTGTTGCCACAGTATTGATGTGGCTGGTCCAGTTAAGTTTCTAGTCAATGGAGACCCCCAGGATGTTAATGGTGGGGGATTCTGCGATGGTAATGCCGTTGAATGTCAAGGGATGGTAGTTAGACTCTCTCTTGTTGGAGATAGTCATTGCCTGGCACTTCTGTGGTGCGAATGTTACCTGCCACATATCAGCCCAAGCCTGAATGTTGTCCAGGGCTTGTTGCATGCGGGCATAGACTGCTTCATTATCTGAGGGGTTGTGAATGGCACTGAACACTGTGCAGTCATCGGCGAACATCCCCATTTCTGACCTTATGTTGGAGGGAAGGTTATTGATGAAGCAGCTGAAGATGGTTGGGCCTAGGACAGTGCTCTGAGGAACTCCTGCAGCGATGTCCTGGGGCTGAGATGATGGACCTCCAACCACCACCACCACCATCTTCCTTTGTGCTAGGTATGACTCCAGCCAGTGGAGAGTTTTCCCCCCAATTCCCATTGACTTCAGTTTTACTAGGGCTCCTTGATGCCACACTCGGTCAAATGCTGTCTTGATGTCAAGGGCAGTCACTCTCACCTCACCTCTGGAATTCAGCTCCTTTGTCCACGTTTGGACCAAGGCTGTAATGAGATCTGGAGCCGAGTGGTCCTGGCAGAATCCAAACTGGCCATCAGTGAGCAGGTTATTGGTGAGTAAATGCTGCTTGATAGCAATGTCGACGACACCTTCCATCACTTTGCTGCTGATTGAGAGTAGACTGATGGGACGGTAATTGGCCAGATTGGCTTGTCCTGCTCTTTGTGGACAGGACATCCAAGGGCTGACATGGCTTATGCCTCTGCTTAATTACATCAGGCTTCACTTCCACATCTGCACTCTCTGGCGTTCTTTCTTCTGTGCTATGTGTCAAATTTTCATTTAAACTCTCTTTAATCCCTTGAGTGGATGTCCTGGCTGCTGTATACAAGGGCGAGAGTGAGTGAGTGATCACCAGTGTTGCCAGAAGTAGAGGTGACTTCAAGGTCTTGATCTTCACCAGTACCCTGGCTTACAGCCTCTGGAGGAAAAACAACTTTGGTGTGCTTGCGCAGCATTCTACCTTAATCAACCACTTGATGAGCTAATCTGATCTGAGACCTGGCGATGATGTGGACACTAATTGGCATTGGTGTTCCTTGACCTGGGTGGGGAAAAAATTCAGCCAAAGTTCCTGGTTGTTATTCTGTGACCTCTGCTGGAGAGTGCAAGTGTTGACAATAAGGATTAGGCCTATTGTGATGTCTCCCACTGTCAAATAGCTTTCTGATACTGCTTAGGCTCACACATGAAGAATGGTCACTTGGGTAAGAACTGCTGGCACCCATGCAATTGTAGCCTGAACTGTAACATTGCTTTCAGCAGAGGAAGGATGAATATTGGGGGCGGGGGGGGGGGGGGGATGGTAAAATCAATTTAAGTGGCAGTTTAAAGAATTTTATTGCGACTACTTCTAGTACTGATTCTGCATTACTAAACTACTTCCATTTCTGTGAGGAGGATTTGGCAATAGTGGGGAACTGAACATGTGCAAGGATTGTGCATGTAGAGTTATTCTGAAGTCATAAACACACAGTATAGCAACTGCAAACTTTTAACCCAGTAAACAATCAGTTTCAGTTCAGAGTCCTTGCTGAAACTGCTTGTGTGCTTCTTAAAAAGATTGCAATCCTGAGACCGGCTGTTTCCTGTAACTGATCTGAAATAAACACATTTTTAAAAATGTAATCAGAAGAATCAGTTGGTAAAGAGACAGAGGCGTGTTCTGCCTGGAGGCACCACTTTCCATTGATCTGTCGGTCTGTAGACAGAGATTAAGCACATTGGCCAAGAGATACTAAATTCCACTGATCTATGAGGTGTATTCCACTGCTCCTTTTACATAGAATTTATAGCACGATAAAAGGCCATTCGACCCAACCGGTGATTATGCACCACACGAGCCTCCACCCACTCTATTTACTTCATCTCACCCTATCAACATATCCTTCTTTTAGGCTAAACAATGAATATCAAACCATACAAAAAGTCTAGGACAAGAAAAGTCCATTTGGACTAACTGGGGGAGAAATTCAGTATCGCCCCATTTGGGGCGCGATTATCGGCCGTGCGTAAAGTTTAGTGCCTGGCGCTAATTATCACCTCCGACGGCAAACTTGGCTTTTATCGCCCCTGGAGGTGATTGGAGCGCTAAATCAGATGCTACACAACTCTCTTAAGGCGCAAAGGCCAAGGAGCAAGGCGCTAACTCAGAGCACGGGCGCAGCGCAGGTGCTGTCAGCTAGCCATGGAACACAGACACACTGGCGCCTGACAGTTCTTAAAGGGGAGGGTCAATCTTGCTCTTCAGCACACCCTGCTCATTGCAGCCTTGAATCTCGGCCTGGAGAGACCTGTGCCTAAATCTTGCAGCCAAGGACTATGGAGAGGGCCAGGGAGCGAGCACAGCGCTTCAGCGAGCGGGCCTTGGAGGCTCTGGTTGGCGCAGTGGAGCACAGAAGATCAATACTGTACCCAGCGAGTGGCAGGAGGCCTTTGCCACACGAGTACAGAAGAGTGTGGAGGGAGGTGACACAGAACGTCTCCTCAAGGAGCATGGTGCCCAGGACCCATATACAATGTAGAAAAAAGTTCAACGACCTCACTCGGATCGTCAGGGTGAGTGGCTTTTTTTCAATACCTCTCCATCCCTCTATCTCAACCTCACTCTATGGCCAGAAGGTCTTAAAACCCCAATGCCCAAAACTCATCCAACACCTATGGCCCTCTCACGAAACACACATGCACATTCCACACTTTGCATACAGTAAGGGCTATTCAGCTATGGGAGGCACATCAGGCAAGACCATGGATGCATACAGTAAGGGCTATTCAATTATGGGAGGCACATCAGGCAAGACCATGGCTGTATATTTACTCAGACGCCATTCTTTTTCTTGCAGGCCAAGCTAGCTCATAATAGGAGACAGCAGCAACAGACGGGTGGAGGGCGGCCTCAGCTGCAAACCCTCAGCGATCTTGAGGAGCGCGTCCACAGGATTGTGGCAAGCCAACTTACTAAATCGCTGCGCTCATTCCTCCCTTACTGCCACCCTGTCCTCACGCTAAAGCCACTCTTGTACCTCCCTGCTTTCAGATGGTGATTCACCAGCTGAGGAGACGGGCCCTCAAGCTGCCAGTGGGAGTGAAGCTGCAGGAGAGGAGGAAGCTGAAGCCAGAGCATCAGCGCCACCCTCTCCCGAGGAAGCCTATGCCCAGACTGGGAATACGCTTTCCCTGGAGGGGAGCAGGGGAGAAGGGTCTGATGAGGGTGAAGCTCCAGGACCCAGTGGGCTGCAGCAACGTGATGGTGGTAGGGAAGCTCGGGGGCCTTCTGCCCGGAGGGAGAGTATGCCAGCGAGTCCTACTGCACTGGACGCAGAGGAGGAGCGGCTGATCACTGAAATGAACACCCAGGCGGTGGACATGCACACTGAGCTCATGGGTGCAGTGGGAAGGGTGCCAGAATGCATTGAATCACTGGCAAGGAGTGTGGAGCACTTCGCTGCAGCACAGGCGGATGCCGTGCAAATGTTTAGTGCTGCAATTCAGTCACTGGCTGCCATGACCCCATCTCTGACTGCTCTCATGCAGATCCAGATTGAGGCCACGCGAGCACTGACTGCTGCCATCCTCGCTGGTTCAGACACATTTCCCAGGGGCGCTCACCGCGCCGCAGCAGGCCAGCAATCTGTGCTCCAGCAGATTGCTCCGGATGCTGAAGTGCTGCCCCGTGGGAGTGCCAGTGTGTCGGTTGAGCAGGGTGTTGCTGTCCTCTCTCAAGATGACAGCATTCCTGCTGCCACCACTGTCACTTCTCCACTGCACTTGCCACCGCCTGTAGGACAGACTGCTGCCGCCCATGCAGAGTTGGTGCTGTCTGCAGCTGGGCTCTGCAGGCCGAGAGCTGGTCGAGGCCGTCCTTCAAGGGCATCTGCAGTCTCAGGTTCTGACAATCAGCAGCCTTCCACCAGCCTTGCTGCAGCCACTGGGGCCCCATTACGGGAGGAGCAGTAGGGTGGGAAGGGGGGAAGTGCACAAGGGAAGGAGATCACCCTCGAAGGGAAAAAAGTAGGAGGTGTGACAAAATGTTGTTCATTTTTTTATTAAAGGCTGAGGTTTGTGGTCAAACTTTTGTTTAGTGTTTTGGACATTATCTCCAGGTTGTGAGAAACAGTTATGTTAATGACTGTTTTTTTGTGTTTCTTTCTATTAGTTTGTCATGAGGAAATGACACACACAGAGTTTGTAAAATAAATAAAAGTTTTTGTATTCAAAATGTACATGTTTGGCCGGCTTAGGGGTTGCGGGTTGGTTTCATTCATGTTGTTCTCAATGGCAGAAGCCATTTCCTCAGCAGGGGCCTAGAAGCAGCTTGCTATCAGCCGTTGATGGATGGCTCTTCCAGTTTCTATATTGTGGGCCTCCCTCCCGCCTTGGTGCTGCTGATGATCATCCTCCTCCTCTTCTTCCTCCTCCTCCTCCGGTGGTGCTCCAAGGCCTGGTGGCATTGGCTGGGTCCTGAGGATTGCCAGGTTATGCAGCACACAACGAAGTGGGAGACTCGCTCAGGCGAGTACTGCAGGGCTCCTCCAGAATGGTCCAGACAGCGGAACCGTTGCTTGAGCACGCCGATTGTGTGCTCAACGATGTTCCTGGTAGCTTGATGGCTCTCGTTGTACCGCAGCTCAGCAGGGGTGTTGGGTGTATGGAGCGGTGTCATCAGCCAGGTGCACAGTGGATATCCCTTGTCCCCGAGAAGCCAACCACTTGGGTGATGCGCTGCCTGGAAAAGTTCTGCCACAGTAGTCTGGCGCAGGATGTATGCATTGTGACTGCTGCCAGGATAACAGGCATTGACAGTGAGTATTAGCTGTCTGTGGTCACAGACCAACTGCACGTTTAAGGAATGGAACCCCTTTCGGTTGCGGAAATCCTCTGCATTCTCATGCGGAGCACGCAAAGCCACATGTGTGCAGTCAATGGCACCCTGCACGAAGGGGAAGCCCGCTATCCTCGCAAAGCCCATAGCACGTTCATGCTGCTTGTCCGGGGTCATGGAGAAAGAGATGTACTCTCATCTCCTTTTATAGAGGGCATTTGTGACCGGACGGATGCAGCAATGGACCGCGAACTGGGAGATATTGGCGATGTCCCCAGTAGCTGATTGAAATGAACCGGTGGCATAAAAGTTGAGAGCCACTGTTATCTTCACTGCCACCGACAGAGACATCCTGCTCCTCAGTTGAGGCTGCAGATCTGGCTGCAGCAGGTGGCAGAGCTCATTGGCCACCTCCTTGCTGAAGCGGAGCCTTCGCAAACACTGCTCTTCAGGCATATTAATGTATGAGAATTGTTGGTGAAATACCCTGGGAGGGTAAGGTCTCCTGTACAGAGGCCTGTTGGCCCTCCTCCGTCTGGCCATGATTGCCACTCTCTCTCTGCGTCTCTGTGGCCTCCGAATCTGCTGGCGCAGGATGACGCCCCCAATTAGTGCAGCCCCCATAGTCTCTTGGCAATCAAAGTAGGAAGGTCAAAAACCAAAGTACCAGCAAAGTTATGGCCAGAAGCCAAAACTACTTCACACAGCGTTGACTCAATGCAGAAGTCTCTTTCTCTCTCTCAAAATCTCTCCCTCTCTCTGAACGAGTGGTGCAAAAATGTCTACCACACAAAAAGCCAGGAAGAGGCCCCCTTTAAATAGTGCCCCCCCAGCCCCACAGCAACTGGGAAGCGTTCCAGTCTACCTGTCATTGGTTGCGCCAGGTGGAAAGGAGGGGGGCGCCACTCAATTGCCATTCCAGGGCGCCACAAGAACGTTGCACGCTCGAATGATGTCAAGATCTGCATGCGCAGAAGATCGGGGCGGTATTGTTTAGCGCCGCCACAAAATGTCCGGTCAATTCCGCGAGAGGTGCAGATATCGCCACGCCCGGGCGCTAGTTGCTTTGCGCCCCATTAGCACTCTCTTAAGGCGCTAACGGGAGGCGCAAACCAACTGAATTTTTCCCCCACTGACTCATCCCTCTAGAATGCAAATTCTCCCTTTTAAGCATCCAGCTGAATATTGAGTGTCCCTAAAGTTTTTGCTCTATTGCCGTGTCCAGCAGGTTGTTCCAAACATCTATAACTTTGAGTGAACAAGTTCTTCCTACTACCTATTTTAAATTTACTTTACACCAATTTAAACTTATAGGGGGAAAATTCGGTTGGTTTGCACCTCCCGTTAGCGCCTTAAGAGGGCGCTAATGGGGCGCAAAGGAACTAGCGCCCGTGTGCAGTGATGTTTGCGCCATTCACGAAATTAACTAGACATTTTGCGGCGGCGCTAAACACTACCGCCACGATCTCCTGCGCGGCAGATAGTGACATCAGTCGAGTGTGCAACGCCCCCTGTCTTACCGCCTGCCGCTAGCAACGACAGGTTGAGGGGAGCGTTTTGCAGTCGGGAAGGGACTAGGGGAGCGCTATTTAAAGGCGCTCGCTTCCTGCCTCTTTTTGTCGGCAAAATTTTTGCACTACGCATTGAGTGAGAGAGAGAGAGACTGCAGCAGATATTCAAAGCTGTGTTGAGGAGTTTTGGGTGCTGAGCAGCACTTTGCAGGTTCTTTCTGATTTGATCTTCCTTGTACCGATTTAGAAGAGACTGTGGGGGCTGCACTCTGAGATCTTTCCCTGGGCCTCTCCATTGTTCTTTCCAACAGATTTGATGTACAGGTCTCTCCAGGCCGAGATTAAAGGCTGCAATGAGCAGGATGTGGATGGAGAGCAAGATCACCCTCCCCTTTAAGAACTGGCCGGCGCCAGTATGTCTGTGTTCCATCACTGACTGACATCACATGAGCTTCGCCAGCGCTCTGAGTTAGCGCCTCGCTCCTCGGCCTTTGTGCCTTAAGACAGGTGTGCAGCACCTGATTTAGCGCTCCAATCACCTCCAGGGGCGATAAAAGCCAAGTTTGCAGTTGGAGGCGATAATTAGCGGCAGGTGCTAAACTTTGCGCCCAGCCGATAATCACGCCCCAAACGGGGCGATACTGAATTTTTCCCCCATATACTCTAATAATTTTTCTGGCTTAATTTGAAGTCATATTGTGTAATAACATTATCTATACCATTTAATATTCCTCAAAATGGTTCCTTCCCATAATCTCCTCCTTTCTGAAATGTAAACCTTGTGCTTCTCTAATTTTTCTTCATAGCTCATCCACTTTTCACTTGGGATTAGTCCTTTTGACTACCCCCTCTCCAAAGCGACGGGGACTAAATTGGGCTCTGTAGCACCAGATTTTCAGGCACTACGCGGCAACTTAACACTCAAAAATGGAGTCCTAGATGTGTGCGCAAACTTCTGATGGGAAGTGCGCAGGATGCCATCTTGGTAAAGGGGTTTCCGCAAGCGCAACTATTGGTTGCCGGCAGCATGCAGAGCAGGCAGATTATGACGTCAATGTGCAACGCCGACTTGACGCCAGCGCTGCCATTTTCAAACTCCACACTCCAGCCAATGTCCTGTTTTAACCTCGCACAGCTGAACACGACTTTAAACAGAATGGACCACCAGCAGCGCTATTTAAAGGGATCATGAACTACTTACAGGATAGTTGCTGGATTATTTCTTCTGGCTGCTGGTGCAATTCTACGTGTTTTTGCAGTTTTCCTGTACTTGGTTAAAGTTTGAATAGGCTACAGGGAGTGGTCTGGCTGGTGTTAAGTACTTTCCTGTTCATTTAAAAGCTTGTGCTGAAGCAAGTTGTTTCCAGACATGGATGGCCTGGTAGGGCTTCCTCTGGGAATTGAGCATGACTGGGAGAATGAAGAGAGGCCATGCAGAGAAGAACAAGCTACTGGAAGAGGGAAGAGCAGGAGGTGCTCTCAGCAGAAGGCCATATACACTGAGGGCCTTTAGGAAGCAATTCCTCTGCCTCAACTTCAGCAACAACCAATGCATGAGATATCTTCCCTTCATGAAGCTAGTGCTGCTGTTGGTAGTATTTGAAGATGAATTCACTCACCTTGACAACTCATGTCAGATTGTTAAACTTCTTCCTGCACTGCATCCATGCTTTTGGAGCAACACTCCTGGCACTGAACTCCGCTGCAACTTCTTCCCACTTCCTCCTGAGCATATGTTTGGAAGGTCTCCTGCCTCGCTACAGATACAGGATGTCTCTCCTTCTCTCCACGTCTTGCACCAAGACCTCCAGTGCATTGTCTGAACATCTTGGTGCTCGCTCTCTCGCATGTTCAGCCATTCCTCAAAGTATCACAGCTCAGATTCACTTTTCAACTTTCCTCTGCTGCTAAATTGATTCTGAGAGAATAGAGAGCCAGGCTGTCCAAGTAGCAAAGTGCAGCGAATCAATCAGTGTCATAAATGGCTTCTTCCCCATGTCCAAGTTGTGGTGTAGAGGTCATAGGCAGTCTTGCCAGCACCACCCACATTCCAAAAATGAATTTGAAAAAAGATTTCAGCTTCCAGATTTATCATCCATCCTTGATGAAATAGTATCAAATTCCTTTCCTCACTGTGCAATCTTCATATTGAATCTCACCTTCAAAGTTAAATCTTACCATGAAGTCCAGGTCTCCCTGAATGGTGAGCACATTTTCATTTCTTTAACTTAAGTCTTCTCTGTTAGCCTCGGATAGCTCAGCTAGGAGTTAGTGAATGTCTGAGTAATACAAATCAGCAGTAGCGAATGGCAAAAGTGTCCAGGGCTCCTGCTTTTACTTGCTATTCAGTAACCCCTGCTGGAAGTGTATATGTAAACATTGAGCAAGCACAGGATTGAGCTCATATGTGATGTCCACACAGGACAGGATTGGACTCAGTTGTGATGCCTCAGATAGTAGAACAGCCAGACACTATTCACTGTCTACGGAGGACAGCCATTTGGGTGAGTTGCCTGAAGTTGTCAGTGCCCATGGAACTGGACCCATTACAAAGTTAACATCTGCAGGTGAGGAGGTGGAGAAAAAAAATTTGGTGGAAAAAAATAGGATGGGAGCAAGATACAGAGTGGTGACAGAAACAAACAAATAGTCATTCACCATTTTCTACTAGTGCTGCAACCCTGTTTAAACCCATACCACATTTTCAAAGTTGATGCATCTAGGGAATTATGGCCTTAAAACTAGAAAGCAGCTTTCCATTAGTTAGTGGATTTTTAAAATTTTATTGAAATAAAATGATTAAGTCCACCTGTATTGCTGTGGTTCCTATCATTGATGTCCTGATGATGCATTGTGCAGTCACAAAAGCGCATTTTCAAAAGGAACAGGCCTATCACAGTTTGAATTGAGTGAGATTTGGATTGGTGGGAGTTTTCTATTCAGCATATTAAGTTGCTTACTAGTTGGTCATTTCCACTCAGACAGCAGCTAATAATGGTTAGTGTGGGAAACTGAGGATCAAATATACAACAATAATCTAGTTAATAGCAGTCAGCCTGGATTCAGAAGGGGAAGATCCTGCCTGACCAACCTCCTTGACTTCTTTGAGGATATGACAACCCAAGTGTAGGGTGGTAAACTCTATGATGTGGTGTACCTCACTTCCAAAAGGCTTCTGATAAAGTATCACATGAGCGGCTATTAATTAAATTCAAAACTGTGGGTATTCAGGGTATATTGGCCCAGATTTTCCGATCGCAAGCCTCCCGCGGGTGGAGGGCTGCGATCTGGAAAAACCTGCGCCCTTACCGGAGGGCTTCCAGGAGGCGCAGAGTTCTGCTGCTGGGCCTCTCCAAACTGCCGGTGCGCAGGGCCCACGTATCTCTGAGGCGCAGGTAGTTTGCAGCGTCCCTGGGATCACATGGGCCATGGGGAGCCAATCAGAGAAGAGAATCTCCCTTCATACATTTGACAGGAAGACCTGTCAAATATATGAATGGAGACCACCCCCAAAAACATAGTAAAACTTCAAATAAATTTTTTTTTAAAAATCACATTTTTAAAATAACTTGAAATTACAAAAATTAACTATTTTAAACAAAAATTAAAATTTTTGAAAAAAATTATTAAAGTTTTTAACGGGGCTAAAAATAAACTTACCTTTCTTTAAAGTATTTTTAAATGATAAATCAGTGGGAATTTAAAAAAAAAACTTTTTTCAACTCTTATCCTGGTAAAAGCAGGTCTTATACCTGCTTTTAGCAGGTACAAGAATTGTAAGTGTTTTCTGCGGGCGGAGGGTCTCCAAAAAGCGGAACTCTCCGCCCGCAGAGGCCCTTCTCCCGGGCAGCCGGAGGATCTGTCAAGAGGATTCTTGACAGATTGGAAATGCCGGTTTCCAGCAGATGCGCAGTGCATGCCTGAAACCGACATTTCCGATGTCCCTACGAGTGGGATCAGAATACCCGGCCCTATATTTACCATAGGCCCTACTCAATTTATTTAATCTCCTGAAGGAAAATTCTGCTAATTGTTTTCTTGATTCCCCTGAGGTAATTGAGTGAAATTCCAGAATATTTAACTGTTCCTACACCTCCTTTATTCAGACCTGGCTAGTTCATTTTCATATATGACATTTCCATGCTCTGAGCACTACAGAAACTGTTGTGTTGATCATTTGTGTCTATTCTGTCAATTGTTAATTTTATACTGGAGGAGGGCTAATGTCAGTGAAAAGAAAGAAAAAGAAACACTTGGATTTATATAGCTTCTTTCATGACCACCGGATGTCCCAAAGCGCTTTACAGCCAATGAAGTACAGTCATTGTTGTAATGTAGGAAACACACAGCCAATTTGCACACAGCAAGCTCCCACAAACAGCAATGTGATAATGACCAGATAATCTGTTTTAGTGTTGTTGATTGAGGGATAAATATTGGCCAGGACACCAGGGATAATAGCATCATGGGGTCTTTTATATTCACCTAAGAGAGCAGGCGAGGCCTCGGTTTAATGTCTCATCTGAAAGATGGCACCTCTGACAGTGCAGCACTCCCTCAGTACTGCACTGGAATGTCAGTCTAGATTTTTGTGCTCAAGTCTCATGGAGTGGCACTTGAACCCACAACCTTCTGACTCAGAGGAGAGCGTGCTACCCACTGAGCCGCAGCTGTCACCTAGTGAGTTGAAAGGGGATTTGGCCCAGGTGGATTGGAATCAAAGGTAAAACAGTAAATGAGCAATGGAAGGCCTTCAAAGAGGAGATAGTTCGGGTACAGACTAGACACATTCCCACCAGGGGGAAAAGATGGACACCCAAAGCTAGAGCTCCCTGGATGACTAAAAATAGAGATTAAAATGAAACAGAAAAAGGAGGCTTATGGTAAATGTTGGGCTCATAATTCTGTAGAGAACCAAGCTGAATACAAAAAGTACAAGGAAGAACGGAAAAATGAAATAAGAGGGGCAAAGAGAGTGTACGAGAGTAGATTAGTGGGTAACATAAAAGGGAATCCAAAGTCTTTTAGAAAGACATAAATAGTAAAAGGGAGGGTGGGGCCAATTAGGGACAAAAAGGAGCTCTTCTTGTGGAGGAAGAGGGTATGGCTGAGGTACTAAATGAGAACTTTGCATCTGTCTTCACTAAAGAGGATGCTACTAATGTCACAGTAAAGGAGGATGTAGTAGAGAAATTGGATAGGATAAAAATAGATAAAGAGGAGGTACTTAAAAGGTTGGCAGTGGCCAAAGTAGAAAAGTCACCCGGTCCGATCGGATGCATCCTAGGTTGCTAAACCCGGCAACTACAGGCCAGTCAGCCTAACGTTGGTGGTGGGGAAAGTTTCAGAGACATTAACTCGGGACAAAATTAATTGGCACTTGGAAAAGTATGAGTTAATAAATGAAAGCCAGGATGGATTTGTTAAAGGCAAGTCATGTTTGACTAACTTGATTGATGAAGTAACAGAGAGGGTGGATGAGGGTAATGCGGTTGATGTTGCGTATATGGATTTCAAAAGGCGTTTGATAATGTGCCACATAATAGATTGGTTAGCAAAATTGAAGCCCATGGGATTAAAGGGGCAGTGGCTGTGTGGATACGAAATTGGCTAAAGAACAGAAAGCAGAGAGTAGTGGTGAACGGCTGTTTTTCAGACTGGAAGGAAGTGTGCAGTGGTGTCCCCCAGAGGTCAATGTTGGGATCATGGCTCTTTTTGATATATATTAATGACCTGGATTTGGGTATGCAAGGCATAATTTCAAAGTTTGCAGATGAAACGAAACTTGGAAATGTAGTAAACAGTGAGGAGGATAGTAACAGACTTCAGGAGTATATAGACAGACTGGTGAAATGGGCAGACACATGGCAGATGAAATTTAACACAAAGAAATGTGATTCATTTTGGTAGGAAGAATGAGAGGCATTATAAACTAAATGGTATAATTTTAGCAGGGTGCAGGAACAGAGCGACATGAGGGTGTACATACACAAGTCTTTGAACATGGCAGGGCAAGTTGAGAAGGCTGTTAAAAAGGCATGTGGGATCTTTGGCTTTATAACAGATAACCTGGTCATTATCATATTGTTGTTTGTGGGACCTTGCTGTGCGCAAATTGGCTGCTGCATTTCCCACATTACAACAGCGACTCCACTTCAAAAGTACTTCATTGGTTGTAAAACGCTTCGAGATGTCCGGTGGTCGTGAAAGGCGCTATATAAATGCAAGTCTTTCTTTTTTCTTTTATAAATAGAGGCATTGACTACAAAATCAAGAAAGTTATGCTAAACCTTTATAAAACACTGGTTAGGCCCCAGCTGGAGTATTGTAACCAATTATGGGCACCACACTTTAAGGATGTCAAGGCTTTAGATAGGGTGCAGAGGAAAGTTACTAGAATGGCATCAAGGATTATGGACTTCAATTACATGGAAAGACTAGAGAAACTGGGGTTTTCTCCTTAGAGCAGAGAAGGTTAAAGGGAGATTTGATAGAAGTGTTCAAAATCATGAAGGGTTTTGATAGAGTAAATAAGGAGAAAGTGTTTCCAGTGACAGAAGGGTCGGTAATCAGAGGACACAGATTTAAGGTAATTGGCAAAAGAACCAGAAACGAGATGAGGAAAACATTTTTATGCAACAATTTGTTATGATCTGGAATGCACCGCCTAAGTCCAACCCTGTCCTATGTGGCTTCAATAATAATTTTCAAAAGGGAATTGGATAAATAGTTGAAGTGGAAAAATTTGCAAGGCTATGGGAAGGAGCAGAAGAATGGAACTAATTGGATAGCTCACAATGGGCCGAATGGCCTCCTTCGGTGCTGTATCATTCGGTGATTCTACGTGCGTCCTACTTCTGAAATTGCTCTCTAAATAGCCTGCATTCATCCACATCATCCAAGCTTCTCAGCATGTCACCCTCCTCTCCCAATCTTCTTCAGTGAAAATAAGAACAGTTCTGTGGGTCTCCCCGCATAATATTTAAGGAAAAGGACAAAGATGGACCAGAAATAAAGGTTCTAAATTAGGGGAAGGTCGATTTTAATATGAAAAGACAGGATCTGGCCAAAGTGGACTGGGATCAGCTACTTAAAGGAAAATCCACATCAGAGCAGGGGGAGTCTTTCAGAAAGGAAATAGAGTACAATGCCAACATGTTCCCGTAAAGGCCAAGGGTGGGACCAACAAGCTGATGGAACACTGGATCTCAAGGGATATACAAGAATGGGTTAGGAAAAAAAGGGAGGCTTTTGGTAGATACAAAGGACTAAAAACAGTGGAAGCCCTAGAGGAGTATAGGAAGTGCAGGGGGGTAATTAAAAAATAAATTAGGAGAACGAAGAGGGGACATGAAAAAACACTGGCGGGCAAAATAAAGGAAAATCCCAAGGTGTTTTATAAGTGTACTAAGGGCAAGAGGATAACCAGGGAAAGAGTAGGGCCCATTAGGGACCAAAGTGGCAATTTGTGTGTAGAGCCGGAAGATGTGGGTGAGATTTTAAATGAATATTTTGCATCTGTGTTCACTATGGAGAAGGACGATGTAAGCATAGAAATCAGGCAGGGGGATTGTGATATACTTGGACAAATTAGTATCGAGAGGGAGGAGCTACTAACGGTTTTAGCAGGATTAAAAGTGGATAAATCCCCAGGCCCAGACGAGATGTATTCCAGGTTGCTGTGAGGCAAGGGAGGAGATTGCAGGGGCTCTGACACAAATTTTCAGAACCTCTCTGGCCACAGGGGAGGTGCCAGAGGACTGGAGGACAGCTAACATAGTACCATTGTTCAAGAAGGGTAGTAGGGATAAACCAGGGAATTACAGGCCAGTGAGCCTAACATCAGTGGTAGGGAAATTATTGGAAAAAATTCTGAGGGACAGAATTAGTCTCCACTTGGAGAGGCAAGAATTAATCAAGGATAGTCAGCATGGCTTTGTCAGGGGGAGATCATGTCTAACCAATTTGAATGAATTTTGAGAGGGGGTGACTAGGTGTGTGGATGAGGGTAGTGCAGTTGATATAGTCTACATGGGCTTCAGTAAGGCTTTTGACAAAGTCCCACATCGGAGACTGGTCAAGAAGGTAAAAGCCCATGGGATCCAGGGCAATTTGGCACATTGGATCCAAAATTGACTTAGTGGCAGGAGGCAGAGGGTGATGGTCGAAGGTTGTTTGTGACTGGCAGCTTGTGTCCAGTGGTGTACCGCAGGGATCGGTGCTAGATCCTTTGCTGTTTGTAGTGTACATTAATGATTTAGATATGAATGTAGGAGGTATGATCAGTAAGTTCGCAGATGACACGAAAATTGGTGGAGTGGTAAATAGCGAGGAGGGAAGCCTCAGGCTACAGGATGATAGACGGGTTGGTCAGATGGGCAGAACACTGGCAAATGGAATTTAACCCTGAAAAGTGTGAGGTGATGCATTTTGGGAGAACTAACAAGGCAAGGAATACACAATGAATGGTAGGAACCTAGGAAGGACAGAGGATCAGAGGGACCTTGGTGTGCAGGTACATAGATCCCTGAAGGCAGCAGGACAGGTAGATAAGGTGGTTAAAAAGGCATATGGGATACTTGCCTTCATTAGCCGAGGCTTGGAATATAAGAGCAGGGAGGTTATGTTGGAGCTGTATGTTATGTATTGTGTGTTCTCCTCCCACCTGTGGTGGCGCTGTCACAGCAGATACACGTGTTCTCTTGGTTAAGTTTAGCTCTCTTTGTTCGGAACTTTCCAGAACTTCTTTTCCTTCCTGAATAAAGCACTTCATGTTTGAATCTCTGAGTTCTGAGTCCTAAATTGTGTCTAGGTAGAAAGGTACCGACACAACACTGTACAAAACGCTAGTTAGGCCACAGCTGGAATACTGTGTGCAGTTCTGGTTGCCACACTATAGGAAGGATGTGATTGCATTGGAGAGGGTGCAGAGGAGATTCACCAGGATGTTACCTGGGCTGGAGCGCTTCAGCTATGAAGAGAGACTGGACAGGCTGGGGTTGTTTTCCTTAGAGCAGAGAAGGCTGAGGGGGACCTGATTGAGGTGTACAAAATTATGAGGGGCATAGATAGGGTAGATGGAAAGGAATTTTTCCCCTTAGTAGAGGGGTCAATAACCAGGGGGCATAGTTTCAAGGTAAAGGGCAGAAGGTTTAGAGGGGATTTGAGGAAAAACTTTTTCACCCAGAGGGTGGTTGGAATCTGGAACTCACTGCCTGAAAGGATGGTAGAGGCAGAAACCCTCACAACATTCAAGAAGCATTTAGATGAGCACTTGAAACGCCATAGCATACAAGGCTACGGACCAAGTGCTGGAAAATGGGATTAGAATAGACAGGGCTTGATGGCCGGCGCGGACACGATGGGCTGAAGGGCCCCTTTCTGTGCTGTATACCTCTATGACTCTATGGGCTGGATTTTTATTGAGGAGGTGGGACTACAACTTTTGGGGTTGTAGTCCCACCTCCATCGAGTTCTAGCCAACCCACGCGATTTTGACTTGATTGACCTTGTTGAGCCCGCCCAGCGGGCTCAGCAGGCCAATTAAGGGCCACCCGGCAACAGGTGACGTCACAGATTGATAATTCATCTGTCAAGACCTTCTGATAAATGAAATATCAGCATTTGACAGCTGTTTGAAGCTGTCAAACACTGACAATCTGTAGTTTAAGTTAATTCCTTCCTCTCAGGATGATTTAGAGATCTCTCCGGAACAGAAGGCTGAATGCAGCATTTTTTGACAGATCGCGGCCATTCTGCTTTCTGTGCTGGTGAGATGAGGGACTCCCGAGACCTGAAGGAAGGAAGGCTGTAAAGGTAAGTAAAATTTCTTTAAACACACCAAACACACTTACCTCTGCACTCATGCACCCATCACTCACCTGAACACCGGACATCTTGACCCCTCCAAGCCCTTCAGCCTGACGGCCCGCCTCGCTAACTTGGCGTGGTTTGGAGTCGTCGGGAATCCCACACTTCAAGAATGAAAATAGGGATTAGGCTAAAAACTGCCTGTTAACTACCTGTTAACAGGCAGTTAATTGGCACTAATCCCCTTCCCGCCTCGGGGAGGCGGGTCCCAGTGCAGGTCGGGTATCCGCCTCCTGTGAAACTGGCATGTAGGCGGGTTGGGTTCATGCCCCCCGATTTCGGGATTTTAGCCCCCCACACGCCTCCAATCCCGCCTCCACGGCCCAATGAAAATCCTGCCCTATGACTCTAATATGGCATACTAAATCCTGGAACCATTCCTATTTCTCATCTTTGAACCCTCTCCAAAATGTCAGTAGCTTAGTGAAGGTGGAATGCCCAAAACTGCAGAAGATAGGGCTAACTCTGCTTTCGAACATGCCTAGTGACAAAGCTCAAAAGCAGCAGAGCTACAATTTTCTGACATATGCTGCCTGCCAGTGCAGGATTGCAGAATTTGTCCTAATATTCCAAATGTGGCCTCATCAGTAGTCTTTACAGGGTTAGAATCGCTTGTTTTGAATTGTAAACAAGTTCCATGCAGGTTAATCCTCATACTTGATTAGCTTTGTTGATAACTTTGGTTTGAGTGGAAGCCTTCTATGAGTATTGACCAATCACTGAAGAATCATTTTCCTTCCTTACTTTTACTAAAGGACACCAATTCTCTGTGGTGCCCTGGAATTGGGCTGTGCCATTGACCCATGCAAAATAGAACCCCTTCATTGGTTACACATTTACATAGTTCCTGTTTGAAAATTAAAATCTATTTCCCATTCCTTAACCCATTTACTTAATTTATATAAATCTCTTCTGAATGCTGTTTATTTTCCTTACAAATGTGATACCATCAGCAATTTTTATAACGCAATGTGTAATTCTCCAAATTGTTTATGAATAATGTGAATAGCAGGAAACCCTGACCAAATCCCTGTGGAACTCCACAGACTGCAGCCAAATGTTACACCTGAAAACTGTAGTTTGCCAGAAAAAAAGTAGTGAGAATCTGTTGAGCGAGTTGACCATGAGAGAAGCATGTGTACAGTTAGACCTAATTCAGAGTGATTTAAGCTCTCTCCAATCATTATATGTAAGGACTTCTGTATGTGTGATCTCTGAAACATAAACATTAGTAATCTGGTTTCATCAAAGTTATCATCTTATTTTTTAATGAAAGTCTGTACTTTATACTTTTACATAGCTGTGTTACAAGTTGCATCCCACCTTAAAGTGTCAGGCTTGGCTTAGCGCTCTGAGTCAGAAGATCATGGGTTCAAACCCCACTCCAAAGACTTGAGCACATAATCTAGTCTGATATTTTGGTACAATACTGAGGGAGTGCTGCACTGTTGGAGGTGCTGTCTTTTAGATGAGACGTTAAGCTGAAGTCCCATCTGCTCTCTCAGTTGGATGTAAAAGATCTATTTGAAGAAGAGTTCACCTGTTGTTCTGGCCAACATTTATCCCTCGGCCGACAACATTAAATCAGATTAGCTTGTCAATTATATCATTGCAATTTGCAGGACCTTGCTGTACACAAATTGATTGCCATGTTTGCCTACATTACAACAGTGACTACACTTCAAAAGTACTTCATTGGCTGTGAAGGGTTTTAGAATGTCCTGAGGATATGAAAGGTGCTATACAAATGGAAGTTCTTTCATTAATGTTCCTTTTTTAAAAAAAATGCCCCAAATCAAAATTAAGTCACAAAATGCTGGCACAAAATATCTGAACAGAAATGTAATAACTAAGGGTATAATGGCCCAGAAATTCGGGTCGGAGGCTTCCCGCGGGTGCAAGCCTCCGACCTGCACTTAGCTAGTGCGCCGGCCGTTGTGCTGTGGGCCCGTGTGGGATTCCGATCCTGGGCCTGCTCCAACTGCCGGCGCGCAGTGCTTGCATGTCCCAGGGGCGCAGTTAGTTTGAAGCGTCCCCTGGGATCACTTGGGCCATGGAGAGCCAATCGTAGCAGGGAATCTCTATTCATAGATTTGACAGGAAGACCTGTCAAATTTATGAATAGAGTTCAGCCCCAAAACATAACTAAAACGTCAAATAATTTTTTTTAAAAAAATCATATTTTTAAAATAACTATAAATTACATAAAATAACTACTTTAAACAATAATTTAAATTTTTGAAAAAAATTACAGTTTCTAACAGGGCTAAAAATAAACTTACCTTTCTTTTAGGTATTTAAAAATAATAAACCTGTGGAAAAAATGTTTTAATTTTACTTAATTCACCACTTACCTTGTTAAAAGCAGGCCTTGCGACTGCTTTTTAAAAGTGTAGCTCCTGGAGACTTACCCTCCCGGAGAAACCTGTAAAAAAAATGGAAGTTCCAGGCATACGCGCTGCCTCTCCAGCGCATGCGTTCGACCTGTGAACCCCTTCCTTTAAGGGAACGGAAGTTCCGGTTTCCCACGCATGCACGAAACCGACACTTTCGTTGGGCATATGCGTGAGTACCCAGCGCATACTCACCCACGGGGACCCGAAGTTCTGACCCATTATGTGTTCCGGAAAATTGCTACACATTTCTGTTGACAAAATAAACATATAGACAAAGAAACTGCTTAGACTGTGAAAAGAAGTTTGACAATGATAATTAGCCTTCAAAGATTCTGGAGCTTGTTTATCAATTTCCTGTAAGCAAGCCGTTCTGAGCAAGTAGTCTGCAGATATTACTGATTTTATCAAGCAAAAATCTATACAGATTTTCCCCCTTAGGCTTGCATAATACGTGCAATAAAATTTAACCAAATATTCAATTCAAACAAAACTCCAGACTGGTAATGGATTTTGCAAGCAGGTTTATCATGACAGATCATCCATCGCGATAGATACGTCATCTGTAATTCAATCTACTTACAGGTCCTGATACTTGAGAAGCGCTCTCAAATTCTTCTTCATCTTGCATCACTCTTTCCACCCCAAGCAATGGAGCTGTTACAAAAGAACACATAACTCAGTTCTAGACACTCACATCATCTTTAAGCAATAATTAAACTCAAACAGCATAGTCATAAACATGTGTGTTAAATAAATAAGACACAAGTGTGTGTATTAGAGGATATTTCAGGGCCAACTTTAGACTCTGGTGTCTCAGAAATGGGCACAGAAAGGCTGCAAGTGAGTGTACAAATGGGCCGAGATCCATCTTGATGGATATATGCCCATTTTGCATGCCACAAGTATCCAGAGGGACTTGGGGCAGGTGGTAGAAGCTCCCACCAGAAATTCACAGGAGCATCGTAATATTTATATGATGTTAAAGTAGTGTCTTAAGGACTTCCACATAATTTCTGGCCCTTACAGCAGAAGATACCATATATATGGGGATCCAGGGTGGCTGGGATCTATAGGGAGGTAAATGAAAAGGGCCTAGCAAAAAGATTTATTCTGCTATTTAAGGTAATTTGTGCACTGATATTCTGAATTTTTGTGTTCATGTCCCTGCTTCCACCTGGGCTTTCATTAGTCTTTGTCGTAATTGCTACATAAGAACGCAAGAACATAAGAATTAGGAGCAGGAGTAGGCCATACGCCCTTCGAGCCTGCTCCGCCATTCAATAAGATCATGGCTGATCTTCGACCTCAACTCCATTTTCCCGCTCGTTCCTTATAGAGTCCAAAAATCTATCTATCTCAGCATCCACAGCGCTTTGTAGTAGAGAATTCCAAAGATTCACAACCCGCTGAGTGAAGAACTTCCTCCTCATCAGTCTTAAATAGCCGATCCCTTATCCTGAGTCTATGCCCCCTAGTTTTAGACTCTTCAGCCAGCGGAGACAACCTCACAGCATCCACCCTGTCAATCCCCCTCAGATTCTGATATGTTTCAATGAGATCACCTCTCATTCTTCTAAACTCCAGAGCATAGGCCCAATCTACTCAATCTCTTCTCATAGGACAACCCTCTCATCCCAGGAATCAATCTAGTGAACCTTTGTTGCACCGCCTCTCATACAAGTATATCTTTCCTTAGATAAGGAGATGAAAACTGTGCACAGTACTCCAGGTGTGGTCTCACCAAGGCCCTGTACAATTGTAGTAAGACTTCCTTACTCTTATACTCCAACTCCCTTGCAATAAATGCCAACATGCCAGTTGCCTTCCTAATTGCTTGCTGTACCTGCACGTGAACTTCCTGTGTTTCCTGTACAAGGACGCCTAAATCTCTCTGAACACCAACATTTAATAGTTTCTCACCATTTAAAAAATATTCTGTTTTTCTATTCTTCCTACCAAAGTGAATAACCTCACAGTTCCCTACATTATACTCCATCTGCCGCCTTATTGCCCACTCACTTAGTCTATCTATATCCCTTTGCAGACTCTTTGTGATCTTCTCAAAGCTTACTTTCCCACCTAGCTTTGTATCATCAGCAAACGTGGATACATTGCACTCAGTTCGTTTATCTAAGTTATTAATATAGATTGTAAATATCGGAGGCCCCAGCACTGATCCTTGCGGCACCCCACTAGTTACAGCCTGCAAACGGGAAAATTACGCATTTATCCCTTCTCTCTGTTTTCAGTCCATTAACCAATCCTTTATCCATGCTAATATATTAGCCTCAACCCCATGAGCACTTATCTTGCATAGCAACTTTTTATGTGACACCTTATCGAATGCCTTTTGGAAATCCAAATATACGACATCCACTGGTTCCCCTTTATCTACCCTGCTAGTTACATTCTCAAACAACTCTAATAAATTTGTTAAACATGAGTTCCCTTTCATAAATCCATGTTGACTATGTCTAATCATATTATGATTTTCTAAGTACGCTGTTACTACTTCCTTAACAATGCATTCCAGAATTTTCCCAACAACCGATGTCAGGCTAACTGGCCTGTAGTTCCCCATTTGCTCTCTCCCTCCTTTCTTGAATAGTGGGGTTACATTTGCTACCTTCCAATCCACTGGGACCGGTGTAGAATCTAGGGAATTCTGGAATATCACAACCAATGCCACAATCTCTGTAGCCACCTCTTTTAGAACCCTAGGAAGTAGGCCATCCAGTCCAGGGGATTTGTCAGCTTTTAGTCCCATTAGTTTCTCAAGTACTTTTTCTCTATTGATATTAATTACTTTAAGTTCCTCACTCTCATTAGCCCCTTGGTTCCCCACTATTTTTGGTATGCTTTTTGTGTCTTCTACTGTGAAGACAGATACAAAATAGTTGTTTAAAGTCTCTGCCATTTCCTTATTCCCCATTATAATTTCACCTGTCTCAGCCTCTAAGGGACCAACATTTACTTTTGCTACTCTCTTCCTTTTTACATACTTGTAGAAGCTCTTACAATCTGTTTTTATGTTTCTTGCTAGTTCACTCTCGTAATCTAATTTCTCTATTTTATCATTTTTTTGGTCATCCATTGCTGGTTTCTGAAGCTCTCCCAATCTTCAGGCTTACTACTATTCTTTGCAACATTATAAGCCTCTTCTTTAGTTAGCCACAGATGGATTACTTTTCCTGTGGAGTTTTTATTTCTCAATGGAATGTACTTATGAGAATTTTGGAATATTTCTTTAAATGTTTGCCACTGTTTATCTACCATCATACCTTTTAATCTAATTTCCCAATCTACCTTAGTCAACTCACCCCTCATACCTATGTAATTGGCTTTGTTTAAATTTAAGACTCTTGTTTCACTCTCAAACTCAATGTGAAATTCTATCATATTATGATCACTCTTCCCCAGAGGATCGATTACTATGCGATTACTAATTAACCCTGTCTCAAAACACAATACATGATCTAAAATAGCCTGTTCCTGGTTGGTTCCATGACATATTGGGTTAGGAAATTGTCTTGATTGCATGCCATGAACTCGTCCTCCAGACTACTTTTGCGAATTTGGTTTGCCCATTCTATATGAAGATTAAAGTCCCCCGTGATTATTGTATTACCTTTGTTACAAGTGTTAGATCTGTGTATCTTAATGTTGTGTCCTTCAATAATCAGACAACAGACTGCAGGGAACGATTCAACAGGTGTTTACTGAAATGAGGGTTACTCTAGAACTAACTATGCAGATCACTACTCAGGGTTTATATACAGGTGTGGTCACTGCCGGTACTACAGTATACAGGAGCTGTAAAAAGTAGTTCTCTCCCTTAAGGTATATATACACATTACATACATTACAACAAGCTCCTTTTATTTGTTGATTAATACTCTGTCCAATAGTATAGCTACTGTTTGGGGGCCTATAAACTACTCCCACCAGTGATTTCTGCCCCTTGTTATTTCTTATCTCCACCCATATTGACTCTACTTCCTGATCTTCCGAGCCTACATCCTTTCTCACTGCTGTCCTTATGTCCTCTTATTATCAGGGCTACTCCCCCCTTTTCCAAGCTGCCTGTCTTTTCAAAACATCAAGTACCCTGGAATAATTAGTTCGCAACATTGGTCAGCTTACAACCACGTCTCTAATGGCTATTAGATCAAAGCCATTTATCTCTATTTGTGGTATTAACTTATCTATCTTGTTATGAACGCTTCATGCATTCAGATAAAGAGCCTTTAATTTTAACTTTTTATCATTATTCCCTGCTTTCACCTTATTCGCGTATGCATTATTACCTTTAAACTCTCTGGCCTAGAAATTCAGTAAGGCGCTGCAAGCTTTGTGCCCAGTTACCGCCTAAAGAGGGCTTCTGCGCCAGTAGAGGAGGTTGCGCTGATATTGAGCTCGGCGGTAATGGCGGCGGTAGCCGGTAGCGCTGCGCCGGCACCGATGACGTCATCGGTGTGCGCAGTGCTCCGTTTCCGCCCCGATGCCGGCCCGACCCCCATATTCAGTTGCCGCCGCCTCCTCCGTGGCGGCCGTTACTAACATCCGGAGACCAGGGCCTTACTGCAGCCTTAGTGGGGCGCATAAAGGTGGAGGTGCGGCCGGCCGCTTTTTCGGCGGCCGCCTGTCCGCACCTGCTTCCCCGGCCTCCTCCACCACCCCCCCCCCGCAGCATTGCCGGCTGCTTTCCGCGAGCCCGGTACTTCTCCATGGTGCCGGGCTCATTTGCCGGCACAATCCAGCGGCGATCTCCCCGTTGCAGGCACCTCCACCTTAAGAGAAGGAGGAGGCCTGCAGTACCGCAGCCTGCCGCACCGCATCGGGTGGCGCAGCGGCAACTAGAGCGCTGAAATTCAGTTTCAGCGCCCCAAGCGGGGGCGGGCACACCCTGGAATAGCGCGCGGTTCCGACTTGGGGCGCAATAAGTGAATATCTGACGGTCGCAAATGGCTCCGCGCCCAGCGCTAACTTTTGGGCGCTAGCCAGTTGGCGGGGCCATAGTGAATTTCTAGGCCTCTGTCCGTTCCTGTCACACTTTGCTTATCTTTACCTGTTAAGTCCGTGAATGATTTAGACACGGACTAGCAGGAGTGAAAACAAACAGATGTTTACTGGTGGAAGTCCATAACGAATCTAAACAACAGAGGCTCTCTAGTGCCTTTTATACAGGGGTGGTCACTGCCGGTACTGCAGTCTGAGACCAGTTATTCTCTTAAAGGTACATACACAACAATTCCTCCCCTTTTAGATAAACAGTACATAACATTCATTTAACAACTAAATGATAACGAATTACAATCACAATTACGGTTACTAGATACAGTGGTTAAGTTTAAGCAATTATAAGTTCAGTCTTTGAGGAGGCTTCCTGATTCTGTCTGGATAACGCCTCTTTGGGGTAACAGGTTCTTCTGGCAATGTTGAGTCGGAATCAATGTCGTTGTTTGGTTCATCTGCTTCCAATATTACCGGTTCTGCGGTAGCTGCAATTGGAACGTCGATTTCATTACCAGGTGTATCAGATCGTGGTGTGGAGTTGACGTTTTCCAGTGACTCTAGAATCTGGTCAGCATGGCGTCTTACAATGCTCTCCCCAACGTCCACGGTATACATGAGAGGTCCTTGTCGTGTACAAATTGTTCCTGGCTGCCATTTCTCAGTGCGGTAGTCCCGGGCCAAAACTGGTTGACCTATCTTAAAACTCCTGGTCGGCCTTTCATTCATATTCTGAAACTGCCTGTTCTCCACATCTCTTCGGACGTTTGGCTTAACCAAATCCAAGCGGCATCGTAGTCTTCGATTGAAGAACATCATGGCTGGAGTTTGGTTGGTAACCGCATGTGTCGCATTCCGGTAGGCAAACAAGAAGTTGTCCACCTTGTGTTGTAGGGGTATATCTTCATTACACATTGCCTTGATAGCCTTCTTGAATGTTTGGACAAACCTCTCGGCCAATCCATTAGTGGCTGGATGATATGGGGCATTTATGTAATGCTTAACACCATTGTTCTTTAAGAACCTCCGGAACGCTTCAGACACAAACTGTGGTCCATTGTCAGAGCAAATCTGTTCAGGCAGCCCATTCCTGGCGAATATTGTTCGTAAAACTGTGATAGTTTTTTCCGTGGTGGTTGAGGACATTTTTATTACCTCTGGCCACTTTGAATGTGCATCCACCGCAATTAAAAACATCGAGTCCATGAAGGGACCAGCAAAATCAATGTGCACCCTTTGCCATGGAGATGAGGGCCACTCCCATGGATGCAGAGGAGCTTGTGGTGGGGCGTTTTGGACCTTCTGGCATCCTGCACAGCTCTTGGTCATCTCTTCAATTTCTCTATCGATTCCCGGCCACCACACAAACGCTCTGGCTAAGCTTTTCATTTTTACCCCACCCAGATGACCCTCATGAAGCTCATTGAGCACTCTATCCGTCAACTTAGGTGGAATTACTACTCTGGATCCACACATCAAGGTTCCTCTGCACACTGACAGCTGTTCTCTTCTTGGCGAAAATGCTGGCAGCAGTGGTTCGCCATGTGCTGGCCATCCCTTCACCATTAAATCATAGACCCGTGATAGTGTCGGGTCATTCCGTGTTTCCTTTTCTATGTTTGCATTCGTCACAGGGAGACATTCGACTATGGTCGAGTGGAATAACTCCATTGGATCCACTGCAAGGTCTTCTTCTTCCATCATCGGCAACGGTAGACGTGACAATCCATCAGCATTTCCATGCTGTTTAGTTCCTTTGTACTCGATGTCATATTGGTGTGCCCCTAGGAAAAGGGACCATCTCTTCAGCCGTTGTGCTGTCATTATCGGTACGCCCTTCTGAGGGTTGAAAATGGAGACAAGAGGTTGATGATCGGTTAGTAGAGTAAATTATTGACCGTGCAGATAGTGATTGAACTTCTTCACCCCCCACACTAGGCTGAGGGCCTCTCTGTCAATCTGGGCGTAGTTACGCTCGGCAGAAGTTAACGAGCGTGACGCAAAAGCTATCGGCCTCTCCAAACCATCAAGGAATTTATGTGGCAGTACCACCCCAATGCCGTAGGGAGACACATCACATGCCAGCCTGATTGGCAGTGCTGGGTTCTAGTGAGCCAATACTTCCTTCGAAGTGATTAAGTCCTTACTCTTCTGAAAAGCACATTTACAATCATCGCTCCATTTCCATGCTACCCCCGTTCGTAGCAGGGCGTTCAGTGGGTGCAGAATTGTCGACAAATTCGGCAAAAACTTATGATAGTAATTCACCAACCCGAGGAATGACCTCAGTTGCGACACATTTTCAGGCGCTGGGGCCTTAACAACCGCTTCAATTTTGTCAGGGGACTTATGTAATCCCTCTTCATCAATCACGTGGCCACAATACGATATCTGTTTCTTAAAAAATTCGCACTTGGGGCGGTTGGCTCGCAACCCATGTTCCCGTAGTCTAGTGAGCACCTGTTCTAGGTTGTTAAGGTGTTCACTGTCATCTTCACCTGTTACAAGGATGTCGTCCAAGTAACACTGAGTCCCCGGAATCCCTTGCAGGACTTGTTCCATCGCTCTTTGCCATATCGCCGGAGCCGATGCTACTCCGAATACCAATCGATGATACTGGTAAAGACCTTTGTGAGTGTTTATCGTGAGATACTTCCTAGAGGACTCTTCAACCTCCATCTGCAAATATGCTTGTGCTAGGTCAATTTTTGTAAAACGCATCCCTCCAGACAGTGAGGCGAAGATGTCTTCTATCCTTGGAAGAGGATATTGTACTGTGTGAAGGACAGGGTTCACCGTCACCTTGAAATCCCCACAGATGCGAATCTTCCTTGGCTCTCCGGACTTATTGCTTAACGTTTTCTTCATGACAGGAACGATGGGTGTCGCCCACTCGCTCCAGTCGACCTTAGACAACACACCCGCCTTCTCCAGATTCTCCGGCCTAGAAATTGAGTGGGGTTAGCGCCCATTTTGAGGCGCTAGAGGGCCTAGCGCCGCAAGTACAGCCAATTGAGAAATTCACTTGGGCGCTGCCATCGGCGTTAGCCGGTTGCGCTGCGCCGGCACCGATGACGTCATCGGTGTGCGCAGCGTCCCGGTTGCCGTGGCAATGCGCCCGAATGCCGAAATTGAGTTGCGGCCGCCTCGCCCGTGGCAGCCGCAACCAACGATTTTTCAAAAGTTCGCTACGGGTCTTAGCGCCGGCGCATTAAGGTCGCGCGGCGGCTGGCCGCTTTCCCGGCGGCCGCCTGCCCGCACCTCCCTCCCCGGACTCCTCCAACACCCCCCCGCGGCACAGATGCGTGTGGGCCGCGAGCCCGGCACTTCTCCGAGGTGCCGGGCTCATTTTTCTCCACAGATCAACGGCCAGCGGTCGGGTGCAGGCAGCTCCTCCTTAACGGAAGGAGGAGGCCTGCACTTCCCCAGCCTGCCGCACCGCATCGGGTGCCGCAGCGGCGGATTAGCGCCGCAATGCGGCAGTCAGCGGCCATTGCGAGGCGCTGACACCCTCCAGTAGCGCCGGCAGCCGTCTGGGCGCGGCGCTACTGAATTTTTGGCGCGCGCAGGGGGACTTAGCGCCGGCGCTAAATTTCCGGCGCTAAAGCCCTGGCGTGGCGCCAACTCAATTTCTAGGCCTCCAGCTCTACCTCGACGGCTGGGCGAATTGCATATGGTACCGGCCTCGCTTTGAAAAACTTGGGAACTGCATTCTCTTCTATTTTTAACGAGGCGGTTACGCCTTTAACCGTGCCCAGTTCTTGTTGAAATACCTCTTTGGCGTTAGCTAAGATTGTTGACAATCGTCCAGGAGTGACGTCGTCATCTTTTTTACCGTCCACCGTCATTGCATGAATGGAATGCCAATCCAAGTTTATCTTTCTGATCCATTCCCGTCCCAATAACGGTGGTCCACCATTTAGCAGTATGTAGAGATACAATTTCCGTATTTTCTTGCCATTGTATTCGACAGGCACCCTTATTTTTCCGCTGGGGTATACTTTTTGCCCGGTATACGTCGTCAAGACGATGGATGTCTCTCTCAAGGGTATGTGTGAAAATAGCCGCTAGTAGTCTCGTCGATTCATGACGGTTAGCGCTGATCCTGTATCCAATTCCATTTTAACTTGGGACCCTGCTATCGTGAGAGTGACCCAAATGGTTCGGTGATCCTCTTTTGCGATTACATTGTGAAGTTTGAGACAGCTTAGTCTCCTGTTTCCGGATTCACTATCGCTCATCTGGTCTTTGGAACTACTGTCTGTCATCTTTTGTACTTTCTTGTACGGTTCCTTCGTAGCCTTTTTGTTGTCGCTGGTCTTCTTCCCAGACCTACAAACTCGTGCAATGTGTCCAATCTTCCCGCATTGTCTGCATATTTTGTCTTTGGACCAGCAGTCCTTCTGGTCATGGTTAGTTCTGCCGCAGCGATAACATTTTGCAAATCCCCGTGTCATTTCGTGGGTGCCGTATTCCTGTGGTTTTTGTTGAATTTCTGCAGCTTCCCTGGCTGCTGCTTCATACGATACTGCCACGCTGAAAGCCTGATCTAGCGTCAGCTCTTTTTCTGCGAGTAACTTCTTCTGTGTTCCTTCACTCAGGAGTCCACAGACAAATTTGCCCCGTAGGGTATCTGCCAGTCCTGCTCCGAACTGGCAGTGCTTTGATAGCTTGCGCAGTTCCGTAAGATACTCAGCATTGCTCTCATCTTTGTGCTGAGTTCTCCTGTGGAATTTAAATCTTTCTGCTATCAACAGCGGTGCAGGGTTTAAGTGCTCCTGTAGAACAGCAACAATTTTGTTAAAACTCTTTGCCTTTGGTTTGGCTGGAGTAATCAGATCCCGCAATAGGCCGTACGTTCTAGCGCCCATTAAGTTTAACAATATCGATGCCTTTTTCCCCTCCGCTATATCGTTTGCCTCGAAATATACCTCTACTCTTTCCACATACGTGGTCCAGTCCTCTAATGTATTATCAAAAGCAGTGATACAGCCAGTCTTCGGCATCTTGCAAATCTAAAATGGTGCCTCCCGCGCTTTGCCTTCTTCTCCAATTTAACAAAATGGTGCCTCCCGCGCTTTGTCTTCTTCCCTGCTGTTGTTAGCGCTGCTTTCCACGGTTTCTTGCGCGTATTCTTTTTCTTTTATTATTTTCCCGTCGTGGAGCGGACCCTCTGGGACACTTCCCTCCCTCTTCTGAGGTCCGAACGCTGCCCAGCTTCAAAACACCGGCCGCGCCCTGTGTGCTCCACCCTCTCTCTCTCTCTTGCTTCCCGACTCGCTGCCCGGCCCCGTTGAAAGGCCACCCGATCGAGCTTCAGCCCGCCGCAGCCCAGGAAGGATCAGAGCACTACCTGCCACCAGCCCGATTAGCTGGGAAACCACGGACCGAGGAACCCAGCCTGGCTCTGGAAAATCGCTCCTGCAAAGCCTTGAACCCGATGATTGACGGTCGACACCCGTTTCTCGAGTTTCAATGGCCTCTATTTTTTTTTTTTCTTCTGGCTCCGACCTTCAACAACGTCGTCGGAGCTGCTGCTGAGTTGCAGGTAAGTTCGTTTCTTTACTCGTCGCCAGTGTTAAGTCCGTGAATGATTTAGACACGGACTAGCAGGAGTGAAAACAAACAGATGTTTACTGGTGGAAGTCCATAACAAATCTAAACAACAGAGGCTCTCTAGCACCTTTTATACAGGGGTGGTCACTGCCGGTACTGCAGTCTGAGACCAGTTATTCTCTTAAAGGTACATACACAACATTACCCAAATCGTTACACTGCCTCTTTGCCATGACTTTTCTCTTTAGTTTTCTAAATTTCCCCTTACCTGACCCCTCCCCCCCACTTTTTAGTTAAAAGCCCTATCTACAGCCCTAGTTATTCAATTCACCAGAACACTGGTCCCAGCCCGGTTTAAGTGGAGCCCATCCCAACAGAACAGCTCCCTCTTTCCCCAGCACTGGTGCCAGTGCTCCATGAATTGAAACCCCTTCCTCCCACACCACTCTTTGAGCCACACATTTAACTCTCTGATCTGCTTATCCCTATGCCAATTTACGTGTGGCTCAGGTAACAATCGAGAGATTATTACCTTTGAGGTTCTGCTTTTTAATTTGGTCCCTTGCTCCTCAAACTCTCTCAGCATAGTTCTACCTACGTCATTGGTTCCTACGTGGACCACGACAACTGAATCCTCCCCCTCCCATTCCAAATTCTTCTCCAGCTGTGAGGAGATATCCTTAACTCTGGCACTGGTCAGGCAACACAGCCTTCGGAACTCCCCGTTGCAGCTGCAGCGAACAGTGTCTATCCCTCTGACTATACTGTCCCCTACCTCTACAACATTCCTTTTCACTCCCCCCACTTCAATGGTCTCCTGACCACGGTGCCATGGTCAGTTTGCTCAGCCACCCTGCAGACTTTTTCCTCATCCACACAGGCAGCAAAATCCTCATACCTGTTGGATAAGGGCAAAGGCCGTGACTCCTCCAGCACTTACCAGCCTGAGTTGCAGTCACATTTCCTGTCCCTGACCACTAACCAGATCTGTACCACTACCTAACCTAAAGGGTGTGACTGCCTCCTGGATCAAAGTGTCCAGATAATTCTCCCCC
This sequence comes from Somniosus microcephalus, assembly GCF_052327205.1. Taxonomy (NCBI): domain Eukaryota; kingdom Metazoa; phylum Chordata; class Chondrichthyes; order Squaliformes; family Somniosidae; genus Somniosus; species Somniosus microcephalus. Next base: position 154,454,108 of record NC_140993.1, on the reverse strand, counting down.
TCCTTGATGCCCCACAATGTTTACACCTCAGACTCCAGCTCACCAACTCTGAGCTGAAGTTCCTCGAGATGCAAACACTCACTGCAGACATGGTCATCCAGGATTGCAATGCTTTCCACAAACTCCCACGTGCTGCAGTTGCAGCAAACCACCTACACTGCCATCCCTTTATAACCTTGTTTTATTTATTTAATTAATTAAAATGTATGCAGTTAATTAACTTAGCTTATAGTTTAGTTGTAAACAAATTGCTCAATCTAGTTTACGTTCTAGGTAGATGAAATTAAATATTTACCTGTAACACAAAGCATTACATGTAATGAAGGCAAAATGCAGCAGCACCTTCCCCCTCTGGTCCGTAATCCCACTCCAAATTCCCAAGTTTAACACTCTGATTAGAAGCACTGGCCTAGAAATTCACTTTGGGCCCGCCAGCTGGCGTGCGCCCAAAAGTTAGCGCTGAGCGCGGAGCCAGTTGCCACCGTCAGATATTCAGTTTTTGCGCCCCAAGTCGGAACCGGGCGCTATTCCAAGGTGTGCCCGCCCCCGCTTGGGGCGCTGAAACTGAATTTCAGCGCTCTAGGCGCCGCTGCGCCACCCGCTGCGGAGCGGCAGGCTGCGGTACTGCAGGCCTCCTCCTTCTCTTAAGGGGGAGGTGCCTGCAACGGGGAGATCGCCGCTGGATAGTGCCGGCAAATGAGCCCGGCACCACGGAGAAGTGCCGGGTTCGCGGAAAGCAGCTGGCAATGCCGCGGGGGGGGGGGGTGGAGGAGGCCGGGGAAGGAGGTGCGGGCAGGCGGCCGCCGAAAAAGCGGCCGGCCGCACCTCCACCTTAAAGCGCCCCACTAAGGCTACAGTACGGCCCCGTTTTCTGATCGCTGTTTGCGGCCGCTGCGGAAGAGGCGGCCGCAACTCAATATGGGGGTCGGGCCGGTAGCGGGGCGGTAGCGGGGCACTGCGCACACCGATGACGTCATCTGTGCCGGCGCAGCGCTAACGGCTACCGCCGCCATTACCGCTGCGCTGAATATCAGCGCAAACTCCTCTATTGGCGCAGAAGCCCTCTTTGGGCGGTAACTGGCCGCAAAGCTGGCAGCGCCTTACTGAATTTCTAGGCCACTGTGTTTAAGATCACTCTGTGCAGATACTGTTTACTTTTATACCCGTGGAGCCACACCCAAGTTACAAGTGCTGACTCAGCTCCCTGCTCACAGTAATTAGCACCTATTCAAGACAAACAATTACAACTGACTGACAGTTACCTGTCACTGACAGACTGTTTCTGTTAACTACAGTTATTAAAGTTCTAAGCTAAATTCAAAATGTTAAATTAAATTTCACTTTTTACAGCTAATAGTCACCCAGACTCACCCAGTACTTACCAGAGACTCCCACTCTCTCCAAATTCCCAAGTTTAACACTCTGGTCAGAAGCACTCCATTTAAGATCACTCTGTGCAGACCACTCGACTGCTTCTTTTCGAGTTCCACTCATGCCACCTATCAACTATCCGATGGAGGCTCCTCACTTTTTCTCTAGCAATGTTAAGTGCCTCATAGCTTCCTATTCCCAAGGAAGTTTGTGAAAGCAGACCTGATGGCACAGATGTGATATGTGAAGGCCTGATTAATGTGATGGATGGATCTTTGGAACTAGCCCAATCACGGTATACCAGGGTAAAAGAAAGAATCAGCAGCCAGCAAAGCCCATCAAGATGCCAACAACCATATTTGCAAGCATATCCATATCTGCACCTGTAAATAATTAACCTAATGGGCTGACCTGGGAGAACTGAGTTCCATTAGTGCATTGTTATTCTGGTGAGATTTGCATTAACTATTTAGAACTGACTTATTCCAGAACCTGAAAATCAGCTCCATCAAATCTAACTTATCTGAGGTAAGCTTCCATGCATCAACATCATCTAATGCTTTTAATTTGTTTTATCTACAACATCAACACATTTTAATTTTCAATTAAAAAAATGAACTTTGTGCCTTCAATTAAAAAGGAATTACCCTAGTGTGGAATAGTCTCAGTACTATCTCCATTAGTGTACTTGCTGCTTCCATTTTAGGACTTAAGAATAACTGGGCATATACTGGTCAACGCCAGTAACACAAAGTGCGTTGATAGCGCATTGACAGCCAGCTTTACACCACACCTGATTCTGTTTTTACATTGACTTCCAGTGGAATAAAAACAAAAAATCACGGCGTAAAACCAGCTGCCGATTTGCTATCAGCCCGTTTTGAGCTACTAGTGTTGACCATTTTCATCCCCAACTATAGATAACTAAACAGTACCATAAAGCAAAGAACTTTTCTACTTTAGTGTAGAACATACTGGCCGTGAAATTCAGGGGTGTAGCACCGGCCGTTAAGGTTGGTTTTGCTGAAACATGGCGGCCGCCATTTTGGGGAGGTCGCTGGCGCTGCCATTGCCTGCACTCGCCTCTCAATATGCAAATCTTGACGTCATTCAGCGTGCAATGCCTGAATTGATGCACGACTGTGATTTTGGACATTGCCGCTCTGCACACCGCCCTCTCCAAACCATGTGACCTTGGGCCATCTGCTGAGGACCAAATTGATGTGCTGCCTGCGCTTACTAAACGGGCGCGAGCAAATTTCGCCTCACGGTGCCTGCGCCTGTTTTCGGGCTTTATTGAATTTCCCGGCAACTGTTTATAACATATATAAACAGAAAATGCTGGAAATACTAAGCAGGTCATGCCTCCTGCTGAGTATTTCCAGCATTTTCTATTTTTTATTTATATTTCAGATTTCCAGCATCCGTAGTATTTTGCCTTTTGTAATACTGTTTAGAACAGTACCCGGGGAGGGGCTGTAATATAATGTAACAAAGAATAGTAATATACAAGCTCCTGCCTTCAATTCCTCATATTGGAGGAAGATTTTCTCCGTTCCCTACTTATAAGGAAATTGTAAATGTAAATACAAAGAAAGTATTAACAATTTTAACAATAATAATGAACAGAAGAAACTCTCCCTCATGGTGATACGAGCTGTGCTGTTCTGGTGCATTAGATAGAGCAAGACAGAGATGAAAATGAGAGAGATACTCCTTGACGGCCAATTACAGTGCAGCATTAAGGATAAACAGGGCATCACAGAGGAGCCCCAGATCTATATGTACTAAACAAAACAGATTAAAAATTAAAATATATGAAAGTGATCTACAAGTAATAGGGTTACCTTTTCCTTTCACAAAGCTTGATATTTTTACAGAATGATAGGGTAGAAATTACTATTGGTGAAGTTAGTATACAACAACAACAACTTGCATTTATATAGCGTCTTTAATGTAGTAAAACGTCCCAAGGCGCTTCACAGGTGCGTTATCAAACAAAATTTGATATTGAGCCACATAAGGAGATATTAGGATGGATGACCAAAAGCTTGGCCAAAGAGATAGATTTTAAGCAGCGTCAAAAAGGCAGAGAGGTTTAGAGGGGAATTTCAGAGCTTAGGGCATAGGCAGCTGAAGGCATGGCTACCAATGGTGGAGCGATTAACATCGGGGATGCACAAGAGACCAGAACTGGAGGAGTGCAGAGATCTTGGAGGGGTTTAGGGCTGGAGGAGGTTACAGAGATAGGGAGGTGCATGGCCATAGAGGGATTTGAAAACAAGGATAAGAATTTTAAAATTGAGGCGTTGCCTGACCGGGAGCCAACGTAGGTCAACGAGCATTGGCGGATGGGTGAACGGAATCTGGTGCGAGTTATGATATGGATAGCAGAGTTTCGGACGAGCTCAAGTTTATGTTACCTCATATGTAACATACTTGTACCAAATTCCTCTCTCTGCTAACCTGCTTATTTTAAATAACATCAGCAACAGTATATAAGTTATATTTACACATTACTATGGTAAGCTATATAATCATAGAATCATAGAATGGTTACAGCACAGAAGGAAGCTATTCGGCCTGTCGAGCAAGAGCACTTCAGCTAGTCCCACTCCCCAGTCCTTTCCCTGTAGCCCTGCAAATCTTCTTCCCGAAGGTACTTATCTAATTCCCTTTTGAAAGCCACAATTAAATCTGCCACCAGCACCCTTTCAGGCAGTGCATTCCAGATCCTAACCACTCGCTGCGTAAAAAAGTTTTCCCTCATGTCGCCTTTGGTTCTTCTGTCAATCACCTTAAATCTGTGTCCTCTGGTTCTCGACCCTTCCGCCAATGGGAACAGTTTCTCTCTATCTAATCTGTCTAGACCCCTCATGATTTTGAACACCCAACAAATCTCCTCTCAACCTTCTCTGCTCCAAGGAGAACAATCCCAGCTTCTCTAGCCTATTCAAGTAACTGAAGTCCCTCATCCCTCGAATCATTCTTGTAAATCTTTTCTGCACCCTCTCTAAGACCTTCACATCCTTCCTAAAGTGCGGTGCCCAGAATTGGACACAATACTCCAGCTGAGGTCGGACCAGTGTTTTATAAAGGTTCATCATAAATTCCTTGCTTTTGTATGCTATGGCTCTATTTATGAAGCCCAGGATCCTATATGCTTTTTTAACCACTTTCTCAACCTGCCCTGCCACCTTCAACGATTTGTGCACATATGCCCCCAGGTCTCTCTGTTCATGCACCCCCTTTAGAATTGTACCCTTTAGTTTATATTGCCTCTCCTCGCTCTTCCTACCAAAATGTATCACTTCACACTTTTCTGTGTTAAATTTCATCTGCCATGTGTCAGCCCATTTTACCAGCCTGTCTATATCTTCTTGAAGTCTATCACTATCCTCCTCACTGTTCACTATCCTTCCAAGCTTTGTGTCATCTGCAAATTTTGAAATTGTGCTCTGTATACCCAATTCCAAGCCATTAATATATATCAAGAAAAGTAATGGTTCTAATACCGACCCCTTGGGAACACCACTGTATACCTTCCTCCAGTCTGAAAAACAAGCGTTCACCACTACTCTCTGTTTCCTGTCACTTAGCCAATTTCGTATCCATGCTGCCACTGACCCTTTTATTCCATGGGCTTCAACTTTGCTGGCAAGCCTATTATGTGGCACTTTATCAAACGCATTTTGGAAGTCCATGTACACCACATCAACTGTATTGCCCTCATCAACCCTCTCAGTTACCTCATCAAAAAACTCAATCAAGTTAGTTAAACATGATTTGCCTTTAACAAATCTGCGCTGGCTTTCCTTAATTAATCCACACTTGTCTAAGTGACTGTTAATTTTGTCCCTGATTACAGTTTCTAAAAGTTTCCCTACCACCGAGGTTAAACTGACTGGCCTGTAGTTTCTGGGTTTATCCTTACACCCTTTTTTGAACAAGGGTGTAACATTTGCAATTCTCCAGTCATCTGGCACCACCCCCATATCTAAGGAGGATTGGAATATTATGGCCAGTACCTCCGCAATTTCCACTGTTACTTCCCTCAGCATCCTACGATGCATCCCATCTGGTCCTGGTGACTTATCTCCTTTAAGTACAGACAGCCTTTCTAGTACCTCGTTTTTCCATTTTTATCTCATCTAGTATCTCAACTACCTCCTCTTTCACTGTGACTTTGGCAGCATCTTCTTCCTTGGTGAAGACAGGTGTAAAGTACTCATTTAGTAGCTCAGCCTTACCCTCTGCCTCCATGCATAGGTCTCCATTTTGGTCCCTAATCGACCCACCCCTCCTCTTACTCTAATATTAATCGGTTTTTCTAGCAAAAATAAACCCTGAAACCACAGTTGCAGAATATTGGAACAGCATTTTATGGAGTCCAGTATAAAAGGGAAATATAAAATATATTTTAAGTACTGTAATATATATAAAGTTTACATTATATATATATTTGAACATTGAGAAATCTATAACTTGCTTGGATGAATGTGGGCCTGGATCAGGACTTCAATCAATGTTTATAAATGAGATGAATGGGTACAGACCATTGTAATTTTACTCCTGGATCAGGATTAAGCTTGGATCAGTTATACATTCATACAGACTCCTACTTTACACACATCCTGCTGCTGTAATAACCTGGTGTAATTGTAGTCTGATCGGATACTAGATAAGATACACATTTCATAGTCCTCTGGTCATAGATTTATATCATATTATATTACCTGCCATCCTATGCTTACCTGACATTCAAATCAATCAGTCACAAGTTTCTTAGCTGCTACTAGACACATTGGTAGCAATACTGTACATAGCATCACTGGAGAAGTAACAGTTAACAGGAGTAAACAGGGCAGCAAGTGAGGAGGATGAAATGGCATTTGTGGTGTCAATGGTAGGTCTGTAGCAGGGAAAAGCAGTGGGAATTTCTGTTGGGCAAGAGGCCCAAAATTTAAAGCTTCTGATAGGTGACACCACGTGCAGTTCTGAAATACAAATCGGCAGCTGGGAGGAGACTTGGGGTGAATAACATGGAAAGAATGAGCTCATCAGATGTAATTATAAGGAATAGGGTTAGAAATAGCAGGGTAGATTTTCTTGTTCCTTGCCCCAGGGAACGGCCATTTCCCCAGGTGCAAAGGATAAGAAAAAAAATATGGAGCCCTAATTTGTAAGGTTTTATGTTGCCCCAGGATTTCAAGGTCTTGACAGAGGTTGGGGCGGGGGGGGGGGGGGCGTGGGGGGGGGGGTTTGGGGGGGGGGTTGAGGCGGGGGCACAGAGTTGGCTCGCCGCAGATTTGTGAATGAGGTGGGAAGGGAGTTCCTGGTTTCCCACCTCATTGTCCTGGAACATCACTAGCTGGGCGCCCCAGAGCAAGGATGCTCATTGAAAAATGGCCTGTTCCTGGACACTTACAACCAGACTGTCCAATGGCTGAAGACGGGAAGGTAAGGTAGATAGATCCGTTCCAGGATTTTTAGAGGCAATTGAGGCTCATCTGCATCAACAGCCAGAAGAACCTGAACCTGACCTGAGAGGTCTGAAACTGTGTTGAAATATCCTGCCCCTTCTGTTGATGCTAGGCCCTTCTAGGGGCATGACTGCACCGGGGCTGCCCATGGACCATATTATTGTCCTTGGACAGGAAATCCCTAGTAGGCTGCTTCTGTACAGCAGTGGTCTATAGAGGCAGGAAACTCTGCAGCCACTTATATGTGGTGGGGTAGTCTCAGAGCAGGCAGCTTAAGTCACTGGCAGGTTTACAACAGTAAAATACTGACAATCTGTTTTTGGGCGGGCTGAAGTTATGGCAGAACGCCTCATCAAGGGCAAAGGGATGGGCAATAAATGCTGGCATTGCCAGCGACGCCCAGATCCCATAAACAATTTTTTTTTAAATCACTGTGAAATCACCCAAATACAGGCAGTTATTCCAAGGAAATCCAAGCTAGAGTGTGGAGGCACTGCTTGCTTGCATAGTGTGAGTGGAGGAGGGCAGATCAACACCCAATATGCACTGCGTCTGCCACAAATAATGCCGTGAAGAAAAAGTTGTCTGCACTGCAGTCTGTTATCGAGTACAGGGCAACACCAGTGGCATCTGTAGTGTAGACCTCAGGCAAGCCATGGACACACTTCCACTGCTGCAATATTGTCTTAAAGGTCCAAACTCCAAGATACAGTTATAGTTTGTAGGAACAGTGCCCCATAAAATTGGCCAAAGGGTTGCCTTTGAGATTCATAAAAGCAATATTCTGTAAACTGCCCGAGTATGCCCATACAATACGGAGTTCAGCTGTTGAACTGAGTTATAGGAAATCAATAGTTAATACAGGCTTTTAAGGAACTAAGTCATAAAGTCGTATTAGAAATTAAGTCGAATTGGAATTTTTACGCAAAGATATAACAGAAAAACACCTAGATATCGAAAATATAATAAATAATAGTAAGCACGGATTTCAAAAGGGAAGGTCATGCTTGACCAACCTTATGGAACTCTTTGAAGAAGTAATGGAAACAGTAGACAAGGGTAACGAAGTGGATGTAATATAAATGGACTTTCAAAAGGCCTTTGATAAGGTACCGCATAGTAGACTCATAATAGAATGGATAGCAACCTGGCTACAAAACAGAAAACTGAGAGTAGGGGTTACATAAGAACATAAGAAATAGGAGCACGAGTAGGCCAATCGGCCCCTCGAGCCTGCTCCGCCATTCAATAAGATCATGGCTGATCTGATCCTAACCGCCAATCTACTATCACAGAACCATCTCCTGAATCTAACAGAATTAGACACACGAAATAGGAGTAGGATCAGGCTACACGGCCACTGGGCCCGCTCCGCTACCCACAGGGCCATGTCCGATCCGAACCTAGACTCATGTCCAAATTCCTGCCCGCTTCCCGTAACCCTTAATTCCCTTTACTTCTAGGAAACTGTCTATTTCTGTTTTAAATTTATGTAATGATGTAGCTTCTACAGCTTTTTGGGGCAGCATATTCCATGGACCTACCACCCTCTGAGTGAAGTAGTTCCTCCTCATCTCAGTTTTGAAAGGGCAGCCCCTTATTCTAAGACTATGACCCCTAGTTCTAGTTTCACCCATCATCGGGAACATCCTCCCCGCATCCACCCGATCCAACCCCTTCACAATCCTTTATGTTTCAATAAGATCGCCTCTCATTCTTCTGAACTCCAATGAGTAGAGTCCCAATCTACTCAACCTCTCCTCATATGTCCATCCCCTCATCCCCGGGATTAACCGAGTGAACCTTCTTTGTACTGACTCGAGAGCAAGTATGTCTTTTCTTAAGTATGGACACCAAAACTGTATGCAGTATTCCAGGTGCGGTCTCACATACCTTGTACAACTGAAGCAATACCTCCCTATTTTTATATTCTATCCCCCTTGCAATGAAAGCCAACATTCCATTGGCCTTCTTAATCACTTGCTGCACCTGCATACTAACCTTTTGAGTTTTGTGCACCAGGACCCGCAGATCCCTTTGTACTTCAGTACTTTCCAGTTTCTTGCCATTAAGATAATAACTTGCTCTACGATTTTTCCTGCCAAAGTGCATAACCTCACACTTTCCAGTATTGTATTCCATCTGCCAAATCTCTGCCCACTTACTTAGCCTGTCTATGTCCCCTTGCAGGTTTTTTATGTCCTCCTCACTCACTACTTTCCCTCCCATCTTAGTATCATCTGCAAACTTTGATATGTTACACTCGGTCCCCTCCTCCAAATCGTTAATATAGATTGTAAAGAGTTGGGGACCCAGCACTGACCCCTGCGGAACACCACTAGTTACTGATTGCCAGTCTGAGAATGAACCATTTATCCCAACTCTCTGCCTTCTGTTAGATAGCCAATCCTCTATCCATGCCAGAATATTACCCCCAATCCCGTGATTTTTTATCTTAAGCAATAATCTTTTGTGTGGCACCTTGTCAAATGCCTTTTGGAAGTCTAAATACACTATGTCCACTGGTTCCCCTTTATCCACCCTATATGTTACTTCCTCAAAGAACTCCAGCAAATTTGTCAAACATGACGTCCCCTTCATAAAACCATGCTGACTTTGTCCTATTAAATTATGATTATCCAAATGTCCTGTTACTGTCTCCTTAATAATGGACTCCAAAATTTTACCTACCACAGATGTTAGGCTAACTGGTCTATAGTTTCCAGCCTTCTGTCTACTGCCCTTTTTAAATAAGGGTGTTACATTAGCAGTTTTCCAGTCTGCCGGGACCTTTGCTGAGTCCAGGGAGTTTTGGAAAATTATTACCAATGCATCCACAATCCCTACCGACACTTCCCTCAAGACCCTAGGATGTAAGCCATCAGGTCCAGGTGATTTATCCGCCTTGAGTCCCATTATTTTACCGAGTACCACTTCCTTAGTGATTTTGATCATGTTTAGCTCCTCCCCCCCTATAGCCCCCTGTTTGTCCAGTGTTGAGATATTCTTAGTGTCCTCTACTGTAAAGACTGATACAAAATATTCAATCAGTGTTTTTGCCATCTCCATATTTCCCACCATTAATTTCCTGGTCTCATCCTCTAAGGGACCAACATTTACTTTAGCCACCCTTTTTCTTTTTATATAACTATAAAAACTCTTACTATCTGCTTTTATATTTTTTGCTAATTTACTTTCATCATCTATCTTCCCTTTCTTAATCAATCTTTTTGTTATTTTTTGCTGTCTTTTAAAGTTTTCCCAATCCTCTATCCTCCCACTAGATTTGGCTACCTTATATGCCCTTGTTTTTAGTCGAATACTATCCTTAATTTCTTTACTTAGCCACGGATGGCTGTCTTTTCTTTTACACCCTTTTCTTCTCAGTGGAATATTTTTTTTTTGGAAGTTGTAAAATAACTCCTTAAATGTACACCACTGATCATGTATCGTCTTACCCTTTAATTTATTTTCCCAATCCACTCTACTCAATTCCGCTCTCATACCTTCATAGTCTCCTTTATTCAAGCTTAGCACGCTTGTTTGAGATCCAACCTTCTCACCCTCTAATTGAATATGGAATTCAACCATGTTATGGTCACTCATTCCAAGGGGATCCTTTACTAGGACATTTTTAATTAATCCTGTCTCGTTACACAGGACCAGATCTAAGGTTGCTTGCCCCCTGGTCGGTTCAGTTACATACTGCTCAAGAAACCCATCCCTAATACACTCAATGAACTCATCCTCAAGGCAGCCCTGCCCAATTTGATTTGTCCAATTAATATGATAGTTAAAATCCCCCATAATTATAGATGTTCCCTTATTACAAGCCTCAACTATTTCCTGATTGATACTCCATCCAACAGAGTTGCCACTGTTCGGAGGCCTATAGACTACGCCCACTAGTGTCTTTTTTCCCTTATTATTCCTTACCTCCACCCAAACTGTTTCATTATCCTGATCTTTTGACCCAATATCATTTCTCTGTATTACAGTGATTCCTTCCTTTATTAACATAGCCACCCCACCCCCATTTCCTTCCTGCCTGTCCTTCCTGATCGTTAAATAACCTGGTATGTTTAATTCCCAGGCATTGTCACCCTGCAGCCATGTTTCTGTAATGGCCACAAGATCATACCCATATGTAGTTATTTGTGCCATTAACTCGTCTATTTTGTTACGAATGCTACGTGCATTCAGATAGAGAACTTTCAAATATGTTTTGTGACACTTAGTTCCTGCTTTTGCCCTTTTTATTACTTTACCTTTTACTCCATACCTTCTGCCCCTTCCTGACACGCTCTGGTTTTTAATTTCCCCACTACTACCTAAGTCTATGACCTTCTCTGTTGTCATTTTTATTATTTGCTCTCTAGGAACCTCCCCCCCACTAGTTAGTTTAAAGCCCTCTCTACAGCCCTAGTTATATGATCCGCCAGGACTCTAGTCCCAGCACTGGCCAAGTGAAGCCCGTCCCAACGGAACAGCTCCCTCCTGCCCCAGTACTGGTGCCAGTGGTTAAAGGTAGTTATTCAGACTGGTGAAAGGTGGGAAGCGGTGTTGCCCAGGGATCCGTACTGGGACCACTATTGTTCACCATTTATATAAACAACTTGGAACTGGGAATCGGAAGTACAAATTCAAAATTTGCAGATGACACCAAATTGAGAGGTATAGGCCGAGAAATTCAGTATAGCCACTTTTGGGGCGGTAAAGTCGGGCGGCCGCTAAAGTTTGCGCCTGCCGGAAAGTGGAGGCCACTTCGCCGATATTCAGTAGCTTTGGCCAAGGAGTTTGCTCGAGCGCTAAAACTGGCGTTGCACGGCTATCTTTAGGCGCTAAGCCGGCGGTGCAGACTGATACCGCCGAGGCCGGGCGCAGCGCAGGTGCGGTCATGTTTTGATTGACAGCAGACACCCTGGCGCCGGCCAGCTCTTAAAGGGGGAAGGTTCGACTTGGTCTGCTGCCACGCCCTGGATACTGCAGCCCTCCAGCTAGGCCTAAACACTGCTGCTGGAGAGAAATAGCGCCAGGAAGGATGCAGAGGGCCCGTGAGCGAGCGCAGCGCTTCTCTGCCCATGATTTAAAGGTGCTGGTTAGGGCTTTGGAGAAGAGAAGCCATATCTTGTTTCCGGACAGTGGCAAGAAGCCTCCCAAGAGGGTGTATAGGAGAGCCTGGAGGGAAATCGCCCAGAGGGTCACAGCCAACAGCGATGTCCCCAGGACTGGTGTCCAATGCCGGAAAAAGTTTAACGACCTCACTCGGATTGTCAGGGTGAGTACCCTTTCCAGTGTCCTCCTCATCCTTGCATGTGCACCTCACATTATGGGCAAAGGGACCTCAAAGGCCTAATGGCCAGCCCTCATCCAGCAGCTATGGCACTGGCATGAACATCAATTGCACTTTCTGCACTTTACACATTGGCCAAGCTATTCGACCATGGGAGGCAGTGCACACAACAACAGGGCACCACACTGGCCAAGCTATTCGACCATGGGAGGCAGTGCACACAACAACAGGGCACCACACTGTACTTAGAGGCCGTCCTTTCTCTTGCAGGCCAAGCTGGCCCAGAATCTGAAGAGCCGGACTGTCACCGGGGGAGGCTGTGCCCAGTTCCAGAAGCTCAGTGACCTGGAGGAGCGCTTGGGTCGAGTCATGGGTGCCCGGGTGATTGGCCCCGTTGCAATTGGAGATGCCGACCCTGTGCTGGGCCCCAATGGTAAGGACATGACCGTTTGGACCTCTCTCGTTCCCCTTGCGCTTCAGATCTACATCCTTTGCCACTGTCCGACCAATGCGCAGAATGCCACCACTCATGCCTCCCTCGCTGATGCCCTGTCCTCACTCTAAAGCTACTCTTGTGCCTTCCTGCTTTCAGCTGGTGAGGAGGAGGTCCCTGAAGCTGCGAGTGTCAGTCCCTCGGAAGAGGAGGACGAGGAGGAGCAAGACGAAGGCGGCACATCGGGGGAACCCTCATCCACGCCAGGGGATGGTAATGGAGGGGACACGTCTTCCCTGGAGGAGAGCCAGGGGGAAGTGTTGCAGGGGGGTGTAGCTCCTGTGCCCAGTGGCGTCCAGCCATGCGGGAAGGGTCGGGCAGCTCGGCTGCCTTCTTCCCAGAGGGGGCAAGTGTTGCAGGGGGGTGTAGCTCCTGTGCCCAGTGGCGTCCAGCCACGTGGGAAGGGTCGGGCAGCTCGGCGGCCTTCTCCCCAGAGGGGGGAAGTGTTGCAGGGGAGTGTAGTTGCTGGGCCCAGTGGCGTCCAGCCACGCGGGAAGGGTCGGGCAGCTCGGCGGCCTTCTCCCCAGAGGGGGGAAGTGTTGCAGGGGAGTGTAGTTGCTGGGCCCAGTGGCGTCCAGCCACGCGGGAAGGGTCGGGCAGCTCAGCGGCCTTCTCCCCAGAGGGAGAGTCCGGCCTCCAGTCCGGAGACGGTCCTCGCCCAGGAGGTGCGCCTCCTTGATCAAATGTCCGCGGACTCGGATCGTCGGCACACCGAGTTCATGGGGGTTGTGGCACGGTTGCCTGAGGCCATTGAGTCCCTGGCTCATAGTGTGTCCGATTTCGGGGCCTCACAGGCCAGGGGTTTCGAACAACTCGCGGCAGCACAGGCCAGGGGTCTCGAACAATTCGGGGCATCACAGGACGCGAGTCGGGCACAATTCGGGGCATCACAGGACGCGAGTCGGGCCGAATTCGGGGCATCACAGGACGCGAGTCGGGCCGAATTAAGGGCAGCACAGGACGCGAGTCGGGACGACTTCAGGGCAGCACAGGCAGCGAGTGGACAGTTGATCAGTGGTGCCGTGCAGTCACTGGCTGGTCTGATGCGGGCACAGACCAGGGCAGTACGGGCACTCACTGCTGCCACACTCGCTGTGTCACGCATGCATCGCCAGGGCACCCGCCGCGCTGCTGCAGCACAGCAGTCTGGCCTTCACCAGATTGCTGCGCTTGCTGCAGTGCCAGGCCAGCCGAGTGCCAGTGTCTCTGGCGACCAGCGAGCGCCTGGCATCAGCCAGCTTGCCCCCATTGCTGCAGCCGCCACTGCCACTCCCCCAGCAAAGCTGCGACGAGCTGCTGGAGAGACTGATGCTGCCCAGCCACAGCTGCAGCAGTCAGCAGCCGGCCCCTCGAGGGCCAGAGCTCGTCTAGGCCGACCCCCAAGGGCATCTGCCGTCACGCAATGTGCCCCTCAGGAGCCTTCCCCCAGCCTTGGAACACCCACAGGGCCCAGGTTGAGGCGGAGCAGCAGGTCAGCCAGGGGCCGGAAAAGGCTGGACAAGGACTCGCCCTCTCGGCACACAAAGTAGAGTGTGTTGGCAAATGTTTTTTTATATGGGGGTGCTTGTGCTGTCTATGGGGGGGGTTCTTTTGGTAAGGCCGAGGATGAAGGCCATTTGGATGGACAAGTTTTGTTATTCCTCCCCAGGTTGTGGGAGTGAGATATGTTTTTGACTGTTTTTTGGGGGTGTTGTGTGTTTTTGGGTTTCATGTGGGAAGGGCCCTGAGTTTGTTCAATAAAGCTTTTTCTTTATTCAGCTTGTCCATGTGTGATGTTTCAAGTGGTTGTTGCGTTAACCGGCTGAGGGCTTGCGGAGCGGCTGCATTCATGTGCCTTCATTGCCACAAGCCATTCCCTGACAGGGGGCCTAGAAGTGTCGTTCAATAAGCCGCCGACGGATGGCCCTTGGGCCTTGTGGCTCCCTCCTGGGCTGGTGCTCCTCCTCCTCCTCCTCCTCCTCCTCATGGTCCTCCTGCTCGTCCTCCTGAGGTGGTGGTCCAACGTGAGGTGGCAGTGCCTGAGTCCTGCGGATAGCCAGGTTGTGCAGCATGCAGCAAACGACGACGAACTGGGAGACTCTATCCGGCGAATACTGCAGAGATCCGCCGGAGCGATCCAGGCAGCGGAACCGTTGCTTGAGGACGCCAATCGTTTGCTCTATGATGTTCCTTGTGGCTTGATGGCTTTCGTTGTATGCCTCCTCAGCAGGGGTCCTGGGCGCGCGGAGCGGGGTCATGAGCCATGTACACAAAGGATAGCCTTTGTCCCCGATAAGCCATCCTCTTGGGGGAGGCTGTGCCTGGAACATGTCAGCCACAGTAGTCTGGTGCAGGATAAATGCATCGTGGCTGCTGCCTGGAAAGCGGGCATTGACAGCTAGGATGCGCTGCCTGTGGTCACACACCAGCTGTACATTGAGGGAATGGTAACCCTTCCGGTTGCGGTAATCCTTGGCATTGTCGATAGGTGCCCGCAAAGCCACATGCGTGCAGTCAATGGCGCCCTGCACCATGGGGAAGTCGGCGATCCTCGCAAATCCGACTGCACGCTGCTCCTGCCTCTCTAGGGTCATGGGGAAGGAGATGAATTGGTGTCTCCTTGTGAAAAGGGCATCGGTGACCTGCTGGATGCAGCGATGCACGGCGAACTGGGAGATGTTAGCTATGTCCCCAGCAGCGGCTTGGAAGGAGCCGCTTGCATAAAAGTTCAGAGCCACCGTGACCTTCACTTCCACCGACAGAGACGTCCTGCACATCAGCTGTGGACGCAGATCTCTGTGAAGCAGCTGGCAGATCTCTGCAACCACCTCCCTTCTGAAGCGCAGCCTCTTAACACACTGCGCGGCAGTCATGGTGAGATAGGACACCTGCTGGCGGTATTCCCTGAGTGGGTAAGGCCTACGTTGCCGACGCCTGATGGCCCCTCTGCGTCTAGGCATGGCTGCCCCTCTCACACAGCGTCTGCGAGCCCTTCGCACATAATGCTGGAACTGAGGGTTGGAACCCCATGCAGCCCCCATAATATACTTGCAGTCAAATCACAATGAGTCAAATTTCCAAGCTCTGGCCAGAAGCCAAAAATACCTCTCCTATGTTGGCCCAAATCAGTAAGGTCTCTTCCTTGGTCTCTGTCCAGAAATCCGTTGCACTAAAGTCATTGCAGCAAAATGGCTGGCCTTTATAGTTCAGTCTAAGTGCCCTTTAATTAGCGCTCCCCGAGGCCCGCAGGGCCTCTGCTGCGTTCCACTTCACAGTTCTTAACAGCTCCACGCCCACATTGGGCGGGCGCCACTGAAGTTCCGGTTTGGGGCGCACAAACGGCGTTGCACGACGAAATGACGTCATAAGTTGCGCGCGCAGCTGAGCGCGCGCAAACACTTTGCGCCGGCGCTAAATGTCTACTGAAGTTGGGCATAGGCGCAGATCATTCTGCGCCCGGCCGCTAAGTGCCTAGCGCTCGAGATCTACTCCTCTTATGGCGCTAACGGCTGGCGAACGCAACTGAATTTCTAGGCCTTAGTATATACTGAGGAAGACAGTGGCAAATTACAAGAAGATATTAAAAACTTGCAGAATGAGCAAATTAATTTCAATATAGACAAGTGTGAGGTGGTCCAATTTGGTAGGAAGAATAAGGAGGCAACCTACTCCTTGAAAAGGGGCAGAAATTTGGTAGCACCCTTTTGGGGCGCTAACTTCGCCGGGACGCTACTTTAGTGCCCCATAAAAGTTAGTGCCCTTGAGCCGTAAATTCAGCGGTAGCACCCCAAGCAGGAGGCGGGGTGCTACTGAAAGCGCTCCCCTCCTTCTTGGGGCGCTACCAGTGAATTTGCGGCATTACGTGCAACAGCACCATGCACATCGGCACATAGCGCCGCGCCATTGCAGTCCTCCCTCCCCTGATTAAAGGGGAGGGGCCTAGCGCTGCACGCACTGGGAGCCTGCTGGACCACCGGGGAGCGGGGTGCTGGGAAAACAACCCAGATCTCAAGAGGAGTGCCGGGCTGAGCAATCGCGGCCGGCACCCTGAAGAAAAAAGGGGAAGGGGGCAGGTGCTGGCAGTCAGCCCCAAGAAAATGGCCGTCCGACACCTGCCCGTTAACTTGCGCCGCCATGACTGCAAAATCGCCACTTTGACCCTGTTGGACATATTATCTGGCGCTAGGTCAGGGAGCGCAACAGAAGTTTGCGGCCGGGGTGCTGCGCACGGCAATGACGTCATCGCCGACGGCGCAGCCTCCCTGGAGGCGTTAGCGGTGCCGTGCCTGGGCGCTAGGGGCTTTGCTCCCCGGGCGCTAACGGGAGGCGCAAAGCAACCCAATTTTTCCCTCTAAGCGTCTAAATTAGGTAATGGCGCAAAGGGATCTAGGGGTACAGATTCACAAATCATTAAAAGTAGCGACACAACAACAACAACTTGTATTTATATAGCACCTTTAACATAGTAAAACATCCCAAGGCGCTGCACAGGAGTATTAAAAGACAAAACATTTGACACCGAGCCACATAAGGAGAAATTAGGGCAGGTGACCAAAAGCTTGGTCAAAGAGGTAGGTTTTAAGGAGTGTCTTAAAGGAGGAAAGAGAGGTAATGAGGCGGAGAGGTTTAGGCAGGGAATTCCAGAGCTTAGGGCCTAGGCAACATAAGGCATGGCCACCAATGGTTGAGTGATTATAATCAGGGATGCTCAAGAGGGCAGAATCAGAGGAGCGCAGATATCTCGGGGAATTGTGGGGCTGAAGGAGATTACAGAGATTACAGGTAAGGGCGATGAGAAATAAGAGGGGGCCAAGGATAGATCCTTGGGGGACACCAGAGGTATTGATGTGGGAGCGGGAAGAGAAGCCGTTGCAGGTGATTTTCTGGTTACGATTAAATAGATAAGAATGGAACCAGGCGAGTGCAGTCCCACCCAGTTGGATGATGGTGGAGAGGTGTTGGAGAAAGACAGAGTGGTCAACCATGTCAAAGGCTGCAGATAAGTCAAGAAGGACGAGGAGGGATAGTTTGCCTTTGTCACCGTCACAAAGGATATCATTTGTGACTTTGATGAGAGCCGTTTCGGTACTGTGGCAAGGGCGGAAACCTGACTGGAGAGATTCAAACATGGAATTGCGGGAAAGATGGGCACGGATTTGGGAGGTGACAACATGTTGAAGGACTTTGGAGATGAAAGGGAAGTTGGAGATGGGGTGGTAGTTTGCAAGGATGGAGGGGGTCAAGGGTTGTTTTTTTAAGGCAAGGATGGCACATTTGAGAGAGAGGGAGACAGTACCTGAGGAGAGAGAACCATTAACAATGTTAGTTAACATGGGAGCCAGAAAAGAAGGTTGGGTGGCGAGCAGTTTGGTGGGAATAGGGTCGAGGGAGCAGGAAGTGGGTCTCATGGACAAGAACAGCACGGAGAGGTCATGAGAGGAAATCGGAACTAAACTGGAGAAAAATGTGAGTTCAGGGCTAGGGCAGGGGGGATCCTTAGAGGAAGTTTGGCCCAGTGGGCTAGGGGAAGGAAGGGAAGTGGTAGAGGCAGCTGAATGGATGATCTCAATCTTAGAGACAAAGAAGTCCATGAACTCTTCACACTTGTTGTTGGAGGTGAGGGTGGTGGAGACAGGGGAGAGGGGCTTAAGAAGACAGTTAGCAGTAGAGAATAGGAGCCGGGGTCTATCTTTGCATTCCAGAATGATTCTGGAATAGTGAGCAGTTTTGGCAGACGAGAGCTGGACCCGATAATGTTTTATGTGGTGCAGCCAGATCTGGTGGTGAATGGCTAAACCAGTTGTCCGCCATATCCGTTCAAGTCTGCGTCCCTTGGACTTAAGGGAGCGAAGATGAGGAACGTACCAGGGGGAATGGCCAGGGTGAGTGGGACTTTTAATAGGGACTAGGGCATCAAAGGTGGTGGTGAGGGTATGGTCGAAATCGGGTTAACAAAGCCATAAAAAGTGCAAGCAAGGCACTGGGGTTCATTCCTAGAGGAACAGAATTCAAAAACAGAGAAATTGTGTTAAACTTACATAGAACCTTGGTTAGACCACACTTGGAGTACTGTGCACAGTTCTGTTCTCTAGAAGACAGCGCTTGTGACCCAAGAAAAAAAGAACCTAAGAGCATAACAATTAGGAGCAGGAGTAGGCCATACAGCCCCTCGAGCCTGCTCCACCATTCAATAAGATCATGGCTGATCTTCAACCTCAACTCCACTTTCCCGCCCGATCTCCATATCCCTTGATTCCCCTAGAGTCCAAAAATCTATCTATCTCAGCCTTGAATATACTCAAGGACTCAGCATCCACAGCCCTTTGGGGTAGAGTATTCCAAAGATTCACAATCCTCTGAATGAAGAAATTCCTCCTCATCTCGGTCTTAAATTGCCGATCACTTATCCTGAGACTATGCCCCCTAGTTCTAGACTCTCCAGCCAGGGGAAACAACCTCTCAGCGTCTACCCTGTCAATCCCCCTCAGATTCTTATATGTTTCAATGAGATCACCTCTCATTCTTCTAAACTCCAAATAGTATAGGCCCAATCTACTCAATCTCTTCTCATAGGACAACCCTCTTATCCTAGGGATCAATCGAGTGAACCTTCATTGCACCGCCTCTAAGGCAAGTATGTCCTTCCTCAGATAAGGAGACCAAAACTGTGCACAGTACTCCAGGTGTGGTCTCACCAAAGCCCTGTACAGTTGTAGTAAGACTTCCTTACTCTTATACTCCAACACCCTTGCAATAAAGGCCAACATGCCATTTGTCTTCCTAATTGCTTGCTGTACCTGCATGCTAACTTTTTGTGTTTCCTGTAAAAGGACACCTAAATCTCTCTGAACACCAACAATTAATAGTGTCTCACCATTTAAAAAATATTCTGTTTTTCTATTCTTCCTACCAAAGTGGTAAGCTCACATTTCCCCATATTATACGCCATCTGTCACCTTAGTACCCACTCATTAACCTGCCTATATCTAGGGAATTTTGGAAGATCACAACCAATGCTTCCACTATCTCTGCAGCCACTTCTTTTAGAACTCTAGGATGTAGGCCATCAGGTCCAGGGGATTTGTCAGCGTTTAGTCCCTTTAGTTTTTCCAAGTACTTTTTTTTTACTGATAACAATTAATTTAAGTTACTCACTCTTATTTGCCCCTTGGTTCCCCACTATTTTTGATAAGCTTTTTGTATCTTCTACTGTGAAGACAGATATAAAATACTTGTTTAAAGTTTCTGCCATTTCCTTATTTCCCATTATAATTTCACTTGTCTCAGCCTCTAAGGGACCAATGCTAACTTTTGCTATTCTCTTCCTTTTTACATACTTGTAGAAGCTGTTTTTATATTTCTTGCTAGTTTACTCTTGTATTCTTTTTTCTCCCTTTTTATCAAATTTCTGGTCATCCTTTGCTGATTTCTAAAGCTCTCCCAATTATTAGGCTTACAATCTTTGCAATATTATAAGCCTCTTGTTTTAATCTAATACATTCCTTAACTTCTTTAGTTAGCCACGGATAGATCACTTTTCCTATGGAATTTTTATTTCTCAATGGAATGTATATTCGTTGAGAATTTTGGCATATTGGTTTAAATATTTGCCACTGCTTATCTACCATCATACCTTTTAATCTAATTTCCCAATCTACCTTAGCCAACATGCCCCTCATACCTATGTAATTGGCTTTATTTAAGTTTAAGCCTCTAATTTAGGACTGAATTATTTCACTCTCAAACTCAATGTGAAATTCTATAATATTATGACCACTCTTCCCCAGAGGATCATTTGCTAATTAACCCTGTCTCATTACACAATACAAGTGTCATAAATCGCAACTTCTACAAGAAGCACTACTGAATGGCCAGCTGAGGGCGCCGCCCGAGGAGTATAAATACTCGGGCGTGGGCCCACCTTGGCCAGAGACAGTCTGGAAACAGGAAGCTAGTGACTACTAACTAGACCTCTATGTTTTGTTACAAGTCGATTAAAGCCTTGCTTTATGTACAACCAAGTGCGTAGTGAGTCTTTATTACGTCAACAAGATCTAAAATAGCCCCTTCCCTGGTTGTTTCCATGATGTATTGTTCCAGGAAACTGTCTCGAATGCATTCCATGAACTTGTCCTCCAGACTATCTTTGCCAATTTGATTTGTCCATTCTATATGAAGATTAAAGTCCCCCATGATTATTGTATTACCTTTGTTACAATCTCCTATTATTTGTTGATTAATACTCTGTCCAATGGTATAGCTATTGCTTGGGGGCCTATAAACTACTCCCAACAGTGGTTTCTGCCCCTTGTTATTTCTTATCTCCACCCATACTGATTGTACTTCCTGATCTTCCTAGACAAGATCCTTTCTCACTAATGTCCTTATGTCATCCTTTATTATCAGGGCTAGCTGCACCCCCCCCCCACCAATGCCGCCCACCCCCCACCCCCTGCCCCGCCACCTCCTTTTCCAAGCTGCCTTTCTTTTCGTAACATCAAGTACCCTGGAATATTTAGTTCCCAACCTTAGTCAGCTTGCAATCACGTCTCTGTAATTGCTATTAGATCAAACTCATTTATCTCTATTTGTGCCACTAGTTCATCTATCTTGTTAAGAATGCTTCATGCATTCAGATAGAGCCTTTATTTTTAACTTGTTAACTTGGACATTGATGCAATATTACCATTAAACTCGCCGTCCCTTCCTGTCACACTCTGCTTATCTTGACCTAAATCGCTACACTTCTCCATTGCCTTGACTTTTCTCTTTAGCTTTCTAAATGTCCCCTCCCCTATTCCCCTCCCCCCTGCACCCCACCCACCTTTTTAGTTTAAAGCCTGATCTACAGCCCTAGTTATTCGATTTTGCCAGGACATTGGTCCCAGCCCGGTTTAAGTGGAGCCCATCCCAACGGAACAGCTCCTACTTTCCCCAGTACTGGTGGCAGTGCCTGGTGAATGAAAACCCCACCCTACTCTCTGAGCCACGCATTTAACACTCTGATATGGAAACGGTAGCATAATGGTTACATTACTGGACTAGTAATCCAGAGGCCTGGACTCATAATCCAGAGACGTGAGTTTAAATCCCACCACGGCAGCTGGGTAACTTAAATTCAGTTAATTAAATAAATCTGGAATAAAAAGCTAGTATCAGTAATGGTGACCATGAAACTATCGGATTGTTGGTAAAACCCATCTGGTTCATTAATGTCCTTTATTGAAGGAAATCTGTTGTCCTTACCTGGTCTGACCTATATGTGACTCCAGACCCAGAGCAATGTGGTTGATTCTAAACTGCCCTCTGAAATGGCCTAACAAGCCACTCAGTTGTAACAAACTGTTACAGAAAACAATAATAATAAAACACAACGGATCACCTGGCATCGACCTCGACACTGACTTCAGACAGGACAACGGCACATCCAGACCAGTCAACCCTGCAAAGTCCTCCTCACTAACATCTGGGGACTTGTGTCAAAATTGGGAGAGCTGTCCCACAGACTAGTCAAGCAACAGCCTGGCATAGTCATACTCACAGAATCATATCTTTCAGCCAATGTCCTAGACTTCTCCATCACCATCCCTGGGGATGTAATGTCCTACCGGCAGGATAGACCCACCAGAGGTGGTGGTACAGTGGTATACAGTCAGGAGGGAGTGGTGCTGGGAGTCCTCAACTTTGATTCCAGACCCAATGAAGTCTCATGGGCAAGGAAACCTCCTGCTGACTTCCACCTACCGCCCTCCCTCAGCTGATGAATCAGTACTCCGCCATGTTGAACACTACTTGGAAGAAGCACAGAGAGTAGCAAGGGCACAGAATGTACTCTGGGTGGGGGACATCGATGTCCATCACCAAGAGTGACTCGGTAGCATCACTACTAACCGAGCTGGCAGAGTCCTGAAAGACATAGCTGCCAAACTGGACCTGCGGGAGCTGGTGAGAGAACCAACACAAGGGAAAAACCTACTTGAACTCATCCTCACCAAACTACCTGTCACAGATGCATCTGACCATGACAGCACTAGTAGCAGAGACCACCGCACAGTCCTTGTGGTGACGAAGACCTGTCTTCACACTGAGGACACCCTCCATCGTGTTGTGTGGCACTACCACCGTGCTAAATAGGATAGATTCAGAACACATCTAGCAGCTCAAAATGGGGCATCCACGAGGCGCTGTGGGCTATCAGTAGCAAGCAGACTTGTACTCCACTACAATCTGTAACCTCATGGCCCGGCATATCCCTCACTCTACCATACCATCAAGCCAAGGGACCAACCCTGGTTCAAGGAGGAGTGGAGAAGAGCATGCCAGGAGCAGCAATAGGCATACCTAAAACATGAGGTGCCAACCTGGGGAAGCTGCAACACAGGACTACATGCATGCTAAACAGTGAAAGCAGCATGGTATAAACAGAGCTAAACGATACCACAATCAATGGATCAGATCAAAGATCTGCATTCCTGCCACATCCAGTCGTGAATGGTGGTGGACAATTAAACAACTAACGGAAAGAGGAGGCTCCATGAATATCCCCATTCAATGATGGCGGAGCCCAGCATGTGAATGCAAAAGACAAGGCTGAAGAGTTTGCAACCATCTTCAGCCAGAAGTGCCAAGTGGATGATCCATATCAGCCTACCCCTGACATCCCCAACATCACAGAAGCCAGTCTTCAGCCAATTCGATTTACTTCACGTGATATCAAGAAATCGCTGAGCGCACTGGATACAGCAAAGGCTATTGGCCCCGACAACATCCCAGCTGTCGTGCTGAAGACTTGCACTCCAGAAACTAGCTGCACCTCTAGCCAAGCTGTTCCAGTACAGCTACAACACTGGAATCTACCCGATAATGTGGAAAACTGCCCAGGTATGTCCTGTCCACAAAAAGCAGGAAAAATCCAATCCAGCCAATTACTGCCCTATCAGTCTATGCTCCATCATCAGCAAAGTGATGGAAGGTGTCGTCAACAGTGCTATAAGGCACTTACTCACCAATAACTTGCTCACTGATGCTCAGTTTGGGTTCTGCCAGGATCACTCAGCTCCAGAACGCATTACAGCCTTGGTCCAAACATGGGCAAAAGAGCTGAATTCCAGCAGTGAGGTGAGAGTGACTGCCCTTGACATCAAGGCAGCATTTGACCAAACGTGGCATCAAGGAGCCCCAGTAAAATTGAAGTCAGTGGGAATCGGGGGAAAATCTCCACTGGCTGGAGTCATACCTAGCACAAAGGAAGATGGTTGTGGTGGTTGGAGGCCAATCATCTCAGCCCCAGGACATCACTGCAGGATTTCCTCAGGGCAGTGTCCTAGGCTCAACCATCTTCAGTTGCTTCATCAATGATCTTCCCTCCATCATAAGGTCAGAAATGGAGATGTACCCTGACGATTGCAGTGTTCAGTTCCATTCGCAACTCCCCAGTTAATGAAGCAGTCCATGACTGCATGCAGCAGGACCTGGGCAACATTTAGGCTTGGGCTGATAAGTGACAAGTAAAATTCGCGCCACACAAGTGCCAGGCAATGACTATCTCCAACAAGAGAGAGTCTAACCACCGCCCCTTGACATTCAACGACATTACCAGCACTGAATCCACCAACATCAACATCCTGGGGTCACCACTGACCAGAAACTTAACTGGACCAGCCACATAAATACGTTGGCTACAAGAGCAGGTCAGAGGCTGGGTATTCTGCGGTGAGTGTCTCACCTCCTGGCTCCCCAAAGCCTTTCCATCATCTACAA
The DNA here is from genome assembly GCF_052327205.1 of Somniosus microcephalus. Lineage (NCBI taxonomy): Eukaryota > Metazoa > Chordata > Chondrichthyes > Squaliformes > Somniosidae > Somniosus > Somniosus microcephalus. The sequence continues at coordinate 154,429,729 of NC_140993.1, read as the reverse complement.
GGCACAAGTAAGGATTGTGATGGAATACTCTCCACTTGCCTGGATGAGTACAACTCCAACAACACTCAAGAAGCTCGACACCATCCAAGACAAAGCAGCCTGCTTGATTGGCACCCCATCTACCACCTTAAACATTCACTCCCTCCACCACCGGCATACCATAGCTGCAGTGTGTACTATCTACAAGATGCACTGCAGCAACTCGCCAAGGCTTCTTTGACAGCACCTCCCAAACCCACGACTTCTACCACCTAGAAGGACAAGGACAACAGGCGCATGGGAACACCACCACCTCCAAGTTCCTCTCCAAGTTACACACCATCCTGACTCGGAAATATATCACTGTTCTTTCATCATCACTGGGTCAAAATCCTGGAACTCCCTTCCGAACAGCACTGTGGGAGTACCTTCACCACACGGACTGCAGCAGTTCAAGATGGCGGTTCACCACCACCTTCTCAAAGGCAATTAGGGATGTACAATAAATGCTGGTCTTGCCAGCAACACCCAGGAACGAATAAAAACAAAAATCTGCTGTCCCTATTCCAATTTACGTGTGACTCAGGTAACAATCCAAGATTATTACTTTTGAGGTTTTAATTTGGACCCTAGCTCCTCAAACTCTCTCAGCAGAATCTCATTCCTAGTTCTACCTATGTCATTGGTTCCTATGTGGACTATGGCAACTGGATCCTCCCCATCCCACCCCAAGTTCTTCTCCAGCCGCGAGGAGATGTCCTTAACCCTGACAGGCAATGCAATCTTTGGAACTCACAGTTGCAGAGAACAGTATCTATCCCCCTGCCTATACTATCCCCTACCACAACAACATTCCTTTTCACTCCTCCCGCTTGAATGGCCACGGTGCTGTGATCAGTTTGCTCATCCACCCTGCAGACTTTGCCCTCATCCACACAGGCAACAAGAACCTCATACCTGTTGGAGATTGACTCAACCACGTCACATGTGAGGATCATCGTGCAAGCTCTGAACCTTCTGAATCACACACGTAGGCTTGAGCTATTTCATAGACTTGCTATTCACAGCTGTTAACTTGTCAGCTATCTAAGGAATTACTCTTAAAGTAATCTCACCAAGTTATAGCCTCAGACCTTGCTATAGTTAATATTCCGCATCCACTAGTGCTGATTTACAGTGAACCACTGAACTGCCTGTATAAGTTCTGCTACTCGTTTTGTTAAGTAACTCTGCCCATTAATGATTTGCTTCTCAATTGCTTGGTGACTCTGATTACATTTAGGCATGTCTATTAAGGATTTGTGTACCCAGCTTTTATTTTTAGTTGTGATTTGTAACCAATAAATAGTGCTTAGTGAATGACTTGTGGTCTGGTTTCTTTTTTGATGATTTGGCAAGAAAGAGTTAATTCACTCACTCAGCACCTTGGGGGATAACCTAATCAAGGGTTAGTAAATTAAATTTATTTTGATCCAAACTGGTTAGTGTAAGATGGTCCAGGAGTTGACATAGACATCATTCATCCCTAGACCTACACTGGGAGCTAAAACCTCAGGCGGTTCATTAGAAAGGAGTTAAAGGAGAGAATTAAGGATTCATCTGGTTCCTTGGCATATGTCAGGCTACCGAAACCCAGCTTTCTTACAGGTTGACCTCAGTTACTCAGTTACAGGCAGCCATGGTGGAGGGGTACTGAGACATCATAGACAATGAGCGTGAAGAAATTTGCAAGACAAATACACCAGAAAGAAATGTCAGCCATATACACCACTATCACAACAAAATTTAATAAAATTCCTACACTCTCAGTATGGGCTGCATTTTGCTGTAGAAATAACGGTGAAGCTAACAGCGCTCACCATCATTAAAGTGTTAATTGGACAACGACTTCCAGTGACCGCACATGCGCAGTTAAACATGGAAAGCAGGAAATTGTTGTCCGAGTTGACCTGTTCAAGAAGCTGCGTTAAACCGGTATCTTGCTGAGAGACTCAGCATTGAAATACATCGAACGGCATGAAGTTGCTGTACTTATGTGATAGGTACCCACTAAACTCACAAGAAAAAGTTAGGGCTTGTCCATTCCAGTTTAAGTAAATTTTTAGTGGAGTGATAAGTCTTAACTACTGCCAAACAACCTCTCTAGCACTGAAAATTAACTTTTACAATTGTGGAGTCTCATTCCTTTAGATTTTAATTATTGTTGAAGATTTAAAAATACAAAAGAAAATTAAAGAAAACATTTTTTTACTATTTATTTTTGTCTCCTTTATCTCACTTTCTGAATCCCATCTTTCCTTCCCTTTCTTTATTTTGCTTTCTGTATTATAGAATCAAAGAACCATAGAAATTTACAGCACAGAAGGAGGCCATTCGGCCCATCTTGACTGTGCTGGCCGACAAAGAACTATCCAGCCTAATCCCACTTTCCAGTGCTTAGTCCGTATCTTTGTAGGTTACAGCACTTCAAGTGCATAGCCAAGTACTTTTTAAATGTGATGAGGGTTTCTGCCTCTACCACCCTTTCAGGCAGTGAGTTCCAGACCCCCACCACCCACTGGGTGAAAAAAATTCTCCTCAAATTCCCTTTAAACCTCCTACCAATTACTTTAAATCTATGCCTCCTGGTTATTGACCCCTCTGCAAAGGGAAATAAGTCCTTCCAATCCACTCTATCTAGGCCCCTCATAATTTTATACACCTCAATTAGGTCTCCCCTCAGCCTTCTCTACTCCAAAGAAAACAAACCCAACCTATCCAATCTTTCCTCATAGCTAAAATTCCCCAGCTCAGGCAACATCATCGTAAATCTCCTTGGCACCCTCTCTAGTGCAATCACATCCTTCCTGTAATGTGGTGACCAGAACTGCATGCATTATTCTAGCTGTGCCCTAACTAGTGTTTTATACAGTTCAAGCATAACCTCCCTGCTCTTATATTCTATGCCTCGGCTAATAAAGGCAAGTATCCTGTATGCCTTCTTAACCACCTTATCTACCTGTGCTGCTACCTTCAGGGATCTGTGGACATGTACTTCAAGGTCCCTCTGATCCTCTGCACTTCTCAGTGTCCTACCATTTATTGTGTATTCCCTTGCCTTGTTAGCCCTCACCAAATGCATTACCTCATACTTTTCCAGATTGATTCCATTTGCCACTGTTCTGCCCACCTAACCAGTCCATTGATATCTTCCTGCAGTATACAGCTTTCTTCTTCATTATCAACCAATTTTTGTATCATCTGCAAACTTCATAATTATATTTCCTACATTCAAGTCCTCCTTCTTCTTAGGCAGTCCCTTGGAACCGAGGATGACTTGCTTCCACATTAAAAATGAGTTTGCAGGTGACTGATGAGTCCAATGCGGGACCTACAGTCTCTGTCACAGGTGGGGCAGACGGTGGTTGAAGGGGCGGGTGGGTGGGATGCTTAGGCTGCCTGCGCTTGCCTTCCGCTTGCTCCCGGCAAAGAGACTCAAGGTGTTCAGCGCCTTCCCAGATGCTTCTCCTCCACTTTGTGCGGTCTTGGGCCAAGGATTCCCAGGTGTCAGTGGGGATGTTACACTTTTTCAAGGAGGCTTTGAGGGTGTCCTTGAAACGTTTCCTCTGCCCACCTGGGGCTCTCTTGCCGTGCTGGAGCTCCGAGTAGAGCGCTTGTTTTGGGAGTCTCATATCAGGCATGCGGACAATGTGACCCGTCCATCGGAGCTGATTGAGCGTGGTCAAAGCTTCGATGCTGGGGATGTTGGCCTGAGCAAGAACACTGACGTTGGTGCGCCTATCCTGCTAATGAATTTGCAGGATCTTGCGGAGGCAGCGTTGGTGGTACCTCTCCAGTGCTTTGAGATGCCTGCTGTACATAGTCCATGTCTCTGAGGCATACAGCAGGGCGGGTATCACTGCTGCTCTGTAGACTATGAGCTTAGTGCCGGGTTTGAGGTCCTGGTCTTCAAACACTCTCTTCCTCAGGCGACCGAAGGCTGCACTGGCACACTGAAGGCAATGTTGGACTTGGTCGTCGATGTCTGCCCTTGTTGACAGTGGGCTCCCGAGGTATGGAAAGTGGTCCACGTTGTCCAAGGGCTTGTCGTAGATTTTGATAATCGGGGGGCAGTACTGTGTGGCGGGGGCAGGTTGGTGGAGGATTTTTGTCTTACGGATGTTTAGTGTAAGGCCCATGCTCTCGTACGCTTCGGTGAAGGTGTTGACGATGGTTTGGAGTTCGACCTCCGAGTGAGCGCAAATGCTAGCGTCGTCTGCATAATGTAATTCGATGACAGAGGATGGGACGACCTTGGATCTGGACTGGAGGTGACGGAGGTTGAACAGTTTCCCGTCTGTTCTGTAAATTAGCTCCACTCCAGTGGGGAGCTTACTGAGGGTGAGATGGAGCATTGCAGCAAGGAAGATCGAGAAGAGCGTTGGTGCGATGACACAGCCTTGCTTGATCCCAGTTCGTACGTGAATTGGGCAAATCATTGATATATACCACAAAAAACAAAGGACCCAGCACTGAGCCCTGTGGAACCCCATTGGAAACAGCCTTCCAGTCACAAAAACACTCTTCGACCATTACCCTTTGTTTCCTGCCTCTGAGCCAATTTCGGATCCAACTTGCCACTTTGCCTTAGATCCCATGGGCTTTTAATTTTGTGACCAGTCTGCCATGCGGGATGTTATTAAAAGCCTTGCTAAAATCCATATAGATTACATCAAACGCACTACCCTCATCGACCCTCCTTGTTACCTCCTCAAAAAATTCAATCAAGTTAGTCAGACACGACCTTCCCTTAACAAATCCATGCTGACTGTTCCTGATTAGTCCGTGTCTTTCTAATGAAGATTTATCCTGTCCTTCAGAATTTTTTCTGTACCTGATTTGACATTGAATTAAATATTCTAACTTACACTTCTTGGTTTAGACTCTGTGCTGCTCATTAACGATCCTTCAATCTGATTAGTTAAGGATTCACGCAGTTGCTTGCCTTGTTCATACAGCTCCCAAATCCCCTGTAGAGGGCATCACGCTCGTTTGGCTCTCTAAGTTACAGTAAGCTCCGGTGCAAAATCTCATAGAAAGTCTGTGGGCAGGTGCAAGTGTAATGAACGGCACTGTTCATTCGCTGCTGAGAGTAAAATCCGGCCTCATACCTTTCTATCATTTTGTATTGTCAAAAAGAACACAGCATCGCAATTCGATGACACTGCCTCCAAAATATAGACGTAAAATGACCACTAAAGCACCCAATATTGCGAGCAACGGCACGCATGCTCATTCTGAGCTGAAAGTGCACCACCTGCTATATTGATATAGACATCAAAAGAGGCGTCCAGGGCCCGCAGCTGAAACAGGCGTTTGCCTCTTTGCATATGCAAATAAGGAGCCTAACACCTGATTGATGCAGCCGGTGCTGAGCTGTCTGCATTCAGAAAAAGACCAGGTCTACATGTGGCCTAACCAGTGGTCATTAAAACTGACCATTCCTTCAGTTGATCAGCAATAAGTCTGAACTGTAGTAAAATAATCTTTCTTTTTTGATTGAACTGTACAGTTGCAGAATGCTGCATGATCTCAACAAGAAAACATTTTGTCATTTTTCTCTGGTGTTTCATTCATTTATTTTAAGTGGGGCAAGAATGGTCAAAGCAGTCCATTTGCACTTTCTATGTTCATTCTGTCACTTTTTACTCGGGTCTACTTTTTTGCTACAATTACTGAATGCAGGAATTTTGCCCCCTAGGTAATTAACACAAGTCTCTGATTTACTCTGCAGACTATCCAGTTGGATTTTCAGTTTAGCGTGACTGTATATCAAGATCAACAGTGTTTTTCTAGCAATTGTACCAGTATGTTTTTCTTTGGGCATGCGGGATAGCAATTATATGGTTGTAGTGAATGTTTCAGCATGTTTTATGCCGAAGTATGGAACAGAGAACTCATTAGAGTACGAGTGGCAGCTAAGTTCTTTAATTAGTTTGAGTTCCTGTTGCGTCAGCTGTGGTTCAGTTGGTAGCACTCTCGCCTCTGAGTCAGAAGGTCGTGGGTTTAAGCCCCACTCCAAGAGACCTGAGCACATAATCTAGTCATCTAGTACTAAGGGAGTGCTGCACTGTCTTTTGGCTGAGACGTTAAACTAAGGCCCTGTCTGCTCTCTCAGATGGACACAAAGAAGAGCATGGAAGTTCTCCCCAGTGTCTTGGCCAATATTTATCCCTCAACCAACATCACGATTACCACATTGCTGTTTGTGGGACCTTGTTGTGCGCAAATTGGCTGCCACGTTTTCTCCATTACAACAGTGAATACACGTTAAAGAGTTCCTCTTTGACTGTAAAGCACTTTGGAACATCCTGAGGTTGTGAAAAACGCAATATAAATGCAAGTTCTTTCTTTCTTTCCTCTATCGTTGTGTAAAACACCACTGGAAGTTCATGATGACCATTAGTAGCAGTAATGTCAACTCCCACGGATGTTCCATGACTCTCACAGATTTTATGTCTATTTCACGGCCTCACTTAAATGTGCTTTACACTCATGAAAAATAAACTTTGCTACACTGAGTTCCTGAGCACCACATCCTTCTCTACCTCTTTGCCTCAGCTCAAGTCAATTAAACTCTTTCTGAGCAATTATGTACACCAAATGATTGGCAGCAAAGCCGAACCAACTATGATCCTAAAACAACGATCGCCAAACTTTCCACCAATCACATTTAAAGAAGGGTGGTGTTTCTATTAGCAAATTGGGTTGAATCCGCACAATAGGGAAAATATTTTTCTTTACAAGGATTGCACAGGTGGTTCCTAAGGAATCGAGTGTGTACCATTTGTTTTTTCTAAACTAATATTCTGTAGATGTTTGAACTTGGGTATATTAGCTATAATTGTCAGCTGTGGCTCAGTGGGTAGCACTCTCTAAGTGGGAGGGGCTAGGAGTGAGCCAGGTGTTACTGGTTGCCTGATTGCAGCTGGGAGTTGGAGGGAGTTTTGTAAAAAGTTGGTGGTAGGTTTTGGTGTTTTGTTTTCAGGTTTTAGGGCCTTTTTTGGCCCACAAAAACAGCCATATGGCTGCTGAGGGGTCCGGAGTGCCGGGCCCCTCAGAGGACAATGTTCCACAGAGAAATTTAATTAGGGAAGAAACTGTGGTGGGAAAGGAAAAAAAAAGGCCCAAAGATTTGGGCCGGGACCTCAGGAGGTTGGTAAAGCAAACACGGTAGTGGTGCAGTGTGAAGATAAGAAGATTCGAGCTTGGGATATTATCCAGGCGGTTCATGAGGACTGTGGCGAGGGAAGTTGCTTTGCCTGCCGACCTAAGCCAAATGTGGGATTCGAGGTGACAGTCAGTGGCCGTGAGGAGGTGGAAAGACTGTTACTCAGTCTGAAAGTTGGTGAGAAATTCTTGGAGATGACTCTGCTATATTCAGAGGAGGTGGTGGTTTCATTTTTAAACCTGCCAGTTTACATTGAGGATAAAGTGCTAAGCAAGAAGTTGGAGTCGTGGGACATAAAAATCTGTTCTGCAATAAAGAGGAGGTATTATCTGGGAACACGGGTAGCAGACGGAACCCGGTATGTAAAGGTGGGGTTCCCAGAGGGGGTGAGGTCATTGCTGTACAGTATGAAGTGCGAGACACTGGAAGGAGTGCAGTACTTTCGTGTGCTGCATGATAACCAAGTAAAGGTGTGCTATTATTATCTTGGACATGACCATCTCGTAAGAAACTGTCCAGACCTGTATTGTTACAATTGCGGTGAGTCGGGACACATTGCTCGGAGCTGCAAGGCGGAGAGCTGTGGGGTGTGTCATAAAGGCCCCACCCACTGTGAGTGTGTGGCAGAAGGGAACGATATGAGTGATGAGGAGATGGGAGAAGGAGCAGGAGATGAGTGTGGAACAGCTGGAGGAGCGGTGCAGTCGGAGGACACAGCCGGTAAAATGAAGGAAAAAGGAGCACAGGAAGAGGCAGAGGATGGTGGAGCGGAGAACGAGATGGAGATGGCGGAAAACACGCCGAGTGCTGTGGAGGGGAACAAAGACAGCAGCAGGCAGCGATGGTCGAGTGCAGACTCAAGCCTTAGTGCAGTTCGGCTCCCCCTGGGGAGTCTGGTGTCTGCGGGGGGAGAGGAGGTGGGAGCGGGGTGTGTGGTGGATGTGGGTGCTCCGGGGAGAGGCAGGGAGTCGGATATCTTGGTGAGCGGGAGGGGGCAGGACGGGGAGAGGGTGCAAGAGGCAGGAGCCTTAAAGGGACAGCAGGATGGGATCGGCGAGATAGAGACGTCAGAAGGGAACAATTTAGGTGCGCCATTGTCCCATGGAGTGAGGGAACAAGGTGCAAGGGTGGGAGAAACTGCGATAGCAGGAAGACTCTCTATGGGAGATGAAGTATCTGACGGGGAGCAGGATTATGTATCTGACGGGGACCAGGCACAGAGGGTTGCAGAAGAGCTTGAGTGTGAGGAATTAGAGGGGGACAGAGACATGGAAGTCGGGGGTGGGGTGGCATCATGTGGAAAGGGAAAAGTTAGTGAGGGGCAGAAGGAGGGAGAAAGGGCAGCTCCTGGGCCCAAACTTAATGGAAGGAAGAGGCTGAAACAGCAGGGAGGGGTCAAACAGGAGGTGAAAAAGAGCCGGAGGCTGCAGGAAAAAGCAACAGCTGCCCGAAAAGTTGAGAAGGAGCATGAGAGGAGGGAAGAGCCAGAGATTAAATGATGGGGAGATTATCAGGCATACTTCCCTTCTTTGGAGCCATGATTACATTGGTCTCGATTTAAAGTGAACGGACTGAGGGGTGAGAAGAAATTGCAGCAGTTGTTGCAGGGTTTTAAAGGTTCGGACTTGTTGTGTCTGCAAGAAACCTTTTGGGATGAGGATATTCCAGAAAGAGTTCAGAAGGTTTGGAATGGAGAGGTGTTTGCAAGTTGTGCAAACAATAACCGTAGAGGGGTGGCTGTTTTGGTGAGTCCGTCCATAGAAGAGAACGTTACCTTGGTGGACAAGGACACTGAGGGGAGATTTTTACGGCTAAGGGTAAAAATGGAGGGATTTAATTGCGATCTCTTTAATATCTATGCACCGAACGACCATTGCAAGCGTCGCGAGTTTTTTCAGGGGTTATTCACTGAAGCGGCAGAGGTGGAAAATCCTTGTATAGTGGGGGATTTTAATGTATTTTTATCTCAGATGGACATTTCAGCCCAGATGACCTTTAAAGATGATAACTCCAGAGGGATGATTGTAAAAATGATGGCAAATTTAAATTTGAGAGACTTATGGCGGGACTGGAACCCCATAAAAAGGGAGTTCTCCAGAGCAGGTTGGGTGGGTGATGTTTTAAAACAGAGCCGAATAGATTTTCTGTTAATGCGGGAAGGGTTAAGTTCGGAGGTGATGGAGATTTATTATAAAAAAGTATTTTTTAGTGATCACTCGGCTTTGGTTCTTAGAATTAGGAACAGCAGAGTTAAGATCAGTTCAGGGGTGTGGATTTTAAACAATCAATACCTGAAAGAAATTGCTTATAAAGAAGGGATTATAAATATAATAAAGAATGCTCAGAAGGAGCCTTTGTTCTTGAAAGAAAGAAGAGTTTGGTGGGACAATTTCAAATATGAGGTAAAAGTTTTTTCGGTACGTTATGGGAAAAAGAGGGCAGCAGCTAACCGGCATCGAGAAGAGAATATAAACAAAAGGTTTACGGATGTCTGTAAAGCAGTTGACGGAGGGGATAAGGGAGCTGAGACTAAGTTCTGGGTGCTAAAGGAAGAGTGGGAATTATTGCAAGCTGAAAAATGCAAGGGGGCCATTCTCCGTGCAAAGGCTAGAAATGCATTGGAGGGCGAAAGGTGCACTAGATATTTTCTAGAGCAAGAGAAGCTGCGACAGAGATTATCATTAATTGAGGAGTTGAAGGTTGGGGAGAAGATCATTCATGAAAGTGGGGAGATTTTAGAGGCGGCTAGCAGCTTTTATCAAGAGTTATATACAAAAGAAGACATTTCCAATTTGGCGATGGAGAATGTTGTGTCGGTACCTTTCTGCCTAGACACAATTTAGGACTCAGAACTCAGAGATTCAAACATGAAGTGCTTTATTGGAAGGAAAGGAAGTTCTGGAAAGTTCCGAACAAAGAGAGCTAAACTTAACAGAGAACACCCAACCATTTATCTCCTGTGACAGCGCCACCACAGGTGGGAGGAGAACACACAATAGAACACACAATACATAACATTTCCTCCCCTCTTAAATGGAAGGTCCACAGTATTCCTCAACAGGTAAGTTACTTTCAATGCACTCAACGAACCTAGGGTAGAGGTAGACTGCCTCAAACCCTGACTTTACCCTGGGGTTAATTCTGCCCCAGTCTTGTGGGTAAGTCACTAAGCCTACAGATCCAAGCGTCTTGGAGGCCGCCGCTCTCTGACAGGATACCGGCGGTCATTGCTGGCTTCCACAGCAGTAGGCATTGACACAGGCCTGGATGGAGAAGGTGCCTGTGTCAGTCGAAAGTCAGGAGTTTGCACAGGTGGAACAGTCTCTTTGACTTCCTGTGTTGGAGAAGAGCACTGTGGCAAAGGATGCTGGTTTGCGGTATCATCCGGAAACAGTTCAGGCCAACCAGCCATTGGAGCCTCTGTGGCTGTCTCTGCTCCTAGCAACAGTTGATCTGTGTGTCTTCTCCAGACGACGTCCTCAGCAGTCTCAACCGTGTAAGACACAGGGCCCGTCTGCGCGATCACCGTAGCAGGAACCCATTTCGGTCCAGTGTTGTAGTTTCGAGCTAGGACGTGCTCTCCCGGATGAAACCGTCTCTCCTTGGCTCTTTTCTCTCTCTTTTCAACTTGAGCTTGTTGTTGACAATGGACAACCTGTTCTGCCCTTGGAGGTTTGAGTAAGTCAAAACTTGTCCGCAACTGCCTCTTCATCATGAGCGAAGCGGGGGAAGTTTTGGTTGTGGCATGCGGCTCGTTCCTGTAGGACAACAGGAAGCTGTTCAGACGTTGGTGGATTGAGCCCTGACCTTGCGATGCCTTCAAGGCATGCTTCAAAGTTTGCACAAACCTTTCTGCCTGGCCGTTAGTAGAGGGATGATAGGGCGCAGACCTGATGTGTTGGACACCATTCACATGCAGGAAGGTTGCAAACTTCTGTGATACAAATTGTGGACCGTTGTCACTTACGAATTGTTCCGGTGAGCCATAATGGCTGAACATCTCACCAAGTTTATTAATTGTTTTCTCTGCCGTGGTAGACCTCATCACAGCGACCTCCGGCCACTTGCTACGAGCGTCCACAACCACCATAATCATCTTCTCTTCGAAAGGACCGGTGAAGTCCACATGTACTCACTGCCACACTTCTGCAGGCCAATCCCAGGGGTGAAGGGTTGCCAGCTGTGGAACATTCCAGACCCTTTGACATGGGGAACATGTTTCGGCTTTCTCCTCAATATTCCCATCGAGACCTGGCCACCAGAAGTAGCTTCTTGCCATTTCCTTCATCCGAACCATCCCACTGTGGCCTGTATGAAGTTGTTGCAGTATAGGTTCCCTCAGAGGTGGCGGAATGATGACACGGCGTCCACAAAGAAGACAACCTGCCTGGACGGAGAGCTCATTTCTTTTTGAAACGTAAGGTTTCAAACTAGGAGAATCTCCTATAGCTCTCCCTTGAATGACATCGTCCATTACCTCAGACAGGACTGGATCGCTGCGGGTGTACCTTTGCACCTGAACTGCAGTGACAGGTGCTCCCTCCATTTGTCTAAAGTAGAAGATGTCTATCTGACGAGGCTCTGGGGGAGTAACAGGCAAGGGTAGCCTCGAGAGACTGTCTGCGTTGCCGTGCAAGTCTGATTTGCGATATTTGATGTCGTATGTGTGTCCTGACAACAGTAAAGCCCACCTTTGCATCCTGCTTGCAGCGAGAGACGGAATTCCGGTGTGGGGCCCAAAGATTGAAGTCAATGGACGGTGGTCCGTCAGGAGTGTGAACCTTCTCCCAAACAGGTACTGATGAAATTTTCGAATTCCAAAAACGATTCCCAAGGCCTCGCGCTCGATCTGCGCATAGTTACTCTCGGCCTTGTTCAAGGTGCGTGATGCGAAGGCGATAGGTTTCTCTTCACCCGAAGGCATGATGTGGGATATGACTGCTCCCACACCATATGGTGATGCATCACATGCTAGCTGCACGGGTAGCTTTGGGTCGAAGTGTGTCAGGACCTCCGATTTCAGCAATGCTTTTTTTGCTTGGGCGAAAGCTTCGTTGCACAGTTCAGTCCATTTCCATGTTTTGCCTTGACATAGCAACTGATGTAACGGCTTCAGCAATGTTGCTAAGTCTGGAATAAACTCCCCATAGTAGTTAAGTAGCCCCAGAAATGAACGTAACTGGCTCACATTCTGGGGTGCTGGGGCCTCCACGATCGCCTTGACCTTTGACGGCGCCTTATGCAGGCCAGTAGCGTCAATCACATGCCCCAGGTACTCAACTGAAGACTGAAAAAATTCACATTTGTCTTTACGAACTCTGAGTCCGCACTCTTTCAGTCATTGTAGTGTCGCATCCAAGTTCAGAAGATGATCCTCCTCATTTGTCCCAGTGACAAGGATGTCGTCCAGGTAGCACTGGACTCCTGGCAGTCCACTGAAAATCTGATCCATTGCCCTTTGGAATAGAGCAGGGGCCGACATAATTCCAAACGGAAGGCGGCAGTACCTGTATAGCCCCTTGTGTGTCACAATTGTCAGCAGCTCCTTTGATTTGTCATCGACATGCATTTGTAGATAAGCCTGGCATAAGTCTATTTTGCTGAACTTTTGCCCTCCGGCCAGGCCTGTAAAAAGATCATCAATGAGGGGAAGAGGGTACTGTTCCGCAGACAGCACCGGGTTAATAGTCACTTTAAAATCCCCGCAGATTCGAACAGATCCATCCTTTTTCAGGTCAGGAACAATGGGTGTGGCCCATTTGCTCACGTTCACAGGCTCCAGGACTCCATTCTCGACTAAGGCCTCCAAGTTAGCCTCAACTTTTGGCCTAATTACATAGGGTACAGGTCGGGCTTTGTGAAATTTCGGCTTGCTGTCAGGTTTAATGTCCAGTCTCACGCTGATCTTTTTCATGCTCACAAGTTCCCCATTGAAGAGTTCTGCATGTTTGTTTAACACTGCAGTCAGACCTGACTCCCCTTTTGACATCATGCGGACTGCAGGCCAGTCCAGTGTGATTTTCTCTAGTCACGCACGTCCCAGTAGCGATGGGTAATTTCCCTTTACCACATATAGTGGCAGTTTTGCAGTCTGTCCGTTCAAGTTAACTGTCACCTCAATGACGCCTCTCATGGCCACAGGTTCGCCGGTATACATCTTTAGCACAATGTTTGTTGGCTGAAGGGTAAGATGCTTTTGCATTTTGTTGTAGACAGTGTCTGAAACAAGGGACACAGCCGCGCCTGTGTCCACCTCCATCCGCACTGATTGTCCCTCCACCAGTGGTGACACCCAGTAGCCATTTGAATCACCTGCAACCGTCAGTATGTGCACCTCTTCCTCCTCAGAGGTGTCGCTCCCCTCTGTTTTGCTTGTTCCATCATACTGCACTGAATGAACACTCTTTTTCCTCTCTTGTCCAAATACAGACATTTTGCTTCCATGCTTCCCAGCTCTGTCTGTTCTTTTTTTACCTCTACAGGCGCGTTCAATGTGACCCTTTTTGCCACAATTTCGGCATTCCAGCTCCGTACACCAGCAGTCATTAGCGTGATGGCCCGTTTTCCCACAACGGTAACATGTGCCGTTCCACGCACCTTTAGGCTCAGACGACACCTTGTGAACTCTCCCTGTTGAACTCAACTGGTGAGCCTCCTTTTCCGCCATCTCCATGGAGACACTAACTTCAATGGCCTTTTCAAAAGTAAGGTTGTCCTCAGTAAGAAGGCGCTTCTGTGTGGCTGCATTTTGCAGACCACACACAAGTCTGTCTCTGATGGTATCATTCAGTACTTCCTTGAACTGGCAGTGTTCCGACAACCTTTTTAAAGCAGCAATAAACATCGTCACTGATTCCCCCTCCTCTTGATTCCATTTGTGAAATCGAAATCTCGCAGCAATAACCAGAGGTTTTGGTGAAAAATGTGCTCCAAGAATTTCCACTAGTTGCTTATATGTTTTAGTTCCTGGCTTATCCGGCTGCACGAGGCTGCGAAGTAAATTGAATGTCTTCGGCCCGATTACACTCAAAAAGGTAGGCACGACCTTTTCATTTGCCACCGCATTCGCCAATACAAAATAGTCAAAACGTTCCGTATATGCGCACCATTGCTCCACATTTTCATCAAAATCACCGATGTTTCCTAATATAGTAGCCATCTCACGTTTCAAATTAAATTTTCTGTTTACTCACTGCACCCGTAACGTACGCAGATTCATCCGCTCCTCGTTGCCACTTGTTGTGTCGGTACCTTTCTGCCTAGACACAATTTAGGACTCAGAACTCAGAGATTCAAACATGAAGTGCTTTATTGGAAGGAAAGGAAGTTCTGGAAAGTTCCAAACAAAGAGAGCTAAACTTAACAGAGAACACCCAACCATTTATCTCCTGTGACAGCGCCACCACAGGTGGGAGGAGAACACACATTAGAACACACAATACATAACAGAGAACGTTACTGCTTTTATTGAAGAGGGTTTAAAGGAGGATGAGAGAAGCATGTGTGACAAAGAAGTAGGATTTGCGGAAATAAAAGTAGCAATAAGTGGAATGAAGAGGGGGAAAAGCCCAGGGTCCGATTGACTAAGTGCAGAATTTTATAAGGAATTTTTTGAGATTTTAAGTCCATTGCTCTTAGAAGTTTTTAAGGATATTAAAATTGAGGGAAGCCTGGCCCACATCTATGAGGAGAGTTATCATAAGCTTAGCTTATATAAAAATATAAAGGGGATAGACGGGATCTGAAGAATTGGAGGCCCATCACATTATCAAATGTGGATTATAAGATCTTGGCGAGGGTTATGGCAAATCATTTGAAGGAGGTGTTACCGGAGATAGTTTGGCCCTCTTAGTCCTATGGAGTCATAGGCCGGGACATCGCAGACTCTGTGGTCTCAATCCGAGATGCAATAGAGCTCATGGAAGAGAGTGGGAGGGAGGCTTATGTATTAAAGATAGATCAAGAGAAAGCCTTTGATAGGATCTCTCATGAGTTTTTATTGAAGGTTTTGGAAGCATTTGGTTTCAAGGAAAATTTCATTCAGTGGATAAGGATTTTTTATTCAAACATATTTAGCTGTGTTAAATGTAATGGTTTTTTATCCAAGTATTTTCCGATACAGAGATCAGTGAGACAGGGTTGTCCCCTGTCCCCATTATTGTACACATTGGTAGCAGAAACATTAGGTTACATGATGCGAAAGAAACAAGGTGTAGTTGGGATTGTGGTACCCAGTTCTGGGCTGGTGTCGGTGATCCACCAATATGCAGATGACACAAATTTAACATTGAGAAATGGGGAGTCAGTGAGGAAAGCTATGGAGGTAGTGGAGGAATATTGTAGAGCTTCAGGAGCCAGAGTGAATTCTAGTAAGTCCCAATGCCTGGTTGCAGGGAGGGGTAGGGGGGAATGGTTGGGGGAATGTCCCTTTAAGGTGGTGGAGGTTTTGGAAGTTCTGGGGGTGCATATGGGGTGCAAGAAAGACAGGGATGAAGTGGATCGATTAAATTGGGAACCGAAGGTTATGAAAATTGAAAAGATTTTGGGAAGATGGGAAAGAAGGTGGTTGAAAGTGCAAGGAAGAGCGACAGTGGTGTCTGCTCTCCTGCTATCTAAGCTATGGTACTTATTGACGGTGGAGGATATTCCTGAGTGGGCAGAAAAGTCCATCCGAGAGGCTTGTGTGAAGTTTTTATGGGAAGGGAAACCAGCCTTGGTGGCATACAATACCATTATTGGATGGAGAAATCAGGGAGGACTCAATTTTCCAGATATTGATTTGAAAAAGAAATCCTTTAGAATCAAATGGGTGAAGATATTTCTTCAGAAGTCAAATACAAGTTTTTGGAAGAGTTGTTTTGAGCATTTTTTAAAACAAACTGGGATAGGAGGGCAGGGGATATTGTACAGTATATGGAATACAATAATATGTTTTTGAAATCGATTAAACTTCTCCCTAGGTTTTATAAGGGGGTTGTAGAGACTTGGACCCAATTTTTAAAGAGTGTGCAGTTTATGCCCAAGGGGGCTGAGGAATTTTTAGAACAGCCCTTATTTTTGAACAGGTGGGTCAACATCGAAGGAGAGGTTTTATTTAATCAAGCTTTTATAAATGCTGGGATTATATCTGTGAAAGAAGTATTATACGAGGTAATTCCAGGTTGGTTGCCGGAAGCGATAGTGAGGGACATGGTGTGGGAGGAGGATCAGGAGGTAGAAGGAAAAGCAATAGGAATCATGTATGAGAAGATTGTGAGGGCAATGCCACAGGATTGGATGGAAGAAATAAATGCGGAAATCTCCAAAGGAAGTAAAATGCATCCTGCTTTTCCAAGCTTTGTACTGGAGAAAGGGGGAGAGTTGGTCCAATTTGACAACTGTAATACTCGAGATTTCTATGAGGTATTCAGAGAATGGAGATTCAAGACACCTGCTGGTCAGGAGTTTTGGCAGGGTATATACCCACAGCTGGACTTCAACAGGATTTGGAAGGGAGTGCGGGTGAATTTTAAATGTCCAGAATGGATTGAACTGGATTTCAAATTGGCTCATAACTGGATTTTTACCATGACTGTCTTGTGCAAGATTGGACGAGTGGAGGCGGCAACTTGCCCAATGTGTGGGACATGGGATGAGACTCTGTCCCATTTACTGGTGTTATGTCCGCAGTTAAATGACTTTAATTACTATGTTCGACAGTTGTGTGAAGCTTTTTTGCTGGGTGGGGACCGAAGAGTGAGAATGGGAATCCCGTGGGACTCAATTTTGAGATGGGGATTGCAGGAGAGTCTGCCCAAGTCTAGCGGAGCGGCAATTAATTTAATGTTCAGTTTGGCTAGATTCGTGATTGTGCAAAGAAGGAATGCTCTGTTTTTTAAGGGGAGGAGAATCAATCTAAAAGAGTATTTTAAATATAAGCTAAAAGATCATTATAAGGCTCTGTGGATGTTTTATTCAGAAAGGAATTTAAGGACAGTATTTTACAACCAATTTTTAAAGTACAATTGATTAATATATGTTACAGGAGACAAATTAAACTTCAGGTTTTGATGTTAAAATGTGGTGGCGGAATGGTTGTGCGGAGTGGCGGAATTGATTTGTATCATACAATGAAATGATCATGATGTTGTAAATGTTCTTAATGTTCAATAAAGTAAAAAAAAAGTTGGTAGGACACTCGCCTCTAAGTCAGAAGGTTGCGGGTTCAAGTCCCACGCCAGGGACTTAAGCACATAAAGCTAGGTTGACACTCTAGTGCAGTGCTGAGGGAGTGTTGCACTGTCAGAGGTGTCGTCTTTCGGATGAGATGTTAAACCAAGGCCCCGTCTGCTCTCTTAGGTGGACATAAAAAATCTCATGGCACTATTTCAAAAAAGAGCAGGGGAGTTATCCCTGGTGTCCTGAACAATATTTATCCCTCAACCAGCAGAATATCTGGTCATTAGCACATTGCTGTTTCTGGGACCTTGCTGTGTGCAAATTGGCTGCTGCGTTTCCCACATTACAACAGTGACTCCACTTCAAAAGTACTTCATTGGCTGTAAAGTGCTTTGAGATGTCCAGTGGTCGTGAAAGACGCTACATAAATGCAAGTCTTTCTTTCTATCCAGTAGAAATCGATTTTGTGTAGGATTTTTTGCCTGATGAATGAATTTAGGTAAATGGTATAATTTTAGACTCCAATTTGTCTCAGCTGAATTTAAATACAAAGATTTTGAATCACTAACAATAACGTTATATATGGATTAAATTTTGAAATGAAGTGTAAAACTTTTGAAAAATACAGCCCCCTTTCTAACTTTGAATTTTCCTCCTTAAAAATAATAGCTAAAGATTGATTTTTCAAGTTGTATTGACCTCAATATTAAATCCCCCCACGACACGAGAGTGTGTCGGAGGGGAGGGTTTCAAAATAAAAATATGGGGTACGCGTCCCCAACCCCCTGTGGATGCGCCCATTGCCGTTTATACGCTGGGAGGACATAACATAAGAACATAAGAAATAGGAGCAGGAGTAGGCCATTTGGCCCTTTGAGCCTGCTTCGCCATTCAATAAGATCATGGCTGATCTTCTACCTCATCTCCACTTTCCTGCACTATCCCCATATCTCTTGATTCCCTTAATATCCAAAAATCTATCGATCTCTGTCTTGAATATACTCAACGACTGAGCCTCCACAGCCCTCTGGAGTAGAGAATTCCAAAGATTCACCACCCTCTGAGTGAAGAAATTTCTCTTCATCTCAGTCCTAAATGACCGACCCCTTATTCTGAGACTGTGACCTCTGGTTCTAGACTCCCCAGTCGGGGGGAAATCCTCCCTGCATCTACCCTGTCAAGCACTGTAAAAATGTTGCATGTTTTAATGAGATCACCTCTCATTTTTCTAAACTTTAGAGAATATAGGCCTAGTCTACTCAATCTCTCCTCATAGGACAATCCCCCCATCCCAGGAATCAGTCTGGTGAACGTTCGTTGCACTCCCTCTATGGCAAGTATATCCTTCCTTGGGTAAGGAGACCAAAACTGTACACAATACTCCAGATGTGGTCTCACCAGGGCCCTATATAATTGCAGTAGGACATCTTTATTCTTATACTCAAATCCTCTTGTAACAAAGACCAACATACCATTTGCTTGCTGTACCTGCATGTTAACTTTCAGTGATTTGTGTACAAGGACACCCAAGGTCCCTCTGAACACCAACATTTCCCAATCTCTCACCATTTAAAAAATACTCTGCTTTTCTATTTTTCCTACCAAAGTGGATAACTTCACATTTTTCCACATTATATTCCATTTGCCATGTTCTTGCCCACTCACTTAGCCTGTCTATATCCCCTTGAAGCCTCCTTGCATCCTCCTCACAACTTACATTCCCACCCAGCTTTGTATCATCAGCAAACTTGGATATATTACATTTGGTCCCCTCATCCAAATCATTAATATAGATTGTGAATAGCTGAGTCCCAAGCACTGATCCTTTCAGTACCCCAGCCTGCCAACCCGAAAATGACCCAATTATTCCTACGCTCTGTTTTCTGTCCGTTAACCAATCCTCAATCCATGCTAGTATGTTACCCCCAATCCCATGAGCCCTAATTTTGTTTAATAACCTCTTGTGTGGCACCTTATCAAATGCATCCTGAAAATCCAAATACACCACATCCACTGGTTTCCCCCTTATCTATTCTGCTAGTTACAACCTCAAAAAATGCTAACAGATTATTCAACCACAATTTCCCTTTCATAAATCCGTGTTGACTCTGCCCAATCCTATTATTATTTTCTAAATGCCCTGTTACCTTAATAATAGATACTTCCATTTTCCCTACGACTGATGTCAGGGTAACTGGTCTGTAGTTCCTCATTTTCCCTCTCCCTCCTTTCTTAAATAGTGGGGTTACATTTGCTACCTTCCAATCCACGGGAACCATTCCAGAATGCTTATGGAGGAAGTCACAGCATGCAGGGAGTTTCTCTTCCCTTCCAAGGCCGGAAGAGACCTCCCCAGGACACCAACGCAGCCTGGTTGCACATTGCACAGGAGGGCAAAAGCAGGGATGTCGTCAGGGGTCCATGGCTGCAGTGGCACCAACCTGTCAATGATCTCAGTGGATCACAAAACATTACTGCAAAGCCACACTCAAACTCACCCTGCTGTGCCACTCAACACATCCCCATCACTCTGCCTTCCCTACCCTTCTCCTGCACATCCTTACTCACACCAACCTACCTTGCACCTCCAGCCAACCCTCTCTATCTACTTTATCACTTCCCCAACTCACTAGCCACCCCTCACACTCACCTTCATCCTCCTGCAAGCATACCAACTAACAACACACAAGGGTAGGCACTTGAGAAGTTTAGCCAATGACTATGTGAAGTTTCTGGTAACGTGTTGTCATACAGTGAAATCTATTTTTCCAAAATGGCCCCTTATTGGACAAATCTGAGCGCACCTTGAGAAGTGTCTTACTGAGTTCCAGAGAATGTTCAGACATAACTTCCCACCACTCCCCCTGCCCCCCGCCCCCCGCCGATCCGCTATAGTGATGGGTGTGCATGGAATGGTTTGGACATTAAAGGGATGCTTCATGGTGCTGGTGTGGGATGGTGTCAACCTGGCGCAGCATGTAGCAGCCAGGGTTAACAGCATCAAGTGAAGTAAATCTGGCCATGGTGAAGCCATCGCTGGCCACCCAGGCAGCAATGTTGTCAGGGGCTGATGCCCTGTGTCCTGTGCAGTATCAGGTGATGGCAGAGAAGGTTGGTGACGTTGTCAGTGATGTTGGTGTGCCTGGTGTTAGGGCTGATCGTGGAAGGATTCAGAGGACCAAGGTCTGATTTTTTCAAGGGCACCGATGTTGCTGCAATAGATGGCAGCTGCAGGTGAGATGACAAGCGATGTCAATGATGAGAGAGGTTGTTCCAATGAGGTGGCACTGGACATACAGTTGCCTCTAAACACTTGCAACTTAATGTAATACATATAGAGATTTCAAATGAAGTAACCAAAAGTTTCTGCACTCTGAAACTGACCATCTGCAACATGGCATCCTTTACACCACTTCTGCAACTGTCAGCTTATCAGAAACCTCAGAGCAGACTCAAATCACGCCAGGTTGAGTTGCCATGTTCCCCGAGCAGTGGGTAACCCGTGAGGGTGAACATAAAATTGGAAGGAAGCCTCAAATAGTATTAAATTGGCTCTTAACAAGCCATTTAATTAGCTCAATTGTATCCCCTGCTGCTTGGTGTCTGGTCAGTTCTCCGCTGACAGACCCGACACCTGGGAGACTTGTGTGGAGGTGGGTTGACCACGGGTTTCCTACACATTGTCAATCATAAGGGCTTTAACCTCTGAACCGCCTCCAAACCCACCCACTGAGCATCGACAAATTTGCGGCCAAAGTATTTGTTTAATTTCTCTTCCATTTCCTTATTCCCCATTATAATTTCTCCTGTCTCAGCCTGTAAGGGGCCCACATTTACTTTCGCTAATCTTTTCCTTTTTACATACCTATAGAAGCTTTTACAGTCTGTTTTTATGTCTCTTGCTAGTTTACTCTCATTCTATTTTCCGTTTCTTTATCAATTTCTTGGTCCTCCTTTGCTGAATTCTAAAATCCTCCCAATCCTCAGGCTTACGACTCATTTTGGAGGTTTTGGCAGGTTTCGTGCCATGCACGTGTCCTGCTGTGGAGAGGCGGGGCACTTCAGTAATGTATTTAAATCAGACTTCCAGAGTATAATTGGGAGCCTGATTTAAATTTAACAGTTACTGCGTGCGTTTCCCAGGGGTCGGGAAACCTGACAGTAAAAGGAAGGTGGGAGCTACCGGTTTAAGAAGGTAAGTGCTTTTTACTGCACTCCTTGTGGGCCAGGAAGAGCATGAGTGCGCCCCGCGGCCCCTCAAGGAGGCCTTTGGCCACCCTCCCTCCCGCAATGGCCCCGCCCACCAACCCTAGCCCCAATCTCACTTCCTCCCTCCCGCAATTTCCCCACCCCTGCCCCAAGCCCAGATCTCTCACTCCCTCCCCGCTTCTGATTACCGGGGCCCGTTGCCAAGGTTTCCCGGATGTGGCCTCCTGCCGTTGGTTTTCCCACCCGGCAACCGGCCAGTCTGTCAATTTGTCCGGCTGCTGTTTGGGAAATGGAAGAGGAAAATTAGAATGGGATCCTGCTGTTAAATTGGGCAGAACTTCCATGTTCCTGGCCTTGTCGGGTTTTATCCTAGCTCCCCTGCACCTTCCCCGCCTCCCTGTAAATACCAAGGCCATTGTATCTTGAAGGGGAAAGACTCTGCATTGAGCATATTCTTGGATTCATATTTTGTATGTTCAATCAGTAAACTGATTTATCTTTATGCTCCTAGATCTAGAGAAATTCCTTGCATAGAATTTTTAGCACAGAAACAGGCCATTCAGCCCAACTGGTCCATGCCGGTGTTCATCCTCCACATGAGCCTCCTCCTACCCCTTTCCATCTAACCCGATCAACATATCCTTCTATTCCTTTCTCCCTCATGTGTTTAACTAGTTTCCTCATTAATGCATCTATGCTATTCGCCATATTCTAACCACTCTCTGGATAAAGAAGTTTCTTCTGAATAACCTATTGGATTTATTAGTGACTACTTTATATTTATGGCCCTTAGTTTTGGTCTCTCCCATAAGTGGAAACATCTTCTCTACATCTACCCTATCAATCCCTTTCATAACCTTGAAGACATCTATCAGGTCACCCCTCAGCCTTCTCTTTTCTAGAGAACAATGCCCCTGCCTGTTCAATCTTTAGGTTTAACCTCTCAGTTCTAGTATCATCCTTGTGAATCTTTTTTGCATCTTCTCCAGTGACTCTATTGCATTTATATAATATGTAGATGAGAACTGTACACAGTACTCCGAGTGTGGTCTAACCAAGGTTCTATACAAGTTTAACATAATCTCTCTGCTTTTTAATTCTATTCCTCTAGAAATGAACCCCAGTGCTAAGTTTGCTTTATTTATTGCTTTATTAACCTGTGTCACTACTTTTAGTAATTTGTGTATTTGCACCCCCAGATCCCGCAGCTCTTCACCCCATTTGGACACTTAGGGGAGAATAGCGGGCGCGATCTGTGGCGGGTCGGGTGGGAAAACATTTTTTTGACAGCAGGTCGAGACCCCACTGTCAACCCGCTGCCACGCGCCTTTCCCAAATGTCAGGTCTGTTGGCGCTGAGCAGACCCGACACGCAGTGGCGGGGCAGGCAATTAAGGTCATTATGACCTTGTTAATAGAGCATTAAGAACTATTTTCAGCTCACCAGGTCACCCACGGGGTCCACGTTGCTCGGTGATCATGCCAGGTAAGCAGGTCGGGAGTTGAATGGCCATGGAATCATCTCATTACTTTACAGTTGCAAATGTACTATAAAAGCTCCCATCTCACAGCTGTTCACTTTCCAAGCTCAGAAGCTGTTGCTTACTGCATTTGGAAGGCAGATTGAGCTTTATGCAGGTTGCAAGTGTTTGTAGCAAAAGCTCTATCCAGTGTCACCTCATTGGAACAACCTCTCTCACCATTGACAGATTGCTTCTGTCATCTCAAGTTCACCTGCCATCTATTCCATTAGCATCAGTGTCCTTGAAACTATCTCACCTTGGTCCTCAGAATCCCACCACAATCAGCCTCAATACCACTAGCACCAGGCACACCAGCAGCACCAACAACAACAGCAACCTTCTCGCAATTAGCTGATGCTGCACAGGACACAGGGCAATAGCACCCGACCACATTGCTGCCCGGAAGGCCAGGGATGGCCTCACCATGGCCAGATTTACTTCACTAAATGCCGTATACCCTGGCTGCCACATGATCGCCAGGTTGGCACCATCCCACACCAACACCATAAAGCATCCCTACAATATCCAATTCCTTTCACACTCATCACCATTATGGGGAGTGGGGGGTGGGGGGTACCATTATGTCTCACCATTCACTGCAACTCACTAAGCCACTTCCAAAGGTGCACACAAATTTGTCCAAGAAGACAAAGTTTTGAAAATAAAGGTTTCAATGTTTGACAGCACATTAACAGAAACCTTACATGGACATTGCATACAACAACCAACTGCCTACCCTTGTGTGTTGTGAGTTGGTATAATTGCACTAGGATGAGGGTGAGTGTGAAGGGTGGCTAGTGAGATGGAGAAGTGATAATGTAGATAGAGAGGGATGGGTGGAGGTGCAAGGTAAGTTGGTGTGAGTAAGGATGTGCAGGAGTAGGGTAGGGAAGGCAGAGTGATGGGGATGTGATGAGTGGCACAGCAGGATGAGGTTGAGTGTGGCTTTGCAGTAAAGTTTCGTGATCTACTAAGGTCATTAAAAGTCTTGCATCACTGCAGCCTGGTCCTCCTGACGACATCCCTGCTTGTTCCCTCCTCTGCAATGTGCAACCAGGCTGTGTTGGTCTCCTGGGGAGGTCTCTTCCGCCCATTGGAAGGGAAGAGAACCTCCCAGCATGCTGTGATTCCCTCCATAAGCATATGGAGGGAGTCACTGGAGAGCCTAGGTGCAAGCGTCCACCTTTGTTCAGTGCTTGTCAGTGTTTGCAGCACCTCAATGCTGTCAAACACTGACAGAACAACTGTCAAACTCAATGTGGCTTTGTGCAGTGCTTGTCAATGTTTACAGCAGCTCAATGCTGAAGAACACTGACAGCACAACTGTCAAAATCAATTCCCTTTAAGGAAACCAGCTGATGACGTGTCATCAAATGATGTCATCACACCCACTTCCATCAATTGGCCGGCAAACGCGCTGGGTGAGCTTAACAATCCCAATCAGGGGAAAATCATTTTAGACAGCAGGCTGAAGCCGGCAGCGAGGCCGGGACCCGTCACTGACGTCGTCCGTCTTGGACCCGCCGAGGTTGGTAAAATCCAGCCCTTATTTTCTAAGGAGTATGTGGCCTCCTTATTCTTCCTACCAAAATGCACCACCTCACAATTACATGCCCATTCTACAAGTTTATTAAAGTCTTCTTGTAATTTGTCGCAGTCTTCTTCAGTCTTGACTATACCTACCAATTTGGTGTCGCCTGCAAATTTTGGATTGTACTTCTGATTCACGAGTTGAAATCGTTTCTGTAAATAGTGAACAACACCAGCACCAGCACCATTAGAATCATAGAATGGTTACAGCACAGAAGGAGGCCAATCAGCCCATCGAGCCCGTGACGGCTCTCTGCAAGAGCACTTCAACTAGTCCCACACCCTCGCCCTTTCCTCGTAGCCCTGCAAATTTCTTTCCTTCAGATACTTATCCAATTCCCTTTTGAAAGCCTTGATTGAATCTGCCTCCTCCACCCTTTCAGGCAGTGCATTCCAGATCTTAACCACTCACAGCGTAAAAAAGGTTTTTCTTACGTCGCCTTTGGTACTTTTGTCAATCACCTTAAATCTGTGTCCTTTGGTTCTTGACCCTTCTGCCAATGGGAACAGTTTCCCATTATCTACTCTGTCCAGAACCCTCATGATTTTGAACACTTCTATCAAATCTCCTCTCAATCTTCTCTGCTCCAAGGGTAACAACCCCAGCTTCTCTAGTCTATCATTGTAACTAAAGTCCCTCATTCCTGGAATCATTCTCGTAAATCTTTTCTGCACCCTCTCTATGGCTTTCACATTCTTCCTAAAGTGTGGTGCCCAGAACTGGAGACAGTATTCCAGTCGGGGCCGAACCAATGTTTTATACAGGTTCATCATAATTTCCACACTTTTGTACTCTATGGGCAGGATTTTCATTGGGCCGTGGAGGCAGGATTGGAGGCATGTGGGGGGTTAAAATCCCCAAATCGGGGGGACACGAACCCATCCCACCCCCAACCCGCCTCCATGCCAGTTTCAAAGGAGGCGGGTACCCGACCCGCACTGGGACCCGCCTCCCCGAGACGGGAAGGGGATTAGTACCAATTAACTGCCTGTTAACAGGTAGTTAACAGGCAGTTTTTAGCCTAATCCCTATTTTCATTGTTGAAATGTGGGATTCCCGATGGCTCCAAACCACGCCAAGTTAGCGAGGCAGGACGTCGGGATGAAGGGCTTGGAGGGGTCGGGATGTCCGGTATTCAGGTGAGTGATGGGTGCATGAGTGCAGAGGTAAGTGTGCTTAGTGTGTTTAAAGTGTTTAATGAAGTTTTACTTACATTTACATACCTTTACAGCCTTCCTTCCCTCAGGTCTCGGGAGTCCCGCGTCTCACCGGCACAGAAAGCAGAATGGCCGCAATCTGTCAAAAGTTCCAGCATTCAGCTTTCTGTTCCGGGGAGATCTCTAAATCATCCTGACAGGAAGGAATTAACTTAGAGTACAGATTGTCAGTGTTTGACAGCTTCAAACAGCTGTCGAATGCTGATATTTCATCTGTCAAAAGGTCTTGACAGATGAAATATCAATCTGTGACGTCACCTGTTGCCGGGTGGCCCTTAACTGGCCTGCTGAGCCCGCTGGGTGGGCTCAACAAGGTCAATCAAGTCAAAATCGCGTGGGTTGGCTAGAACTCGATGGAGGCGGGACTACAATCCCGAATGTTGTAGTCCCACCTCCTATCCGACGACTCAATGAAAATCCAACCCTATACTTCTATTCATGAAGCCCAGGATCCCGTAAGCATTTTTAACTGCTTCCTCAGCCTGCCCCGCCACCTTCAACAATTTGTGTACATATACTCCCAGGTCTCTCTGTTCGTGCACCCCCTTCAGCATTTTACCATTTAGTTTATATTGCGTCCCCTCATGCTTTCTACCAAAATGTTTCACTTCACACTTTTCTACGTTAAATTTCATCTGCCACGTGTCCGCCAATTTCACCAACCTGTCTACGTCTTCCTGACGTCTATCACTCTCCTCCTCACTGTTCACTATACTTCCAAGTTTTCTGTCATCTGCAAAGTTTGAAATTGTGCCCTGCACACCCATGTCCAAGTCATTAATATATATCAAGAAAAGCAGTGGTCCTAGTACTAATCCCTGGGGAACACCACTGTATACCTTCCTCCAGTCGAAAAAACAACCATTCACCACTACTCTCTGTTTCCTATCACTGAGCCAATTCCGTATCCATGCTGCCACTGTCCCTTTTATTCCATGGCTTCAACTTTGCTGGCAAGCCTATTATCTGCACTTTTTAATGCCTTTTGGGAATCCATGTACACTACGTCAACTGCTTTACCCTCATCAACCCTCTATGTTACCTCATCAAAGAACCCAATCAAGTTAGATGAACACGATTTGCCTTTAACAAATCCATGCTGGCTTTCCTTAATTAATCCACACTTGTCCAAGTGACTGTTAATTTTGTCCCTGATTACTGTTTCTAAAAGCTTCCCCACTACTGAGGTCAAACTGACTGGCCTGTAATTGCTGGGTTTATCTTTATACCCTTTTTTGAACAATGGTTTAACATTTGCAATTCTCCAGTCCTCTGCTACCACCCCCGTATCTAAGGAGAATTGGAAGATTATAGCCAGTACCTCCGCGATTTCCGCCCTCAATTCCCTCAGTATCCTAGGATGCATCCCATCCGTTCCTGGTGACTAATCTACTTTAAGTACAGCCAGCCTTTCTAATACCTCCTCTTTTTGAATTTTTATCCTATCAAGTATCTCAACTACCTCCTCCTTTAATATGTCTATAGCAGCATCCTCTTCCTTGGTGAAGACAGATGCAAAGTACTCATTTAGTACCTCAGCCATACCCTCTGCCTCCATGCATAGGACTCATTTTTGGTTCCTAATTGGCCCCACCCCTCCTCTTACTACCCTTTTACTATTTATATGCCTATAGAAGACTTTTGGATTACCTTTTATGTTGGCTGCCATTCTATTCGCATACGCTCTCTTTGCCCCTTTTATTTTCTTTTTCACTTCTCCTCTGACCTTTCTAAATATAGCCTGATTCTCAGATGTATTTGCAACCTGACATCTGCCATATGCACTCTTTTTCTGCTTCATCATATTCTCTGGGGGGAATTTTGCCAGCCCTGGGGAGGCAGGACTGCTGGGAAAATGGCAGAATCTGGGGGCGGGTGCCCATCCCGCCCCCAACCCGCCTCCGTGCCATCTTCCCAGGAGGCGGGTACCCAGCAGTTAAGAGGATTACCCCATTTTACCCCTGCAAGTGCGGGGTTCCCGATGTCGGCAGGGTCACTGAGGTGAGCAGTGGGCCTGCGGGGGTCTGCAGGGTTGAAAAGTGTGCTGTGGAGGTGAGTGATGGTTGCAGGTGTGGAGAGGTAAGTGTGTGAGGTGAGTGTAAAGTGATAGAAAATATTTACTTACCTTTGTTTCTTTCTGCAGGTTTCAAAAGTTGGGGAACCAGAGACTCCCGCATCTCACCGGCAGTGATGACAGGTGGCTGCTGCATTCTCTGAGCAATAGCCATCTGATTTCTGCTCAGCAGGTAGGTTCGATGAGTCTTGAATACAAGGACTCATCAAACAACAGAGAATGTCAGAGTTTGACAGCTTCACAGAGCAAAATTTTTGACAGATGAAATGTCATACGCTGACGTTCTCTGTCACCGGCTTTCCCTTAATTAGCCTGCTAAGCCCGCTGGGCGGGCTTAACAAGGTCAATCAAGGGAAAATAGCGTGGCTTGGCCAGAAGTCGATGGAGGCGGAACTAAAACCGTAAAAGTGCGAGTCCCGCCTCCAGAAGCTCATCATTGGCAAAATCCAGCCCTCTATCTCTTTCGTCATCC
Source organism: Somniosus microcephalus (assembly GCF_052327205.1). Classification (NCBI taxonomy): domain Eukaryota; kingdom Metazoa; phylum Chordata; class Chondrichthyes; order Squaliformes; family Somniosidae; genus Somniosus; species Somniosus microcephalus. Next base: position 154,401,297 of record NC_140993.1, on the reverse strand, counting down.
AGTGAGCCCTGGCTTTAGTTGCCCTGCCTTTCCCCCTAGTGGGAATGTACCTCAACTGTACCTGAACTATTTCCTCTTTAAAGGCAGCCCATTGTTCCATTACAGTTTTGCCTGCCAATCTTTGATTCCAGTTTACCGAGGCTAGATCCGTTCTTATCCCTCTGAAATTGGCCTTCCCCAGTTAAACATTTTTACTCGAGATTGCTCCCTGTCCTTTTCCATAGTTACTCTAAACCTTATGATACTATGACCACTGTTCCCTAAATGTTCCCCTATTGAAACTTGCTCCATTTTATTACGTCCGTGAATGATTGAGACACGGACAGCAGGAGTGGAACAAAATAAGTCTTTACTGGTGGAAGTCAATAGTGAAACTAAAAACACAGAGGCTCACTAGCGCCTTTTATACAGGGGTGGTCACTGCCGGTATTGCAGTCTGAGACCAGTTATTCTCTTAAAGGTACATACACAACAATTCCTCCCCTTTTAGATTAACAGTACATAACATTCATTTAACAACTAAATGATAACTAATTACAATCACAATTACTGTTGCTAGATACATTGGTTAAGTTTAAGCAATTATAAGTTCAGTCTTTGAGGAGGCTTCCTGATTCTGTCTGGATAACGCCTCTTTGGGGTATCAGGTTCTTCTGGCAATGTTGAGTCGGGATCAATGTCGTTGTTTGGTTCATCTGCTTCCAATATTACCGGTTCTGTGGTAGCTGCAATTGGAACGTCGATTTCATTACCAGGTGTATCAGATCGTGGTGTGGAGTTGACGTTTTCCAGTGACTCTAGAATTTGGTCAACATGGCGTCTTACAATGCTCTCCCCAACGTCCACGGTATACATGAGAGGTCCTTGTCGTGTACAAATCGTTCCTGGCTGCCATTTCTCAGTGCGGTAGTCCCGGGCCAAAACTGGTTGACCTATCTTAAAACTCCTGGTCGGCCTTTCATTCATATTCTGAAACTGCCTGTTCTCCACATCTCTTCGGACGTTTGGCTTAACCAAACCCAAGCGGCATCGTAGTCTTCGATTGAAGAACATCATGGCTGGAGTTTGGTTGGTAACTGCATGTGTCGCATTCCGGTAGGCAAACAAGAAGTTGTCCACCTTGTGTTGTAGGGGTATATCTTCATTACACATTGCCTTGATAGCCTTCTTGAATGTTTGGACAAACCTCTCGGCCAATCCATTAGTGGCTGGATGATATGGGGCAGATGTGTAATGCTTAACACCATTGTTCTTTAAGAACCTCCGGAACTCTTCAGACACAAACTGTGGTCCATTGTCAGAGCAAATCTGTTCAGGCAGCCCATTCCTGGTGAATATGGTTTGTAAAACTGTGATAGTTTTTTCCGTGGTGGTTGAGGACATTTTTATTACCTCTGGCCACTTTGAATGTGCATCCACCGCAATTAAAAACATCGAGTCCATGAAGGGACCAGCAAAATCAATGTGCACCCTTTGCCATGGAGATGAGGGCCACTCCCATGGATGCAGAGGAGCTTGTGGTGGGGCGTTTTGGACCTTCTGGCATCCTGCACAGCTCTTGGTCATCTCTTCGATTTCTCTATCGATTCCCGGCCACCACACAAACGCTCTGGCTAAGTTCTTCATTTTTACCCCACCCAGATGACCCTCATGAAGCTCATTGAGCACTCTATCCGTCAACTTAGGTGGAATTACTACTCTGGATCCACACATCAAGGTTCCTCTTCACACTGACAACTGTTCTCTTCTCGGCGAGAATGCTGGCAGCAGTGGTTCGCCATGTGCTGGCCATCCCTTCACCGTTAAATCATAGACCCATGATAGTGTCGGGTCATTCCATGTTTCCTTTTCTATGGTTGCATTCGTCACAGGGAGACATTCGACTATGGTCGAGTGGAATAACTCCATTGGATCCACTGCAAGGTCTTCTTCTTCCACCGTCGGCAACGGTAGGCGTGACAATCCATCAGCATTTCCATGCTGTTTAGTTCCTTTGTACTCGATGTCATATTGGTGCGCCCCATGGAAAAGGGACCATCTCTGCAGCCGTTGCGCTGTCATTATCGGTAGGCCCTTCTGAGGGTTGAAAATGGAGACAAGAGGTTGATGATCGGTTAGTAGAGTAAATTTTTGACCATGCAGGTAGTGATTGAACTTCTTCACCCCCCACACTAGGCTGAGGGCCTCTCTGTCAATCTGAGCGTAGTGACGCTCGGCAGAAGTTAACGAGCGTGACGCAAAAGCTATCGGCCTCTCTAAACCATCAAGGAATTTACGTGACAGTACCGCCCCAATGCCGTAGGGAGACGCATCACATGCCAGCCTGATTGGCAGTGCTGGGTTCTAGTGAGCCAATACTTCCTTCGAAGTGATTAAATCCTTACTCTTCCGAAAAGCACGTTTACAATCATCGCTCCATTTCCATGCTACCCCCGTTCGTAGCAGGGCGTTCAGTGGGTGCAGAATTGTCGACAAATTCGGCAAAAACTTATGATAGTAATTCACCAACCCGAGGAATGACCTCAGTTGCGACACGTTTTCAGGCGCTGGGGCCTTAACAACCGCTTCAATTTTGTCAGGGGACTTATGTAACCCCTCTTCATCAATCACGTGGCCACAATACGTATCTGTTTCTTAAAAAATTCGCACTTGGGGCGGTTGGCTCGCAGCCCATGTTCCCGTAGTCTAGTGAGCACCTGTTCTAGGTTGTTAAGGTGTTCACTGTCATCTTCACCTGTCACAAGGATGTCGTCCAAGTAACACTGAGTCCCCGGAATCCCTTGCAGGACTTGTTCCATCGCTCTTTGCCATATCGCCGGAGCCGATGCTACTCCGAATACCAATCGATGATACTGGTAAAGACCTTTGTGAGTGTTTATCGTGAGATACTTCCTAGAGGACTCTTCAACCTCCATCTGTAAATATGCTTGTGCTAGGTCAACTTTTGTAAAACGCATCCCTCCAGACAGTGAGGCGAAGATGTCTTCTATCCTTGGAAGAGGATATTGTACTGTGTGAAGGACTGGGTTCACCATCACCTTGAAATCCCCACAGATGCGAATCTTCCTTGGCTCCCCGGACTTATTGCTTAATGTTTTCTTCATGACAGGAACGACTGGTGTCGCCCACTCGCTCCAGTCGACCTTAGACAACACGCCTGCCTTCTCCAGATTCTCCAGCTCTGCCTCGACGGCTGGGCAAATTGCATATGGTACCGGTCTTGCTTTGAAAAACTTGGGAACTGCATTCTCTTCTATTTTTATCGAGGCGGTTACGCCTTTAAGCGTGCCCAGTTCTTGTTGAAATACCTCTTTGGCGTTAGCTAAGATTGTTGACAATCGTCCAGGAGTGACGTCTTCATCTTTTTTACCGTCCACCATCATTGCGTGAATGGAGTGCCAATCTAAGTTTATCTTCCTGATCCATTCCCGTCCCAATAACAGTGGTCCACCATTTGGCAGTATGTAGAGATACAATTTCCATATTTTCTTGCCGTTGTATTCGACAGGCACCCTTATTTTTCCTCTGGGGTATACTTTTTGCCCCGTATACGTCGTCAAGATGATGGATGTCTCTCTCAAGGGTATGTGTGAAAATAGCCGCTCGTAGTCTCGTCGATTCATGAAGGTTAGCGCTGATCCTGTATCCAATTCCATTTTAACTTGGGACCCTGCTATCGTGAGGGTGACCCAAATGGTTCGGTGATCCTCTTTTGCGATTACATTGTGAAGTTTGAGACAGCTTAGTCTCCTGTGCCCAGATTCACTATCGCTCATCTGGTCTTCAGAACTACTGTCCGTCATCTTTTGTACTTTCTTGTACGGTTCCTTAGTAGCCTTTTTGTTGTCGCTGGTCTTCTTCCCAGACCTGCAAACTCGTGCAATGTGTCCCATCTTCCCGCATTGCCTGCATATTTTGTCTTTGGACCAGCAGTCCTTCTGGTCATGGTTAGTTCTGCCGCAGCGATAACATTTTGCAAATCCCCGTGTCATTTCGTGGGTGCCGTATTCCTGTGGTTTTTGTTGAATTTCTGCAGCTCCCCTGGCTGCTGCTTCATACGATACTGCCACGCTGAAAGCCTTATCTAGCGTCAGCTCTTTCTCTGAGAGTAACTTCTTCCGTGTTCCTTCACTCAGGAGTCCACAGACAAATTTGTCCCATAGGGTATCTGCCAGTCCTGCTCCGAACTGGCAGTGCTTTGATAGCTTGCGTAGTTCTGTAAGATACTCAGCATTGCTCTCATCTTTGTGCTGAGTTCTCCTGTGCAATTTAAATCTTTCTGCTATCAACAGCGGTGCAGGGTTTAGGTGTTCCTGTAGGACAGCAACAATTTCGTTAAAACTCTTCGCCTTCGGTTTGGCTGGAGTAATCAGGTCCCGCAATAGGCCGTACGTTCTAGCGCCCATTAAGTTTAGCAATATCGATGCCTTTTTCTCCTCCGCTATTTCGTTTGCCTCGAAATATACCTCGACTCTTTCCACATACGTGGTCCAGTCCTCTATTGTATTTTCAAAAGCAGTGATACAGCCAGTCTTCGGCATCTTGCAAATCTAAAATGGCGCCTCCCGCGCTTTGCCTTCTTCCCCGATTTAACAAAATGGCGCCTCCCCGCGCTTTGCCTTCTTCCCCGCTGTTGTTAGCGCTGCTTTCCACGGTTTCTTGCGCATTTAATATTTTTTTTAAAATTATTTTCCCGTCGTGGAGCGGACCCTCTGGGACACTTCCCTCCCTCTTCTTAGGTCCGAATGCTGCCCGGCTTCGAAGCACCGGCCGCGCCCTGTGTGCTCCACCCTCTCTCTCTCTCTTTGCTTCCCGACTCGCTGCCCGGCCCCGTTGAAAAGCCACCCGATCGAGCTCTAGCCCGCCGCAGCCCAGGAAGGATCAGTGCACTACCTGCCACCAGCCCGATTAGCTGGGAAACCACAGACCGGGGAACCAAGCCTGGCTCTTGACAGTCTCTCCTGCAAGTTTTCAATCCGACAATTTGGAGGGCGGTTGCCCACGGTCGACGCCCGTTTCTCGAGTTTCTTTGGATTTAATTTTTTTTTTTTTCTTTCTTCTGGCTTCGACCTTCAATATAGTCGTCTGAGGTGCTGCCGAGTTGCAGGTAAGTTCGTTTCTTACTCGTCGCCAGTATTACGTCCGTGAATGATTGAGACACGGACAGCAGGAGTGGAACAAAATAAGTCTTTGCTGGTGGAAGTCAATAGTGAAACTAAAAACACAGAGGCTCTCTAGCGCCTTTTATGCAGGGGTGGTCACTGCCGGTATTGCAGTCTGAGACCAGTTATTCTCTTAAAGGTACATACACAACACATTTGACCTACCTCATTCCCTAGAATCAGATCCAACAATGCCTCCTCCCTCGCTGGGCCAGAAACATACTGATCAAGAAAGTTCTCCTGAACACACTTCAGAAATTCTTCCCCTTCTCTGCCCTTAACACTATTACGATCCCAGTCTATATTACGATAGTTGAAGTCCCCCATTATTACTACTCTATAGTTCTTGCACCTCTCTGTAATTTCTCTGCAAATTTGCTCCTCCATATCTTTCCCAGTATTTGGTGGTCTATAGAATACACCTAGTAGTGTAATGGTACCTCTATTATTTCTTAACTCTAGCCATATAGATTCTGTCCTTGACCCCTCCAGGACATCTACCCTCTCCAGCACTGTAACAATTCTCCTTGACCAATAATGCCACACCACCTCCTATCTTTCCTTCCTTTTCTTTCTTGAACACTCTATAACCAGGAATATTTAATACCCAATCTTGCCCTTTTTTGAGCCAGGTCTCAGTTATTGCCACATCATATTCCCATCTGACTATTTGTGCCTGTAGCTCACTTACCTTGTTTGCTACGCTTCGAGCGTTCACATACATACACAGTAAACCCATCTTAGACCATCCTGTATTCACTCTTAGATTGATCCCCCAACAATAACTTACTATTTCTTACTTTAGTGCTCTCTGCCTCTCCCAATCCTTTGAGCACTTTATTTTCCCTTTCTAATGTTACATCCTGGTGCTCATCCCCCTGCCAAATTAGTTTAAACATTCCCCAACAGCACTAGTAAACCTCCCCGTGAGGATATTGGTCCCAGCTCAGTTGAGGTGCAACCTGTCTGGCCTGTACAGGTCCCACCTCCCCCAGAACTGGTCCCAATGCCCCAGAAATTTAAAGCTCTCCCTCCTGCACCATCTTTCCAGCCATGCATTCACCTGTGCTATCTTCCTATTTCTATACTCACTAGCGCGTGGCACTGGAGGTAATCCGGAGATTACTACCTTTGAGGTCCTGCTTTTTAATCTCTTTCCTAGCTCCCTGAAATCTGCCTGTTGGACTTCATCCCTTTTTCTACCTATGTCGTTAGTCCTGATATGGACCACGACCTCTGGCTGTTCACCCTCCCGCCTCAGAATGTTCTGCAGCTGCTCGGTGACATCCTTGACCCTGGCACCAGGGAGGCAACATACCATCCTGGAGTGACACCTGTGGCCACAGAAACGCCTATCTGCTCCCCTAACTATCGAATCCCCTACCACTATTGCTTTTCCACTGTTCTTCCTCTCCCCCCTGTACAGTTGAGACATCTGTGGTGCTGCAGACTTGGCTCTGGCTATACTCCCCAGAGGAACCATCGCCCTCACCAGTATTTAGAACGGAATACTGGTTGGAGAGTGAGATGCACTCAGGGGACTCCTGCACTACCTGCTTGGTCCTCCTCTTCTGGCTGGTGGTCACCCATTCCCTCTCTGCCTGCACACTCTTTATCTGCGGGGTGACCATCTCCTGAAATGTGCTATCCACGAAGCTCTCAGCCTCACGGATGCACTGCAGTGACGCCAGCTGCTACTCAAGCTTCAAAACCCAGAGCATGAGCTCCTCCAGCTGACAACAACTCCTGCACACGTGGTTGTTCAGGACATGGGAAGCATTCTGGAGTCCCCACATGGCATAGGAGGTGCATTCCACGGGACTGAGCTGCCCTGCCATGCCTTTACTTAATAGACTATTAACTAGAAACACTTACCTTATACTCACCAATCAGCTCCTTCCCTGGTTGTGACGTCACTTTAGCTGTTTTGCAGTTGTTGCTTTTGTTTGTTGTTGTTTTCATTGGAGGTACTCTGCCTCCTCGCTGCTCCGATCTACGCTCTCTCTGGGCCTCCCGCTCGATTTATACTTTGCCTCCTTGTGGAACACCACCTTAATTGCATCCGATCTTTATTTTTTTTGTCAGGGCTGTACATCCAAATAAACAGCATTACTTTGCAAGGAAAGCCATTTTTTTGCCTCCAAAAATGCTTAAAATCGATGAGTGGTGGGGGGAGGGGCTTTTGTTCTGGACACCACTGGGGCTCTTGAGAAAATCCCCAAACTCCCCGTAACTTTTGCAAGGGCTATCTCACTTATTCTTAATATTTAAAAGTTGACATCTCTATAGTAGATGAACAGACAGTGAGGAAGTAATTCATCCGCTGGTGTTGAGTTGATTTTAGGGATACAGATTTCTAGCATACATTCATCCCCACTGTCCCCACCCTTAGGATTTGTGGCATCCATCATTCTATTTACTCATATAAAATAATCGTCAAGGCCCGACTTTAATTCCGGGACAATTTCTGCTGGGTGAATGGCCGTGTGAGTTAGTAACTCACCCGCTGCTCAAGAAATTAGGCTTGGCGTGTTTTAACACTCAGGGCTGATTTAAATACCACCGGCCGACTCCTCACCTGTTCGGGCCGGGAAGTTGGCGGCAAACGTCAGAAAATCGCACAGCCCAGAGGCCACCCACCGAGGCCAGATATGTGGAATGATCGACTGCCAGGGCTGTCCCATGGGAGTCTTGTGAATGGGAAGGGGTGGCTGGGGGGGGGGAATGAGTCCACGGCAGGGGAGGCCTAAGATCTCCTTTGTGGGGCACCTACTCCTCCTGGTCCTACAATTTTTTTTAAATACCTCTCTGGGTCTCTTCTGGCCCCTTCCCAACTAAGTTGACCTGGCAGGAAGCTCACCGCGACTTCCCACTCAGGTCGCCGAGTTAAAATTGCAATCGGGTTCTGATGGTTTCTGTCAAGCAGGTAGAGTTAAAATCACCCCCTTGGTTCTGTGACCTGTACCACACTTTATAGTTTATTCCAAATCTATTCTTTTACATAGAAACGTTCTTACTCACACACTGCTTGGGGCTCAGGGACTGCTTGTTCAGGGGAGTGCGACATCTGTGTTCCATCATCAGATTCTTCCATTAAACTATCTCCCTGGAATCTAGGCAAAACAATATAATAATGTATTATTAATTTAATGCTGCGTTTCACCATCTTATAGTAAATCATAGGAGTTAGAATTTGAAAGTGACATTGTACCTTAAACCAGTTGACTTACCAGAACAGATCGTGCAGAGTGAATAAAAATAGATTTTGAATAAGTGAAAAAATATTAAACTTACCAAATTATTTTCACAATAAATTGACAAATCAGGCAAAAATGTTCTATGAAAACAAATTCATATACAAGTGGGCTAGCTAATCATTACTGTATGGTAATCTAAACTTGGGAAAATAGTGATTTACATACATCAGAACTACATAATAGAAGATTTTGCTGCAATCAGTTGGAATGTCATGAAGGCAACAATAAGAATAAATTGTGGCACTATACTCCCATTCATGGGTAACATTTCTGACATAAACTATGCAGGCAACATAGTCTTAGAAATTATGGCTTGCATTGGGTTGTAATTATGTACTTGTCAACACTTTGGACAGCCAGAATTTTCACCTTTGCATCGGGTTGGGTGCGTGTGGGCGGGTGGCGTAGCGGGTCCGAAACGCGATGTTTTCACCAACGCGGAGCGACTTTCACTTAATAGCCCCAACTGAAAGAGTCATCCGCGTTTCCCAACCCTATTAAATGGTGCGGGTCTGATGACGTCATCGATGACACATTTCCAGCGCCAATATTTAAAGTAGCCTTGCACTAAACTCACTTGAAGGTTTCCAGAGGAGGGTGGATGGTGTGAAAGAAAGGCCACAGGACAGATAAAACTTTTGAAACATGGATAGCCAAAGGCAGAGGGCTGCACCCCGGTTCTCAGATTCTTCCTTGCATACTCTTGTGGAGGCTATCAGAGCACGCAGGGAGGTCCTCTTCCCCGCTGACAAGCAAAGGAGACCTCCACAAGCAACAAAGAAAGCCTGGCTGGATATTGCTGAGGAGGTCAGCGGCAGCGATGTGGTCACGAGGACCTGGATACAGTGCAGGAAGCGCTTCAATGATCTCATGAGGTCAGGAAAGATGAGTGCAATACCAAACTCACCCTCATCCTGAAGTGCCTGTCAACACAGCTCCATTACTCTGCCTTCCCAAGCCTACTCCTGCATATCATTCCTTACACCAACATACGTTGTTCGTCCACTATCCCTCTCTCTGTATGTGCATACTTACATCCCCATCTGACTAACCATCCCTCACACTCACCCTCATCCTAATGCAATCATAGCAAGTAACACCACAGAAGGAGGCCATTTGGCATTGGCACCACACTCCCTCATAGTCACCCTCTGCAAATGTAACCCATCTATTCCTTACACTCATTCCATCACTCTCACTCAAACTTCTCTTCTTTCCCTCTTTGCAGGAGAAGAGAGCCCAGAACAACAGGGAGAGGGAGAGAACAGGGAGAGGGAGAGGTGGCCCTCCGGTCATTGCACACCTCACAGCAGCAGAGGAGGCAGCTCTGGAAATTTCAGGAACTCGAAACTCGCTGGCAGTGGGAGACAGCGAGAGGGGCACAACCCAGGAATCTGGTGACAGAATCACATCTCATAAAGCCACATGGCATACAACAGTCATCCATATGCTGACTCATGTCAACAGCCAGTGAAATGTCATCATGTGCATAATGGTAACATTACCATTGTTAATATAACACTTCTAATTCCTCTCTTTACTCTACCACAGGTCCATCAATTGCCCCCTCAACTGTCCAGCTGGAGGTGGAAGATGACTCCTCAGAGGAAGCTCCAGCCTCTGAGGGTGCAGCGTCACCAAACCCAAGCGCAGCCAGCACCAGCACAGATACACACACCTCGGTGAGTCCTGTGCACCATAGTGTAGAGTTGTCACCTGGTGTCTCACAATTCACAAGTGAGCAAGAGCAGATGGTGTTGGCAGGGTCAGCAGTGGAGACTCCTCACTGGAGGGCGCAGGACACTCCAAGCTCTGCTGAGCTGCATGCAGACACTGAGCCTCGGGGACCACCGAGAAAGAGGGTGATCACAGAAATCACAGAAATCACAGAAACCCCACAGTGCAGATAGAGGCCATTTCGGCCCATCGAGCCTGCACCGACACATATCCCACCCGATCTCCGTAACCCCTACACCAACACATATCCCACCCTATCCCCGTAACCCCACGTATTTAATCCCCCTAACACTAAGGGTCAATTTATCATAGCCAATCAACCTAACCCGCACATCTTTGGACTGTGGGAGGAAACCGGAGCACCCGGAGGAAACCCACGCAAACACGGGGAGAATGTGCAAACTCCACACAGACAGTCACCCGAGGCCGGATTCGAACCCGGGTCCCTGGCGCTGTGAGGCAACAGTGCTAACCACTATGCCACCGTGCTGCCCTTGATCTTGGAAGGGCAGCAACAACTGCATGAGGCTCTGGCAGCTTTTGCAGCCACTATGTCTGCAAATGTTCAGAGAATGAAGGAGTTTATCTCCAACATGAGCACCACCATGTCACAGGGGATGGCGACAATGTGCTCTTTCAAGGAAAGGATGGCAACCTGCATGGAGCAGCATGTGGCAGGCATGTGGCTGCATTCGAGCAAGCTAAGTAAATGATGAGGCCATCCGGGAGGTGGTGGCATCTGCATCTCAGCTTCCCCCTCCTCCTCCTCATCTTCCACTTGCTCCTCCTCCGAAGAATAAGAAGAAACTATGTGCTGTGCGCCAATCCTCGCTGCTGCACTGTGTTGTGTAATCGCGCAGCAGACGACGATGATTCTGGAGGCCCTGGCTGGTGCATACTGAAGGGCTCCTCCAGGTCTGTCAAGGCATCTGAAGCGCATCTTCAGCATGCCTATTGCTTGCTATATGACACATCTAGTGGACAGGTGGCTCTCATTATAATGCTCCTCGGCCTCAGTACTTGGCCTCCTCAGGGGTGTCACGAGCCACGTCTTCAGTGGATAGCCCTTGTCTCCAAGCAGCCAGCCGGTAAGTCTGTTCGGAGGTGCGAAGAGTTGAGGGAGGGTGGACTGGTGCAGCACAAAAGAGTCATGACAGCTGCCAGGGAATCTGGCACACATGCGTGATCATCTTTTTATGGTTGCAGATGAGCTGCACATTGAGGGAGTGGAAGCCTTTGCACTTCACAAACACTCCTGGGTGATGATGGGATGGCTTCATGGCCACATGTATGCAGTCGATGACGCCCTGCACCTGTGGGAATTTAGCCAGAGCCGCAAAGCCGAGCGCCCGCTCAGTAACACTGGTTTCATCAGTGGCAAAATTCACCTAATTGGCTGACTTGTGAAACATGGCATCAGTCACCTGGGTGATGCATCTGTGGACGTCTGACTGCGAGATCCCACAAATGTCTGCTGCAGATCCTGGAAGGAGCCTGAGGCGAAGAAGTTGAGGGTGGTGGTGACTTTGACAGCCACTGGTAAGGCGTGTCCACCAGATTCTCTGGGCAGCAGGTCTTGTTCCACCAAGCTACAAATGTCTGCGACGACCTGGCGCGATAGCCTGAGTCTCCTGAAGCATTGCTGCTCAGTCATGTTGAGGAAGCTCATCCTCTGCCTGTATATCCTGTGCTGGGGGTATTGCCTCCAGCACGCTGCAGCGCTGTGGTGCCACCCTCTCTCTTGTGGAGCATCAGGTCATTGAGGAGAAGGCTGCTGTTGTGGTTGCTACTGTTGCTGTTAGTGTGGCTGATGTTGTTAGTGGTGGTGCTCATCTTGGGCTGATTCTGAGGACCAAGGTGAGGCAGTATAAGTGGCACCCATGCTGATGTAGTAGATGGTAGGTGAAGTAGTGATCAGAGGGACAATCCCTCAACGTTCTAATAATGAGTAGCAATGTGGTGATAGTGGTTTCCGAGGTTGCAGAAATGACCTGCAAACTCCAGAAACTAAATCTGTGCACAAAATGGAGTCATCAACAGCCTTTCCCTTAGGCAACTAATGAGGTGTAAAGTGTGTGTATTTATCTGGTATTCCCAGCTGTCAATTATTGCCCGCGAACAATGGCCACTGAACTTCTGCCTCCCCTTCACAGGTGCGATTCCAGAGCTGCGTGCTTCCCATGCTCATACTGTTAAATTCAGAAGCATCAGTTAAAAAGCCTGTTAAGGGTCTGTTAACAAGGATTTAATTACTTGAATTATGTCGCCCGCTTCTCCCGATCGGGTCCATGGTGTGCTGGCAAACGTGCCCGAGTTAAAGGCATGAGGAGGTGGGATGACGGCGGATTCCCAACACGCTGCCTGCTTTTGCTATTTTTAGAGCCAACCCAACTCTAAACCTATACACACGGCAACGGGAACATTCCGGCCGTACATGTTATCTGCAGGCATTATTTTTTTTTATTCGTTCATGGGATGTGGGGGTCGCTGGCAAGGCCAGCATTTATTGCCCATTCCTAGTTGCCCTCGAGAAGATGGTGGTGAGCCGCCTTCTTGAACCGCTGCAGTCCGTGTGGTGAAGGTACTCCCACAGTGCTGTTAGGGAAGGAGTTCCAGGATTTTGACCCAGCGATGATGAAGGATCGGCGATATACTTCTAAGTCAGAATGGTGTGTGACTTGGAGGGGAACTTGGAGGTGATGGCGTTCCCATGCGCCTGCTGCCCTTGTCCTTCTAGGTGGAAGAGGTTGCAGATTTGGGAGGTGCTGCCGAAGAAGCCTTGGTGAGTTGCTGCAGTGGATCTTGTAGATGGTACACACTGCAGCCAAGATACGCCGGTGGTGGAGGGGGGGAATGATTTAGGTGGTGGATGGGGTGCCAAATAAGCAAGCTGCTTTGTCCTGGATGATGTCGAGCATCTTGAGTGTTGTTAGAACTGCACTCATCCAGGCAAGTGGAGAGTATTCCATCACACTCCTGACTTGTGCCTTGTAGATGGTGGAAAGGCGGTGTGAGGCACCCGCCACAGAATACCTAGCCTCTGACCTGCTCTTGTTGCCACAGTATTTATGTGGCTGGTCCAGTTAAGTTTCTGGTCAATGGTGACCCCCAGGATGTTGATGGCAGGGGTTTCGGCGATGGTAATGCCATTGAATGTCATGGGGCGGTGGTTAGACTCTCACTTGTTGGAGATAGTTATTGCCTGGCACTACTGTGGCGCAAATGTTACCTGCCACTTATCAGCCCAAGCCTGAACGTCGTCCAGGTCTTGTTGCATGTGGGCATGGTCTGCTTCATTATCTGAGGAATTGTGCAGTCATCAGCGAACATCCCTATTTCTGACCTTATGTTGGAGGGAAGGTAATTGATGAAGCAGCTGAAGATGGTTGGGCCTAGGACACTGCCCTGAGGAACTCCTACAGCGATGTCCAGGGAATGGCCCAGAAATTCGGGTCGGGGGCTTCCCGTGGGTACAAGCCCCCGATCTGCACTTACCTAGCGCGCTGGCCGTTGAGCTGTGGGCCCCGATGGAATTCCGATCCGGGGCCTGGTCCAGCTGCCGGCGCGCAGTGCTTGCCTATCCCAGGGGCGCAGTTAGTTCGAAGCATCCCCTGGGATCACGTGGGCCATGGGGAGCCAATCGGAGCAGGGAATGCTCCATTCATAAGTCTGACAGGAAGTGCTGTCAAACTTAGAAATACTACGGGCCCTTTCTTCTTACAAAACTTCACTAAATCTTCAAATAAATTTGAAAAAAACATCACATTTTTTAAATAAACTATAAATTAAATGAAATAACTATTTTCAACAATAATTTAAATTTTTGAATTTAAAAAATTTTTTTTAACGGGGCAAAAAATAAACTTACCTTGCTTTAAAGTATTTAAAAATAATAAACCTTTGGAAAAAATGTTATAATTTTAATTAATTCAGCACTTACCTTGTAAAAAGCAGACCTTACGCCTGCTTTTTACATTTCTAAATTCTGCAGGCTTACCTTCCCGGGAAAACCTGTAAAAAAAAAAGTTCGATGCGCACGCGCAGCCTCCCCCGCGCACGCGTTCGACCTCTGAACCCCTGCTTTCAGAGGAACGGAAGTGCCGGTTTCCCGCGCATGCGCAATGCATGCAGGAAACCGGCACTTCCATTGGGCCTACGGGTGAGTACCCCGTGTGTACTACCCGTGGAGACCTGAATTTCTGGGCCATTATTTTGAGTGCAGACACCGTACTTCAGGCAAGAATGGTAGGCAATGACATTCAAAAGCCATTCACTAGGAGGAACATAAGAATATTCCAGCTTGGTTTATCTCCTTATTTTCCTTCCCTCTCTATGGAGAAGCGTCTACTGTACTTCCTGCCAATGGTGCCATTGAGATGAAAATCCATGAGTACAGGAGCAAGGATGTCTTGCTGCAGTTGTACAGGGCCTTGGTGAGACCACACCTTGAGTATTGTGTGCAGTTTTGGTCACCTTATCTGAGGAAGAATGTTCTTGCCATGGAGGGAGTGCAGCGAAGATTCACCAGACTGATACCTGGGATGGCAGGAATGACGTATGAGGAGAGATTGGGTCGATTGGGCTTATATTCACTAGAGTTTAGAAGAATGAAAGGTGATCTCATTGAAACTTATAAAATTCTAACAGGACTAGACAGACTAGATGCAGGAAGGATGTTCCCGATGGCAGGGGAGTCCAGAACCAGGGGTCACAGTCTAAAGATAAGGGGTAAGCCATTTAGGACTGAGATGAGGAGGAATTTCTCCACCCAGAGAGTGATGAACCTGTGGAATTCTCTGCCACAGAAGGCAGTTGAGGCCAATTCATTAAATATATTCAAGAAGGAGTTAGATATATTTGTTAAGGCTAAAGGGATCAAGGGATATGGGGAGAAAGCCATGATCTCATTATATGGCGGAGCAGGCTCGAGGGGCCGAATGGCCTACTCCTGCTCCTATCTTCTATGTTTCTATGTTTGTATTTGGAGCTGATATGCAAGACGTGAAATCCAAACCTTTTAACAAATCAAAAATTATTTTTTGTATACTGTATATTGTTTCTGAATCAGCACTGACTAATCGAGGACAGAGACGTAAAGCCTACTGCTGCTAATTTTGACTTTGGGCGATAGTGTAAAATGGGCGATATTCATTCAGCCGCCCGTTATACATAACTACAGGGCATTGTTTTTCTTTTTTTGCAAATGTGAGGCGAGAATATAAAGTAGGGGTGGTCTGCTTTATTGAGGCATGTGTGACTTATTTCAAATGTTACAAATAGTTATGAGGTAAAGGTGTATGACAATGGGCTGTGAATCTCCGACATATTATTGAAAAGAACATAACATCCAGAATTTGTATCAGAGCTTCTCTTCTTGGTAACAGCAGCAGAGATGGGCAGAGCAACAACAAATCATTTAAAAATACAACACAAGGCCCTTTGTTGATAAAACACCAATTGCAAATTCCTTACAGAGCCAGCCTCCAGTCCTAATGAACTGAAACAAAAAGTAGTTAATTTTTGATGAATAAATGGCCCATTTCTCAATGACATGAAGAATATTCCTTTGGTCTGAATCTAAGTATAACAATGGGAACAATTGGATGTTGCAAATTGCATGTAAAAATGGATTTATTTTGCTTTTTGCATGGTAATCAATGCAAAAACCACAAAAGATAGAAACATAGGGAGAAAAATTCAGTTGATTTGCGCCTCCCGTTAGCGTTTTAAGAGGGCGTTAATGGGGCGCAAAGCAACTAGCGCCCATGCACGGCGATGTTTGCGCTGCTCACGAAATTAACTAAACATTTTGCGGCGGCGCTAAACACTACTGCCACGATCTCCTGCGCCGGCAGATCGTGACGTCAGTCGAGTGTGCAACACCCCGGTAGCGCCCCGGACTGGATATTGAGTGGCGCCCCTTGCCTTACCGCCTGCCGCTAGCAACGACAGGTTGAGGGGAGCGTTTTGCGTCAGGAAGGGACTGGGGGAGTGCTATTTAAAGGCGGCCGCTTTCTGCCTTATTTTTGTTGGTGACATTTTTGCACCACGCATTCTGAGAGAGAGAGACTTCTGGAGTTTTGGGTACTGAGCAGCACTTTGCAGGTTCATTTTGATTTGCCCTTCCTTGTATCAATTTAGAAGAGACTGTGGAGGCTGCACTCTGAGCTCTTTCCCTGGTTCCCTCCATTGTTCTTTCCAGCAGATTTGATGTACAGGTCTCTCCAGGCCGAGATTGAAGGCTGCAATGAGCAGGATGTGGATGGAGAGCAAGATCAACGCTCCCCTTTAAGAAATGGCCACGCCATTGTATCTGTGTTCCATTGCTGACTGACATCACATGAAATTCGCCAGCGCTCTGAGATAGCGCCTCGCTCCTCGGCCTTTGCGCTTTAAGACAGGTGTGCAGCGCCTGATTTAGCACTCCAATCACCTCCAGGGGCGATAAAAGCCAAGTTTGCAGTCGGAGGCAATAATTAGCGCCAGGTGCTAATCTTTGCGCCCGGCCGATACTTGCGCCCCAAATGGGGCGATGCTGAATTTCTCCCCCATAGCACATAACAAAATAGGAGCAGGAGTAGGCCATTCGGCCCTTCGAGCCTGCTCCGCCATTCAATATGATCATGGCTGATCCTCTATCTGAATACCATATTCCCGCTCTCTCCCTTGATGCAGGTGCAGGTGCAAGTCCAACTCTACCCCTCAGCAAAATTCCCCCAGGAATTCCTGGGCAATATAAAAGGGGAACTGACACAGTATTGATGCTGTCAGCAGGTATAAAGCGAGGCTGGAGGTGACCAAGGAGGTCACCAGCAGGAGCATTGTGCCACGACCCTGGCTTCAGTGCAGGAGCATTTTAATGACCTAACCAGGTCAGGAAAGGTGAGTACAGTTGCACAACATTCACCTACATTCTGTTGTGCACATGATCACCCTCTCACTCTGCCTTGTCAAGCCTATTCCATCACATCACTCATCACACCAACTTACCTTGCAAGCGCACCTATCTTTCTATTTCTATGCACTTCCTCACATCCCCATCTATCATCCACCACTGCCACACACCCTCATCGTTATGCAATTTGATGCCTCACCCTGATAGTCACACTCACCAGATGCACTGCATCCATCAGGTGAACACATGCAATTACACTCACTCATAGGTCTGTTCTTTCCCCCATTGCAGGAGGAGAGCACAGAACACTAGGGAAAGGGAGAGAACCAGAGGTGGTCCTCCACAGATCTCACAGACAACTGCAGAGGAGGAAGCGCTGGAGATCAGTGGCATCTCGGCGTCCCTGGTCAATAAGAGATGGAGAGATGGGGACCTCCCAGCTATCTGGTGACAGAATTCAATATCAGCGACCCACATGTAATATGACACTCAGTCATGCTGACTTGATTTCAGCAGCGAGTGAAATATGATCATCTTCATAATGCTAATTTGCAACATTCTTACCTTGTCAGTACCAATTCATATCTTTTCTTTTTGCGAGGGCCTTCACGCGTGCAGCAGCAGTCAGTGGACCTCTCAGACGATAAATCAGAGGAGGTGATTCCTTCTGAGGGTGCGCTGTCACAGGACTCAATCTTACCATGCACCAGCTCAGATACTCAGACTTCGGTGGGTCCAGTTAGACAGATAATTGGATTTACACCTCGTGATTCACACTTCACAACTGAGCAAGAGCAGATGGTGGTGACAGCAACAACAGTGGAGAGTCCATGTTGGAGGGCACAGCACACTCCAAGCTCTGCTCAACTGGACACAGATGCTGTACCCCAGGGGCCATCGTTGAAAAGGAGAATCATTGAGGGGCAGCAGAAAGTCTGCAATATACTGACAGACTTTCCACACATACAGTCCACAATTGCAGAGAGAATGAAGGAGTTCCTCTAACGCATTAGTGGGTTGGTGTCGTGGGGCATTGTGAAGAGGCTTCTTCGATGAATAGAGTGGTCAACTCTGTGGAACATCAATGGCGGCAATCAAATGAGTCCATGCAGGTCTTGACCACGGCTGTGCATACTCTGGATGCCAATATGTCTGGTGCCCTAAAACGGTTGACAGATACCTTAGCTTTGGCCTTACAGCGCATTACTGATCTGCACCAAGCTGCTCTCCAGCACAGTGGTAGAAGTGGAGTGCGGCTGGCCCAAGTGAGGGATGATGGTGAAAGGGGACATGGAAGTGGGAACTCCACTCAAAGTGCTCCCAGTTGTCACCTGTTGCCCCCCTCAATCAGTTTCCAACATGCTGCCCCATCTTTCAATGGCCGAGTCTGACCCTGCACAGGTGCAGGTGGAGCTATCTTTGGAGAGGCCCACATGGGCTCCAACACCCAGAGGTCGTCAGCCAAAAGGGTCTCAGCAGTCAGAACAGGGATCAGAGCAGCCTGCACCTACCTCTGCTCAAGCCACAGGGGTTGCACCACATAGGAGCAGTCGGAAAAGGGAGAGTAAAGCTTTGTAGTTGTACAAGGGTATGCACATGGGTGTATGAGAAAATGTTATTGTGATGAAATATTCCATTCATCACTCATTGGTATTCTCTGCCTGTGACTGTGGTTGGTTTCAGTTTCATTTCCCTTACCTCAGTTCCGTTTCCTCACCATTGTATTGTACTGTGTGTAGGGCTCCGCCCATACCTGGCCCCTATGTAAGCTGGCCCAGCCTGCATCACATCCAGTACGGCAGACCTCTGGATGGAAGATACCTCTCCTCTGCGTGTTACCTTCTAAGTCAATAAAAGCCTTGTTTTGTTTCGCTAACATCGAGTCTCGGATTTATTGAGGCACATCAATTTTATTGACTTAATTTTCAACACAATGGATCAACTCTTGAAACCCGAACGTTTGGATTTGGACCAGCATGCTTCGGACGCATCGGCACGCTTCGGACACTGGTTTATGTGTATGGAATTCTTCCTGGACAATTCCGCAGCCGTCAAAGACGCTACGGACGCTGCGAGTATGAAACTCGGAATTCTGCGGAATTGGGTAAGCCACCGGGTTTACCCCCTCATCCAAGACGCCGACACGTACCCGGCCGCCTGCGACATCTTAAAGGCGCATTACCAGCAGCCTACGAATGAGGTGTATGCTAGGCATCTGCTCGCTACTCGCGCACAGCGACCTGGGGAATCGGTGGAGGAGTTCCTAGGCACCCTGAAAACGCTTGGCAAAGACTGCAAGTGCCAAGATGTAAAAGCCGCAGTGTACACTGACGAGCTTGTTTGCGATGCCTTTATCACAGGCCTCAGCTCCACTTACATCCGGCAGAGACTGCTGGAAAAAATGGGATTGGACCTGAAACAGGCTGCGGACAGAGCGCGATCCCTGGATGTGGCCCAGAGAAACTCGGAAGCCTACTCTTCAGCCCGCGCCATCCACGCCGCCACGTGTGCACCAAGGGCGCCGCCATCTTGGAAGGCATCTTCCCCGCCCGGCAGCAAGACACCGTCGGGGCCCCGCTCTCCCCCCAGAAGCCCTACGACAGCCGCAACGCGTCGGGGACCCAACTGCTACTTCTGCGGGCAGCCGAAGCACACCAGAAACCTGTGCCCGGCGAAAGGCACCACCTGCTTTAAGTGCGGTAAGAAGGGGCACTTCGGGAAGGTGTGCAGAGGGAACCCCGCCGGAAAACCCACCACCGCTGCGTGTGCGCCGTGGGAGCGGCCATCTTGGACGCCATCTTGCCCGACCTCGTGGGGTCCGCCATCTTGTGAGCAGACAGCGTGGACGCCATCTTGTCTCGGTCAGGGCCCTACAGTGGCATCGGTCACAGTGGACCAGACCAGGCCGCACCCGCTATCCAAATCAATGGTGGACATCGAGGTAAACGGGTGCGGGGTTAAATGTTTAATTGACAGTGGAAGCACGGAGAGTTTTATCCACCCTGAACTGGCACAACAACTCTCCCTAAAGGTGGTCCCTACTCGGGGTACCATCTCTATGGCTGATAAAACCCGGACATCGACCATTATGGGTTACTGCACGGTACAATTGTCTGTTAACGGAACTGTATACGATAATTTTAAAGTACTAATCATGAAGAATCTATGTGCAAGCGTGATCTTGGGCCTGGATTTCCAGTGCTACCACCAAAGCATCACGCTCAATTACGGTGGGTCCCAGCCGCCCCTCACAGTGTGCGGTCTGGCTACCCTGAAGGTAAAGCCGCCTTCGCTATTCGCGAACCTTACCCCTAACTGCCGGCCAATAGCGACCAAAAGCAGGAGGTACAGCTGGGAGGACAGGCGGTTTATCGCGACCGAGGTAGACAGGCTCCTGAAAGAGCGCATTATTGAACGCAGCAACAGCCCGTGGCGCGCCCAAGTGGTAGTGGTAAGGGGTAGCGAGAAGAAACAGATGGTGATCGACTATAGCCAAACGATCAACAGGTACACCCAACTAGACGCCTACCCGCTACCCCGCATATCAGAAATGGTGAACCAAATCGCCCAATACCGGGTGTTCTCCACCATCGACCTCAAGTCAGCGTACCACCAGCTCCCTATCAGACCAGAGGACCGCCCGTACACCGCCTTCGAGGCGAACGGCCGCCTCTACCAATTCCTCATAGTCCCCTTTGGGGTGACGAATGGGGTCTCGGTCTTCCAGAGGGAGATGGACCACATGGTCATAGAGTTTTACAGCACAGAAAGAGGCCATTCGGCCCATCATGTTGATGACCACCACTTGCAGGCAACCTTCCCCTACCTCGACAACGTCACCATCTGCGGTCACAACCAGCAGGATCACGACTCGAACCTCGAGAGGTTCCTGAAAACCGCACAAAAACTCAACCTCACCTACAATGAGGACAAGTGCGTTTACAACACCACGCGCCTCTGCATACTAGGCAGCGTGGTGGAGAATGGGGAAATCGGACCAGACCCCGACCGATTGCGCCCCCTACGGGAGCTGCCCCTGCCCAACACTCCCAAAGCCCTGAAAAGGTGCCTGGGGTTATTTTCTTATTATTCCCAATGGGTCCCCAACTACTCCGACAAAGCCCGCCCCCTCTTGAAAGCATCCTCTTTTCCGCTCTCTGCTGAGGCCCACGCCGCCTTCAAAAGCATTAAGCGGGATATTGAGCGGGCCACGCTACAGGCAGTGGACGAGAACACTCCCTTTCAAGTGGAAAGTGATGCGTCTGACTTTGCCTTGGCGGCCACCCTCAACCAGGCGGGGCGGCCCGTAGCTTTCTTCTCGAGGACCCTCCAAGGGCCCGAGATCAGACACTCCTCCGTGGAAAAGGAGGCCCAAGCCATCGTGGAGGTAGTGCGCCACTGGCGCCACTACCTAGCCGGAAAACGCTTCACCCTACTTACCGACCAGCGGTCGGTAGCGTTTATGTTCAATAATAAACAGAGGGGGAAGATTAAAAATGATAAGATTCTTAGGTGGCGGAGCGAGCTCTCCACCTTCGATTATGACATCATTTACCGGCCAGGGGCCCTTAACGAATCCCCCGACGCCCTCTCACGAGGGATGTGTGCCAGCGCCACCGGGGATCGGCTACAGACCCTCCACAACGACCTCTGCCACCCAGGGGTCACGCGGCTGTTCCACTTCATAAAGTCCCGCAACTTACCCTACTCGATTGAGGAAGTTCGGTCTCTGACCAGGAACTGCCGCACTTGCGCTGAGTGCAAGCCTTGGTTCTACCGCCCAGATAGAGCCCACTTAATCAAAGCTACACGGCCCTTTGAGCGGCTCAGCTTAGATTTCAAGGGCCCCCTCCCGTCCGTCGACCGCAATGTTTACTTCCTGAACATTGTGGACGAATACTCCCGTTTCCCATTCGCCCTCCCCTGCCCAGACATGACCAGCGCCACGGTCATTAAATGCCTCAACAGCCTGTTCTGCCTGTTCGGTATGCCGAGCTACATCCATACGGATAGGGGGGCGTCCTTCATGAGTGAAGAGCTACGCCAGTACATGCTGTCCAGGGGGATCGCCACAAGCCGTACCACCAGCTACAACCCCCGGGGTAACGGTCAAGTGGAGCGAGAGAACGGGACAGTATGGAAAGCAGTCACTCTAGCTCTAAGGACCAAGGGCCTCCCTATCTCCCGCTGGCAGGAAGTCCTCCCAGATGTGCGCCACTCGATACGGTCGCTATTGTGTACTGCCGCTAATGCCACGCCTCATGAGCGAATGTTTGTCTTTCCCCGGAAATCCACCTCAGGCGTATCCATGCCGTCATGGCTCTCCACCCCGGGTCCGGTATTCGTGCGAAGGCATGTGAGGGGCCACAAGACGGACCCTCTCGTGGAGTCAGTGCACCTACTCCACGCCAACCCCCAATACGCATATGTCCGGCACGCCGACAGAAGGGAGGACACCGTGTCCATAAAAGACGTCGCCCCAGCCGGTAACGACAACAACCACAACAACAGCAGCAACAACGATCACAGCAACTCTTACCCACCCACTACTCTTTCATCACCCCCGGAAGAACATCGACCAACGGCACCCCCACCAACTACCCCTTCAACAACCCTGGCGGCACCCCCGGCAGAGACCCAGGAGGCCACTGGGGACACCCAGCCACCACCCGCGGCACCACAACAGCCACGTCGGTCGCAGAGGACTATCAAACCCCCGAACAGACTAAATCTATAGAAGGGGTGAATGTGATGAAATATTCCATTCATCACTCATTGGTATTCTCTGCCTGTGACTGTGGTTGGTTTCAGTTTCATTTCCCTTACCTCAGTTCTGTTTCCTCACCATTGTATTGTACTGTGTGTAGGGCTCCGCCCATACCTGGCCCCTATGTAAGCTGGCCCAGCCTGCATCACATCCAGTACGGCAGACCTCTGGATGGAAGATACCTCTCCTCTGTGTGTTACCTTCTAAGTCAATAAAAGCCTTGTTTTGTTTCGCTAACATCGAGTCTCGGATTTATTGAGGCACATCAGTTATGTTATTAAGTTTCCATTGTTTAGTAGAAACGCATAAAATGTATTGGCCCAGAAATTCCAGAACGGGGCTTGCAGCGTGTGCAAGCCCCGTATTTACACTTACCCCGCGCTACTGCCGATCAGCTCCAGGGACGCCTGGAATTGGTGTTTCCAGAAGAAGAATCCCGGGCAGCGTATGACGTCACGCTGCCCAGGAGTGCAGCCAGCGTGAAGCCAGGAGCGTGCAGTGCAAGTGAGACACGCCCCTTGAGGTCTCAGTTTCACTGGACATGCCCCCAATGTTTCTGTCAAGCTGCTAACCATTTTTACATGCAAAGCAGCAGTTTAAATAGGTTTTTGGAAGTTTTTTGAAGATTTTGGTAACTTTTATAAACTTTTTAAAATGTTTACATTATTTTGAGTAATCTGAAGTAGTTTTAAACAGAATTAAAGCAATTTAAAGACTTTTAAAAGCCCTAAAAGAATTTTTTTAATTCCATTTATTTATTTAGCAATGTCGTCGTCATACGTGTCTTCACACTGTTCCCTTTGGGGAACTGTATGAAGTGGTGGAGGGATTTATGGCCATGATTAACGCTCATTCCGTGACCATAACCATCTTTGAACCAGGCATTAGGGCGGTTAGTCCTATGGCGGGAGGGTTTTACGGGCTCCCACAAGCTATACAAGGAGGGGGGGCCACCCACACCCACGGACGCAAATATCCCACTGGATGTCAACCCAGAATTTAGAGCCGGAGCTCCGACTCCACTTGCCGGGACTGTCTGGAACGGGGTTCGAAACCCTACCCTGATCTGGCCCAGCGGCGGGCATCCTACCGCTATGACAAAGGCCCAATCCGATTAGCAACGTGAAATGGCAGCATAGGGCTCCAGTCACGGGGAGGGAAAAGGCGCAGGAAACGTATGGGTGTCACCTTTTGTGCGGAGTGGGCCTTTTGCGTAGCAGTAAGCATCCCCGCCGCTGGGCCAGAAGGAGTAGGGTTTTGAACCCCACTCCAGACAGTCCCGGCAAGTGGAGTCCGAGCTCCAACTTTAAATTCTGGGTGGACATCCAGCGGGATACTTGCGTCCGTGGGTGTTGGTGGCCCCCACCCCCCTTAGATGGGTTGTGGGAGCCCGTAAAACCCTCCCGCCATAGGACTAACCACCCTAATGGCTGGTTCAAAGATGGTTACGGTCACGGAATGAGCGTTAATCATGGCCATAAATCCTTCCACCATTTCATACAGTTCCCCAAAGGGAACAGTGTGAGGATACGTACGATGATGACCTCTTGCGCAATGCACCTCCTTGGACCCTCAGTCGCAGATGCGAGGGGGCAAGTCGTGCAATTGTTAAATTTTTCATTTTATTGACATGTAAAATGTTGGCCCAGTAATTCCCTTCCAAATGCACGAGTACGGTCGGGGTACTTACGCATCTGGCTGGATGAAATGCCGGTTTTCAGCATGCACAGTGCATGTGGGGAAAACCGGCATTTCCTGTCCTCTGAACGAAGGGGTTCAGAGGCAGAACGCGTGCGACTGCACAGGCAGCGCGTGCGCAGTATAATTCGCCGCTTTCATTAATGCTTTCAGTGAGGTCAAGTCATTACAACTTACACATGAAAAAAGCATGGGTACAGTTGCTCCAGAGGCTGCGGAGGAAGATATTTATTATCGTGGAGCTTCTGAAAGTATGTATGTCTGTATATATTCCTTTGCGTGTTATGTATATATTCCTTTACTTATGTGTATGAATGTATTATTTAATTATGACTTTCAGAGAAAGTAACTTATTGGAAAATCATAATTAAAAACATACATTCATACACATTAGTAAAGGAATATAAAACATACATACATATACGTAAAGGAATATATGTGGACATACATACATAACTCATTCTCACATTCCATTCACACAGCCACAATTGCTCCTTCTACCTACCGTTCTGAAAACCCTTCTAAAAAAAAAAAAATTTTAACTTTAAAACTTACTTAAAATTTCTTAAAATAACTTCCCTCCCTTTCCCAAACAAAAATATTGCATTTCAGAAGCTCCACGATAAAATGTTTCTTCCTCCGCAGCCAATGAACCACTTTACACTTGCTTTTTTCAAGTGTAAATTCTGAGGACTTACCCTCACGGATTTCATGAATGAAATCTACGAAGTTCACTGCGCAAGCGCTGCCTGTGCAGTCGCACGCGCTCGAGGTCTGGAAATGCCGGCGTTCCCCGCATGCGCTGTTCATGCTGAACGCCGGCATTTCCAACGGCCAGATGCGTGAGTACCCCGAGCGCACTCACGCCTTTGGCCGCGAATTTCTGGCCCATTACTTTGCAACATTTTCCAGTGTTGCCCATTCTTGGCTGCTGGTTCACAACTCACCTTTTTAGTTGCTCGTTAATGAATGGGAAGACAAGAATTGACAGGGACCAATGGGCGGTTGTTATAGGACTGCTTTATGTCAGTAGGATTCACGGGGAGGTGGGGTGGAAGAGTGGCCACGGATGTGATTGTTATATCGCTCCAGTGGTAGTAACTAACTGAAGCTTACAGCTATAAGGGAATCCCTCATCTGAGGTCAATCTAAGGCAGCCAAGGCACCACCCATCTGATCTCGAGTCTCAGTACCTCCAAAGTGCAGAAACTAGCCTCTCACCACAAGTACTCTCAACAAACCCTTTCCCAGTGGGAGGTAAGAATGCAACTGTGAGATGTGAATATTTATTGCTGTATTTGCCTGACTTTTAATGAGCCCCATGAATTGCCATTCTCTTCTAGTCTTGGTTTCAATGGCAAGTTTCAGGAAGCCCAGGAAACTTGTAAATGCGCTGTTAAATTTAAATACTGGTTAAAATAGCGCTACAATTCAGTGATTTAAATATTCAAATTGCTAACACGCCTCTCCAGTGGGGGGGGTATGGTATCGCAGCTGAACGCCCCCGAGCTAAACCCGGTAGTCAGCGAGATGGACGCGCTGACATTTTCGGCAACTTTAATTCCCCACCCGCACATAAACGCAGCACAGGGTGAACAACTGCGAGTTTGGTAAGTGTGGGAATTTTAAGAGTTAATCTCTTTTAAAATCTAGTATTAATTGCTAGTAGCTCTTAAGTAAGATCAACTGTTTAAGTTAACATTTAAACTTTAAAGGGGAGAAATTCAGTATCGCCCTGTTTGGGGCGCCGTTATCGGCCGTGCGCAAAATTTAGCGCCTGACGCTAATTATCGCCTCCGACTGCAAACTTGGCTTTTATCGCCCCTGGAGGTGATTGGAGTGCTAAATCAGGTGCTACACACCTGTCTTAAGGCGCTAAGGCCGAGGAGCGAGGCGATACCTCAGAGCGCTGGTGCAGCGCAGGTGCTGTCAGTTACCGATTGAACACAGACACACTGGTGCCGGTCAGTTCTTAAAGGGGAGGGTCGATCTTGCTCTCCAGCCACACCCTGCTTATTGGAGCCTTGAATCTCGGCCTGGATAGACCTGTGCCTAAATCTTCCAGCCAAGGACTATGGAGAGGGCCAGGGAGCGAGCACAGTGCTTCAGCGAGCGGGCCTTGGAGGCTCTGGTTGGCGCGGTGGCGCGCAGAAGATCTATACTGCACCCAGAGAGTGGCAGGAGGCCTTTGCCACGTGAGTACAGAAGAGTGTGGAGGGAGGTAGCTCAGAGCGTCTCCTCAAGCAGCATGGTACCTAGGACCCATCTCCAATGTAGGAAAAAGTTCAACGACCTCACTCAGGTCATCAGGGTGAGTGGCTTTTTTTCAAAACCTCTCCATCCCTCTATCTCAACCTCACTCTATGGCCAGAGAGTCTTAAAAGCCCCAATGTCCAACACTCATCCAACACCTATGGCCCTGTCATCAAACACACATGCACATTCCACACTTTGCATACAGTAAGGGCTATTCAACTATGGGAGGCACATCAGGCAAGACCATGGCTGCATACAGTAAGGGCTATTCAACTATGGGAGGCACATCAGGCAATACCATGGCTGTGTATTTACTCAGACACCGTCCTTTTTCTTGCAGGCCAAGCTATCTCATAATAGGAGACAGCAGCAATGGACGGGTGGAGGGCGGCCTCAGCTGCAACCCCTCAGCGATCTTGAGGTGCGCATCCAGAGGATTGTGGCAAGCCGGGTGATTGGTCCCGTCGCCACTGGAGACGCCGACCCCGTTCTGGACAGCAATGGTAAGGTCATCACCTTCTTGTCCTCTCTCCTTCCACTTGTTCCTCACAACACCAGTCTTTGACACTTTCAATCCAAATTACTAAATCGCTGCACTCATGCCTCCCTTGCTGCCACCCTGTCCTCACGCTAAAGCCACTCTTGTACCTCCCTGCTTTCAGATGGTGATTCACCAGTTGAGCAGACGGGCCCTCAAGCTGCCAGTGGGAGTGAAGCTGAAGGTGAGGAGGAAGAGGAAGCCGGAGCATCAGCGCCACCCACTACCGAGGAAGCCCATGCCCACACTGGGAACATGCCTTCCCTGGAGGGGAGCAGGGGGGAATGGTCTGATGAGAGTGAAACTCCAGGACCCAGCAGGCTGCAGCAACGCGATGGGGGTAGGGAAGCTCGGGGGCCTTCTCCCCGAAGGGAGAGTATGCCATCGAGTCCTACTGCACTGGACGCAGAGGAGGAGCCGGTCCTCACTGAAATGAGCGCCCAGGCAGTGCACAGGCACACTTAGCTCATGGGTGCAGTGGAAAGGGTGCCCGAATGCATTGAATCACTGGCAAGGAGTGTGGAGCACTTCGCTGTAGCACAGGCGGATGCCACGCAAATGCTTAGTGCTGCAGTGCAGTCACTGGCTGCTATGAGCCCATCTCAGACTGCTCTCATGCAGACTCAGATTGAGGCCACGCGAGCGCTGACTGCTGCCATCCTCGCTGGTTCGGACACATTTCCCCAGGGCTCTCACCACGCCACAGCAGGCCAGCAATCTGTGCTGCAGCAGATTGCTCCGGATGCTGAAGTGCTGCCCCGTGGGAGTGCCAGTGTGTCGGTTGAGCAGGGTGTTGCTGTCCTCTCTCAAGATGACAACATTCCTGCTGCCACCACTGTCACTTCTCCACTGCACTTGCCACCGCCTGTCGGACAGACTGCTGCTGCCCATGCAGAGTTGGTGCAGTCTGCAGCCGGGCCCTCCAGGCCCAGAGCTGGTCAAGGCCGTCCTTGAAGGGCATCTGCAGTCTCAGGTTGTGACAATCAGCAGCCTTCCACCAGCCTTGCTGCAGCCACTGGGGTCCCATTACGGAGGAGCTGCAGGGTGGGAAGGGGGGAAGTGCGCAAGGGAAGATCACCCACGAAGGGCAAAAAGTAGGAGGTGTGACAAAATGTTGTTCATTGTTTTATTAAAGGCCGAGGTTTGTGGTCAAATTTTTTTTTACTGTTTTGGACATTGTCTCCAGGTTGTGAGAGTCAGTTATGTTAATGACTGTTTTTTTGGGTGTTTCTTTCTATTAGTTTGTCATGCGGAAATGAGACACACAGAGTTTGTAAAATAAATAAGCTTTTGTATTCAAAATGTACATGTTTGGTCTTTGCAATCATTGTTGCCTTGACCGGCTTAGGGGTTGCGGGTTGGTTTCATTCATGTTGTTCTCAATGGCAGAAGCCATTTCCTCAGAAGGGGCGTAGAAGCGACTTGCTATGAGCCTTTGGCGGACGGCCCTTCCACTTTGTACATTGTGTGCCTCCCTCCCGCCTTGGTGCTGCTGATAATCATCCTCCTCATCTTCCTCCTCCTCTTCCTCCTCCTCCTCTGGTGGTGCTCCAATGCCTGGTGGCATTGGCTGGGTCCTAAGGATTGCAAGGTTATGCAGCATACAGCACACAACAATGAAGTGGGAGACTCGCTCAGGCGAGTACTAAAGGGCTCCTCCAGAATGGTCCAGACAGCGGAACTGTTGCTTGAGCACGCCGATTGTGTGCTCAACGATGTTCCTGGTAGCTTGATGGCTCTCGTTGTATCACAGCTCAGCAGGGGTGTTGGGCGTACAGAGCGGTGTCATCAGCCAGGTGCACAGTGGATATCCCTTGTTCCTGAGAAGCCAACCACCTGGGTGATACGGTGCCTGGAAAAGGTCTGCTACAGAAGTCTGGCGCAGGATGAAGGCATCGTGGCTGCTGCCAGGAAAGTGGGCATTGACAGCGAGTATCAGCTGTCTGTGGTCACAGACCAACTGAACGTTTAAGGAATGGAAGCCCTTTCGGTTGCGGAAATCCTCGGCATTCTCATGCGGCGCACGCAAAGCCACATGCGTGCAGTCAATGGCGCCCTGCACCATGGGGAAGCCCGCTATCCTAGCAAAGCCCATTGCGCATTCTTGCTGCTTGTCCGGGGTCATTTAAAGAGGGCATTTGTGACCTGACGGATGCAGCAATGCACCGCGAACTGGGAGATATTGGCGATGTCCCCAGTAGCTGATTGAAATGAGCTGGTGGCATAAAAGTTGAGAGCCATTGTTATCTTCACTGCCACCGACAGAGACGTCCTGCTCCTCAGTTGAGGCTGCAGATCTGGCTGAAGCAGGTGGCAGAGCTCAGTGACCACCTCCTTGCTGAAGCGCAGCCTTCGCAAACACTGCTCCTCAGACATATTAATGTAGGAGAACTGTTGGCGAAATACCCTAGGAGGGTAAGGTCTCCTGTACAGAGGCCTGTTGGCCCTCCTCCATCTGGCCATGATTGCCACTCTCTCTCTGCGTCTCTGTGCCCTCCGAATGTGATGGAGCAGGACGACGCCCCCATAGTATCTAGGCAATCAAAGTTATGAAGGTCAAAAACCAAAGAACTTGCAAAGTTATGGTCAGAAGCCAAAACTACCTCAGGCAGCTTTGACTCAATGCAGAAGTCTCTCTTTCTCTCTTTGTCTCTCTCAAAATCTGTCTCTCTCTCTCAGAACGAGTGGTGCAAAAATGGCTACCACACAAAAGCCAGGAAGAGGCCCCTTTAAATAGCGCCCACCCAGCCCCACAGCGACTGGGATGTGTTCAAGTCTACCTGTCCTTGGTTGCGCCAGGCGGAAAGGAGGGGGGCGCCACTCAATTTCCATTCCGAGGCGTGTCAAGGGCATTGCACGCTTGAATGACGTCAAGATCTGTGTGCGCAGGAGATCTAGCGGTATTGTTTTGCGCCGCCGCAAAATGTCCAGTTAATTTCGCGAGCGGCGCAAAAATTGCCACGCCCGGGCGCTAGTTGCTTTGCGCCCCATTAGTGCCCTCTTAAGGCACTAACGGGAGGCGCAAACAACTGAATTTTTCCCCCTAAATTTTTAAGTTTCTTTCAGGCTTAAGCAGAGACAAACAAGCAAGCTCTCCTACTGGAGAGCAGCTGTAGTTAATTAGCTAACTGTATTAAACTGGCTCCTGAAACAGTAACAGAGCAGGGGTGACTCATCTGAGACACACAGTATAAATACAGGGGCCTGTGAATGTAGCTAGCACTGAGTACAGCCGCACAGAGTGAACAACTGCGAGTTTGGTAAGTGTGTGAGTTGGGGGAAGGAGGTGCTTGCTTTTCTTAACTTCTCCCGCAGAGCGGCGGCGGACCTGAGTGGGAGCAGTCTGAGGCCCGAGAGCGGGGTTAAAAGCAGTAACAGACCTGCATCAACAAGAGAAAACGGCAGTGTGACGTTACAGGTAAGGCAGGTAAGTGATTGGTAGTGACTGTGGGCTACGTTTTAAGATAGTAACTGTGGGCTAAGTTTTAAGTTAGCATATAACATATAACTACATTTTAAAAACTAAACTTAATGTAATTAATTTAATAAACTAAATGAGGTAAATAATTTGATTAA
This sequence comes from Somniosus microcephalus, assembly GCF_052327205.1. Lineage (NCBI taxonomy): Eukaryota > Metazoa > Chordata > Chondrichthyes > Squaliformes > Somniosidae > Somniosus > Somniosus microcephalus. Next base: position 154,370,411 of record NC_140993.1, on the reverse strand, counting down.
TACTAAACTAATTAATTAAACAAATAAAATAATAGGAGAACAGGAGATGCATTGCTGCTGCAATATGTGGGAGCTTGTGGACATTTTTGTCCAGGGTGACTACATCTGCCGTAAGTGTCTGCGGCTCGAGGAACTTCAGCTCTAAGTTGAGGAGCTGGAGTCCAAACTGCAGACATTGCGAGACATCAGGGAGGGAGAAAGTTATCTGGACCTTTTGCTCCAGGAGGCAGCCACATCCCTTAGATTAAATACTTTAGAATTGACACGTGGTCAGGGACAGGAGGGTGTGACTGCGAGTGAGGCAGGTACAGGGATCCAGAAGGTAGTATTGCAGGAGCCTCAGTCCCTGCACTTGTCCAATAGATTCGAGGTTCTTGCCATCCTTGTGGACCAGTGCGGGGACTGCGGGGAGGACGAGCAAACTGACCACGGCACCGTGGTACAGGAAGCCGTTCAAGTGGGGGGAGTAAATAGGAAGGTGGTTGTAGTAGGTGACAGTATAGTGAGGGGGATAGACACTGTTCTCTGCAGCCAGGAGCGTGAGTCCCGAAGGCTATGTTGCCTACCCAGGCTGGAGAAGAACTTGGAGGGGGAGGATCCAGTTGTTGTGATCCACGTAGGTACCAACGACATGGGTAGGACAAAGAAAGAGGTTCTGCTGAGAGTTTGAGCAGCTAGGGACTAAATTAAAAAGCAGAACCACAAAGGTCATAATCTCTGGATTATTACTGGAGCCATGAGCAAATTGGCATAGGGTCAATACGATCAGGGAGATGAATGCATGGCTCAAAGATTGGTGTGGGAGAAGTGGGCTTCGATTCGTGGGCACTGGCACCAGTACTGGGGAAAGAGAGAGCTGTTCTGTTGGGACAGACTACACCTGAACCATGCTGGGTGGGGGGGCGGGTCCTGTTGGAGAGAAATCTAGAATGCTAAAGAGAAAAGACAAGGAAGCAGTGCAGGAAAGTGATTAGGGTACGGATAACCAGATTGTGTCAGGAAGGGACAGAGCGTACAAACAAAGGAGTGCACTAACAAATAGGGTCTGGGTAAGAAAAAGTGGTAATAAGACAAATAGGGCCATAGTACAAAAAAATGTTAAGATGCCTAAAAATGTTAAAGACAAATCTGAATGCACGAAGCATTTGTAATAAGGTAGACGAATTAACAGCACAAATAGATATAAACGGATACGATATAATTGCGGTTATGGAGACATGGCTGCAGGGTGACCAAGGCTGGGAGCTGAATATCCAAGGATATTCGATATTTAGGAAGGACAGGAGAAAAGGAAAAGGAGTTGGGTGGCCTTGTTAGTAAAGGATGAAATCAGAGCAATAGTGAGAAAGGATATTGGCTCAGAAAATCAAGATGTAGAATCAGTCTGGGTGGAGCTAAGAAGCACCAAGGGGCAGAAAACATTGGTGGGAGTTGTCTATAGGCCTCCAAACAATAGTGATAATGTAGGGGATGGCATCAAACAGGAAATTAGCGATGCATGTAACAAGGGTACTACAGTAATCATGGGTGACTTTAATCTACATATAGGCTGGTCAAACCAAATTAGCAATAATACTGTGGAGGATGAATTCCTGGAGTGTGTACGAGATGGTGTTTTTTAGACCAGTACGTTGAGGAGCCAACTAGGGAATAGGCTATCCTAGATTGGGTATTGTGCAATGAGAAGGGGTTAATTAATAATCTTGTTGTGCGGGGTCCTTTAGGGAAGAGTGACCATAACATGATAGAATTCTTCATTAAAATGGAAAGTGAAGAAGTCCAATCTGAAACTAGGGTCCTAAATCTAAACAAAGGAAACTACAATGGTATGAGGAGTCAGTTGGCTATGATAGATTGGGGAGCTTCATTAAAAGGCATGACGGTGGATAGGCAATGGCTAACATTTAAGGAATGAATGCATGAATTGTAACAGTTATACATTCCTTTCTGGTGCAAAAACACAAAAGGAAAAGCGGCCCTACCATAGCTAACAAAATAAATTAAGGGTAGTATTAGATCCAAAGAGGAGTCATATAAAGTTGCCAGAAAAAGTAGCAAGCCTGAGGATTGGGAACAGTTTAGAGTTCAGCAAAAAAGGACCAAGAGAGGGGGAAAAATAGAGTATGAGAGTAAATTTGTAAGGAACATAAAAGCGGATTGTAAAAGCTTCTACACGTATGTAAAAAGAAAAAGATTAGTGAAGACAAATGTAGGTCCCTTACAGTCAGAAATGGGAGAATTTATAATGGGGAACAAGGAAATGGCAGGGTAATTAAACAAATACTTTGGTTCTGTCTTCACGGAAGAGGACACAAATAACTTCCAGAAATGCTAGGGAACCAAGGGTCTAGTGAGAAGGAGGAATTAAAGGAAATTAGTGTTAGTAAAAAAAGTGGTGGATAAATTAATGGGACTGAAAGCTGATAAATCCCCAGGGCCTGATAATCTGCATCCCAGAGTACTAAAAGAGGTAGCCATGGAAATAGTGGATGCATTGGTTGTCAAACCTACTGGGGTTTTTTGAGGATGTAACTGGTAGAATAAATAAGGGAGAACCAGTGGATGTGGTGTATTTGGATTTTCAGAAGGCCTTTGATAAAGTCTCACATAAGAAGTTAGTGTGCAAAATTAAAGCACATGGGATTGGGGGTAATATACTGGCATGGGTTGAAAATTGGTTAACATACAGGAAACAGAGAGTAGGAATAAATGGGTCTTTTTTGGGATGGCAGGCGGTGACTAGTGGGGTACCGCAGGGATCAGTGTTTGGGCCCCAGCTATTCACAATATATGTCAATGAGGGAACCAAATGTAATATTTCCAAGTTTGCTGATGACACAAAACTAGGTGGGATTGTGAAGAGGATGCAAAGAGGCTTCAAGGCAATTTAGACAAGTTGAGTGAGTGGGCAAATACATGGCAGATGCAGTATAACGTGGATAAATGTGAAGTTATCCACTTCGGTAGGAAAAACAGAAAGGTAGAGTATTATTTAAATGGTGATAGATTGGGAAATGTTGATGTACAGAGGGACCTGGGTGTCCTTGTACACCAGTCACTGAAGGCAAACATGCAGGTGCAGCAAGCAGTTAGGAAGGCAAATGTTATGTTGGCCTTCATTGCAAGAGGATTTGAGTACAGGAGCAACGATGTCTTTCTACAGTTATACAGGGCCTTGGTGAGACCACACCTGAAGTACTGTGTGCAGTTTTGATCTCCTTACCTAAGAAAGGATATACTTGCCAGAGAGGGAGTACAGCGAAGGTTCACCAGACTGATTCCTGGGATGGCAGGGCTGTCGTATGAGGAGAGGTTGGGTTGACTAGGCCTGTATTCACTAGAGTTTAGAAGAATGAGAGGGGATCTCATTGAAACGTATAAAATTCTGACAGGGCTAGACAGACTGGATGCAGGGAGAATGTTTCCCCTGGCTGGGGGGCCTAGAACGAGGGGTCACAGTCTCAGGATATGGGGTAGGACATTTAGGACTGAGATAAGGAGACATTTCTTCACTCAGAGGGTGGTGAACCTGTGGAATTCTCTACCACAGAAGGCTGTGGAGGCCAAGTCACTGAATATATTTAAGAAGGAGATAGATAGATTTCTAGACACAAAAGACATCAAGGGGTATGGGGAGAGAGCAGGAATATGGTATTGAGATAGCAACCAGCCATGAACATATTGAATGGCGGAGCAGGCTCGAAGGGCCGAATGGCCTACTCCTGCTCCTATTTTTCTATGTTTCTAACTTGCGCACTCCTCAATGTTAAAATTCCCCCCTTAATGTTAGAAAACAACATATCCTCTGACTCACTGAGCAAAGCCATAGGATATCTGCCAGTGAATTATAAAGTTTACAGGTACTTGGTAGCAGAAAATTGAATGAAAATCACTCGTGTTCCATAACAGGCAGGGGATCCACTCAATCACCACCCAAACAATGAAGACCAACATTTACCCCCATCGACTTTCCATGTTGTTTCTGACAGCTGCCAAACTAAAATTAGGACTTTACTCTCCTCCTTGCCTTTGAGAACTTCAGCAGCACACGACATCTGTTCCCTAATTTGAGTGAGTGCCGATTCTGGGGTAATAATTCTGCCCAGTGCTCGCTCAACAAATGCAAGAAAAATCAGCCAAGTTCAGGATAAGTTGGGCACTGGGATCACAGGTGAAGAGGTAAATCAGCCTAGGGATGCCTGCTAATAATGTCACATACATTTCTTTGCCCATTTTCAATTTATATAATTGAAGACAATTCATTTAAGCTTCCCAGGAAGAACATAGATTTCCATGAAGCAAGAGAGTTGAGCTCCATAGGAAGGAGGTCACAGGGATCTCCTTTTAGTGAAAAGGCAGTCAAGCAGTTTGGGTAAAGGCCACTTTATTGACTAGCTTTGAAGCCCCCCAGGCAGTAATAAGTTAAAGCACCACTTTCTACAATGTTTTCTTTTAGATCTCTTTATGTGGCCAGTGCCAAAATGGAATAAATATTCTTTTGAAAAATGTAACTGCAAACTAATGATATATAAAATGTGTTACAATAATGATGTGTACTGTGTGTTACTTTATTGGAAATCAAAATTCTGCAACAGTTCAGCAGAGCATTAAGGCAATTTGCACTGTAGACGTGGACTGAGATTTGAACTAACAATTAAAGCTTCAGTGCACCACAGTTCCATAAACGTTTTTTTTCCCTCAAAGTTTAAGTAGGAGTTAAAAATAGTCTGTTTAAAAATGAAAAATTATTTCTTCCTGGTGCCATATGCCATATAGAAATTCAAATTGCTAACCGCATGCTCTCAAATTGTCCTCAGCTGCAAAAACGTGGGGGTCGATTTTCCTGGCGCCGTTAGGCGGGGATTCAGCCATGTGGGGGGGGGGGGAAATCCTGATTTCGGGGGTCCCGACACCATCCCGCCCAAAACCCGCCTCCACGTAAGTTTCTGGGGAGGCGGGTACCCGCCCCCCCCACACTGGGACCCGCCGACCCGAGGCGGGAAGGGATTAGTGCCAGTTAACTGCCTGTTAACAGGTAGTTAACAGGCAGTTTTTAGCCTAATCCCTATTTTGAGGGGTGTCGTGTGGGATTCCCGACGGCTCCAAACCACGCCAGGTTAGAGCAGGCGGGCCGTCGGGTTGAAGGACTTGGAGGGGTCGCGATGTCGGTGTTCAGGTGAGTGATGGGTGCATGAGTGCAAAGGTAAGTGTGTTTGGTGTGTCTAAAGTGTGTAAAGATGTTTAAATTACCTGTACTTACCTTAACAGCCTTTCTTCCTCTAGGTTTCGGGAGTCCATCACTCAGCCGGCACTGAAAGCAAAATGGCTGCGATCTGTCAAAAGTGACAGCCTTCAGCTTTCATTGCCGGTGAGTCTGTGTAGAAGGACTCAGGTTAGAAGTCAGACTGTCAGTGTTTGACAGCTTCAAACAGCTGTGAAACACTGATATTTCATCTGTCAACACCTCTTGACAGATGAAATTTCAGTCTATGACGTCATCTGTTGCCGGGTGGCCCTTAATTGGCCTGCTGAGCCCGCTGGGCGGGTTTAACAAGGCCAATCAAGGGAAAATCACGTGGATTGGCCGAACGTCGATGTAGGCGGGACTAAAACCCGAAAGTTGTAGTCCCGCCTCCTTCCCGGCAGCTTTATGAAAATCGACCCCGTGACATCTTCATAACAAATTGTGCTGAGGCAAATGGGGTTCAGATGGATAGGGGAGATTTTAACTCTCTGCCTGGCATAAACCACTCGGAACAGGAGTTGAAATCAAGTGGCATCATTTGCCGCTCCATTCCCACCCCTCGGCAGATTGAACCCGGTAGTTTTTGGCAGCAGCTGCAGCATCCAATTGACACAGGCAGGAGTCTCATTATTAGAAGATAATTGGGGTCCTATGATGTCCATAGGACCTTGATGGAATTTTTACAGTGCTGAAATGGCAATGGCATCAGTAAAACCTATCGTGGAAGCCCTAAAAGTTTTAAATTTATCTTTGTGGGGCTAGTAGGAGCAGGAATGCTCCTCCAGGCTCCACAAGGAAAGTCTGGATGGTCCTCTGCTGCCCAGGGCTTCCCCACCTTCCACCTTTGAAATCCTGCCCTCCACCCATGAGCGGCACCCAAGTGCCAGCGCGCAGCCTCTGGACAACCCGATAGTGCCCTCTTTTCAGGCAGGCAGTTGGCTAGCAGGATGTAAATGACGTCCGGCCATTAATATCATCCGGACTCTCACAGAGCTTTCTCATCAAAATAGCCTGCATATTTTTGAAAACTATAAATGCATTAACCATACAGTAAATCATGGTTTAATTAAAGCATACTACTCTTGAACAGAAATGTTGAGCTTTCAATTAAGTATGTCATGTGAATATCAATGTTTGCTTTATATCTGACAGTTTTTCCATGTACATTGGTAAAAAAATGTTTTAACTATAGCTTTAATTTACTTCTGCTGAAATTTTTTTTAAAAACCCACAAAAAAACTTGCAAAAGAAGTAACAGAGAAGCTGTGTTGGCAGATGTTAAAGAATAATTCACGCTGCAGATTATAAACTCTTTTCCCTGTTTTCTATTTATCTGGTTAGACAGTTTGTCTTTCTTATATGTAAAGAATAATCCCAATAGAAATAAACTGTAGAGTTCAGTGAGATTGGCAATGTATTACTCAAATACTTGTGGTGTCAAAACAGATGCCTCCTGCCTATTATGGGCAAACATTTTGCCATAAACCCTTTTGATGTGCTGAGTTCAGTATTCAAATCGCTGTGTAATATTGCTCATCCATTTTACTTAGAAACCTACCAGTCTATAGAGGAAGGAAGCATTTTGTACCAAAACACATTTTAATTACAGAGCTATTTTATTAATCACAGCTTTGAAAGACATAAGCTCAAGTCTAAGTGCACAAAACAAGGAGTTTCCTGACTAAAATCAAACTGTAAAACCAAATATGAAATGGGTTAGTCTTTAATTTCTGTTCTTTGAAAATAAGATAGTGCCTATATATAAAATCGAAAGTTTTACATTGAAGATAGTGCAAATGTTTTTCAACTGTCTGATTAATGAAGTGCTGGGAATGTGGCTGCCTGCTTACAAGTGACCTGTATCCCCAGCACTGATTATCAGGCTCTGGCATCAGTATTCAACAGAGCATGAACTGAGAACTAAACAGCATATTAAATCAAAATTCAAATCTGCTTGCTACTGTATGAAGCAGGAAGAATAATAACCAGTCAACCAAGGATCACTGACAGAGATAAGAGTAGAAAATCTTGCACAGAAACTGAGGAACAAAAAATCGTTCACAATAGATTCTGATGGGTGTATCAGAGGAAGTCCTGAATACAATGTTGAGAATGTTTTTGAAATTTGTAGAACAAGTGAGTTTTACATGGCCATTAGTGATGGGAGGAGAGAGGTATTTATGATTTAAAAATGAGCTCAAAATTTAATCTTGGCAGACATTAGGTGACAGTTGAATAGAAAGATCTCTCTCTCATTTAGTAGTCAGCAACCTCTGACTTTATTTTATCGACACCGCCATTCCATATGTTTCTATTAACCATCAAATGAAGCGACTTTAAACTAATCCTGTCTAATTGAATTACTGTAACTTATTTAGTTTTATTTTTAAGCAGTGATACTGGGGACACTGTCATCTCCAGCTCTTCTAATAGACAAAGACTGAAGACAGGGATAACAAGCAGCAAGTTTAGGTACATCGGTTGAAAGGGTGGGAAAGGAGTGAGTTGGATAGGGAGGCTTTGTAACAGACCAGTAAGAAATTAAAGATGTGAATTCAAATCCCACCATGACAGCTGGGGAATTTAAATTCAGTTAATGGAATAAATAGTGAGTATCACGTTTCAAACTATGGCTGAAGTGAGATGGCTTTGTGATATTCAACAGAAATCACCACTACTGATGCATTTTCTTACCAACCCACTGTCCGACTGTTTAAAAAATCATGTATTTAATTTCTTTAAAGTTTTTTTGGGAATGTGGCATTTTATAAACAATCCTTTCACCTCACTGCAAAAATCAGAATTCCATTGAAACCCTCCAACATTTAAATCAGGCGGCTCACCACCACCTTCTCGAGGGCAATTAGGGATGGGCAATAATTGCTGGCCTTGCCAGTGACACCCACATCCCAGGAACGAGTAAAAAAAAAACTAACATTAAAAATGATGAGAGCAGAAACGTGCGAGAATTTTTTAACTGTGCCCTCACCAGAAGCCTCACCCTCTGGCAACACATATCAGACATTTGGGTGCACACTGCACACTATTTAATATAATGGCAAGAAATTAGTGCACAGTTTCTCCCTGCATTTCTGATGTGCAAGGCTCCTTGCTGGAATTGCAAAGTTGGATAATCGCTCCTAAAACATGAAGGTAGTTCTTTGGGTACTGATAAAGGATACCACCCAAAACATTAACATATATATTTTTTTCAGATGTTGATTAATATGATGTGCATTTCTAGCCTTATTGCTGAAGATCATTCTAATGTCTTACATTAAACAATGTCATGGAATTTAATTATATTTTAATAAACTGCATAGATACTGAAGTATAATCAGCAAATATTAAATTTGATTTGTTATACAAGTGGGATTGGGCAGTTTATGTTGTTTGAATGACTTGTGAGCACAAATGGTGAATGGATTGTATAGATCTGACTCGCTTGTGAATTGGAAACTGCAGTTGAAACTGAAAACAAAACACTGGAAGAGATTAAATTAATTAGCGCATTTTCTTCCTTCCCAAATATCTCTAACAGGACTTGGTAAAACCAAAATATCCTATTTAAATGTATGGCCCCGATTTTAGATTTTAGTGTATGAGGTGAGCAGTTGGCATTGACTGCAAAGGCCGCCCAATGTTTTCAGCCATTTCAATTTAACTGGCAAGCTGCCTGTGTGATTTGAGTGTTGATAGGCAGCTAGTCATGTTGGGGGCTGGGAAAACCAGCAAGCCAGCCATGGACATTTTGGTTATACTAAGTCCTGTTAGAGATATTTGGTGAGGAAGAGAAGTTGCTAATTAATTTAATCTTTTCTTCTTATGTATTTCTTGGCATTCACTATAAAAACCCAAGCCTTAAACAGTAAAAGAGCTGCGCCCACATTTATTGTGGAAAATGTATTTATTTATTTATCGTATTGAAGGGTAGGGCTGGGCCGATTGGGGGTGGGGACAATCGAGAGAATGATTTAAGGTGGGGAGCGCTGTCAGCGAAGAGCATGGAGAGCAATTATACTCATCCTGAAGCCCGTAAAAGTGCTTTTTTTCTTCTTGGCAAACTAGGGAAGCTGCTTCTGGCCTTTTCCAGGATTGTAAAATGGGGGTAGGGTCCAGCACTCAGTGGGTTCCATGCTGTCCGTTACTAAAATAACATTGGGTCCTATCTACATCATAAGATGATGTTTTACATGGCATAATGAGGTTGTTTCAGGTAAGGGCACTGACTGTCTAAATTGAGACCTCATCAAAGATTGCAGCGGGTGAGTCTTGAGTGGGAAGTCAATTCTTGCAATTTTGGTCTCATTAGTGCCCCATTCCCATTGAAGAGCAGGGTGGTGGAGGGAATAATGTCGAGACCTACATCAGTTTAAATCAGGACTTTTATTCAGAACTTCCCTCCAGACCTAAATAATGGTACAGTCCTTTCAGAACTGGTTCAGCATTGGTTGTTTTTGAGATCTGAGTATAAACAAATAAAACCAAGACAGCTGTACCCATTTAGAATACATGCCTGCTCATACATCTTCGCAAACTGACTATGATGTTGACCACAGTCAGTTGATACAAATAAGTTTTATGTATTCATACAAGATGCTGATGGAGTAGGGAGAGAGATGTCAAAGATCCCTTCACAACACTATCATTTGGCTGTAACCTGCAACTAGATGCTGTTCACATAGGGAATTGCCATTACAACTAGGCAACTGCAATGTTAAATGTTGAAACAAAAAGTGAGGCTAAAAATCAACACCACAGGAAGCGGAAGTTTGAGCATTGGAAAAGTGTGCATACACAGGATTTTTAATATATTATAGATAAATTCCTACTCAATTACTTTTCCATTTCCCAGCTTTCTCTTTAGTTGTATCTGTATTCAGCTCTTGACTATATTTAAGGGAGGTCAGGTAGCATATACGCATCATTTTATTTTCAATGTTGCCTCAGAAAAGGTTGATAGCTGGAATTGTCTAGAAAATGATATTGTAAGTGTAATTTTAATCTTCTTGTAAACTTTTTGGCCCAGAAATTGGGCTACCTGTTAGTGCTGGAATCCTGAGGAAAAAAAGGCAGCTGACGCTCTAACGCCTGCCTCTAACGCGGGACTCTGCTGCTGCCATTTTGGTGAGGGCCGATAGCAGTGCTGGACCTGGACATGCAAATCAGGAGAGCGTGATGATAGTCGGCGTGCAACGCTGACTTAACGCCACACTCTGCGAACTTGGACCTTTGTGCTGAGTTTAGCGCTGGGTCCTAAGCTCACTCTGAAAAGCAAGCATGCAGCTGACTGACCGAGATGCTGTTAGCACTTCTTAAAGACACACACATATGTTTCAGGTAAATTTGTATTTAAGCTTTTGGACTGGATTTTTATATTTTATTGAAGTAGTGGCTTGGTGCAATAGATGATAAAAGTTTTTAAATTGTGCAGGGAGTGCTGCTGTATGCTTGCAAGGCCTCGGATGGTAAAGGAAGGCCTCTGAGAAGACAGAAAATGCTGGAAATACTCAGCACATCAGGCAGCATCCGTGGAGAGAGAAACCGAGTTTACGTCTGTTCATGATGCTGTCTGACCTGCTGAGTATTTCCAGCATATTGTGATTTTATTTCAAATAAGAACATAAGAAAAAAGAGTAGGCCATATGGCTCCTTGAGCCTGCTCCGCCATTCAATAAGATCATGGCTGATCATCGACCTCAACTCCACTTTCCTGCCTGATCTCCATATTCCCTGATTTGCCTAGAGTCCAAAAATCTATCTCTCTCAGCCTTGAATATACTCAAAGACTCAGCATGCACAGCCCTCTGGGGCAGAGAATTCCAAAGATCCACAACTCTGAGTGAAGAAATTCTTCCTCATCTCAGTCTTAAATGGCCTACCCCTTATCCTGAGACTATGCCCCCTAGTTCTAGACACTCCAGCCAGGGGAAACAACCTCTCAGCATCTACCCTGTCAATCCCCTTCAGAATCTTGTATGTTTCAATGAGATCACCTCTCGTTCTTCTAAACTCCAGAGAGTATAATAGGCCCATTCTACACAATCTCTCATCATAGGACAGCCCTCATCCCAGGAATCAATCTAGTGAACCTTTGTTGCACCACCTCCAAGGCAAGTATATCCTTCCTTAGATAAGGAGACCAAAACTGTGCACAGTACTCCAGGTGTGGTCTCACCAAGGCCCTGTATAATTGTAGCAAGACTTCCTTACTCTTACACTCCAAACCCCTTGCAATAAAGGGCAACATGCCATTTGCCTTCCTTATTGCTTGCTGTACCTGCATGCTAGCTTTCTGTGTTTCTTGCACGAGGACACAAAAATTTCTCTGAACATTTGAAAGTTTCTCACCGTTTTAAAAATATTCTGTTTTTCTATTCTTCCTACCAAAGTGAATAACCTCATTTCCCTACATTATACTCCATCTGCCACCTTACTGCCCACTCACTTAGTCTATCTATATCCCTTTGCAGACTCTTTGGGCTGGATCTGCTGGTTTCCGGGTTCTAGTCCCGCCCCCAGCAACGTCTGACGACCTGACGCTATTTTCCCCTGATTGGTCTTGTTAAGCCTGCCCAGCGGGCTTGCCGGCCAATTAAGGGAAAGCTGGTGTCAGATGACATCAGTGCATGACACTTCATCTGCCAGTTTTGTTAAAGCGACAGGCCCCATAATTTTTTGACAGTGTTTGATAACATTGAGGTGCTGTCAAACACTGACACATTGAGGTGCTGTCAAACACTGACAATCACTGTCCAAAGGTGAGCCCTTGCACCCAGGCTCCTTGGGAGAAAACAGATGGCAGCTGCATGTGAGTTTGCAGAAGCCATCTGGCAATTCTCCCAATCAGATGAGGTGTCACAGAAACATCAAATCTTGTCACCTGCAGATACATATAAACAGAATATAAATATTTTTCACTACATTCTCTCACCTGTCATACTTACGTGTGCACCATTGCACCCATCACACTACCTCTGCAGCTGTCATTTGCACACTTACACTGCGGCAGACCCACAGCTCACCTCGCTGACCCTGGCGGGGTTTCCTGCCATCGGGAAGGCCGTATCAGCAGGCTGAAAATGGGGGGAGAAGCCTCTTTAACTGCTTGTTAACTACTACCTGTTAACAGGCAGTTAATTGGTTCTAATCCCCTCCCCGCCGCTAGGAGACGGGTCCCTGTGCGACTTGGGGACCCACCTCCCGGGAAGATGGTCCGGAGGCGGGTTTGGAGTGGGTTTAGGACCCACTTCCCATTTTCCCAACAGTCCCGCCTCCAAACCCACCTCCTCAGGGTTGGTAAAATCCAGCACTGTGTTCTCCTCACAGCTTACTGTCCCACCTAGCTTTGTATCATCAGCAAACTTGGATACATTACACTCGGTCCCTTCATCTAGGTCATTAATATAGATTGTAAATAGTTGAGACCCCAATTCTGATCCTTGCGGCACCCCACTAGTTACAGCCTGCCAACCTGAAAAAGATCTGTTTATCCCCACTCTCTGTTTTCTGTCCGTTAACCAATCCTCTATCCATGCTACTATATTACCCCAATCCTGTGAGCCCTAATCTTGTGTAATAACCTTTTATGTGGCACCTTATCGAATGCCTTTTGGAAATCCAAATATACTACATCCACTGGTTCCCCTTTATCTACCCTGCTAGTTACATCCTCAAAAAACTCTAATAAATTTGTCAAACTCTGCCTAATTATGTTATGATTTTCTTAGTGCCCTGATACCGCTTCCTTAACAATGGTTTCCAGCATTTTCCCGACGACTGATGTCAGGCTAACTGGCCTGTAGTTCCCTGTTTTTTTTTCTCTCCCTCCTTTCTTGAATAGCGGTGTTACATTTGCGACCTTCCAATCCGGTGGGACCATTCTAGAATCTAGGGAATTTTGGAAGATCAAAACCAATGCATCCACTAACTCTTCAGCTACCTCTTTTAGAACCCCAGGATGTAGGCCGTCAGGTCCAGGGGGTTTGTCGGCTTTTAGTTCCATTAGTTTCTCTAGTATTTTTCTCTACTTACTGTATATTAATTATGTTAAGTTCCTCACCTTCATTAGACCCTTGGTTCCCCACCATTTTTGGTATGCTTTTTGTGTCTTCTACTGTGAAGGCAGATACAGTATATTTGTTTAACGTTTCAGCCATTTCCTTATTCCCCATAATTTCTCCTGTCTCAGCCTAAGGGACCAATGTTTACTTTTGCTACTCTCTTCCTTTTTACATATTTGTAGGAGCTCTTACAATTTGCTTTTATATTTCTTGCTAGTTTTCTCTCATATTCTATTTTTTCCCTTTTTATCAATTTTTTGGTCAACCTTTGCTGGTTTCTGAAACTCTCCCAATCCTCAGACTTACTATTATTCTTTGCAACATTATAAACTTCTTCTTTCAGTCTAACGCTATCCTTAACTTCTTTAGTTAGCCATGGTTGGATTACTTTTCCCATGGAGTTTTTGTTTCTCAATGTCTAGCATCTGCTCACAGAAGAGGAAGACGCAGAAGAGAAAGAAACAGAAGTGGAGGCAGAAGGACAGCCCCTTTCTGGTCAGGATATCCAGGATGGAATCATCCGCCTGTGGTACCAGTGACCACAACCCCAATTCCCCTTTCAACATTTGTCCCACACCTTACCATCCCTCTGTTACTGACCATCACAGTGTCCTCTTGGCCTCAATGCTGAAATAAAAGCCATCACAAAGCAAATTTTCCAATCCAACTTTATACATCTATCCATCCAATATGTCATCAAGAAATGAACTCATCACCCTTCTGCATTCCCTTAGTGACTGTCTTGTGTGTGCCTTTGCTTATCCTACTGATGTCACACAGTGCTACCCCAGTGGCTGCAGCATGGCTGGTGGAAGGCTGCTGTCTTTCAGTGGGGGGGACACTGCAAATGGCTTTGCAGGTCGACCTTGAGGAGCTGGTGGCTGGGAGTGTGAAATCGAGTGACGGTGTTTCTTCTTTTTCACTCTCCTCTCCCTCTCCTTGGTCAACCACTGGCTGGGCAGGCTGCATTTCTTGGGTGTGTGAAATGAGGAAGGCACAACGGTGGAGTTGTGGTGAGGGGTAGACGGGAAAGCAAGAGGTGCATGCGAGAAGGAGGATAATGTATGAGGATATCAGCATCTTGTATCCTTTCAGCTGCGCCACTGGCCAAGGGCTCAACCATGCCCCTGCCAAGAATGGCCAGCACTGTCTCCTCCAACGGGGTGAGGTGAAGCTATAAATTGAGGGTGTGCCACATGTTTGGTACAGATTGTTGGTAGGTGAGTGATTGGAGGGCGGGGGTGGGGTTGTGCATTGAGCACTGTGTGAGACTAGTGGTGCAGTTGATAGTAGATGGTCATGAAGCTTCTTTGGGCACTGGAGCCAGGTGGTGGGGGCAACACTGCTGGCAGTGACGGCCTCAGTGATCTGGTCCCACATTATTTTTTTCTGGATGACCTCCTGGCTGCTGTTGGTAGTGGACCTCCTTTGCAGTGTTGACCCCCTGCACAAAGCCGGAGTGCTGTGTGTGAGACCCTGGGTGTCTTTCCCTCGCTTGCTGAGCCATTTGTGTTAGTGCTGATGTACTTTTCCCATTTTGTTTAGGTGCAGAAGGCAATTCAGCTTTAAGAGCTAAAGACTGCCATTTTATAATTCTTTTTAATAATTTTTTTCTGGAAGGCAGTTGAGCTCTAAGGGCTAAAAACTGCCTATTTTTAAATGATTAAAAAATTTTTCATTTTAGAAGGCAGTTCCCCTTTAAGGGACCGCACTACTTTCTAAAATGACAGCCTTGCTCTAAGAGAAGGCTGTTCTTGCTGCAATGACGCTACTGCATCTCTTGTCCTTCACCCATTTAGGGGTGTGGTGAGTATTCCATTACACTTTAGACTTGAGCCATGTAGATGGTGATTAGGGGTCAGGGGGTGAGCCACTATGGGGACTCAGCATTGATAGTGTTGTTGATGCTTACAGAGAGATAGCTGGGCTTTCTATTTATTGAATAGTCATTACCTGCCACTTATGTGATGTGAATGCTATCTGCCACTTGTCAGCACAAGCCAGAATGTTATCCAGGTCCTTTTGTAGGCTGCTTCATTATTGGAGGAGTGGTGAATGGAGATGCACACTGTAGAATCATCAGGAAACAGCCCCACTCCTAACCTTACGATGGAGGGATAGTCATTGGTGAAGTAGCTGAAAATGGTTGGGCTAAGGATACTTCCAAGGAACTCCTGCAGTGGTGCCCTGGGCTCCGATTATTGGCCTCCAACAACTACTTTCTTTTGTGTGAGGTATGATTGTAGCCATTGACAGGGTTTCCCTTTGTGCCTCAATGAGCTCAGGTTTGATAATGTTCCTATCAATCTTCAGTCAAATGCTGCCTTGATGTTGAGGACAGCTGGCTTGTTTTATTTATTGGTAGCTGTTGCTGATTATTCATTTTCGATTTGTACATTTTTTAAATTCTTGATTGGTTTTCATTCCAACTTGCTACTAGCTGATTTGTTGGTTGTGTATCTGTTCAGTTATGATTTGTTGCTGTTCTATGAATATGAAATTTGAGCCAATTAGATGGAAATGTAATGCAAAATTTGCAGAAAGAAAAATGTGATGCCAAATGTGATGTCTGAATTGTGATTGACATAATGCACAAATATGTACCATGTAATATACTAGTAGATTTCTTATGATGTTGCTCATGGTCAACAATACACTGTTTTATATCAACAGGGGCATTAAATCGTGCTAACATAATGGTTGGAATTTACATCGTGGGCCATATTTTCCGATTGGAGGCCTCCTGCGTGCGGAGGCCTCCGATCTGGAAAAATCTACAAACTTACCTGAGGGTTCCCAGGGCACCTATCCAATCCAAACTCCAATTGTGCAGGGCCCACGTATCCCAGAGGCACAGGCAGTTCGCAAGCGTCCCTGGGATCACGTGGGCCAGGCCAGCCAACAGAAGAAGGGAATCTCCCTTCATACACTTGATAGATAGGCCTGTCAAATATATGAATGGTGATCAATGAAAAAACATAGTAAAACTTTAAATAAATTTCAAAAACCATCACCTTTTTAAAATTAGTTGAAATTACAATAAATTAAAAATTTTAAACAAATTTAATTTTTTGAAAAAAAATAATTAAAGTTTTTACAGGGCTAAAAATAAACTTACCTTTTTTAAAGTATTTTTAAATGATAAATGACTGACATTTTAAAAAAAACTTTTTTTCAACTCTTATCCTGGTAAAAGCAGGCCTTACACCTGCTTTTACCAGGCGCAAGAATTCTAAGGGTTTTCTGCGGGCAGAGGGTCTCCAGAAAGCGGAATTATCCGCCCGCAGAGGCCCTTCTCTAGGGCAGGTGTCCAATCTGTCAAGACCATTCTTGACCGATCGGAAATGCCGCTTTCAGCGCATGCGCTGTGCACACCCGTAGGGATTGGAATATCCGGGCTAATTTATTATTCTGTCCCTTTAAGACCATAAAGTCCAGTTGTTGTTAAATAGAGACAGGTGAGCTCCACCAAAATTTAATTGCAATCTAGTGAGGGAATTTTGTAGATTGGTCACTTCTTGCAAGCATCAAACTGCAGCTCAGAACCAAGAATGAAATGTCTGGGTTTCTTCCTGTTTTATGTGTGATTGCTAAGGTCAGTCAGAAGCCACAGATATGATGGGCTGGATTCTCAATGGGCCTTGGAGGTATGTGGGGGGTTAAAATCGCAAAAACTGGCTGGTGGGCGGGCCCCCCCCCACCCCGCCTGGTTCCTGACTCCAAGCAACTTTAACTCAGTTGTGTCTAATGGTCCGACTCCGTCCCGCCTCCAACAGGCGGGATAGGTCGTTAAGGCCCTTAACAAGCACTAAATAGCCTCTATAATCCTATTTTGAAAGGCCCTTGTGAATTTAACCCTTTTCCCACGTGAAACATGTCTGGTGAAACCTGGCGGGAGCACTATTGGATTGTTGACTATCAGCAGCAGGTCAACCATTAAAGAAGAGATTTGATCAGCCATCATTTGCTGGTGGCAGGACTTTCTTGTCTCAGGTCTGGGGGAACTTTTAGAAGGCATAACCACAGCTGAGGAAGTTTGGAGCCTGACACCCATCTCCAGTGTGACCTCCCAGGAAACCCCTCTCGCCTCAACTGAGGCATATACCAGAAGCATGGGAGCCATATATTTCCTTCCCTTCTGGGCATTAGATGAGCTTGAGCACCAGCTGTGGCACCAGCAGAACCAGGAACAAGAGCAGCACCAACAGCAGCAGCAGCAACAGGAGCACCAGGCTGCTGCTCACCCACCTGAAGCTGCACAGGCCAGAAGGGGCCAGCGCTTGGAAGGCCGTCGGGCAGGATATACCCCCCAAACAGGGTCTACAGACACAGGGTCAGCTACCTCAACATGTCTGAGCAGCAGTGCCAAAGGCGGCTCCAACTTTCGCAAGAGGTAGTGAGTGACATCTGCGCAATGCTGCAACAATACCTGCAGCCCAGAGGACCAGGTGGACAAGCCTTACCAGTGGCCGTCAAAGTCACCACCGCACTAACATTTTTTGCCTCAGGCTCATTCCAGGGATCAGCAGCAGACATCAGCAGCATCTCCCAGGCGGCCGCACACACTTGCATCACGCAGATAACTGATGCCCTCTTTGCCCTCGCGGACAATCACATCCATTTCACCAAGGATCGAGCAAGTGTCATGGCGTGAGCGGTTGGATTAGCTAATCTGGCAGGCTTTCCAAGGGTGCAGGGCATCGTTGACTGCACGCATGTGGCCCTTAAGGCACCCCATCGCAATCCAGGTATTTTTGTCAACCGCAAGGGCTTCCACTCCCTTAACGTTCAGCTGGTGTGTGACCACAAGAAGGAAATTTTGCATGTTTGTGCCAAGTACCCTGGCAGTTGCCATGACTCCTTCATACTGCACCAGTCTAGCGTGCCTCCGCTATTCAGTCTGCCAGACCAACTTAATGGATGGCTACTTGGAGACAAGGGCTATCCCCTGAGGACGTGGCTAATGACGCCGTTGAGGAGCCCATCCAACGAAGCTGAGGAGAGCTACAACTCCAGCCACATGTCCACCAAAGCCATAATCGAGGAAACCATTGGTTTGCTGAAGGTGCGCTTCAGATGCCTGGATAGATCAGGTGGAGCCCTGCAGTACTCAGCAGCCAGGGTCTCCAGAATCGTTGTGGTTTGCTGTGCACTTCACAACATGGCACAGCGTTGTGGCTTGCAGATTCCTGAGGACCAAGTGGCTCGTCACATACCCTCCGAGGAGGAGGAGGAGTGTGAAACGCATATCCTGCAGAGGCCCATCAACCAGCGGCAGCATTATGCGAGAACATTGCTGCCCAGGATGCAAGGAACGCACTCATCTTGGCCAGATTTGCCTAGCCTAGCCGATTAAGCACTTTTGCCTCGCAGCTTCTTGCCTGAGCATCGACAGTGGGCAAGATCCTGCTGATTCCTAGCTATTTGACCAGCATACTTACAGTTGCAAGTAATCCTAAGCCCTCAATGTGAAAGTCCCATTCGCGAAATGACACACGCCACAACTGCAACAGTTGCCATCAGAACTTTTATGTACAAGAACCAACTGATGGCATTTTTACAATAAACACAACATTTCACCCAAGTGACTACCCTTATGACTATTTGTGCAGAATTTTTCTCTTACGCGTGCTCCTACGTGGTGCCTCCCCTGTGGCTTCAGCAGATGTGGAGGCCCCTTGCTCACTTTGCTGCTGCTCCTGTCTCGACACCTTCGGCTGGCATCCTCTGGGGTTGCGAGCCTGTGAGGGCTCGTCAACAGTTTGCTGCTCCTGCAGCTGTGCAGGGGTTGAGACGCCTATATCACTTGGGTGTGGACTCCGGTGGGGCTCTGACCGAGGGCTCTGCAGTGGCATGGAAGTGTGAGCACTTGGAGAGGAGTGCCCACTTCCTTGATGTCTGCCACCAACTTCCCTCTCATGGGTCAGGTCCCCCTCAGCGCCTGCAAGTGACTGGAGAGCACCTTGCTGCACCTCAGGGGGGCCATGGGGACCCATATCTGCAATGGCAGTCCTACTCAGAAGGACTTCCATGAAGGTCTGGTTTCTCAGCTCAATAGATGGACCATCACTCCTCCAGAGATGTTATTCTATTATGAACACTCACCATGTTTTCAGCACTCTGGCGACTTATCTCCTCCATGGCCGAAGCCATCCTCTCGTCTACTGTTGCCATCTGTTCGAGGGAGGTTGCCATCCTTTCCGTCGTGATGCGTTCATGTGCCAATGACTCCACAAAGGCTCTGCTCATGGTCGCTATGGACTCCTCCATTCGCTCCACACTCGCAGCGACCCTAGAGACAAAACCTGCCAGAGACTCCTGCATCTGTGTCTGGAGTTCCAGCACCGCTGATCTTGTGGATGGACCCAGAGGCAGAGGGTCCACATGCAGCTGAGTCGAGCTGGCAAAGTCCTGCGCTCTCCGACTAGGACTCTCCACTGCTGTCCCTGTCTTCACAATCTACTGATGCTCACTTATGAGCAGTGATACACCAGGTGACAACGCTACTCTATGTACCGAAGGTCCCACCGAGGTGTGAGTGTCTGCGCTGGTGCTGGGTGCGCTGAATTCTGGTGACGCTGCGCCCTCAGAGGTTGCAGCTTCCTCTGAGGAGTCTGGCTGCTCAGCCTGTTCTTCCTGGCTAGTGGGGACAGATGCTTGCGATGGTCCTGTGGGGGAGTAAAGGAAAGAGTTAGAGATGTGATGCCAAGGTTACATGCACATTGCATATTGCAGATGCTCATAAGTCCATCTGTTAGAGCTTCAAAATCATTATCAGCGACTCATGCAATGCCAATGAGAGAGATGGGAAACTTTTCTGTCACCAGCTTGCTGTGTTGTACCCGTCTGTCCGTCCCCCACTTGCGCATCCTCCTCTACTCCCACGATTTCCAGGACGGCCTCCTCCCAGGGGGTCAGGTGGGCTAATGAGGCTGTCCCTCCTCCTGTCCTGGCTCGCTCTCTTTTATTGTGGGCTCTCTTTTCCTGCAATGAGGGAGACAAGTGGAGGTTGAGTGAGAATGAAGGTGTGAGTGTAGAGATTCCATAGCATCGATACTTAGAAGGAAACAAAGATGGAGTGAGGTGGCAAGACCAAGGGCCCTCCCTGTGTGTTGTCAGTTGTTTGCATAGCATCACAGTGATGGAGTATGAGGGCTGCATAGTCGAATAGTTATGTGAATGTGACCATAGAGAGAAAGGGAATCAGTAAGGGTGCATGGATGTCAGTGTCAAGTGGGATGTGGAGGAAGAGATTGCTGAAGCTGAGTGCTGCTGAGGAAAGGCAATAGGGATCAGATTGAGGTTGATGGGAAAATCATACTCACTTTTCCAGTGCGGAGATGGTCATGAAATCTTTTGCGGCATTGTATCCAGGTTCTGCGGGTGACTCCCAAGGAGTTGACCTCCTCAGCCACCTGCTTCCGCACTGCCTTGGTCTGCTTGGGAGGCCTCTTCCTCCCTGTAGAAGGGAAGAGCACCTCCCCATTGGCTGTAGCCCCATTTACTAATGCCTGCAGGGCCACCTCGTCAAAATGAGGAGCTGATTTGGGTCTCCCACTAGTCATCTTTCCTGCAGGTCTCTCACACTCCACAGGCAAAAAGCTTGGCAGTCTGCAGAAGAAGCAAGGCTTGCTGTAGACCTTAAATGCGGCAGCAATGATGACGTCATCGGAGGAGACGTTCTATCAGGAAAAACCCATTTGCCAAGGGTTCCCACACGTTGGAAATCAATTGGACAATTAAGTTTAAAATTGCATCAATCTCCCACATCCATTTAGATTCGGGTGGATAACACAAAATGCGGATAACACGACAGTTAAAATCCAGCCCGATGACTCCTGCGCCGATAATTTTATTTTCTGCTTTGGGGGAAGTTTCTCCATATATTGCAATTGGTTGTGGCTTTCATTCTGTTTTTTAATTTTTTTTGAGAGTGTCAAATGAAATGCACATTGAGCATATTCTTAAAACACACTCCAATCCATCTACTGTTAAATTTTTACAAATGGAATTCTTGGGCAGTTTTATCCATTTTCAACAAGTTTTGGTAGGAGGCATCAGAAATGACAGTGTCAAACAACAGTGTCAAGCAGTTGACTCCTGTGATGAAATCACAGATTTAGACTAAAGTACTACTATACCACATAATTTGAAATACAGTGATATTACAATTTATTGTCACACATTGTAGGACATTGGTTTGTGACTATAAATTGGAATTAAAAGCTTAATATGAAGTTGCAATTTAGCATTATTTTATAGTATTTGAGTCTAAATTGGAGAGATGAACAAATCTGTATCTGGAACATTCATACAGTCATATGATACAGTTGTTTCAGTGTGTTTGGGTAAATATGATGCTGTCATTCAGACATGTCATAATATAATGCAGTAATATGATACAGTTTTAATTGGCTGACATTAGACTGAGAAGATCAATGATGCAAAACCATAGTTAACCTTAAAATGTGGTTAATAGGTCAACATGGGTCTTTCCAATAAAGTCAATGCACCACTATTTTGCACTTGCTAATGTTATACTAAGTTGCTCTCCTGATGCATAAAAGATTTTATTCATGAAGCATTCTCCCAAATAATATTTTAAAAATATTCACCCAAATAACAATTGTAAATTAAGTATTGAAGACTACGCCTAGCTTTGTGTTCCTCAAAAGTGGTTGGAGATATCAGATTGCTCTGATTAGTTATGATTAGACTCTTAACTCACTTTCTACATTCTGATATCGTGCCTTTGGTAAGTTAACTAGCTGGTAATAACTGGTTAAATTGGCTTAACTAGTTGACGGTTATGTCCTTGAAACCTGTAAGTCACCGCAGAGTAAAACTAGCAGGAAAATAACATTGTGTAACATGGCACCTTTGCCCAAGAGATCCAGAAGCCCAGATTTACAGTGCAAGAAGTTGTATTGAAAAAATTGGAGGTATACAGGAGGCAGTTGTCCTTAAAAGCATTAAGGCACATACGAGCCCCAAAGATCATACAATCGCATAAGAAGTAGTCACTGAGCAGCTGATCTACTTTCTCGCAATAAAAAACCTGGGATACAAAGATTCAGTGATGTCAAGATAGACTGCCAAGCAGAAAATCTTGATCAACCTACCAGATTCTCAGAGCCACCAGAAAGGCGCTCCTATCCAGAGACCATTGATGGTCTTGCCTAGTATTTAACAAGTTTGTACTACATGCACTCCAGTTCTCCAATCTCAAATTAAGATAAATT
The DNA here is from genome assembly GCF_052327205.1 of Somniosus microcephalus. Lineage (NCBI taxonomy): Eukaryota > Metazoa > Chordata > Chondrichthyes > Squaliformes > Somniosidae > Somniosus > Somniosus microcephalus. Next base: position 154,347,861 of record NC_140993.1, on the reverse strand, counting down.
ATTTTCTCATTATACAAGGATTTACTAAATTTAAAGCTCTAAATCACATTACCTCTCTTTTCTCCAATGAAAGCAAGTTCAATTCTGTGAGTTGCTCTTCATAATTTTAAGATCATCCTCTAATTCCTCTCCAATGTATTTTTTTTTAAGGGTGGCCAAAATGACACACTATATTCCAAATATGGCTTCCCTAATTAAGTATGCAAAGTTAAAAATTAAATTCTGCTTACCTTAATCAAATGCAGCCCAGTACTTTATTAGCCTTAATCCGTGAATAATCAATAAGCACACCGTCTTTTTCTTCTTACACCTTTACCAATGACTAGCTATTTATTTTCTTATAATTCTATTTCTGTGTTTTCTTATGTTCTTATTTATGCACAGTAATCCACCAGATATTCCTTAAACATTCATTCATTTTCCCCAAATTATTTTGAATGCCATGACCTAGCCATATCCCTTAGTATCCTCATGTTGAAGTCCCTTCAAGGCCTTGCTCCTCCCTATCTCTGTCTTCTCTTAGGCAGTCCCTCGGAACCGAGGATGACTTGCTTCCACATTAAAAATGAGTTCTCAGGTGACTGATGAGTCCAATGCGGGACCTACAGTCTCTGTCACAGGTGGGGCAGACGGTGGTTGAAGGGGCGGGTGGGTGGGGTGCTTGGGTTGACGTGCGCTCCTTGCGCTCCTTGCGCTGCTCGCGCTTGGCTTCCGCTTGCTCCCAGCGAAGAGACTCGAGGTATTCGCCGCCTTCCTGGATGCTTCTCCTCCACTTTGTGTGGTCTTGGGCCAGGGATTCCCAGGTGTCGGTGAGGATGTTGCACTTTTTCAAGGAGGCTTTGAGGGTGTCTTTGAAGCGTTTCTTCTGCCCACCTTTTCCAGCCATACAACCCATCCCTGAACTCTCCTCCTTTAAGCCCTCCTTTTTGACCAAGCTTTTGGTCACCCCTCTTAATATCTCCTTCTTTGACTCAGTGTCAATTGTTTCCTTATGGGTCTGCGAAACACCTTGGGATGTTATTTTTCTACCATAAAGGCACTATATAAATGCAAATTGTTGTTGTTGTAATATTGGAAAATGCTCAATGGAATTTTAAGGGATATACTACAGGAAACTCTCTTTTTACCGGCACCCAAATAACCGGAAATCTCTCTTAACCGGCAAAATTCAGGAGTAGGTTCAGGTAAGTTTTACTTCATGTTAGTGGCCATGTAACCTGGGTTCCTGGATCTGTGGCCATGTAACCGGGGTTCCAGCACCTGTTGCCATGCAACAGGGACGCCTGGATCTGTGGCCGTGTAACCGGGGTTCCTGCACCTGTTGCCATGCAACAGAGACGCCTGGATCTGTGGCCGTGTACGGGGCTCTCGTACCTTAGTAAGTATACCTCTCTGTAATCCAGACTTTTGATCAACCAGCACCACGCCGGTCCAGTCAGTGCCGGATAAAAAAGAGTTTCCTGTATTAATGTTTCTCTAAATAGATATAGCCAGCATGGATTTACAAGCAATATGTCATGCCTCATGAATCTACGAGAATTCTTTGGGGAGGTAACTAAATTGATGGATGAAGACCATCTAGCTGATATAATTTATTTATATTTTCAAAAGCAATTTAAAAAAGTCTGCACTAGAGCACTTTAAGAAAGATAAAAGGACATGAATTAATGATAAACTGGCACTCTGGATTGAAAATTAACTTGCAATAAACAGGAGGTTGTGGTAAAGTTCCTATTGTGATTTCTGGGTCTCTTGCTTTTTACACTGTTGGTGAATGAAACTTTCATTTTTTTAAATTCATTTATGGGATGTGGGCATCGCTGGCAAGGCCAGCATTTATTGCCCATCCCTAATTGCCCGTGAGCAGGTGATGGTGAGTTGCCTTCTTGAACCGCTGCAGTCCGTGTGGTGAAGGTACTTCCACAGTGCATTACATTTATATAGTGCCTTTAACATAGAAAACATCAGAGGCATAATCAGAAACAAATGAAGGTGTTTAGAGAGGGAAGTCCAGAGCTTGGGATCTCAGCGGCTGAAGGCATAGCCGCCAACGGTGGGACAAGTGGAGGGAGATTTCCATGGTGTGGCAAGGGCAGAAACAGGGAGTTGTGGGAAAGATGGGCATGGATTTGAGAGGCAACAACACATTGAAGGACTTTGGGAAGGTTTTGGGCAGGGCTTGGGGCTAACATCAAACCTGCCTAATATCTGTTTTGAGGCCCGGACTATTTTAACTCCTGGGCCTCATTTGCATCTGATCAGAAGGCTGCCCACCTGATTGTGTCGGGAACAGGCCTTCCACTTTCCAGGCAGGATTTCTGGCTTCTCCAGAGGCTTATTTAAAGCATGAATGCACCTTTTAAAGGGAGGTTGCATTCATTTCTGGCAGATTTGAGTTGCAAGGCTGCCGTCAAATTCTCTGACGCCTCCCTGGACATCTTAGTAGAAGAGATAAGGACAAGGAGGGGAGTTCTGTTTCCAACGAGTGGGAAGAAGATTCCCAAGTCATACATACACCAGGCTTGGACACGGTTGACCACTCCATCCTTCTCCAATGCCTCTCCATTGTCATCCAGCTGGATGGGACTGCACTCACCTGGTTCCATTCTTATCTATATAATCGTAGCCAGAGAATCACCTGCAATAGCTTCTCTTCCCGCTCCCGCATCATTACCTCTGGTGTCCCCCAAGGATTTATCCTTGGCCCCCTCCTATTTCTCATCTACATGTTGGCCCTTGGTGACATCATCTGAAAAACACAGCATCAGTTTCCACATGTACACTGACGACACCCAGCTCTACTTCACCACCTCTTCTCTCGACCCCTCCACGTTGTCTAAATTGTCAGACTGCTTGTCTAACATACAGTTCTGGATGAGCAAAAATGTTCTCCAATTAAATATTGGGAAGACCGAAGCCATTGTTTTCGGTCCCCGCCACAAACTCTGTTCCCTAGCCACTGACTCCATCCCTCTCCCTAACATCTGTCTGAGGCTGAACCACACTGTTCACAACCTTGGTGTCATATTTGAACATGAAATGAGCTTCTGCCCACATATCCGCAGCATAACAAAGACTGCCTACTTCCACCTCCGTAACATCGCCCGTCTCCGCCCTTGCCTCAGCTCATCCGCTGCTGAAACATTCATCCATGCCTTTGTTACCTCTAGACTTGACTATTCCAATGCACTCCTGGCTGGCCTCCCACATTCCATCCTACGTAAACTTGAGGTCATCCAAAACTCGGCTGCCCGTGTCCTAACTCACACCAAGTCCCGTTCACCCATTACCCCTGTGCTCGCTGATCTACATTGGCTCCTGGTTAAGCACCGCCTCCATTTCAAAATTCTTATCCTTGTTTTCAAATCCCTCCATGGCCTCGCCCTTTCCTATCTCTGTAATCTCCTCCAGCCTCACAACCCCCCTGAGATATCTGCACTCCTCTAATTCTGCCCTCTTGAGCATCCCTGATTATAATCGCTCAACCATTGGTGGCTGTGCCTTCTGTTGCCTAGGCCCTAAGCTCTGGAATTCCCTGACTAAACCTCTCCGCCTCACTACCTCTCTTCCTCCTTTAAGACACTCCTTAAAACCTACCTCTTTGACCAAGCTTTTGGTCACCTGCCCTACTTTATCCTTGTGTGGATCGGTGTCAATCTTTTTTATCTTAAAATACTCCTGTGCAGTGCCTTGGGGCGTTTTACTACGTTAAAGGCGCTATATAAATACAAGTTGTTGTTGTTGAAGGGAAGTGGCAGAGATGGTCCGTCCCTGGTGGTCCTCTGTCTTGGGTTGTACCAGAGCTGTTTTGGTGTGGTGGGATTGCAAAGGGGTGTCATTAGCACTGTGTGGAGGGGCTAGCCCTTGTCCCCAAGCAGCCATCCTCTAATCTTCCTGGAGGGTGGAATAGTGAGGTGATGGTTGACTATCGCAGGGTAAAATATTGTAACAGTTTCCTGTGAAACTGGCACAGATTTACATGATCCTTTTGCAGTGTTCACAGACCAGCTAGACATTAGTGAAGTGAAGCCCTTCCTATTGATAAAAGCTGCTGACTGGTCTTCTGGTGCCTTGATGGCTAGATGAATGCAGCCTACAACTCCCTGCACACGAGGAAAGACAGCCATTGCTGCAAATCCTACATCTCTAATTTTTGTCTGTTGGCATCCATAAGAAAGGTAATCTATTGGTTGGTAGTGCCAAATAGGGCATTGGTGACTTGCCTGATGCAGCTGTGCACTGCAGACTGGGAGATGTCCTGTGAAGCATTCTGGAATGAGTCCAAGACAAAAAAAGATCAGTGGTAATTTTCACAGCCACTGGAAATGCATGGCCACCTGGCCCAGCAGGCAGTAGGTCTTGTTGAAGGAGGCTGTAGAGATGAAAGACAGCATGACTGGAGAAGTGCAGCCTCCTCATGCACTGCTCCTCAGCGATATCCAGGAAACTCACTCAGCCTATAGACCCTGTGGGCTGGTTATTGTTGTGTCCGTCAGTAGTAAGACACAGACTGCAGGAGAACGGTACAACAGGTGTTTACTCAACGTGGCTCACTCTGGAACTGAACTGTACAGATTACTACTCAGTGCTAGATAAAGGTGTGGTCACTGCCGGTACCACAGTATACATGAGCTGTAAAAAGTAGTTCCCCACTTAAAGGTATATAAGTTACAATTCCTCCCCTTATAGATTCCTCCCCTTTTAGATTAACAGTACCATAACACTCATTTAACAATTAAATATCAAACTAATTACAATTAACACTTTTAACATACAACATTAGCTGAAAATAGTCCATTTATATATTCAGTCTTTGGGGAGGCTTTCTGATCCTTTCTGGATAGCGCCTTTCCCGAGTATCTCGCTCTTGGTGCGGAGGCGATTCTGGAACCCTGTCGTCGGTTGGGTCATCAGCTTCCGATGCTACTGTTTCTGGGGTAGATGCGACCTGTACATCGGGTTCCTCACCAGGTACATATGGGCGAGGCATGGGGTTGACTTGTTCCTGTGACTCTAGGATCTGGTCAGCATGGCGTCTCACGATGTTCTCCCCAACGTCCACTGTGTACATTAGTGGGCCCTGCCGTGTGCATATCGTTCCTGGCTGCCATTTTTCTGTTCGGTAGTCGCGGGCCAAGACTGGTTGCCCTACATTGAAGCTCCTTGTTGGCTTCTCATGGATGTGCTGGAATTGCTTACTCTCAACATCTCTTCGTACGTTTGGTCTGAGCAAATCCAGGCGAGATCTTAACCTTCAGTTAAAGAACATCATGGCCGGGGCCTGGTTGGTGACTGCATGTGTCGCATTCCGGTAGGCGAACAGGAAATTCTCCACCTTATGCTGCAGCGGAATGCTGTCATTGTACATAGCCTTTATTGCCTTCTTAAAGGTTTGTACGAACCTCTCAGCCAATCCATTTGTGGCTGGATAACATGGGGCGGATGTGTAATGCCTTACCCCATTCTTCTTCATAAACCTCCGGAACTCTTCGGACACAAACTGTGGTCCGTCATCGGAGCAAATCTGTTCCGGCAAGCCGTTCCTGGCAAAAATGGTCCGTAGGACCGCAATAGTTTTCTCCGTGGTGGTGGAGGACATTTTGATGACCTCAGGCCATTTCGAGTGCGCATCCACGGCTATTAAAAACATTGAGGCCATGAATGGACCAGCAAAATCAATATGCACCCGTTGCCATGGAGATGAGGGCCACTCCCATGGGTGTAGAGGGGCATGTGGTGGTGCATTTTGGACTTTCTGGCATCCTGAGCAGCTCTTGGTCAGGTCCTCGATTTGTTTATCGATTCCCGGCCACCACACAAGCCCTGGCAAGGCTTTTCATTTTTACTCCTCCCAGATGACCCTCATGAAGTTCATTTAGCACTCTATCCCTTAACTTGGGTGGAATTACCACTCGGGATCCACACATCAAGGTCCCCTGGCACACTGACAGCTGTTCTCTTCTTGTCGAGAATGCTACCAACAGTGAGTCGCCATGTGCTGGCCATCCCTTCACCGTCAAATCATATACCCGAGACAGTGTCGGGTCATTTCGGGTCTCCTTTTCTATACAAGCGTTAGTTACCGGTAGGTATTCAACTATAGTCGAATGAAATATTTCGACAGGATCCACTGCTGGTGCTTCCTCCGCAGTAGGCAGTGGCAGGCGTGATAGCCCATCAGCATTTCCATGCTGTTTCATGCCCTTATATTCAATCTTATAGTGGTGTGCCCCTAGAAAGAGTGACCATCTTTGTAGTCGTTGCGCAGTCATCACCGGAACGCCCTTCTTCGGATTAAAAATGGAGACAAGAGGCTGGTGGTCAGTCAGCAAGGTGAATTTCTTCCCGTGCAGATAGTGATTGAACTTTTTCACTCCCCACACTAGGCTGAGGGCCTCCCTGTCAATCTAGGCGTAGTTACGCTCGGCTGAGGTTAGTGATCATGACGCAAAGGCTATTGGCCTCTCTGAGCCGTCCGAGAATTTGTGCGACAGCACCGCTCCAATGCCGTAGGGTGACGCATCACACGCCAACCGAATTGGTAGTGCTGGGTTGAAATGGGCCAATACCTCTTTCGATGTGATTAGTGTTTTGCTCTTCTGGAAAGCTCGCTTACATTCATCACTCCACTTCCATGGCACTCCAGTTTGCAGTTGGTTGTTCAGTGGGTGTGGTATTGTCGACAAATTTGGCAAGAACTTATGGTAGTAGTTTACCAGCCCGAGGAACGACCTCAGTTGTGACACGTTTTCCGGTGCTGGTGCCTTGACTACTGCCTCAATCTTTTCTGGGGACTTATGTAACCCCTCTTTATCGATAACGTGGCCACAATACGAGATCTGTTTTTAAAAAAACTCGCATTTGGGGCGGTTAGCTCGGAGCCCATATTCCTTCAATCTAGTGAGCACCTGCTCCAGGTTGGCGAGGTGATCACTGTCATTTTCGCCCGTGACCAGGATGTCGTCCAAATAACACTGGTTCCCTGGGATCCCTTGCAGGACTTGTTCCATTGCCCTTTGCCAAATAGCCAGAGCTGATGCTACCCCGAATACCAGCCGGTTGTATTGGTAGAGACCTTTATGGGTGTTGATTGTGAGGTATTTTTTTGATGCTTCTTCTACCTCCATTTGCAGATACGCCTGGGCCAGATCAATCTTAGTGAAGCGTTTCCCTCCAGATAACGAGGCGAAAATATCTTTAATCCGCGGAAGTGGATATTGCACGGTATGAAGGACTGGGTTCACTGTTACCTTAAAGTCCCCACAGATGCGAACCTTCCTTGGTTCACCAGGCGTGCTGCTCAACGACTTTTTCATCACGGGGACGATGGGTGTAGCCCACTCGCTCCAGTCTACCTTGGACAGTACTCCTGAACGTTCCAAACTCTCCAGCTCTGCTTCGACAGCTGGGCGGATCGCATAAGGTACCGGTCTGGCCTTAAAAAATGTTGGGCTTGCGTTTTCTTCGATTTTAATTGTTGCTGTCATGCCTTTTAGTGTTCTGAGTCCTTGCTGGAACACTTCTTGCGCGTCGGTTAGGATCTTTGACAGTCGCCCAGGTGTGACGTCGTCATCCTTTTTGGCAGCCACAGTCAGTGCTTGTATGGAATGCCAATCCAGCTGTATTTTCCGGATCCATTCACGTCCCAGTAATGGTGGTCCTCCATCTTGCAATACATACAGGTCTAGTTTTGGTGTTTCCTTACTGTTATATATAACGGTCACCCTTATTTTTCCTTTGGGGTAGACTTTTTGCCCCATGTACGTCTTCAAAATAATTTTTGTGTCTCTCAAGGGTATGTGTGAGAATAGCCGCTCGTAGTCCCGTCGGTTTATGACTGTTAGGGCTGATCCTGTGTCCAATTCCATTTTTACCTGGACTCCTGCTATCTTGAGAGTGACCCAAATGATTTGGTGATCCTCCATTTTGATCACATTATATAGTTTCAGACAACTCAGCTCCCTGCTTTCGGAGTCGCTATCACTCTTTTGTTCGTCTGAACTATTCTCCGTCACCTTATGTACCTTCTTGTACTTTTCTTTTGGAGATTTCATATTGCTGATTTTCTTTCCCGACCTGCAGACTCGTGCTATGTGTCCTACTTTTCCACACTTTCTGCACACTTTGTCTTTGAACCAGCAATCACTGTGGTCGTGTGTTGTTCTGCCGCAGCAATAGCACTTCTCTGTTCTGTATGACATTTCGTTTGTGCCATATTCTTGCGGTCTCAGTTGTATCTCTGCAGCGCCCCGTGCTGCTGCTTCATATGATACCGCAATGCTGAAAGCCTTGTCCAGCGTAAGGTCCTTTTCAGATAAAAGCCGTTTCTGGGTTCCTTCACTTTGAAGCCCACACACAAACTTGTCCCTTAAGGTATCTGCCAGTCCTGTTCCAAACTGGCAGTGTTTCGATAGTTTGCGCAGTTCTGTTAAATATTCAGCATTGCTTTCATCCTTATGCTGGTTCCGTTTGTGAAACTTGAATCTTTCTGCTATCAGCAGCGGTGTGGGGTTTAAATATTCCTGTAGTATCGTCACTATGTCTCCAAAACTCTCTTCCACTGGCTTCGCTGGGGTTACTAGATTTCGTAATAAGCCATACGTCTTTGCACCCATTAAATTTAACAATACCGACACTTTCTTGTCATCTGACACCTCATTTGCCTTGCAGTATACCTCTATTCGTTCGACATATGTAGTCCAATCTTCGACGTCATTGTCAAATGCGGTGATACTGCCACTCTTCGGCATTTTGGGTGTGGTTTAAAATGGCTTAAAATGGCATCTCCCGCGCTTTCCTTCCTCCCCCGCTGCTGCCAACACCGCTCTCGGCGGTCCTCGTGGCAATGGCGGCGCCCTGTAGGTTTTGCGCGCTTCTCCTGCGCTGCTGCCAACGCCACTCTCGGCGGTCCTCATGGCAATGGCAACGCCTCGTGGGTTTCTGCGCGTCTCTCTCCCTCTCCTCGACGCTGCTCAGCCCCTGAACACCGGCTGCACCCTGTGCGCTCTGCCCTCTCTCTCTCTCTCTCCCGTCGACGCTGCTCGGCCCTTTGCTATGCCGCTCGGTCGGGCTCTAGCCCGCCGCTGTCCGGGAAGGGTCTGCGCACTACCTGTTGCCAGCCCGTTTTGCTGGACCACCGCGACTGGAAAGCCAAGCCTGGCTCTCAACAGCCTCCCCCGCAATTCTCGAGTCTCTGCTGGATGACTGGGCGGTTGCCCGTGGTCGACGCCCGTGTCTCTGGCCTTGACCTCCAATCTACTGGTCTCCAGGAACGAATCCTTGGGAGGTGATGCAGAGTTGCAGGTAGGATCGAATTTGCCTCGTCGCCAATGTTGTGTACGTCAGTAGTAAGACACAGACTGCAGGAGAACGGTACAACAGGTGTTTACTCAACGTGGCTCACTCTGGAACTGAACTGCACAGATTACTACTCAGTGCTATATACAGGTGTGGTCACTGCCGGTACTACAGTATACATGAGCTGTAAAAAGTAGTCCCCCCCTTAAAGGTATATACATTACATTTATGGCCTTATAGGAACTGCTCCCCTCACTTGCTGTCTTCTAACAAGCCCATCTGCTGCTCCTCCTGGTTGTTCAGCCTGCTGCTGCTGCTCCTCCTCCTACTTCCCTTCCTCCATCCAAAATCATGAAGTAAAGTGCGATCCATGATGAGCTGTAAGTGTTTGTTCCAGGTAAGGCAATTTATTTTTTAGAAACAAGCAATTACCAAGTTCAGATATCCCTTGATCTCTGAGTGTTTGTACGTGAGTACCTCTTTAAATACTGCATCCAATGGCCTTCTGAAACCAATCCTACTGGATTTTATTTAGTAGGTTCAGCGGTGGGTCAGAGGAGTATTTAAGTGGAGGCAAAAACCTTGGAATCATTTAAGAAGAAAATAGATGCTGAAATGAGAGATTGTGGGGTGGGGGGGGTGGGGGGAATTCGTGGCCGCCATGATAGTTACTGGTGTCACCAGCAACTCGGGTTAACGCCCACTGGAAATGGCCAAAGCGCTACCAGAGAAAGATTCGCGCTGGGGGCTAAAGATTTTTAGCCCCACGCTAACTTATCATGTAACATCCTCCTGGTGGCATTAGTGCAACATGGGAGTCAAAGTTCCCATCCAGGAGCAGCGTTCCAGCTTCTAACAGCCTTTGGAAACGAGGCTATAGAGTTTGCTAGGCATTGTGGGAAATTAAACAGGTAATGCATTAAAACTAATGAATTAATAAAAATTAAAATGAAGTGAAAAAATGCAGTTTTCAGCCCTTACTGCCTTAAAAAAAAAAATTAACATTAACAAGAAGTCCCAAGTGGGATTCTTCAGCACTTAAAGCTGAATTCCCTTCTGAACCTCAAAAAATGGGAAAAGTGCTTCAGCACTAACACAAATGGCTTAGCAAGCCAGGGAAGGGGTACCCAGGGTCTCGCACGCAGCACTCCAGCTTCGTGCAGGGGGTTCAACACTGCAAGAGAGATCCTCTACCCACAAGGGCCAGGAGTCCTCCAGAAGGAACAATTTGGAACCAGATTACCAAGGCCGTCACTGCCAGCAGTGTCGCCCCCACCACATGGCTCCAGTGCCCAAAGAAGCTTCATGACCTCCGACCACTGACCAAGGTCAGTGAATGCATCTTCAAAAGCCGTCTCCTACCAACTGCATCACTAGCTTCACACTCTGCTCAATGCACGACTCCCCCCGACCCCCCGCAATCACTCACCTACCTAGCTACCAATAATCTGTACCAATCACAAGGCACATCTCCCATTTCTAGCCTCACCTCACCTCCTTGGAGGAGACGGTGCTGGCCATTCTTGGCAGGGGTAAGGCTGAGCCCTTGGCCAGCAGCGGGGCAAAAAGGGTACAAGATGCTGGTATCCTCATGCGTTATCCCCCTTCTCACATGCACCTCTTGCTTTCCCGCCCTCCCCTCACCACAACCCTACCGTTGTGCCTTCCTCATTTCACACACCCAAGAAATGCAGCCTGCCCAACCAGTGGGTGACCAAGGAGAGGGAGAGAAGAGTGAAGATGAAACACTGTCTCTCGATTTCACACTCGCAGCCACCAGCTCCTCAAGTTCGACCAGCAAGGCCATTTGCAGTGTACCCCGCTGAAAGCCAGCTGCCTTCCACCAGCCATGCTGCAGCCACTGGGGTAGCACTGCATGACATCACTAAGATAGGCAAAGGCACACATAAGACAGTCACTAAGGAAATGCATAAGGGTAATGAGTTGATATCTTGATGTCATTTTGGATGGATAGATGTATAAAGTTGGATTGGAAAGTTTGCTTTGTGGTGGCTCTTATTTCAGCATTGTGGCCAAGAGGAGGCTGTGATGGTTAGTAACAGAGGAAAGGTAAGGTGTAGGACAAATCTTGAAAGGGGATTTGGGGTTGTAATCACTGGGTACCGCAGGCGGATGATTCCAACCCGGATATCCCCACCAGAAAGGGGCTGTCTCGGTTGCTTCCTTCCTTCTGCGTCTTCCTCTTCTGCATCTTCCTCTTCTGGGTCTTCTTCTTCCCTCTGCGAGCAGATGCTGTAAATCTGAAATAAAAGCATAAAATGCTGGAAATACTCAGCAGGTCAGGCAGTATCTCGACCTGAGACGTGAACTCTTTCTCACTCTCCATGGATGCTGCCTGACCTGCTGAGTACTTCCAGCATTTTCTGTCTTCTCAGAGGCTTTCCTTTACCATCCGAGGCCTTGCAAGCATCCAGCAGCACTCCCTGCACACTTAAAAAACTTTTAACATCAATTGCCCCAAGTCACTACTTCAATTTAAAAAAACAAAGTCCAAAAGCTTAAATGCAAACTTATCTGAAAGATGTGTGTGTCCCTTTTAAAGAAGTGCTGACAGTGTCTCAGTCAGTCTGCTGCACGCTGGGTTTTCATGGCGAGCTTAGGACCCTGCGCTGAACTCAGTGCTAAGGTTGAAATTTGCTGAGGTGAAGTTAAGTCAGCGTTGCATGCTGACTGACATCACCCTCTCTTAATTTACACCTCCGGGGCAGCACTGTTATCGGCAGCACTAAGGCCCTCTCCAAAATGGCAGCTGCCGAGTCCCGTGCCAGAGAAGGACACTAGAGTGGCAGCTGCCATTTTTTGACCAGATCGTAGTGAAAACCCGTGGCCCCATTTCTTGGTCTAAGTTTCTTCAGTGCTTCCTCGCTACACAGTCCTCTGACACTAGTGATCAGTCTTCTGGTTCTTCTCCTTGGTATCATGTGCAAATTTAACTAATTTGCATCGAGTTTATGAATTCAAGTTATCAATGAAAATTAAAATCAGTAGTGGTCCCAACACTGAGCCCTGGGGTATCACACTCGGAACATCCCCAGCCCAGCATAACTTCTCTAGCAAGTATCCATTGTTTTCTACCCTGCAGCCAATTTCTTTTCCATTCCCCAGATTTACCCTGAATCCTTACAGCTTTTAACTAACTAGTAGCCTTTCATGTGCAACTTTACCAAATGCATATTGAAAGCCTAGATACACCAGTCCACTTGGGCAGACACTTCTTCAAAGACATTTCAGAGATTTGTCAGCATGATCCTCCCCTTCGAAATCCATGTTGATTACTATTTATTAGGTTATATAAGAACATAAGAACATAAGAAATAGGAGCAGGAGTAGGCCAATCGGCCCCTCGAGCCGGCTCCGCCATTCAATAAGGTCATGGCTGATCTGATCCTAACCGCCAATCTACTATCACAGAACCATCTCCTGAATCTAACAGAATTAGACATGAAATAGGAGCAGGATCAAGCTACACGGCCCCTGGGCCCGCTCCGCTACCCACAGGGCCATGTCCGATCTGAACCTAGACTCATGTCCAAATTTCTGCCCGCTCCCTCTAACCCTTAATTCCCTTTACTTCTAGGAAACTGTCTATTTCTGTTTTAAATTTATGTAATGATGTAGCTTCTACAGCTTTTTGGGGCAGCATATTCCATGGACCTACCACCCTCTGAGTGAAGTAGTTCCTCCTCATCTCAGTTTTGAAAGAGCAGCCCCTTATTCTAAGACTATGCCCCCTAGTTCTAGTTTCACCCATCATCTGGAACATCCTCCCCGCATCCACCCGATCCAACCCCTTCACAATCTTATATGTTTCAATAAGATCGCCTCTCATTCTTCTGAACTCCAATGAGTAGAGTCCCAATCTACTCAACCTCTCCTCATATGTCCATCCCCTCATCCCCGGGATTAACCGAGTGAACCTTCTTTGTACTGACTCGAGAGCAAGTATGTCTTTTCTTAAGTATGGACACCAAAACTGTATGCAGTATTCCAGGTGCGGTCTCACCAATACCTTGTACAACTGAAGCAATACCTCCCTGTTTTTATATTCTATCCCCCTAGCAATGAAAGCCAACATTCCATTGGCCTTCTTAATCACTTGCTGCACCTGCATACTAACCTTTTGAGTTTCGTGCACCAGGACCCCCAGATCCCTTTGTCCTTCAGTACTTTCCAGTTTCTTGCCATTAAGATAATAACTTGCTCTACGATTTTTCCTGCCAAAGTGCATAACCTCACACTTTCCAGTATTGTATTCCATCTGCCAAATCTCTGCCCACTTACTTAGCCTGTCTATGTCCCCTTGCAGGTTTTTTATGTCCTCCTCACTCACTACTTTCCCTCCCATCTTAGTATTGATGGGCCTTCAATAACCACAAAACTAGAAGTTATAGACTTAAACAAGTTGGCTTTTAATCACTAAGATCAGAGCTAACATCTCAACACGCCGACTGGTTCACAGGAATGAGTCATACAGATCCTGGGATCTTTATGTAAGAGAAGTCAGGGGCGGAGCCAAGAGCCAAGACCTGGAACCTCCCAGGTTAGTCGGGAAAGAGGAAGTGAAACTATACACAGTGGGGGAGGGTAATATACATGAGTGCAAAATGAATACAGGACCAAGACAAACAGATTTCATTACATTCACCCCTTCTATAGATTTAGTCCATCGGGGTGATGTTTCTTAAAAGTTGGTATAAGTGAGTCTGTCAGGAGGTTTTGCAGTTCTCAGTGATCGGCGCAAAGCCGGTTGGGGTGCCTCTGGGGGAGTGGATTCTGGTTCCTCCGCTGCCCGGGCCTCCGCAGTGTCTTCCAGGTTAAAGTTGGGTACTGATACCTCTGGGCGTCCTGTCTCTTTGTAGTATAGGTCTTCATCGGGTAGTCTCCCATCGTTCTCTCCGCTCCCCGAGGGAGCGAGGTCTTTTATGGAAACAGTGTCCTCTCGCCCGTCAGAGTATTCGATATAGGCGTACTGAGGGTTTGCATGGAGGAGCTGTACCTTTTCCACAAGGGGGTCCGTTTTATGGCCTCTCACGTGCTTCCGCAATAGTACTGTCCCCGGAGACGTCAGCCACGCGGGTAGAGGTATGCCCGAAGTGGATTTCCGAGGGAAAACGAACATCTTTTCGTGAGTGGTAGCGTTAGTGGCAGTACATAACAGAGACCTTATGGAGTGGAGCACGTCTGGGAGGACTTCCTGCCAGCGGGAGGTCGGAAGGCCTTTTGACTTTAAGGCTAACGTGACAGCCTTCCAAACAGTAGCATTCTCCCTTTCCACTTGCCCATTACCCCGGGGATTGTAGCTAGTGGTTCTGCTAGTGGCTATCCCCTTCGAGAGCAAGAACTGGCGCAGCTCGTCACTCATGAATGATGTCCCCCTATCGCTGTGTATGTAGTTCGGCATGCCAAACATGCAGAATAGATTACAGAGACACTTGATGACCGTGGCACTGGTCATGTCTGGGCAGGGAATGGCGAAGGGGAAGCGGGAATATTCATCAATGATATTGAGGAAGTATACGTTACGGTCGGCAGAGGGAAGGGGTCCCTTGAAGTCCAGACTTAGGCGCTCGAATGGGCGTGTGGCTTTGATAAGGTGTGCACGGTCAGGCCTGTAGAAACGAGGCTTGCATTCCGCACAGATGCGGCAGGCTCTGGTCATTGCCCTGACCTCCTCGATGGAGTGGGGCAGATTGCGGGACTTTATAAAATGGTATAGTCGGGTGACCCCTGGGTGACAGAGGTCGTTGTGGAGACCCTGTAATTTGTCCGTATGAATGCTGGCACACATTCCCTGCGATAGGGCGTCTGGGGGTTCATTAAGGGCTCCCGGCCTGTACATAATATCATAGTCGAACGTGGATAGTTCGATCCTCCACCTGAGTATTTTGCCATTCTTGATTTTCCCCCTTTGTTTGTTATTAAACATGAAAGCCACCGACCGCTGGTCGGTGAGCAGGGTGAAACGTTTGCCGGCTAGGTAGTGTCTCCAGTGCCGCACTGCCTCCACTATAGCCTGTGCCTCCTTCTCGACAGAAGAGTGCCTGATTTCAGGTCCCTGAAGCGTTCGGGATAAGAAGGCCACAGGTCTCCCAGCCTGATTGAGGGTCGCAGCTAAGGCAAAGTCTGACGCATCGCTTTCGACTTGAAAGGGAATGCATTCGTCCACTGCACACACTGCAGCCCTTTCAATGTCCTGTTTAATACTGGTGAAAGCCTCCCGAGCTTCAGCTGATAGTGGGAAGGACGTCGATTTAATGAGGGGTCGGGCCTTATCAGAGTAATTGGGCACCCATTGGGCATAATACGAAAAAAATCCCAGGCACCTTTTTAAAGCTTTGGGATTGTGTGGCAGGGGCAGTTCCTTTAGGGGGCGTAATCGGTCAGGGTCCGGTCCAATTATCCCATCTTCCACCACACAGCCGAGGATACAGAGACGGGTTGTGTAGAAGACACATTTGTCTTCGTTGTAGGTTAGATTCAGCTTTAGGGCAGTTTTAAAAAATCTCGCAAGATTTAGATCGTGGTCTTGCTGGTTGTGCCCGCAGATAGTGACATTGTCCAGATAGGGGTAGGTAGCTTGTAGTTTATTCTCGTCAACCATGCGGTCCACCTCACGTTGGAAGACAGACCCCATTTGTTACCCCGAAGGGCACTCTGAGAAAATGGTAGAGGCGCCCGTTCACCTCGAAGGCGGTGTATGGGCGGTCCTCCGTTCTAATGGGGAGCTGGTGATATGCGGATTTGAGGTCGATAGTCGAGAAGACTCGGTATTGCGCAATCTGGTTGACCATTTCTGATATGCGGGGTAAAGGGTAGGCATCCAGCTGGGTATAAATATTAACAGTCTGGCTGTAGTCAATTACCATCCGTTTCTTTTCGCTATTTTTAACTATGACTACTTGGGCACGCCACGGGCTGGTACTGCATTCAATAATGCCTTCCCGCAGGAGTCTGTCCACTTCCGCCTTGATAAAGTGTCTGTCTTCCAGACTGTACCGTCTACTTTTGGTCGCTATGGGCCTACAGTTCGGAGCGAGATTAGCGAATAACGAGGGCGGGCTGATTTTTAAGGTTGATAGGCCACAGACTGTGAGTGGCGGCTGGGACCCGCCATATGCTAGCATGACACTTTCGTGGTGGCACTGGAAGTCCAGGCCCAAGATTACATTAACACAGAGTTCTGGCATCACGAGGAGTTTAAAATCCTAGTAGTCCGTGCCTTTTACAGTCAGTGTTACCACACAGTAGCCCAAAATGTCCGAAGTGTGGGGCTTAGCAGCCATAGCAATTCTGCTCCGTGTAGGGGTTACCGTTAATGCGTGCCACCGTACCAGGCTAGGGTGGATAAAACTCTCGGTACTCCCACAGTCAATTAAACATTTCGTTAAATTCCCGTTTACCTGTATGTCCATCATGGATTTTGTCAACGGGTGATCGAAGCCACTGTTGGGCCCTGGGCGGCCGTTGAGTCAGGAAAAGATGGCGGATCCCAAGATGGCGGCCCGCATGGCACGCACGAGGCGGTGACGGAGTTGGAAATCGGATTCCCCCTGCAGACTTTGCTAAAATGCCCCTTTTTCTTACATTTGAAGCATGTAGCGTCCTTCGCTGGGCATCGTTGTCTGGGGTGCTTGGCCTGGCCGCAGAAGTAGCATTTCAGGCCTCGAGACATTGCTGCTGTAGTAGGACTCCTGGGTGAACTTCTGTGTGGGGACTCCGGCGGCGTAGAGCTGGTCTGAGACCTGAATGGGGAAGATGGCTGATTCCAAGATGGCGGCCCCCTCGGCGCGCACGAGGCGGTGAGGGCCGCATGGCCGGAAGAATAAGAGTCAGAGTTTTTCTGGGCCACGTCCAGCGATCGCGCAGTGGCCACTGCCTTTTTTAAGTCCAGGACCTCCTTCTCCAGCAGTCTCTGCCGGATATAATTCGATTTGAGGCCCGTGATGAAGGAATCGCAGACCAATTCGTCAGAGTACGCGTTGGCCGTCACGGCCTTGCAGTTACAGTCCTGGACCAGGTCCTTTAGGCCCTGTAAGAAATCGTCCATTGATTCCTCTGGTCGCTGCCTGCGTGTAGCCAGCAGATGTCTGGCGTACAGTTCGTTTACCGGCTTCTGGTATTGGGCCTTCAGGGTAGTGATGGCCTCCGTGTAAGAGGTGGCGTCCCGGATGAACGAATAAATCCGATGACTTACGCGAGTAGTCAGTAGACTCAGTTTATCTACCTCGCTAGCGGATGAGGCCCCTGCGAAGAGTTCAAAGCATTTGAGCCAGTGTCCAAATTGATTTGATGCTTCAGCAGAATGTGGATCCAAGTCCAGACGCTCTGGTTTTAGGAGTCGATCCATCCTAGTATTCTTTAGTGATTAAAATTGATGGGCCTTCAATAACCACAAAACTAGAAGTTATAGACTTAAACAAGTTGGCTTTTAATCACTAAGATCAGAGCTAACATCTCAACACGCCGACTGGTTCACAGGAATGAGTCATACAGATCCCGGGATCTTTATGTAAGAGAAGTCAGGGGCGGAGCCAAGAGCCAAGACCTGGAACCTCCCAGGTTAGTCGGGAAAGAGGAAGTGAAACTATACACAGTGGGGGAGGGTAATATACATGACTGCAAAACGAATACAGGACCAAGACAAATAGATTTCATTACAAGTATCATCTGCAAACTTTGATATGTTACACTCGGTCCCCTCCTCCAAATCGTTAATATAGATTGTAAAGAGTTGGGGACCCAGCACTGACCCCTGCAGAACACCACTAGTTACTGATTGCCAGTCTGAGAATGAACCATTTATCCCAACTCTCTGCCTTCTGTTAGATAGCCAATCCTCTATCCATGCCAGAATATTACCCCCAATCCCGTGATTTTTTATCTTAAGCAAAAATCTTTTGTGTGGCACCTTGTCAAATGCCTTTTGAAAGTCTAAATACACTACGTCCACTGATTCCCCTTTATCCACCCTATATGTTACTTCCTCAAAGAACTCCAGCAAATTTGTCAAACATGACTTCCCCTTCATAAAACCATGCTGACTTTGTCCTATTACATTATGATTATCCAAATGTCCTGTCACTGTCTCCTTAATAATGGACTCCAAAATTTTACCTACCACAGATGTTAGGCTAACCGGTCTATAGTTTCCAGCCTTCTGTCTACTGCCCTTTTTAAATAAGGGTGTTACATTAGCAGTTTTCCAGTCTGCCGGGACCTTTGCTGAGTCCAGGGAGTTTTGGAAAATTATTACCAATGCATCCACAATCCCTACCGCCACTTCCCTCAAGACCCTTGGATGTAAGCCATCAGGTCCAGGTGATTTATCCGCCTTGAGTCCCATTATTTTACCGAGTACCACTTCCTTAGTGATTTTGATCGTGTTTAGCTCCTCCCCCCCTATAGCCCCCTGTTTGTCCAGTGTTGGGATATTCTTAGTGTCCTCTACTGTAAAGACTGATACAAAATATTTATTCAGTTTTTTTTGCCATCTCCATATTTCCCACCATTAATTTCCCGGTCTCATCCTCTAAGGGACCAACATTTACTTTAGCCACCCTTTTTCTTTTTATATAACTATAAAAACTCTTACTATCTGTTGTGTAGGTATTCCTCAAGTTTACTCCTGAAAGCTGATTTCATTATTTTACATGGAACTCAGGTAATACTTTAGCCCCGATTTTAAAGAGGCGACCGGTATGCAGCGCGATCCCCAAAGCGGGCGGCGTACCCAGGGAGTCCGTGGATGTGGAGGTCCGGCCGATCTTAACAGCCAGGCCTCATTACTATAAATATATACTCACTGACCAGCCTGAACCTGGCCAGATGCAGATCCACTACTGCTAGCAGGTGGAGCAGGAATTCGGTGGCAGGAGGATACCACCGGGCCCTTGGGTAAGTGGTGAGGGGGGCTCTGGACGCAATTGGGAAGGTGGAAGCCTGGGGCAAGGGAGGGCCAGCGTTCCCTAGTGAGGCCCGGAGGTGCACTCAATGAGACTTGGTTACATATTTTTAAAAATTCACTTAGAATTTTAAGAAAACATGTGGAAAGGATCTATCTAAGTTTATTTACTAATTTAGCAACCTCCTCAAAGAATTCCAGTAATTCTTTAGATGAACATTGATAGGTTCCTCGTCTTGCTTGAAGCATTTTCCCCACAACTAATGTTAGAGACAATAAAGGAGTACACTCCTAATTTTCACACCAAAGGTAGTCTCTAGTTTGTCATATTAAATATTCAATAAAATAATTTAAAACTATTATTACATCAGACTATGGCCTGTTCTAGTTGTAGCAGGTTACCTGTTCCAGTAATTGTCCTAACTCGTACCAAGTCCCGTTCACCCAACTCCCCTGAGCTCGCTGACCTACATTGGTTCTCAATTAAGCAATGCCTCGATTTTAAAATTCTCATCCTTGTTCTCAGATCCCTCCATGGCCTCACCCCTCCCTATCTCTGTAATCTCCCCCAGCCCTGCAAATCCCCCCTCCTCCCCCCCACCCCGAGATCTCGGCCCTCCGCCTATTCTGTTAATAGCTCCGCCATTGGTGGTCGTGCCCTCTGTTGTCTAGGCTCTAAGATCTGGAATTCCCTCCCTAAACCTCTCTACCTCTCTTTCCTCCTTTAAGGAGCTCCTTAAAACCTCCCACTTTGACCAAGCTTCCTGTCCTAATATCTCCTTGTATGGCTCGGTTTCAAATTTTGTTTTATAACGCTCCCGTCAAGTGCCTTCAGACGTTTTACTACTTTAAAAGTCCTATCTAAATGCAAGATGTTGTTGTAATGTGCCAGAACGAGAGAATGTCCTCGAGGGGTCAAAGACCGAATCTATTTGGTTGGAGTTAAGAAACATTAAAGGAGTTGTTGCGCTACTTGGTGTATTTTATAGGAAACCAAATAGTGAGAAGGAGACTGAGGTGCAGATTTACAAAGAAATTACTGAGAGGTACAAGAACTATCGAGTAGTGATAATGGGAGACTTTAACTACCCCAATATTGAATGGGACAATGATTGTGTTAAGGGCAGAGAAGGAGAGGAATTTCTGGAGCGTGTTCCAGAGAATTTTCTTCATCAATATGTTTGCTGCTCAACGAGGAAGGAAACATTGCTGGATCTAGTCTTGGGGAATGAAGTGGGTCAAGTGGAGATTGTCACAGCGGGGAGCATCTCGGGAAGAGTGATCATAGTATCATAGGATTAGATTAGTTATGGAGAAGGACAAGGAGCAATCTAGAATAAAAATAGTTGAACTGGAGGAGGGTTAATTTCGGCCAATTGAGGAGGGATAGATTCGAGTCAAAGACTGGCAGGCAAAAATTTTATGGAGCAATGGACAGCCTTTAAAGAGGAGATGGTTTGGCTATAGTTTAAGTACATTCCCACAAGGGGGAAAGAGAGGGCAACCAAAGCCAGTGCTCCCTGGATGACAAAAGAGTTAGAGAGAAGGATGAAGCAGAAAAAGGAGGCCTATGACAGATGTCAGCTTGAGAATCAGGCTGAATATAAAAAGTACAGGGGAGAAGTGAAAAAGGAAATAAGAGGGGCAAAGAGACAGTACAAGAATAGATTGCTGGCTAATATAAAAGGGAATCCATCGGTCATCTGTAGGCATATTAACAATAAAAAGGTTGTCAGAGGGATCAAAATGGAGATCTATTGGTGGAGGCAGAGGCATGACAGATGTACGAAATGAGTACTTTGCATCTGTGTTTACCAAGGAAGAGGACTTTGTCAAACCTATGGTAAACAAGGAGGGATACTGGATGAGAAAAAAAAGATAGAGGACTAGAAAGGCTGGCAGTACGTAAACGGAATAAATCACATGGGATGCATCCTAGGTTGCTGAGGGAAGGGTAGAAATTGCAGATGTGCTGGCCACAATCTTCTAATCCTCCTTAGATACAGGGGTATCTACAGAGGACCCGAGGATTACAAATGCATCCTTCTTATTCAAAAAAGGGGAGCAGGATAAACCTGGTAATTATAGGCCAATTAGTTTAACACTGATGGTGAGGAAGCTTTTAGAAACAATAATCCGGGAGAAAATTAACAGCCACTTGGACAAGCATGAACTAATAAAGGGAGCCAGCACGGATTTTTTAAGAGCAAATCATGTTTGACTAACATAAGATTGAGTTTTTTGATGAGGTAACAGAGAAGGTGGATGAGGGCAGTGCGGTTGATGTTGTGTATATGGATTTCAAAAGACGTTTGATAAAGTACCACATAATAGGCTTGTTAGCAAAATTGAAGCCAATGGGATAAAAGGGGCAGTAGCAGCATGGATACAAAATTGGTTAAGGGATAGAAATCAGAGAGTTGTGATGAATGGCTGTTTTTTGGACTGGAGGGAGGTGTACAGTGGTGTTCTCCAAGGTTCAGTACTAGGGCCACTGCTATATTTGGTATACATTAATGACTTGGACTTGGGGGTACAGGGCACAATTTTGAAATTTGCAGATGACACAAAACTTGGAAGTGTAATAAACAGTGAGGAAGATAATAATAGACTTCAAGAAGACCTAGACAGGCTGGTGGAATGGGCAGATGAATTTCAACACAGAGAAGTGTGAGGTGAGACATTTTGCTCGGAAGAATGGGGAGAGACCATACACACTAAATGGTACAATCTTAAAGGGGGTGCAAGAAGAGAGAGACCTGGGGGTATTTGTGGACAAATCTTTGAAGGTGGCAGGACAGGTTAACAAAGCAGTTAATAAAGCATATGGGATCCTGGGCTTTATAAATAAAGGCATAGAGTACAAAAGCCAGGAAGTTATGCTAAACCTATATAAAACACTAGTTCAGCCTCAGCTGGAATATTGTGTCCAGTTCTGGTCACCACACCTTAGGAAGGATGTGAAGGCTTTGGCGAGGGTACAGAAGAGATTTACTACAATGTTTCCAGGGATGAGGGATTGCAGTTACATGGATAGACTGGAGAAGCTGAGGTTGTTCTCCTTACAGAAGAGAAGGCTAAGAGGAGATTTGAGGTAAACTATCCTTCCTTCTTGACCTGCCTGCAGCCTTTGACACGATTGACCACACCATCCTCCTCCAATGCCTCTCCACCATCGTCCAGCTGGGTGGGACTGCACTCACCTGGTTCCATTTTTACCTATATAATCATAGCCAGAGAATCACCTGCAATGGCTTCTCTTCCCATTCCCACACTGTTACCTCTGGTGTCCCCCAAGAACCTATCTTTGGCCCCCTCCTATTTCTCATCTACATGCTGCCCCTCAGCGACATCATCTGAAAACACAGCGTCAGTTTCCACATGTACGCTAACGACATCCAACTACCTCACCACCACCTCTCTCAACCCCTCCACTGTATCTAAATTGTCAGACTACTTGTCCAACATCCAGTACTGGATGAGCAGAAATTTCCTTCAACTAAATATTAGCAAGATCGAAGCCATTGTCTTCAGTCCCTGCCACAAATTCCATTCCCTAGCCACTGACTCAACCTCTCTCTCTCTGGTAATTGTCTGAGGCTGAACCAGACTGTTCTCAAACTTGGTGTTGTATTTGACCCTGAGATGAGCTTCCAATCACATATCTGCACCATCACTAAGACTGCCTATTTCCACCTCCAGTACGTTGCCTGACTCCACCCCTGCCTCAGCTCATCTGCTGCTGAAACCCTCATCCATGCCTTTGTTACATCTAGACTTAACTATTCCAATGCACTCCTGGCTGGCTTCCCATGTTCTACCCTATGTAAATCTGAGGTCATCCAAAACTGCTGCCCGTGTCCTAACTCGCACCAAGTCCTTTTTACCCATCACCCCTGTACTCACTGACCTACATTGGCTCCTGGTTAATGAACACCTCAATTTTAAAATGCTCATCCTTGTTTTCAAATCCCTCCATGGCCTCGCCCCTCCCTATCTCTGTAATCTTCTCCAGCCCCACAACTCCGAGATATCTGTGCTCCTCTAATTCTGGCTTCTTGAGCATCCCTGATTTTAATCGCTCCACCATTGGCGGCCTTGCCTTCAGCTGCCAAGGCCCTAAGCTCTGGAATTCCCTCCCTAAACCTCTCTGCCTCTCTACCTCTTTCCTCCTTTAAGACACTCCTTAAAACCTACGTCTTTGACCAAGCTTTTGGCCATCTGCCCTAATATCTCCTTATGTGGCTCGGTGTCAAAATTTGTTTTATAACGCTTCTGTCAAGCGCCTTGGGACGTTTTACAGCATTAAAGGTGCTATATAAATACAAGTTGTTGTTGTTGATAGAGGTATTTAAAATCATGAAGGGTTTAGATAGATTAAATTTTAACAGATAGACAATCATGCACTGACCTCCAAGTTCAAGTTAATCATATCCAATCCAATTGCAATAAAGCTGGGAGTGCAAAATCATTCAATATTCTCCATGTAACCCTATATGTAACCTCCGCTACCGAACATCAAACCACCATTTCCAAGACTGTCACTGACCTCATCTCTTCTGGAGATCTTCCCCCCACGGACGCCAACCTCATAGTTCCCCAACCCCACACAGCCTGCTTCTACCTCCTTCCCAAGATCCACAAACAGGACTGCCCTGGTAGACCCATCGTTTCAGCCTGTTCTTGTCCCATGGAACTTATCTCTTTCTATCTCGACTCTATTTTTTCTCCCCTTGTCCAATCTCTTCCCACATACATCCGCGACTCTTCCAACGCCCTCCGCCACTTTAACAGTTTCCAGTTTCCTGGCCCCAACCGCCTCTTTTTCAATATGGACGTAAAATCCCTCTACACTTCCATCCCCCACCAGGATGGCCTGAGGGCGCTCCGCTTCTTCCTTGAACAGAGGCCCAACCAGTCCCCATCCACCACCACCCTCCTCCGCCTGGCTGAACTTGTTCTCACATTGAACAACTTCTCCTTTGACTCCACTCACTTCCTCCAAATCAAAGGTGTTGCTATGGGAACCCGCATGGGTCCTAGCTATGCCTGCCTTTTCGTGGGATATGTGGAACACTCTTTGTTCCAGTCCTACTCGGGTCCCCTCCCTCACCTCTTTTTCCGGTACATTGATGACTGTATCGGTGCCATTTCCTGCTCTCGCCCTGAACTAGATAATTTCATTCACTTTGCTTCCAATTTCCACCCTTCACTCACCTTCACATGGTCCATCTCCGACTCTTCCCTTCCCTTCCTCGACTTCTCCATCTCCATCTCTGGGGATAGGTTATTGACAAACATTCACTACAAGCCCCTGACTCCCATAACTACCTGGACTACATTTCCTCCCACCTCGCCTCCTGTAAGGACTCTATTCCATTCTCCCAGTTTCTCTGTCTCCGCCGCATCTGCTCTGACGATGCCACCTTCCATACCAGTGCTTACGACATGTCTTCCTTTTTCCTCAACTGAGGATTCCCCTCTACAGTGGTTGACACGGCCCTTAACCGTGTCTGTTCTATCTCCCGCACTTCTGCCCTCACCCCTGCCCCTCCCTCCCGGAACCACAATAGAGTTCCCCTTGTCCTCACCTTTCACCCCACCAGCCTCCACATTAAACGGATCATCCTCCGCCATTTCCACCACCTCCAGCGTGATCCCACCACCAAATGCATCTTCCCCTCACCTCCCCTTTCAGCATTCCGTAGGGACCGCTCCCTCCGCGACACCCTAGTCCACTCCTCTATCACCCCCAACACCCCTTCCCCTTCGCCCGGCACCTTCCCGTGCAAGCGCAGGAGATGCAACACCTGCCCTTATACCACCCCACTTCCCACTGTCCAGGGCCCCAAACACCCCTTTCAGGTGAAACAGTGATTTACTTGTACTTCTTACAATTTAGTATACTGTATTCGCTGCTCACGATGTGGTCTCCTCTACATTGGGGAGACCAAACGCAGATTGGGTGACCACTTTGCAGAACACCTCCGTTCAGTCCGTAAGGGGGACCCTGAGCTTCCGGTCGCCTGTCACTTTAATTCACCGCTCCATTCCCACTCAGACCTCACCGTCCTCGGCCTCTTGCATTGTTCCACGGAAGCTCAGCGTAAGCTCGAGGAACAGCACCTCATCTTTCGATTAGGCACTTTACAGCCTTCTGGACTCAACATAGAATTCAACAATTTCAGATCATAACCCCGGGCCCTGTCATCATATATATATTTTTTATCCACACTTTTGTTCTGTTCTTCTATCCCACATGGCAGCTGTCTTCCATTCTGCCAGCACAACTTACACTTCATCTAGAGCCATCCTTTGTTTCTTAACCTGTCCCGTTACCATCTCCTTTTGCCTTAAATATCTCCCAATGTCTCTTAATCTCTCCAGCCTTCTATCCTATCACAAGCCTTCCCTTTTGTTCTTTCATCCCCTCCCCCATTTCCCAGCCACTACACTTGCTTAAAAATCTGTTCCATTTCCTGCTTTTTTTCCCGTTCTGATGAAAGGCCATCGACCTGAAACAATAACTGTTTCTCTCTTCACAGATGCTGCCTGACCTGCTGAGTTTCTCCAGCATTTTCTGTTCTTATTTCAGATTTCCAGCATCTGCAGTATTTTTCTTTTTGTAACCCTATATTCATGGTTTCCACAGGTATACTTCAATGGAAATAGTGAAGTAAACAATACTTGACTACAACATTATTAGAATGTAAGGATTAACCTTGAGTTATTCATGCCTGCCTGTGCCTGCTTCAAAAAGACACAGTTTCACTGTTGTTTCTTAGAATGGAATAAAACTCAGTGGCTTCTTTGCATAAGATTACATCAATGATGTCATGGTAGTCTTAAACTGGCAGTGTAAATATGGGTAAGTGTGCACGGAAATGACCAGCCATCTGTGGTGGCTCAGGAGGAGCCTGATGATGCTCCTAGACAAGTTTTGGGGAGAACTAGCTCTAGATAAGACTTAGGAGCTAGATTGCTGATAATACTCAATAACTAAAGGGATCAAATTGAAATGGAGGGCTAGGATGAACTACTAACTGAATTTGGAATTTAAGTTAAACCAAAATGGGGATTTCATACGGCCAAGATCTAAAGGTTGAACATACTTCAGTGTTTGGAACTGTTTAGGCTTAAAAGCTTATGTGCTTTTTTTTTTCACTGTGATATTAGAAATTACTACTGCTAGGATACCTGAAGGTCCTACACTGTAAAAATAATACCTTAACAGGGTGCTCAGCAATTGGGCTTTGTGAAAAGAAGGACTTGCATTTATTTAGGGCCTTTCACGACCACCAGACGTCTTAAAATGCTTTACAGCCAATGAAGTGCTTTTGGAGTGTAGTCACTGTTGTAATGTGGGAAACGCAGCAGCCAATTTGCGCACAGCAAGCTCCCACAAAAAGCAATGTGATAATGACCAGAATATCTGTTTTTGTTACGTTGGTTGTGGGATAAATATTGGCCAGGACACCAGGGATAACTCCCCTGCTCTTCTTCAAAATAGTGCCATGGGATCTTTTACATCCACCTGAGAGGGAAGACGGGACCTCGGTTAAACGTCTCATCCGAAAGACGGCACCTCCGACAGTGTAGCACTCCCTCAGCACTGCAACTGAGCCACAGCTGACACTCAATAGTGGCAGCAACTAGAGGGCTCAGCACTTTACAGCAGCAAACTAACTGTGTGGAGGTGAAGGTTTCTTGTTTAAAAATATAACCTGAAAATTCAGATGCAGCTTAAGTTGTGCTGCTCAAAGTACAGAAAGCATAATGACTTTCATATTTGGAATGCAGAGAGAGTGGCTTTACAACTGATTAAAATTTTGGCAGTGATGATACTGTATTGGTGCCTACTATACCTGGCACACCTCGAGCAGATGTTGAGAGTAACTTTGGCTTGAGGTTCTGCAGAGTACAGACTTCGACCTTGACTAAACTTGCTACCAGAAGGCACATGGTCAGTGATGCCCTCCATCCTCAAATCATCCAGGTCCTCTGTAATTCAAAGAGAATTTAATGACGGATATGTTTAAGATGAAATAAAATAAAACTGCAACAATAGAGAACAAGTGAAGATTCGGTGACTACTTATTCATGCAATTTCTATGAGTTGACTTGCCTTGTCAATAACACAACTTTTTAATGATAACTATACAGAGAAACCATTCTGCATCAGATTTATATCACTAATATAAAATTCACTTCTGAAGATACTTCATGGTCATCAGTGAAAGCTACATTTTACTTCAGCGATTGTGGGGGTGAAATTTGCCTCATTGCGCCCGCCATTAGCACCTCCGGGGGGCGCTAATGGGGTGCAAAGGGTTTATCACCCGGGTGGGAGCGTTAATAACACCTGCCAAGAAATTCGGTGGGGTGCTGCTGAGGTGCTAGCCGATAGCGGCATGCCCCCACTGGCAGCGCGCTGGACTGCTGCGCCGCCGGCAATGATGTCATCACCGAGCGACGCAATCCCTTTGCGCCACGGCTCCTTAGCGTGCTGCGGCAGAAATTCAGCTGTGCCCCAAGAAGCTGCCGTGGACAATATCAGTGACAGCCTTGTGGGTCGCGATCCGAGCCGCACACCGCTGGTGGGGCGCTAATTAAAGGGGCGGTCCAGCTGCACCCTGCAGGAGGTCAGCCTTTTAAAATTTTGGCTGACCTCCAGGTCGGCCCCTCTTGGCGGCCCTTGGCGTGGTCCATGACCGCCATCCTGCCCTCCAGCACTGCGTTTCAGTGCTGGGCTGCAGTCATAGAAACGTAGAAGATAGGAGCAGGAGTAGGCCATTCGGCCCCTCGAGCCTGCTCCGCCATTCAATGCGATCATGGCTGATCATCCAAATTCAGTACCCGGTCCCTGCTTTCTCCCCATACCCCTTGATCCCTTTAGCCTTAAGAAATATATCCAACTGTTTCTTGAATACATTTAATGTATTGGCCTCTACTGCCTTCTGTGGTAGCGAATTCCACAGGTTCACCACTCTCTGGGTGAAGAAATTCCTTCTCATTTCTCTCCTAAATGGCCTACCCCTTATCCTTAGACTGTGACCCCTGGTTCTGGACTCCCCGACCATCGGGAACATCCTTCCTGCATCTAGTCTGTCCAGTCCTGTCAGAATTTTATAAGTTTCAATGCGATCCCCTCTCATTCTTCTAAACTCCAGCGAGTACAAGCCCAATCGACCCAATCTCTCCTCATACGTCATTCCTGCCATCCCAGGTATCAGCCTGGTGAATCTTCGCTGCACTCCTTCCATGGCAAGTACATCCTTCCTCAGATAAGGTGAACAAAACTGCACACAATACTCAAGATGTGGTCTCACCAAGGCCCTGTACAACTGCAGCAAGACATCCTCGTTCCTGTACTCAAACCCTCTCGCTACGAAGGCCAACATGCCATTTGCCTTCTTAACTGCCTGCTGCACCTGCATGCTTACCTTCAGCGACTGGTGCACAAGGACACCCAGGTCTCGTTGCACTTCCCCTTTTCCCAATCTATTGCCATTTAGATAATAATCTGCCTTCCTGTTTTTGTCACCAAAGTGGATAACCTCGCATTTATCCACGTTATATTGCATCTGCCATGCTTTTGCCCAATCACCCAACCTGTCCAAATCATACTGGAGTTTCTCGGCATCCTCCTCACAGCACACACGCCCACCCAGCTTTGTGTCGTTTGCAAATTTGGAGATATTACATCTAGTTCCCTTGTCTAGATCATTAATATATATTGTGAATAGCTGGGGCCCAAGGACCGATCCCTGTGGTACCCCACTAGTCACTGCTTGCCACTCGGAAAAAGACCCGTTTATTCCAACTCTTTGCTTTCTATCTGCCAACCAGTTCTCTATCCAAGTCAATACCTTGCCCCCAATCCCATGTGCCTCAACTTTATACGCTAATCTCTTATGCGGGACCTTATCAAAAGCCTTCTGAAAGTCCAAATACACCACATCCACTGGTTCTCCTTTATCTATTTTACCAGTTACATCCTCAAAAAATTCCAGTAGATTAGTCAAGCACGATTTACCTTTTGTAAATCCATGTTGACTTTGTCCGATCCTGTCACTGTTTTCCAAGTGCTCTGCTATTACATCTTTTATAATGGACTCTAGCATATGGTCTGTAATTCCCTGTTTTCTCTCTACCACCTTTTTTGAATAGTGGGGTAACATTAGCTACCCTCCAATCCATGGGTACTGTTCCAGATTCCATCGAATGTTGGAAGATGATCAGCAAAGCATCAACTATTTCTGGGGCCACTTCCATAAGTACCCTAGGATGTAGATTATCAGGCCCTGGGGATTTAATGGCCTTCAATCCCATCAATTTCCCTAACGCCATTTCCTGACAAATACTGATTTCTTTCAGTTCCTCCCTTTCATCAGACCCTATGTTCCCCGACATCTCTGGGAGGTTATTTGTGTCCTACTTTGTGAAGACCAATCTTTTTCTCTTCACATATCTATAAAAGCTTTTACAGTCAGTTTTTATGTTCCCTGAAAGCTTACTCTCATATTCTATTTTCCCTTTCTTAATTAATCCCTTTGTCCTCCTTTGTTGAATCCTAAACTGTTCCCAATCCTCAGGTTTGCTGCTTTTTCTGGCCAATTTATATGTCCTCTCCTTGGATCTTATGCTATCCCTAATTTCCCTGGTTAGCCACGGTTGAGTCACCTTTTTTGTTTTATTTTTATGCCAAACTGGGATGAACAAATTCTGTAGTTCATCCATGCGGTCTTTGAATGTTTGCCATTGCCTATCCACCGTCAACCCTTTGAGTGACATTCCCCAATCAATCCTACCCAACTCGCGCCTCAGACCATCGTAGTTTCCTTTATTTAAACTTAGGACCCTTGTCTCTGAGTCGACTACTTCATTCTCCATCTTAATGAAGAATTCGATCATATTATGATCGCTCCGACCCAAGGGGCCTCGTACAACAAGATTGCTAATTAATCCTTTCTCGTTACATAATACCCAGTCTAAGATGGCCTGATCTCTGGTTGGTTCCTCGACATATTGGTCCAGGAAACCATCCCTTAAACACTCCAGGCACCATGCCGCCCTGGTACCACGCTTTGCGCCCAGAGAGGAAGTGGAGCACCCGAGAGAGCGCTCTGCTTCCTCGCCGGGGCAGTAAGCCCAATTTAGCAGCCGAGGCAGAATTCCTGCCCCGGGCGCTAAATGTGGCGCGCTAATTAGGTTACCACCCCCAAACGGGGCGTAACCGAATTTCGCCCCCTTTAATTCCTAGAAGAACTTAAGAGAACATTCGAGGTTAAATTCAACGATATTGCACCCGTTTTACGGGCACGATGACCAATTTAGCAGTGGGACAGCTGGCGCCCAATCTGCACATGGGTTTGAGCCACTGCTAAATTTGTTGGGCTCATTTTTCAGGCGTCTCTGGCAGCTGCCTAAAATGGATATTAGGTCCCTACAAGTGTAAATGAGGGGCTAATGACTATTTCAGCTCCCCTAGCAGAAATTGGTTGGTGATGAGCGAAGCAGAAGTCGGGACTGCTCCGCTCGGATGTCTTCAGCAGCCACTGCAGCCACCAACGAAAGGCAAGTTTGATTATTTTTTTAATTCAGAAATTGTTGCTGTGGAGCTAGGAGGAGCAGGCATGCTCCCCGACCCCACAGCACTCCTGATTGCGCTCCATCCCATCCCCCATGACTTGCATTCATCTTTAGAAAAGGGGTGAGCTGCATGTGGAGACATAACAGCAGCTCGGCAAAATAATGATAGTGAGGCCCAAGGACCAATTTTGAGCTGGCCTTGGGCTTCCTGGTTGGGGTGCGCGCTGTTCACCATAACCAATTTCTATCTGACTATATTTTTTCGTATTAAATTCCATAACTTAATTTGACCAGATCTCTCTGAATGCTATCACTGTCCTGTACACTGGTCACCTGACAACATGGCTTAATTAACACTGTCAAAGTTTATAATATGACTTAAAGTAACCTCCTTCTAATTTATTATGAATAGACCACAGTACAGACCCTTGTGGAACTCAGTCTATAACAGATAACATCACCATAATAAAAAGTCATTCAAAACATATTCTGTAACAGGCCAGTCACAATTTTCAGTATTTTTTAAAGTTTGCATACTCTTTAAAAGAAGTGTTGATGCAGAGTTAAATCTGGAGCAGGAGTGAAAACCATACCTTTTATATGCTTGGAAAAGTATTAATTTTATTTGTAGATAAATTGAAATGAATTATCATATAACAGAGACCGGCAGCACAAGGAAACCTTTTTGGTACCTCTTGAGAGAAGGGCAGTGCAGTGTAACTGAGATGAAAGGCTCTCTCAAGCATTTAGACTTAGATTTAAATTTTCAGAAAAAAATAACGTAAGTTTTCAGGTTAAGGGATTTATATAATTAAAATACTGCTCATGGAGAATGTTAGCAAATTCAGTTGTTAGTTCAGGTAACCAGTTTAAGCAGCCCCAATGTTAATCTGGAAAATCTGCAGTCAGAACCCTAAAGATATCTGAAAACTTAACAGAATTTGGCAACAGCTAAGTGTTGCCAAATTCAGAAGCCAGAAAAATTAACTATTTGGACTGCTGTCAGACAGGAGGATCATTCGTTAAATATGTTAAAGTAAATTAAATTAAGAAGAGTTTTGCTTAAGAAGTCAAAGTGAGTGTGTTAAGTGAACAATTCAGAATGTCACTGCGCTTCCCTCTACTGGTAGAATGTATCACAATTAGTGTTTCAGTCACATTCTGCTTAGAACGGGTCTAAAATCAACTAAGTGGAATAAAATAAATATGCTAAGAACACCCTAGTGTGTGATTAAAATAGTTTATCTTGTTCACTGAAATAGTTCATAGGGTCATTGTTGACAACTGTTCAGAACAGTAGGTTGTGGTTCAAATCCCACTCCAGGACTGAGCATATAATGATGCATTGTTGAGAGTGCTGTCTTTCAATGAAACATTAAACTGAGGATTGTCTGTCTTGTTCCGGTGAACCTAAAAGATTACATGGCGTTATTTTTTAAAAAAGACCAAGGTGTTCTCCCAGTGTACTGACCAATATTTCTCTCTCAGCCAACACGACTTAAAACCAGATTAACTGATCATTCATTTAATCCTTTTGTGGAGTCTTGCTGTGTGCAAACTTGCTGCCATATTTGCCTACATTACAACAGTGATGACACTTCAAAAGTAATTTACTGGATTTGAAGCACTTTGGGGCATTCTGAGGATGTGATAAGACTCTATATGAGTGCAGGTTCTTTTTAACTGCAGTGCGACCGTTCATGAGGTTACTTCCGTTACTTAAGTAAAGAAATAAGTGGAAGATTCTTTTTCTAAGTATCAAGCTAAAAACAAGAAGGAAGTTATGTTACATTGGCTCCCTGTCTGGCAATGCCTCTATTTTAAAATTCTCATCCTTGTTTTCAAATCCCTCCATGGCCATGGCCTTGCCTCTCCCTATCTCAGTAACCTCCTCCAGCCCTACAAGCCTCCGAGATCTCTCTGCTCCTCCAATTCAGGCCTCTTAAGCATCCCCAATTTTCTTCCCTCCACCATTGGTGGCCATGACGATCTCCAACAAGCAAGAGTCTAACCACTGCCCCTTGACATTCAATGGCATTACCATCGCAGAATCCCCCACCATCAACATCCTGGGGGTCACCATTGACCAGAAACTTAACTGGACCAGCCACATAAATACTGTGGCAACAAGAGTAGGTCAGAGGCTAGGTATTCTGCGATGAGTGTCTCACCACCTGACTCCCCAAAGTCTTTCCACCATCTACAAGGCACAAGTAAGGAGTGTGATGGAATACTCTCCACTTGCCTGGATGAATGCAGCTCCAACACTCAAGAAGCTCAATGATCCTTCATCGTCTCTGGGTCAAAATCCTGGAACTCCCTACCTAACAGCACTGTGGGAGTACCTTCACCGCATAGACTGCAGCGGTTTCAAGAAGGCGGCTCACCACCACCTTCTCAAGGGCAACTAGGGATGGGCAATAAATGCTGGCCTTGCCAGCGACGCCCACATCCCATAAACAAATTTAAAAAAAAAAATACCTTCAGCTGCCTGGGCTCTAGGCTCTGTAATTCCCTCCCTAAAACTCTCCGTATCTCTACCTCTTTCTCCTCCTTTAAAACTACTTCTTTGACCATGCTTTTGGTCACCTGTCCTAATATCTACTTATGTGGCTTAATGTCAAATTTTGTTTGATAACACTCCTGCAAAGCCCTTTGGGACATTTTACTGCATTAAAGGTGCTAAATAAATGCAAGTTGTTGTTGTTAATACACAATGCATTTTTGACAATTTTATGATTGATATCCGATATTATAGAGGACAATATTTAAAGCTATTTTTTGCTAAAATTTGCTAAACTTGCCTTATTTAGTTTTTTAGAGACCTGTCACTGGTCATTCTACAGGGCAATATTCTGTGGACATAATTTCCTCCTCACACTGGGGAAAAACTCAGACTGGATTTGTAAACAGGTTAGAATATTGTGCTACCTTTTTAAAGCTAGAAAACCATTGGTGGGCCTTAGAGAAGACACGAGCAGCCAAAATTGGGACAGCTAGTTACCTAGCATAGAGATTCCAGAGGCACCACTGCATCTCTGGAAATGTAGAATTACAGAACTTCTGCCCATCTCTTTGGCTTCCCATGTCAAAATCCTGAGGACAGGATTATTAACTTAATAGAAATGGGTGCCCACCCAGTACAGCAGGCAGAATCTCAGAGCCAAGGCTGGCAGGCCCTGATTCAAACATCACTTAAAACCTCTAGGATTGACTGTCATTTGAAATTGATACTGCCTCTACCAACAATGAGGACTTTGTCAAAGCTATGGTAAACGAAGAGTTTGTTGGGATACTGGATGAGATAAAAATAGTTAAAGAGGAGGTGCTAGAAAGGCTGGCAGTACTTAAAGTGGCTAAATCACCCAGTCCAGATGGGATGCAGCCTAGGTGGCTGAGGAAAGGAAGGGTAGAAATTGCAGAGGTGCTGGCCACTATCTTCCAATCTTCCTTAGATACAGGGGTGCTGCCAGTGGACTGGCGGATTGCAAATGTAACACCCTTGTTCAAAAAAGGGGAAAAGGATAAACCTGGTAATTACTGGTCAGTCAGTTTAACGTCGGTGGTGGGGAAGCTTTTAGAAACAATAATCCGGGAGAAAATTAACGGCCACTTAGGCAAGCATGGATTAATAAAGGAGAGCCAGCACGGATATGATGAGGGCAAATCATGTTTGACTAACGTGATTGAGTTTTTTGATGAGGTAACAGAGAGGGTGGATGAGGGCAGTGCAGGTGATGTGTATATGGATTTTCAAAAGGCTTTTGATAAAGTACCACATAATAGGTTTGTTAGCAAAATTGAAGCCCATGAGATAAAAGGGGCAGCAGCAGCAAGAATATAAAATTGGCTGAGGGATAGCAAACAGACAGATGTGAATGTTTGGTTTTTTTTGGACTGGAGGGTGGTGTACAGTGGTGTTCCCCAGGGTTCAGTACTAGGGCCACTGCTATATTTGGTACTAGCTGAAGTGCCCGGCGGTGCTGAGGGTCTTTTGAGGGCATATTGTTGTTGGAAGAGAGAGAGAGAGCGACTGGGGGGGGGGAAAGAGAGAGAGCGACTGGGGGGGGGGGAAGAGAGAGAGAGCGACTGGGGGGGGAAGAGAGAGAGTGACTGGGGGGGAAGAGAGAGAGAGAGCGACTGGGGGGGAAGAGAGAGAGAGAGCGACTGGGGGGAAAGAGAGAGAGCGACTGGGGGGAAGAGAGCGCGACTGGGGGGGAAGAGAGAGAGCGACTGGGGGGGAAGAGAGAGAGCGACTGGGGGGGAAGAGAGAGAGCGACTGGGGGGGAAGAGAGAGAGCGACTGGGGGGGAAGAGAGAGAGCGACTGGGGGGGGAAGAGAGAGAGCGACTGGGGGGGAAGAGAGGGAGCGACTGGGGGGGAAGAGAGGGAGCGACTGGGGGGGAAGAGAGAGAGCGACTGGGGGGGAAGAGAGAGAGCGACTGGGGGGAAGAGAGAGAGCGACTGGGGGGGAAGAGAGAGAGAGCGACTGGGGGGGAAGAGAGAGAGCGACGGGGGGAAGAGAGAGAGCGACGGGGGGGAAGAGAGAGAGCGACGGGGGGAAGAGGGAGAGCGATGGGGGGAAGAGTGAGAGCGACTGGGGGGGAAGAGTGAGAGCGACGGAGGGAAGAGAGAGCGACTGGGGGGGAAGAGAGAGAGCGACTGGGGGGGAAGAGAGAGAGCGACTGGGGGGGAAGAGAGAGCGACTGGGGGGGAAGAGAGAGAGCGACTGGGGGGGAAGAGAGAGAGCGACTGGGGGGGAACAGAGAGAGAGCGACGGGGGGAAGAGAGAGAGCGATGGGGGGAAGAGGGAGAGCGACGGGGGGGAAGAGAGAGAGCGACGGGGGAAGAGAGAGAGCGACAGGGGGGAAGAGAGAGAGCGACAGGGGGGAAGAGGGAGAGCGACGGGGGGAAGAGTGAGAGCGACTGGGGGGAAGAGTGAGAGCGACTGGGGGGAAGAGTGAGAGCGACGGGGGGGAAGAGAGAGCGACTGGGGGGGAAGAGAGAGAGCGACTGGGGGGGAAGAGAGAGAGCGACTGGGGGGAAGAGAGAGAGCGACTGGGGGGAAGAGAGAGAGCGACTGGGGGGAAGAGAGAGAGAGAGCGGATGGGAAGGGGAGCGGGGGAGGAGGGGAGGGGGGAGGAGGGGAAGGGGTGGGGGGGGGTGTGGGGGGGGAAGTGGGTGTGTGGGGGTGTGGGGGGGAGGGGAAGGGGTGGGGGGGAAGGGGGGTGGGGGGGAGGGGAAGGGGTGGGGGGGAAGGGGGGTTGGGGGGGTGTGGGGGTGTGGGGGGGAGGGGAAGGGGTGGGGGGGAAGGGGGGTTGGGGGGGGGAGGGGAAGGGGTGGGGGGGGGTTGGGGGGGTGTGGGGGGAGGGGGTGTGAGGGGGGTGGCGGGGGAAGGGGGTGTGGGGGAAGGGGGGGTGGGGGTCTGTGTGGGGGGGATGGGGTGTGGGGGGAAGGGGTGTGGGGGGGGAAGTGGGGGTGGGGGGGTGGGGGCTGTGGGGGGGTGGGGGGTGTGGGGTGTGGAAAGGGAGGGGGGGAGATATACTTAAAGTACAGGAAACTTTGTGCTATCCGGCACCCACGGGACCGAGCTGCTGCCCTACTCTCCAGAGTTAATGTTGAGAGATACGGAGATTCTTATCTCCGTATTTGACAACAAACACTGTTGCTTAGCAACAGCTTCGGGTGTGACCCTAAAGCTCTGCAGCTGAAGCTGTTGCTATAGCTACAGACCTTGCACAGCTTGACTGTACAAACAAAGGAAAATAAACAAACAAAGAATAAAAAATGGCTGCTAATTTTTGTGGTGGCTCCAGGTTGCCGGATAGCTCACCTCCGGATAGCACAAAGTTTCCTGTACTTATAAAACATTTTTGGTAAATCTTTCTATAACATACACTTTACAACCTCACCAATCTTTTTATTAAAAAAGGGGTCCTCACCTCTCAGTGTTGTACCACAAACAATGGCCGCCGCTTGCTTTTCAGTTGGAAAGATTAGGCCCCGCCCACACAGTCGATTGTCTGTCTCGGTCACCAGGACCCGATTTGGAGCACAGAAGCCCCACCCACTCTATGTTCCTGTACTAAGATGGCCACGCAGGCACTCTGTTACACACTGAATCAAAATGGTGTCGCACTGAAACTTTTCGCCCTCCTTGACAAAGATGGCTGCCGTTAATCTGGGGCTGTCAGCAGAAGAAATTTCCTCAGCTGCAAACACAGGATCTTCAGATTATTATTCGGGGCTTGCGACCTACCCCAGTTGCTTATGAAGCCTCCCCACCTACTGACCCTGGGAATGGAGCTGAGGCAGCACACCCTCTCTCCTCTGCCAGTGTTTGTCTCTGCCTAGGCCGGGAGCCTGGGTCTAGAGTTGCACTGCTGGCAGTTGGAGAAGCCTAGGCCCCGGGCCTGGAAAAACGGTGAAAGGTAGGAGAATTATAGAGGTTAGAGAAAAGATTTACAAATTAATTAACTTTTTTTTAAAACAATTTGTGTTTTAAAAGCAACTTTTTTTTTGCTGGAAATGTAGATTTGAAAAGAAACACGCAGAAAGTGGGAAAAAGAAATGAAAAGTTTAGAATCAAGATGGTGGCGACTCACCTCGGTTCAGAACGATAAGACCCGCCCACACATGCACCGATTGGTCGACCGTCAGGTCACCAAAGCGTAGGATTGGTCAATCGTCCCATCACTCGACTGTAGGAGGGCCCACCCGTACGCGCCAGGAACCCGGCGTACGATTGGTCAACCTCGAGGTCACTCTGTCGCTCATGAGCGGATAATGAGATGCTAATGAGCGGAATGTTGAACGTTGTTTGGATACCGCGGGCGCAATATTTGTCCGGCCGAAACGTAAATACGCTTAGGACGGTTCTGGAATCGTCAGCTTTCTTTCGACGTAATGCACGTGTAGGTACGCTCTATAACTTTCGAGTTAAATCAAGACAGACAGACAGACAGAAAGACAGATGGAATGACAGACAGAAGTATCCTTTTATATATATATATATAGATAGATACAGTAATGACTTGGCCTTGGGGGTACAGGGCATAATTTTGAAATTTGCAGATGACACGAAACTTGGAAGTGGAGTAAACAGTGAGGAAGATAATAATAGACTTCAAGAAGACAGAGACAGGCTGGTGGAATGGACAAACACATGGCATATGAGGTGATACATTTTGGTAGGAAGAATGAGGAGGGACAATACAAGCTACTGTAAATACTACAATTTTAAAGGGAGTACAAGAACAAGGAGACCTAAGGGTGTTTGTGGACAAATCTTTGAAGGTGGCAGGACAGGTTAATAAAGCAGTTAATAAAGCATATGGGATCCTGGGCTTTATAAATAGAGACAATGGCCCAGAATTTGCAGTCAGCGATGGCGATCGCGGCTGACTTCAAGGAAAGCTGCCCACAAAGATCTTGTGATTTCTGTGGCGAGAACTTTAGCTTTCTAAACCTTAATTTGATTGTAGCGCTGTGAATAGGGTATCCTTAGTGTGCATTAGTAGTGATGTGATCAAGCTGTCTAAGCTACCAATCACACTGAAGAATTCTCACAGGCAGCAAACCAGGAAATGTGAAGCACTGATTATCTAAAAATTTTACAGAGAGCGAAATAGTTAGGACATACACATGGGGTTAAGGTAGAAGCTGAAATATCATAAACCACTTCTTAAAAAAAAGTTAAAATATTTTTTATATTTTAAATATCTAGTAATTTTTATCATAATGGAGAAATTTGACATTCCACAAATATAAAATTAATTTTTCAGTGCCAGAACGATTGTTCAGCAGTCATTATGACACTAAAACCCCAGTTACACCTATTCCAACAAGGCTTAACTTTTTATGGGGTGTTTAATAGCGATATTAGAGTGGAAAAGCTCAAGTTTTTGTCAGTTCAAGTATTACACTCATTGCCGGATGTGGGAAATTCATCAGTGCAGCCTGTGGCGGAGCAAGGAATGCCTGAGCGCAACTTCAGGATTCCTACGTTTATCTGCACATACGCTAAATCCTGAAGTTACGGTCAGTTTCAGAGGGGTAATGATGGTGAATGCTGACAATTTCACTGCAAAATTATTGTTTCAGCCAATGATTATATTAATTAGACGGATAGAATTTCCAGGGAGGGGAGGGTTCCCCGATCTCTTGCCGTAACTTCGGCAGAAAATTAGTAGAAACCCAAAGACACCAGTCCCGATATTTATGGGGAGGGTGTGGGGTAACCCGTCTGATATACCTTAAATAGCTACAGAGACTGGTAGTTATAACTCAAACAGTTGGCTTTTAATAGCTTAGAACTGGACAGAACAGAACACACATGTTAGCCTTCTGATCAGCTTCTCAGAAGTGAACTAGGAGGCGGAGCCAGGGGTGAAGTAACAGATCAGGACAATCAATGGCACAGCAGAGTGGTATACAGTACATCAGCATTCCTGGCCAACCAAGAAAACAGCAGGGTTACAATAGATTACAATAGGAAACTATACACAGGTAGAATAAGGTATATACTTATAAGACTTATTTCACCACATTCACCCCTCCTATAAGTTAAGTCTGACCGGGGGTTTTACAGTTCGTAGTGAGCGGCGTAGCGTCGGCCGAGGAACCTCTTGGGGGACTTGCTCAGGTTCCTCCACCGTCCCGGCGTCTGCTGGGTTTTCCAAAATGATGTTTTGTACGTCTTGTACCTCTGGGCATCCCAACCCCACAGGTGGCGCATCACGGTGCTCCACACCCGCATCTTCGCTAGCAGCATCGCTCTCTCTCTCTTCTCCTGCCGGAGCCAGGTCCTTTATTGAAACAGTATCCTCACGTCCATCAGGGTATTGAATATATGCGTACTGAGGATTGGCGTGGAGGAGCTGTACTTCCTCCACTAGGGGATCAGTCTTATGACCTCTCACATGTTTTCGTAGCAGTACAGTGCCCGGGGACATCAACCACCCGGGTAGTGAAATACCTGAGGAAGATTTCCTGGGGAAACCGAACATCCTCTCATGAGGAGTAGCATTTGTTGCGGTGCACAGCAGAGACCTTATGGAATGCAGTACATCGGGAAGAACTTCCTGCCAGCGAGAGGTCGGTAGGCCTTCAATTTTAAAGACGGAACGACTGCCTTCCACACTGTCGCATTCTCCCTCTCAACCTGCCCATTGCCCCGGGGGTTGTAGCTAGTGGTTCTACTAGTAGCAATCCCTTTTGATAGTAAGAACCGGCGTAACTCATCACTCATAAACGACGTCCCTCTGTCGCTATGGATATAGTTGGGCATACCGAACAGACAGAATAAGTTGCAGAGGCTTTTGATTACCGTAGCACTGGTCATGTCCGGGTAGGGAATGGCAAAGGGGAAACGAGAGTATTCGTCTATAACGTTGAGGAAATAAACATTACGATCAACCGATGGGAGAGGACCTTTGAAATCAAGGCTTAGGCGCTCGAATGGCCGAGTTACCTTGATGAGGTGAGCTTGTTCGGGTCTGTAGCAGCGGGGTTTGCATTCCGCACAAACGCGGCAGGCTCTGGTCATCGTTCGGACCTCCTCAATGGAGTAGGGTAAGTTGCGAGACTTGATGAAGTGATTCAATCGGGTGATTCCTGGGTGGCAGAGTGCATCGTGGAGACTTTGGAGCTTGTCAGTACTAAGGCTGGCACATACCCCTCGAGATAGGGCATCAGGTGGCTCGTTGAGTGCTCCTGGCCTGTACATAATATCGTAGTCGTAAGTGGACAGTTCTATCCGCCATCTTAGGATCTTGTCATTTTTTATCTTGCCTCTCTGCTTCGTGTTAAACATGAAGGCCACAGACCGCTGGTCAGTGAGGAGTGTGAAACGTTTGCCGGCGAGATAATGTCTCCAATGTCTGACCGCCTCGATAATTGCTTGTGCTTCCTTCTCAACGGAAGAATGCCTGACTTCAGGACCCTGTAGTGTACGGGAAAAGAAGGCTACCGGTCTCCCGGCCTGGTTGAGGGTTGCAGCCAACGCGAAATCAGAAGCATCGCTCTCTACCTGGAAGGGTATCCTCTCATCTACAGCACATACCACGGCCTTTTCTGTTGTGTATGTAATATGTGTGCTACTTTGAACCTATGGACAGGACTGCACTACTTGTAGGGCGTAGTGATACGCAGTACCACTCCTGGCCATAGGGGTATAAATAGTACTGTGGGTACTGATCTCCCCTCAGTTCCCGCCTGTGGGCATGAAGTAAAGACCTACGTATAGTCCCTACCTCCAACCAGTAAAGACCTGTTTGAGTTATACGTTTAAGTCTTTGTGTTAATTGTTCAATACAATACACATACTTAACACTGGCGACGAGTCAGGTTCTTACCCTGCGGCAGTTGAAGAGAGGTTTCAAACATCACCACCCCACTAGAAGCG
This sequence comes from Somniosus microcephalus, assembly GCF_052327205.1. Lineage (NCBI taxonomy): Eukaryota > Metazoa > Chordata > Chondrichthyes > Squaliformes > Somniosidae > Somniosus > Somniosus microcephalus. Next base: position 154,306,646 of record NC_140993.1, on the reverse strand, counting down.
ACAGGCTTTAGGACTCTGAAGCCTCCATCAGCGACTGAGCACTGGAGTGCAGCAGCCATCCTGACAGCTTCCAGCGACTGACAGAAGTCTTTCTGCAGTTTCCTTGTTCAACCTAGGTGGTGGGGTAAGCCGTGCAGCGTTGGCTGCAAAGACAGGGCTGGGGAAGTTGGAGAAGATAAGGGCGATCGCAATCCCTGATAAGAGCCGCGGTGAAACGCGCGAGCGGGTAAGCCAGAGCCCGGGAGGGAGCGAGCAAGAGCCGCTTCGGTCGGGAGCCACGTCGCGATCCAGCGATCGCATCCGCTGATAAGGGCCGCACTCGGGCGATCGCGGCGAAGATAAGGGCCGCACTCGGGGGCTGAAGGGAGACGGCGTCGGGGGACGGGTGAAGACCGCCAAGCGCGGGAAAACCACCATTTTGTGGGCGGAGGACGACGGCAAGAGCGGGAAGCCGCCATCTTTGATAACAAGTAAACAAAATAAAATCTGAGAAATTGCAAATCTACAATGCCTAAACACGGGAATATTAGCACCTTTGATAGTGACCTCGAAGATTGGGCCATATATGTTGAAAGAGTAAAAAATTATTGTAAGGCCAATAAAATTCGTGACCAAGATAAAGCTCTAACATTATTAAATTTAATGGGTGCGAAGACATACGGGCAATTGAAACACCTGTTATCACCAGATGAACCGACGGATAAGACGTTCGATGAGATTGTTACTGTCCTGAAAGATCATCTAAACCCCACGCCGCTGATGCTAGCGGAACGATTTAAATTTTATGACAGAAGGCAGCTACAGCATGAAAGCAATGCTGAATATTTGCTGGAATTGCGTAAATTAGCGAAATATTGCCAGTTTGGAACGGGACTGACAGATGCACTACGAGACAAATTTGTGTGTGGTTTATTTAAACAGGGTACACAAAAGCGACTGCTCGAGGAGAATGAGCTGACGCTTGAGAAGGCGGTCACTATGGCAGCAGCACACGAAGCCACAGCGAGAGGCACGGCAGTAATGCAGCTACGATCACCGGAGCTCAGTGCACACAAATTGGGTGTGAGTTCTGGCAAATGTTATCGTTGTGGAAAGACAACGCATGATCAGAACCAGTGTTGGTTTAAAAACCAAGAATGTAGAACTTGTGGTAGGCTTGGACATATAGCTAGAGTATGCAGGTCAGGGAAGAAGACCAGCAACAAGAAGTCACCGCAAGGAAAATACGCAAAGGTACACAAGGTGACCGAACAGGAGTCCGATTCAGACGCTAGCAGTAATGAACTGGCTAGCTTAAGCTGTAATGAACTGGCTAGCTTAAGAGTACTCAACGCTGGTAAGGGTGCAGACCTCCAGACAATTTGGGTCACTCTTCAGATAGAAGGAGTCCAAGTAAAACTGGAATTGGACACTGGATCGGCATTGACGGTCATAAATAAGAAAGATTATGGAAAGTTATTCCAACATATTCCCCTACAGGATACGGGGATTATATTGAAAACATACACGGGGCAAAGAGTGTACCCCATCGGGAAAATAGAGGTTGCAGTGGTCCACAAGGGCGAAGACAGTCAAATAATGGACTTATATGTGATATCTGAAGGAGGTTCTCCACTACTAGGATGGGAGTGGATTAGGAAAATGAATATGGACTGGCATTTCCTACAAACAATAACGAGTGAGAACTCGGTGAAGATAGTCGGCCCAGACTCTGGAACGGATGATGGTAAGCCCAACTCAGGTGCAAAAGACAAAGTTTCAGCACAGAATTCCACTGAGCAACAACAACATAGTTTAACTGTGGATTCTGAGTCTGGCAAGTCTACTGATGTGCCCATTTCTGAGGGACACCGGGCTCGAACTCAACTCCATTTCAAACTACAACAGCAATTAGAACAAATGCTTCGCCGTTTTGAGCAAGAGTTGAATGCAACGAAAGAGTTCTTTGATATAGAGTTGGAGAATCTGGAAAGACAACAGAAGCAGCTGATGGAGAAAATGGAGCAGGAGCACACAAAACGTCTGATGTCAGAGGAGTTAACGGTCAGCCAACTCCTGCATATGCTGAAGGACAGGACTCTGAAATGGGAAAAACTTGAACACGAACTTCAATATTCAAACGAAAGGGGTTCGGAGCTCTCAAAGGTTATTGGAAGAGCTGAGGTGGCAACACAGACTGAGATGACTGCAACAGAGCAGCCCTTGGATGCCAAAAGTACGCTGACTCACGTCAACGTAGAACAACAGACCGCTGAAACAGCTGCTCCGGTAGAGGGATTGAATAGTCCGATCAATCAATCTCCAAAAGAAGTTGAAGTAGTAAAATCTCAAATGAGGTCATTAGTAAACGACTTGCTGAAAGCCCAGAAAAAGCTGGATGAAGAGGTACGCATGAAGAAGTCTCTTCAGGAAAGATGTCTGGACTTGGAACAAAAGCTGGCTAACGCCCAGCTGGGTATGGAGGAAATAGAAGACCCTCTCGCTGGCCTAGATCAGGACGACACCGAATATTACTATGTCCTGTCCTGCCCAACTTGTAACTTCGACTCCCACCATACAGAAATCATGGAGGAGCACCGAAAGTCTACGGAACATCGGGAGAAGGTGGCTCTACTACGGAAAAAGGAGGAAGAGAAGGAGGAACTGCGCATGCAGCTGGCAGCTGACAGTGGAGCCCAGAGAGTCTCCAAGAAGCAGAAAAGGAAAAGTCGAAACAGAAGATGACCCATCTGAACCATTATTACCTCTACCAGATCACACACGTGGTCCCTCCGAACGGAGCCAATTCAGTTCGGAAGTTCAAACTGTTAAATCCATGGAAGGACTATTGAATGAGTCACTCCAGCAACGTGAACCGACTACACCACAGAGATTGAATCTGTGAACTGTTTTCCGCAGAGACTGAATCTGTGATCTGTTTTGACATGAAGTTATCTATGTATCTATGTTATTCTGTTATGTAAACCTGAAGTTATATATGTATATATGTTATTACGTTATGTTAAATGGGGAGATGACTGTAAAGCTAGGAAGGGAGGAATGTTGTGTATGTAATATGTGTGCTACTTTGAACCTATGGACAGGACTGCACTACTTGTAGGGCGTAGTGATACGCAGTACCACTCCTGGCCATAGGGGTATAAATAGTACTGTGGGTACTGATCTCCCCTCAGTTCCCGCCTGTGGGCATGAAGTAAAGACCTACGTATAGTCCCTACCTCCAACCAGTAAAGACCTGTTTGAGTTATACGTTTAAGTCTTTGTGTTAATTGTTCAATACAATACACATACTTAACATTTTCAATGTCCCGTTTGATGTTGGTGAATGCCTCCTGCGCTTCTACTGATAGAGGGAAGGACGTCGACTTGATAAGGGCTCGGGCTTTGTCCGAATAGTTGGCCACCCACTGAGCATAATAAGAGAAGAATCCCAGACACCACCTTAAGGCCTTAGGGTTATGTGGCAGTGGTAGTTCTTTAAGCGGGCGTAATCGTTCAGGGTCTGGCCCGATTACCCCATTCTCTACCACACAGCCGAGAATACACAGACGAATAGTGTTGAAAGTACATTTGTGCTCGTTATAGGTCAGGTTTAGCTTTTGGGCAGTCTCTAGAAATTTAGCGAGATTCCGGTCATGCTCCTGTTGGTCGCGTCCACAGATAGTAACATTGTCCAGGTACGGAAATGTTGCCTCCAACGCATTCTCATCTACCATACGGTCCATTTCCCGTTGGAAAACGGAAACTCCATTCGTGACCCCGAAGGGTACCCTAAGGAATTGGTACAGGCGCCCATTTGCTTCAAAAGCCGTATAAGGACGGTCATCTACTTTTATGGGGAGCTGGTGATAGGCAGACTTTAAGTCAACAGTGGAAAACACACGATACTGGGCAATCTGGTTCACCATCTCGGAGATGCGAGGCAAGGGATAAGCGTCTAGTTGCGTATATATGTTGATGGTCTGGCTGTAGTCGACCACGAGCCGTTTCTTTTCGTTAGTTTTAACCACCACTACCTGAGCACGCCACGGGCTATTACTATTTTCGATGACACCCTTCCGCTGTAGCCTTCCTACTTCTTCTTTTATAAATTTTTTATCTTCCGAACTGTACCGTCGACTTTTGGTCGCGATAGGTCTACAGTTTGGGGCGAGGTTCGCAAACAGGGATGGCGGGCTTATCTTTAAAGTGGAGAGGCCGCAAACTGTGAGCGGGGGTTGGGATCCGCCGTATGCAAGTGTGACGCTCTCGTGGTGGCACTGGAAATCTAGGCCTAGAATTAGTTTCACGCAGAGCTGCGGCAACACAAGGAGTTTAAAATCTTTATACTCTGTGCCCTTAACAGTCAGTGTTACTTTACAGAAACCGATTACCTCCGAAGTGAGGGACTTAGATGCCATCGCGATTTTGCTCCGGGTAGGGTACACCTTTAGTGAGTACGGTTTGATGAGGCTAGGGTGAATAAAACTCTCAGTACTCCCGCAATCGATTAAACACTTCGTCGGGTGTCCGTTTACCTTAACGTCCATCATAGACTTTGATAGTGGATGCGGTCTGGACTGGTCAACCGTGACTGAGGCTATCGTAGATCCGTAGGCGGCCGCTGAGACGGTATCAAATTCTGGGACCATGTGTAGGGCCGCGGAGACTGTATCAGGTACGGGATTCCCCTTAAATACCTTGCTGAAATGTCCCCGTTTCTTGCACTTGAAACATGTGGCGTCTCTCGCAGGACATCGGTGTCTGGGGTGCTTGAGCTGGCCACAGAAGTAGCATCTTGGTCCGCGGGTCATCGCTGCAGTGGTGGGGCTGGGTGGAGACTCCCGTGGTGTAGGGCTGGTCCGAGGCCCAGGCGGAGAGGATGGCGCCTCCTCGCTCGGCGCGCACGAGGCTGAGAGGGCCGCATGGCCTGACGCATAGGTCTCGGAGTTCTTCTGAGCCACATCCAGCGATCGAGCTGTAGCCACGGCCGTCTTTAGATCCAGAGTGTCCCTTTCAAGCAACCTCTGCCTAATGTAATTCGATCGAAGGTCCGATATAAACGAATCGCGAACCGCTTCTTCCTGGTACAAAATGGCTGCCATGGCCTTGTAGTTGCAGTCCTTTGCCAGGGCCTTTAGATTCTGTAGAAAATTATCCAGCAATTCCTCCGGTAGTTGCTTGCGGGTAGCCAAGAGATGCCTGGCATACACCTCACTAACAGGCTTCAGGTATTGGGCCTTGAGAGTCGCGAGTGCATCCTCGTATGTAGAAGCGTCCTCGATTAGCGAGTAAGTCCGATGACTTACTAGGTTAGTCAGTAGGCCCAGTTTGTTGGCCCCATCATCGAGCGATGCAATGAAATATTCGAAACACCGGAGCCAATGTGCGAATTTCTTCGATGCGTCCACCGAATGTGGATCACTGTCTAGACGCTCCAGCTTCAGGAGTCTGTCCATCCCTGGAAGTAATAAGCTATTAAAATAGCTGCAAAAGAACGTAAAACCCCCAGTCAGACTGGATGCCCGGAGGTACAAGACGTACAAAACGTCGTTTTGGAAAACCCAGCAGACGCCGGGACGGCGGAGGAACCTGAGCAAGTCCCCCAAGAGGTTCCTCGGCCGACGCTACGCTGCTCACTACGAACTGTAAAACCCCCGGTCAGACTTAACTTATAGGAGGGGTGAATGTGGTGAAATAAGTCTTATAAGTATATACCTTATTCTAAATAACAACAGAAAATGCTGGAAAAACTCAGCAGGTCAGGCAACATCCGTGGAGAGAAATTTGAGTTGACGTTTCGGGTTGGACCCTTCTTCAAAACTGGAAAGAAAAGAAACTAGATCGGAGGCAGGGCTGCGATCGGACAAAAGAATAAAAGAAACAAAAGAAGTAAAAGAGATTAGAAGCTAGACGAGATGGTAATAGGCTGGGATTAGGTGTAAAGTGTACTGGCAGGGCAAAAGATAGCTGCCAGGTGTGAGAGAGAAACAAAAGGAAAGGGGGGGGGGAAAGGAGTGGAACAATTACAAGAGAAAATGAAATGGGGGCCGAGCTTATGATCTGAAATTGTTGAACTCGATATTGAGTCTGGAAGGCTGCAGACTGCCTAATCGGAAGATGAGGTGCTGTTCCTCGAGTTTACGTTGAGCTTCCGTGGAACAGTACAAGAGGCCAAGGACGGTGAGGTCCGAGTGGGAATGGAGCGGTGAATTAAAATGACAGGCGACCGGAAGCTCGGGGTCACCCTTACGGACTGAACGGAGGTGTTCCGCAAAGCGGTCACCCAATCTGCGTTTGGTCTCCCCAATGTAGAGGAGACCGCATCGTGAGCAGCGAATACAGCATACTAGATTGCGAGAAGTACAAGTAAATCGCTGTTTCACCTGGAAGGGGTGTTTGGGGCCCTGGACAGTGGGAAGGGGGGAGGTATAGGGGCAGGTGTTACATCTCCTCCGCTTGCACGGGAAGGTGCATTTCTCTGCTCCCCTCACTCACTCCAACCTACCTCCCTCTGAACTTGCAGCACTCCATTCTCTTAGATCCAACCCTGACATTGTCATTAAACCCGCTGACAAGGGTGGTGCTGTTGTTGTTTGGCGTACTGACCTCTACCTAGCGGAAGCTGAACGCCAACTCTCCGACACCTCCTCCTACCTCCACCTGGACCATGACCCCACTGCCGAACATCAAACCACCATTTCCAAGACTGTCACTGACCTCATCTCCTCTGGAGATCTTCCCCCTGCTGCCACCAACCTCATAGTTCCCCAACCCCGCACAGCCCGCTTCTACCTCCTTCCCAAGATCTACAAACAGGACTGCCCTGGTAGACCCATCATTTCAGCCTGTTCTTGCCCTACAGAACTTATCTCTTCCTATCTTGACTCTATCTTTTCTCCCCTTGTCCAGTCTCTTCCCACCTACATCCGCGACTCTTCGGACGCCCTCCGCCACTTTAACAGTTTCCAGTTTCCTGGCCCCAACCGCTTCCTTTTCACCATGGACGTACAATCCCTCTACACCTCCATCCCCCACCCGGATGGCCTGAGGGCGCTCCGCTTCTTCCTTGAACAGAGGCCAGACCAGTCTCCATCCACCACGACCCTCCTCCGCCTGGCTGAACTTGTTCTCACATTGAACAACTTCTCCTTTAACTCCACTCATTTCCTCCAAATCAAAGGTGTTGCTATGGGTACCCGCATGGGTCCTAGCTATGCCTGCCTTTTCGTGGGCTATGTGGAACAATCTTTGTTCCAGTCCTACTCGGGTCCCCTCCCTCACCTCTTTTTCCGATACATTGATGACTGTATCGGTGCCGTTTCCTGCTCTCGCCCCGAACTTGACAATTTCATTCACTTTGCCTCCAATTTCCACCCTTCCCTCACCTTCACATGGTCCATCTCGGACTCTTCCCTTCCCTTCCTCGACTTCTCCGTCTCCATCTCTGGGGATAGGTTATCGACCAATATTTACTACAAGCCCACTGACTCCCACAGCTACCTGGACTACACTTCCTCCCACCCCGCTTCCTGTAAGGACTCTATTCCATTCTCCCAGTTTCTCCACCTCCGCCGTATCTGCTCCGACGACGCCACCTTCCACACCAGTGCTTCAGACATGTCTTCCTTTTTCCGCAACCGAGGATTCCCCTCTACTGTGGTTGACACTGCCCTCGACCGTGTCAGTTCTATCTCCCGCACTTCTGCCCTCACCCCTGCCCCTCCCTCCCAGAACCACGATAGGGTTCCCCTTGTCCTCACCTTTCACCCCACCAGCCTCCACATTCAACGGATCATCCTCCGGCATTTCCGCTACCTCCAAAGTGATCCCACCACCAAACGTATCTTCCCCTCCCCTCCCCTTTCAGCATTCCGCAGGGACCGCTCCCTCCGAGACACCCTAGTCCACTCCTCTATCACCCCAAACAGCCCTTCCTCTTCGCCTGGCACCTTCCCGTGCAAGCGGAGGAGATGTAACACCTGCCCCTATACCTCCCCCCTTCCCACTGTCCAGGGCCCCAAACACCCCTTCCAGGTGAAACAGCGATTTACTTGTACTTCTCGCAATCTAGTATACGGTATTCGCTGCTCACGATGCGGTCTCCTCTACATTGGGGAGACCAAACGCAGATTGGGTGACCGCTTTGCGGAACACCTCCGTTCAGTCCGTAAGGGTGACCCCGAGCTTCCGGTCGCCTGTCATTTTAATTCACCGCTCCATTCCCACTCGGACCTCACCGTCCTTGGCCTCTTGTATTGTTCCACGGAAGCTCAACGTAAACTCGAGGAACAGCACCTCATCTTCCGATTAGGCAGTCTGCAGCCTTCCGGACTCAATATCGAGTTCAACAATTTCAGATCATAAGCTCAGCCCCCATATCATTTTCTCTTGTAATTGTTCCACTCCTTTCCCCCCCCCCCCCCTTTCCTTTTGTTTCTCTCTCACACCTGGCAGCTATCTTTTGCCCTGCCAGTACACTTTACACCTAATCCCAGCCTATTACCATCTCGTCTAGCTTCTAATCTCTTTTACTTCTTTTGTTTCTTTTATTCTTTTGTCCGATCGCAGCCCTGCCTCCGATCTAGTTTCTTTTCTTTCCAGTTTTGAAGAAGGGTCCAACCCGAAACGTCAACTCAAATTTCTCTCCACGGATGTTGCCTGACCTGCTGAGTTTTTCCAGCATTTTCTGTTGTTATTTCGGATTTCCTACATCTGCAGTATTTTGCTATTATACCTTATTCTACCTGTGTATAGTTTCCTATTGTAATCTATTGTAACCCTGCTGTTTTCTTGGTTGGCCAGGAATGCTGATGTACTGTATACCACTCTGCTGTGCCATTGATTGTCCTGATCTGTTACTTCGCCCCTGGCTCCGCCTCCTAGTTCACTTCTGAGAAGCTGATCAGAAGGCTAACATGTGTGTTCTGTTCTGTCCAGTTCTAAGCTATTAAAATTGATATACCTTAAATAGCTACAGAGACTGGTAGTTATAACTCAAACAGTTGGTTTTTAATGGCTTAGAACTGGACAGAACAGAACACACATGTTAGCCTTCTGATCAGCTTCTCAGAAGTGAACTAGGAGGCGGAGCCAGGGGCGAAGTAACAGATCAGGACAATCAATGGCACAGCAGAGTGGTATACAGTACATCAGCATTCCTGGTCAACCAAGAAAACAGCAGGGTTACAATAGATTACAATAGGAAACTATACACAGGTAGAATAAGGTATATACTTATAAGACTTATTTCACCACACCGTCTAAAACCCGGAAAGCCCAGGGACAAGGAGGTCCTTCAGTTAATATCATTACCATTTTCTTCTTCTGTTTCCTGCCCGGCAGCCGGCCAGATTGACAGGCTGCCGGATGGGAAAACTAGTGGCAGGAGGCCGCAGCTGAGGATCCTTGGGGATGGTCACCAGCAATTGGTGGGGGGGGAGGAGGAGGGAGCTACAGATCGGGGCATGGGGGGGTTTGGAACGAAGAGAGCGGCAATAGAGAGGGTGTGAGCTATAGATTGGTGCTTGGTGGGGGGAGGTTGCCAATCGCAGTAGCGGGAAGAGAAAGGCCACGATCAGTAGAGGGGAGGCCGAAGGCTTCTTTGAGAGGCCGGGAAAGTGCTCTTGCTCTTCCTGGCCCACAAGCGGTGCTCTAAAAAGCACTTGCCTTCTGGAGCTGGCGGCTCCTGTCTCCATTTCACTGCCGGATTTCCTGTCCCCTGGGAAACCCGTGCGGCAGTTACATTTAAATCTGGCTCCCAATTAGGGAAGAGGTCCTACAAGTAGAATTTAGGGAGTTAGGAGCCAAGCTAAAAAGTAGGACCTCGAAGGTAGTAATCTCTGGATTACTACCAGTGCCACGTGCTAGTAAGAGTACAGAGAACAGGATAGTTAGGCTAAATACGTGGCTTGAGCAGTGGTGTAAGAGGGAGGGTTTTAAATTTTTGAGGCATTGGAACCAGTTTTGTGGTAGGTGTGACCTATACAAAAGGGACGGTCTACACCTGTGCAGAGATGGAACTGATGTTCTCGGGGTAATTTTTGATAAAGCAGTTCGGGAGCATTTAAACTAGTATGGCAGGGGGCTAGAAACCTATGTAGTGAAATAGAGGAAAGTGAAAGGCAGACAGAAATAAATGGTAAAAGGGTGAGGAACAAAAAACAAAGGGCCAAACTAATTCATAAAAAATGTGAGCATAAAAAAAGCCTGAGGGTTTTATACCTTAATGCGAGAAGCATCAGGAACAAGGTAGATGAATTAGCTGTGGAAATAGAGGTTAATAATTATGATCTAATTGGGATTACGGAAACATGGTTGCAGGGTGAGCAGGGCTGGGAGCTTAACATACAGGGGTATTCAGTATTTAGGAAGGATCGACAAAAAAGAAAGGGAGGAGGGGTAGCATTGCTAGTAAAAGAGGGGATAAATGCAATTGAAAAGAAGGATATTAACTCAGTTAATACAGAATCTATATGGGTGGAGCTAAGAAATAGCGAGGGGCGAAAAACATTAATAGGAGTGGTATATAGGCCTCCAAATAGTAAAATAGAGGTTAGGGAGGGCATCACGAGGGAAATTAGAGAAGCGTGCAATAAGAGCACAGCTGTCATCATAGGTGACTTTAACTTACATATAGATTGGACTAGCCTAATCAGTAAAAATAATGAGGAGGAGGAATTCCTTGAGTGTTTAAGGGATGGTTATCTGGATCAATATGTCGAGGAACCAACTCGGGAACAGGCTATATTGGACTGGGTACTGTGCAATGAGAAGGGACTAATCAGTAATCTTGTTGTACGGGGACCCTTGGGTCAGAGCGATCATAACATGATCGATTTCTCACTCGAAATGGAGAGCGAAGAAATTGACTCAGAGACTAAGGTCCTGAATTTAAACAAGGGGAATTATGATGCCATGAGACGGGAACTGAGTAGGTCTGATTGGACAACGTTCCTGGGAGGACTGGAGGTAGATAAACAATGGCAAACATTTAAAGATAGAATGACAAAATTGCAAAAATTGTTTATACCAATCTGGCATAAAAGGAAATCTAAAAAGGTGACTCAACCGTGGATAACAGGGGAAATTAGAGACAGCATAAAATCCAAAGATAGGGCGTATAAAATAGCCAAAAAAAGCGCCAGAGCGGAAGATTGGGAACAGTTTAAGATAGAGCAAAGGAGGGCAAAGGGCATGATCAAGAGGGGCAAAATAGCTTACGAAAACAAGCTGGCGGAAAATATAAAAACTAACTCCAAAAGCTTTTATAAATATATCAAAAGGAAAAGACTGGTGAAAACCAAAGTTGGTCCATTGCAGTCAGATACGGGGGAATATATAATGGGAAATAAGGAAATGGCAGATCAACTAAATACATACTTTGGGTCAGTCTTTACGAAGGAAGACACAAAAAACCTCCCTGGGATATCGGGAAAAATAGGGACATTGGCAAAGGAGGAACTGACGCAAATCAATATCTCTAAGGATATGGTGTTAAGGAAGCTAAAGGGATTGAAGGTGGACAAATCCCCAGGGCCTGATAACATGCATCCTAGGGTACTGAAGGAGGTGGCCCTAGAGATAGCGGATGCACTAAGGATGATTTTTCAGAATTCATTAGACTCGGGAACAGTGCCGATGGATTGGAGGGTAGCTAACGTTACCCCACTATTCAAAAAGGGGGGTAGGGAAAAAGCAGGTAATTACAGACCTGTAAGCCTTACATCAGTTGTGGGCAAAATGCTGGAGTCCATCATTAAGGATGAAATAGCGGAGCACTTAGCAAATGGGGACAGGATAGGACAGAGTCAACATGGATTTACAAAGGGTAAATCGTGCTTGACTAATCTATTGGAATTTTTTGAGGGAGTAACTGGTAGAATAGATGGGGGAGAGCCAGTAGATGTGGTGTACCTGGACTTCCAAAAGGCCTTCGATAAGGTCCCACATAAAAGATTAGCATGGAAAATTGAGGCTCATGGGATAAAGGGGAAAGTTTTGGCGTGGATAGGGAACTGGCTGTCAGATAGAAAACAGAGAGTTGGAATAAACGGCTCATTTTCTGAATGGCAGGCAGTAACAAGTGGGGTACCACAGGGATCTGTCCTGGGCCCCCAGCTGTTCACAATTTACATTAATGACCTGGATCAGGGAGTCGGATGCAGCATTTCCAAATTTGCAGACGACACTAAACTAGGAGGGGGGGTGGGCTCAGAGGAAGAGACCAGGAAGCTCCAGAGCGATTTGGACAGACTGGGCGATTGGGCGGATAAATGGCAGATGCACTATAATGTGGACAAGTGCGAAGTTATCCACCTTGGGTGCAGGAACGGGAGGGCAAATTATTATTTAAATGGCAATAGATTGGGAGAGGGGGAAGTACAGAGAGACCTGGGTGTTCTTGTACACCAGTCACTGAAGGCGAGCATGCAGGTGCAACAGGCGGTCAAGAAGGCAAACGGTATGCTGGCCTTCATAGCAAAAGGGTTAGAATACAGGAACAGGGATACCTTGCTGCAGCTGTACAGGGCACTGGTGAAACCACACCTCGAGTACTGTGTACAGTTTTGGTCGCCTCATCTGAGGAAGGATGTTCTTGCCATGGAGGGGGTGCAGCGGCGATTCACCAGGCTGATACCAGGAATGGCGGGAATGACCTATGAGGAGAGACTATGTAGTTTAGGGATGTACACACTGGAGTTTAGAAGATTGAGAGGGGACCTCATAGAAGTGTATAAAATTCTGACAGGTCTAGACAGACTGGATGCAGAAGGAATGTTTCCCTTGGCGGGTGAGAACAGAACTAGAGGACATAATTTAAGGATAAGGGCTAAACCATTTAGGACAGAGATGAGGGGGAATTTCTTCACTCAGAGAGTGGTGAACCTGTGGAACTCATTGCCACAGAGGGCAGTGTACGCCAGCTCATTAAATATATTTAAGAGGGAATTAGATATATTTCTACGGGCAAAAGGGGTTAAGGGTTACGGAGAGAAGGCGGGGACGGGATACTGAATTAAAGGATCAGCCATGATCTCATCGAATGGCGGAGCAGGCACGAAGGGCCGAATGGCCTACTCCTGCTCCTATCTTCTATGTATCTATGTAATTACACTGTGGGAGCCTGATTTAAATGGGTTAATGAAGTGTCCGGCCACTCGAGGGCGGGACACTCACATGGCACGTTAACTGTCTCTGTAAAAATGTGGCGGATTGGGGACGTGTTCCCCGCTTTTTAAATTATTAACCCTCTCCTGCCCATCATGGTGGTGGGGAGTAGGGGGGTTGTGTGGGTTTGATATCGAGGTTTACGCCATTTCTCAGGGTTTCTGCTGAGCTTCACTGAAGTTAAGGTAGAGATTGGAAACGCCACTGCAGAAATTCCAGGCATACGTTTTTGGTAACAGAGGCACACTACAGCTGTTTCGGTCATTTCTCTGAGGTTTCCACCAATTTTCCACCAAAGTTATGGTGGACGATCAGGAGAACTATTATGGAAATTCCAGGCGAACAAGTCTAAACAGGGCCACAATCACATAAAAGAGCACAAATTCTTTCCATTGCCAGACACATGCTGATAATGGAAAGATGTCTATGGTTGCAGTTGCCAGCGAAAAATAATAGGAAACACCTTCATAGCAGGTTTATAGGTGCGGCCTAAGTTTATTTACTTCATGAATCAGAAATCGGACACAGGTTTGAACTAAGCAAACAAATGCTGGTTGAGCTACCTGCTGACTGATAGATTTAGAATTATGGTCAACAGTACAGGCTTGCCTACAGTAATATAGTTGAGTAGCTGTCATCTTCTGTACTTCTGAAGATTTCTCTGGCATCATTCAATCTATTACATGTATAATTAGTAGTCTTGTTACTGCTGCTCTAGTCAAGCAAGTTAGTCACATTCTTAAAACCCAAAGACAACCTAGAGCTAATTGAACAAGATTTTTCCCTGGACACTTCCACAGAATCGAAATATGCTAATAATTCCACACTCTTCAACTATGTTCTCCTTCACAGAATTCAATTACTTTTCACAAACAGAATTACATAGTATTTACAGCACAGAAACAGGCCTTTCGGCCCAACTGGTCTATGCGGCGTTCATGCTCCACACGAGCCTCCTCCCACCCCTCTTCATCTAACCCTATCAGCATATCTTTCTATTCCTTTCTCCCTCATGCTTTTTTTATCTAGCTTCCCCTTAAATGCAGCTATGCTATTCACCTCAACTAATCCTCTGATAGTGAGATCCACATTCCTACCACTCTTTGGGTAAAGAAGTTTCTCCTGAATACTATTGGATTTATTAGAAACTATCTTATATTTATGGGCCCTAGTTTTGGACTGCCCCACAAGTGGAAACATCTTCTTTACGTCTACCGTATCAAATCAATTCATGATTTTAAAGACCTCTATCAGGTCACCCTTCAGCCTTCTCTTTTCTAAAGAAAAGAGCCCCAGTCTGTTCAGCCTTTCCTGACAGGTATAACTTCTCAGTTCTGGGGTATCATCCTTGTAAATCCTTTTTGCACCTTCTCCAGTGCCTGTGATAAATGAGATTGTTATCACAACTCCCTAAACGAAACATCATGGAAATCTCTGAGAAACAAAGATCAATCTCTGTGAGAAATGAAAGTGTCATGGTAATACCCTGGGAAAAAGATCTATAAGGCCAAGCTCCAAGGTGTGCTCCAAGGGAGGGGGGGGGGGGGGCGGTTGATGGTGGAGAAGAAGAAGCGAGATCTTTCGCTGAAGCTCAATGAATAAAATATTAAAAGAAAAAATGATGCTCAGTTCTTTAGGGACAATTTTCAAAGGATAACTCCTGGGCTCCATTTAAATCCTGCTGACTGACTTCCCACCCGTTTGTCCTGTGTGTGTTGAAATAGTCTGCAATTAGAAAGGTGGAACTTCTCAGCTTATAACATCTCATCTTTTCAGGCCTTATGTACATGGATCTGATGTGATCTTACATTAAAGTCATGAATTTTATGCGTCCTTACTAATCAATTCCAGATTAGTACAATCTTCTGAAAATATGTAGCTTTGTAACTGCAATAACCTTAACATTTTTTGAAAACTGATTCCTTGGTTTTCTCTCAATTTATGCAAAAAATACATAAAAGCAGGGCTTGCAGCAGCGATGGACTTAGAAATTACCAAAGGCAATGTGCTGAAGGAATGAGATTTTATTTTCTAATGAGGCCTGGTCCCATGTGCATAAAGTTTTGATTTTTGACACTTGATTTGGTGCAATTTGGGGTATTTTGGAGTCTGCTGTAATTCTGAGTGTAACACGAATTAAGTAAAATATATTGCAACTCCAATCCACCCTCTATTTTATTTCTAGACATTGCCGATTCCACAAGTGCAGTGACAGGAATGCTCAAATAAAGCCCATTAATTCATTTACAACAAGGAACATCCTCCTCATCTCAAAAAAAGATGAAAATACTTCAAATAAAACAACAATTAAGCATATTCCACAGAGTCCTTTTAAGGAAAATGAAAAAAAATCAGCATTTTAGTAACTTATTGGTCAAGTATAACTTCTTTGGGGGCAAAGACTAAACAAATACACCTATAACAGCGACTCTTAGAAACCATCAGCCTTTTAAAATTCTCTGCCTTTACTCCTGCCATCTAACGGATCTGATTGTTTCTGCTAGGTGCCAGTATTGCCTTCCAAATGATCTGATTGGTTGAAATGGACAAGTTCCAATCCCAGTAAACAAAGGTAATTTTTCCTGTGAAATAACATAGAAGATAGGATAGGAGCAGGAGTAGGCCATTCGGCCCTTCGAGCCTGCTCCGCCATTCAATGTGATCATGGCTGATCATCCAAATTCAGTACCCTGTCCCAGCCTTTTCCCCATATCCCTTGATCACTTTAGCCTCAAGAAATATATCCAACTCTTTCTTGAATATATTTAATGAACTGGCCTCCACCGCCCTCTGTGGCAGAGAATTCCACAGGTTCACCACTCTCTGGGTGAAGAAATTCCTCCTCATTTCAGTCCTAAATGGCTTACCCCTTATCCTTAGACTATGACCCCTGGTTCTGGACTCCCCGGCCATCAGAAACATCCTTCCTGCATCTAGTCTGTCCAGACCTGACAGAATTTTATAGGTTTCGATGAGATCCCCTCTCAATCTTCTAAACTCCAGTGAGTATAAGCCCAATCGACACAATCTTTCCTCATACGTCATTCCTGCCATCCCAGGTATCAGCCTGGTGAATCTTCGCTGCACTCCCTCCATGGCAAGAACGTCCTTCCTCAGGTAAGGTGACCAAAACTGCACACAATACTCAAGGTGCGGTCTCACCAAGGCCCTGTACAACTGTAGCAAGACATCCTTGTTCCTGTACTCGAACCCTCTTGCTACGAAGGCCAACATACCATTTGCCTTCTTAACCGCCTGCTGCACCTGCATGCTTACCTTCAGCGACTGGTGCACAAGGACACCCAGGTCTCTTTGCACTTCCCCTTCTCCCAATCTATTGCCATTCAAATAATAATCTGCCTTCCTGTTTTTGCCACCAAAGTGGATAACCTCACATTTATCCACATTATAGTGCATTTGCCATGTTTCTGCCCAATCACCCAACCTGTCCAAATCATACTGGAGTTTCCCGACATCCTCCTCGCAGCTTACCCTCCCACCCAGCTTTGTGTCATCTGCAAATTTGGAGATATTACATCCAATTCTCTCGTCCAGATCATTAATATATATTGTGAACAGCTGGGGTCCTAGGACCGATCCTTGCGGTACCCCACTAGTCACTGCCTGCCACTCGGAAAACTGATAACTTGCCACTTGGGATGAAATGCTGACTATTACCTTAAAAGGCTGACAGTTGGTATATATGTCAATTCTTGATGAAGGTAACAGCACCAAGAGATTTTGTCACAGTAAATACTAGTCAGTGAGTGGCAATCCCCAGTGTCTTAGATAGCAGCCTCCCACTTTCCCTTCCTGTGTAGCTCCCTTTCCCCAACCCTGTAATGTATGTACTTTTAAGGGGGAGAACTACTTTTTACAGCTCCTGTATCCTGTAGTACTGGCAGTGACCACACCTGTATATAAACCCTGAGCAGTGATCTGTACAGTCAGTTGCAGTTTGAACCCTCATTCAGTAAACACCTGTTGATCGTTCCCTGCAGTCTGTTGTCTGATTATTGAAGGACACAACATTAAGATACACGGATATAACATTGGCGACGACGCAGATTCGAAACTACCTGCAACTCTGCATCACCTCCCAGGGATTCGCTCCTGGAGAACAGTGGAAGGAGGTCAAGTCCAGAAGCACGGGCGTCGACCACGGGCAACCGCCCAGTCATCCAGCGGCGATTTGAGCATCGCAGGGGAGGCTGTCGAGAGCCAGGCTTGGCTTTCCAGTCACGGTGCCAGCGAAACGGGCTGGCAACAGGTACTGCGCAGACCCTTCCCAGACAGCGGCAGCTAGTGCCGACCAAGCAGCACAGAAAAAGGCCGAGCAGCGTCGACGGGGGAGAGAGAGAGGGCAGAGCGCAAAGGGCGCAGCCGGTGTTCAGGACCGAGTGGCGTCAACGGAGAGAGAGACGAGAGAGAGCAGAGCGCAGCCGGTGTTCAAGGGCCGAGCAGCGTAAACGGGGAAGAGAGGCGCGCAGGAAAACACGAGGTGCTGCCATTGCCATGAGGACCGCAGAGAGCGGCATTGGCAGTAGCGCAGGAGCAGCGCATGAAACCCACAGGGCGTCGCCATTTGCCACGAGGACCGCCGAGAGCGGCATTGGCAGCAGCGCGGGAGACGCCATTTTAAGCCGCAGCGGGGCAGAAAGGAAAGCGCGGGAGACGCCATTTTAAGCCGCAGCGGGGAAGAAAGGAAAGCGCGGGAGACGCCATTTTAAGCCAGTATAACCACACCCAAAAATGCCGAAGAGTGGCAGTATCACAGCGTTCGACAATGAAGTCGAAGATTGGACGACATATGTCGAATGCATAGAAGTATACTGCAAGGCGAATGAAGCGCCAGATGACAAGAAAGCGCCGGTATTGTTGAATTCAATGGGTGCAAAAACGTATGGCTTACTACGAAACCTAGTAACCCCAGAGAAGCCAGTAGAAAAGGATTTTGAAAACATAGTGTCAATCCTACAGGACCACTTAAACCCCACACCGCTGCTGATAGCAGAAAGATTTAAGTTTCACAAAAGGAACCAGCATAAAGATGAAAGTAATGCTGAGTATTCAACGGAACTGCGCAAGCTATCGAAACACTGCCAGTTTGGAACGGGACTAGCAGATACTTTAAGGGACAAGTTTGTGTGTGGGCTTCAAATTGAAGGAACCCAGAAACGGCTTCTATCAGAAAAGGATCTTACGCTGGACAAGGCTTTCAGCATTGCAGTATCACACGAAGCAGCAGCATGGGGCGTTGCAGAGATACAACGGAGACCGCAAGAATATGGCACAAATGAAATGTCATACGGAACAGTGAAGTGCTATCGCTGCGGCAGAACAACACATGACCATAATGATTGCTGGTTCAAGGACAAAGTGTGCAGACAGTGTGGAAAAGTAGGACACATAACAAGAGTCTGCAGGTCGAGAAAGAAAACCAGCAGCAAGAAATCTCCACAGGAGAAGTACAAGAAGGTACATAAGGTGACGGAGAGTAGTTCAGACGAACAGAAGAGTGATACAGACTCCGGAAGCAAGGAGCTGGGTTGTCTGAAACTACATAATGTGATCAAAACGGAGGATCACCAAACTATCTGGGTCACGCTCAAGATAGCAGGAGTCCAAGTGAAAATGGAATTGGACACAGGATCAGCCCTAACAGTCATAAACCGAAGGGACTACAAGCGGCTATTCTCACATATACCCTTGAGAGATACAAAGATTGTCTTGAAGACGTACACGGGGCAAAAAGTCTACCCCAAAGGAAAAATAAGGGTGAACGTTATATATAACGGCAAGGAAACACCAAAAATGGACCTATATGTATTGCCAGATGGAGGACCACCACTACTAGGATGTGAATGGATCCGGAAGATACAGCTAGATTGGCATTCCATGCAAGCACTGACTGTAGATGCCAAAAAGGATGACGATGTCCCACCTGGATGACTGTCAAAAATGCTAACTGACGCACAAGAAGTATTCCAGCAGGGACTTGGAACACTAAAAGGCATAACAGCAACGATCAAAATAGAGGAAAATGCAAGCCCAAAGTTTTTTAAGGCCAGACCGGTACCTTATGCGATCCGCCCAGCCGTCGAAGCAGAGCTGGAAGGTTTGGAACATTCAGGAGTACTGTCCAAAGTGGACTGGAGCGAGTGGGCTACACCCATCGTTCCTGTAATGAAGAGGTCGTTGAGTAATACGCCTGGGGAACCAAAGTAGGTTCGCATCTGTGGGAACTTTAAGGTGACAGTGAACCCAGTCCTTCACACTGTACAATATCCGCTTCCGCGGATTAAAGATATTTTCGCCTCGCTATCTGGAGGGAAACGCTTCACTAAGATTGATCTGGCTCAGGCGTACCTGCAAATGAAGGTAGAAGAAGCCTCGAAACAGTACCTCACGATCAACACTCATAAAGGTCTCTACCAATACAACCGGCTGGTGTTCGGGGTAGCATCAGCTCCGACTATTTGGCAAAGGGCAATGGAACAAGTCCTGCAAGGGATTCCAGGGACCCAGTGTTATTTGGACGACATCCTGGTCACGGGTGAAAATGACAGTGATCACCTCGCCAAGCTGGAGCAGGTGCTCACGAGATTGAAGGAATATGGGCTCCGAGCTAATCGCCACAAATGCGAGTTTTTCCAGAAGCAGATCTCGTATTGTGGCCACGTTATTGATAAAGAGGGGTTACATAAGTCCCCGGAAAAGATTGAGGCAGTAGTCAAGGCTCCAGCACCGGAAAATGTGTCACAACTGAGGTCGTTCCTCGGGCTGGTGAACTGCTACCATAAGTTCTTGCCAAATTTGTCTACCGTACTACACTCACTGAACACCCTACTGCAAACGGGGGTACCATGGAAGTGGAGTGACGAATGTAAACGAGCTTTGCAGAAGAGCAAAGCATTGATCACATCAAAAGAGGTGTTGGCTCATTTCAACCCAGCACTACCAATTCGGTTGGCGTGTGATGCATCACCCTATGGCATTGGAGCAGCGCTGTCGCACAAATTCCCGGACGGCTCGGAGAGGCCAGTAGCCTTTGCGTCTCGGTCACTAACCTCAGCCGAGCGTAACTACACCCAGATTGACAGGGAGGCCCTCAGCCTAGAGTGGGGAGTGAAAAAGTTCAATCACTATCTGCACGGGCAGAAGTTCACCTTGCTGACTGACCACCAACCACTTGTCTCCATCTTTAATCCAAAGAAGGGCGTTCAGGTGATGACTGCGCAACGGCTACAAAGATGGTCCCTTTTTCTAGGGGCGCACCAATATGAAATCGAGTATAAGGGCACGAAACAGCATGGAAACGCTGATGGGCTATCACGCCTGCCACTACCTACTGCGGAGGAAGCACCAGCAGTGGATCCTGTCAAAATATTTAATTCGGCTATAATTGAATGCTTGCCAGTAACTAACGCTGGTATAGAGAAGGAGACCCGAAATGACCCGACACTATCTCGGGTATATGATTTGACGGTGAAGGGATGGCCAGCACATGGCGACTCACTGTTGCCAGCATTCTCATCCAGAAGAGAACAGCTGTCAGTATGCCAGGGGACAGTGATGTGTGGATCCCGAGCGGTAATTCCACCCAAGTTAAGGGAGAGAGTGCTCAATGAGCTTCACGAAGGTCATCTGGGAGGGGTGAAAATGAAAAGCCTTGCTAGGGCTTATGTGTGGTGGCCGAGGATCGATCAGCAACTCGAGGACCTGACCAAGAGCTGCTCAGGATGCCAGAAGGTCCAAAATGCACCACCGCATGCCCCTCTACACCCATGTGAGTGGCCCTCATCTCCATGGCAACGGGTGCATATTGATTTTGCTGGTCCATTCATGGACTCAATGTTTTTAATAGCCGTGGATGCGCACTCGAAATGGCCTGAGGTGATCAAAATGTCCTCCACCACCACGGAGAAAACTATTGCAGTCCTACGGACCATTTTTGCCAGGAACGGCTTGCCAGAGCAGATTTGCACTGATAACGGGCCACAGTTTGTGTCCGAAGAGTTTCGAAGATTTATGAAAAGGAATGGGGTAAGGCATTACACATCCGCCCCGTATCATCCAGCCACAAATGGATTGGCTGAGAGGTTCGTACAAACCTTTAAAAAACCAGTAAAGGCCATGTGCGATGACGACATTCCACTGCAGCATAAGGTGGACAATTTCCTGTTAGCCTACAGAAATGCGACACATGCAGCCACCAACCAGGCCCCGGCCATGATGTTCTTTAACCGAAGGTTGAGATCTCGTCTGGATTTGCTCAGACCAAATGTACGAAGAGATGTTGAGAGTATGCAATTCCAGCACATCAATGAGAAGCCGACAAGGAGCTTCAATGTAGGGCAACCAGTCTTGGCCCGTGACTACCGAACAGAGAAATGGCAACCAGGAACGATATGCACACGGCAGGGGCCACTAATGTACACAGTGGATGTTGGGGAGAACATTGTGAGACGCCATGCTGACCAGATCCTAGAGTCACAGGAACGAGTCAACCCCATGTCTCGGCCATACGTACCTGGTGAGGAACCCGACGTACAGGTCGCATCTACCTCAGAAACAATAGCATTGGAAGCTGATGAATCAACTGACGACAGGGTGTTAGAATCGCCTCCGCACCAAGAGCGAGACACTCGGGAAAGGCGTTATCCAGAAAGAATCAGGAAGCCTCCCCAAAGACTGAATTTATAAATAGACTATTTTCAGTTAATGTTGCATGTTAAAAGTGTTAATTGTAATTAGTTTGATATTTAATTGTTAAATGAGTGTTATGGTACTGTTAATCTAAAAGGGGAGGAATTGTAATGTATGTACCTTTAAGGGGGAGAACTACTTTTTACAGCTCCTGTATCCTGTAGTACCGGCAGTGACCACACCTGTATATAAACCCTGAGTAGTGATCTGTACAGTCAGTTGCAGTTTGAACCCTCATTCAGTAAACACCTGTTGATCGTTCCCTGCAGTCTGTTGTCTGATTATTGAAGGACACAACATTAAGATACATGGATATAACAAACCCCCTACCATTTGTTCTCAAGATGTGGATTATACTGGCATGGGTGCATTTATTGTAGTTCAAGTTGACAGTCAGCATTTTGCCTTTTGAGTTTGTGAGCACTGATGTACTTGGTAACTGCAGAAAAATAATTTTAAAGAGATTGCCACAATTGAATAGTTTACTATACCTGGAAGAGTGCCTGACAGTAAATTGAACCGTGGTAAGCTTGAGGACAGGAAATGTTTTAAAAATGAGAAATGCAAACTAAACATGGTGAACAGATCCAGCATCCTATTCCTCTGCACACTCACCAAACAAAACAACTTGAGAAGAAAGTAATACAAATAGGAAGTGACCCAGCCATTCCTGGCATAGTAATCAAAAAAAAATTAAAACTTCTGTCCAAAATAAATGAAACCATAGTGGATGAAAAAATTGCAAAGAATACTCGAAATGAAAATACTTGGATGCACTGGAAAAGTAAACGAAAATGAAAGCTGTTGATGAGTGTCCACGTCAGATAAGATAGTGACTAGAGAACTTCTGCATTGCTGACTCTCATGTCCTCTTGTAATTCATGGAAGCCCATGTGCTAATGCAACTGGACTGCTTACGCGCATTATGTGTTACCTTCTTTTATTACAAAAATCAAGAGATAATTGTAAATTATAACAAATACTTTATTTTGATACTTAAAATATATGTAACCTGTACAGAATGAATTACTTTTGGCTCCTAAGGCTGAAATGTTCGAGAGTGTCAAAGACCAAAAGTTTCTGGGGGTAGGGCGGGGAGGAGTGGAATTGCTTCCAGACTCTCCTAGGAAATAAGCCTTGCATCAGTGCCATATACAACTTAACAAATTTTTGGATATGTCCCACTGCACTTGCGGCATAACTGCTTGTTTTCACATCAGGGATAAGGCTCTTATATTTCAGTTTTCACAGAAAAAGGGACCAACTTGTGAAATGTGATCTCAAAATACTGTTTAAAATTCTAGAATAGCATGTAATTAAACAGAATCTAATTTAGTTACAATAAAGCAGTAGCCTTGGTCAGAGGCCTATATTCAGGGCTCTTTGAGATGTCAGCTTTTTGAATGCTTTTTGAAGCTGCTCATCAGTTTTTGAGGTTGGCATGTATGAGCTCCTGCAAAGGGATGCCAATAAAAAGCGGCAACTATCACTGGTAGGACTCACACATAGACTGGTATTGCCTGGGGCAGTTACTATCGGAGAGTCTGGCAGCTGTATCGCCAGCAACAGTAACGAATTTCAAGATAATTCACTCCCTAGGGCACCTACTTGCAGCAATGAAGTCTTTTAGTAGTCTTAGGGGCCAATATTCCATGGCCCATCTGGCGTACTGTTACCATGACTTTGGAAGGAGTGCACCAGAAGGGCTGGAAATTAGGCCAGGGCTTGATACACAAGGTCGCAGACTTGCTCGGGAGGTTTTGTGATGGTCTGTTGGAGGCAGAGGTTCTGCTTTTCCCAAACAAAGCTATCAGCAGAAGAGGTGATGTAAATGCAGGGACTCCCTACATCAAATGTTCCCACATTCCCAACCCTCTGAGGGACTTGACATAGGGTCGGTGGAGGTATGCCTGGTGAGATCAGGTGCACAAGCCAACCAACAGCAGTAGAAGGATCTTGGCCTGGAAACCCAAGTAAAACAATAATTTTTTTTTAAATAAAATATTTACAAAGGGGAAGATAGCTTTAAGATGTTTCTTGGCAAAGATGCCTCCTGCTCATGACAAATCCTACTATTCTAGATTTTTATAGCTACATTCGCTATAGTTCTGAACTATTCTATTTCCTCTCCACCCTCCAAAAAAAGAACACTTTTCAATTGACAGGTGCTCTTCAGGTATCTGAAACCATGAAATTGCTTAACTTCTAACAAGAGCCTTTCAATCCATGTAATTGTTTAGCCGTGTCAGCCATGGCTCAGTTGGTAGCACTCTCGCCTCTGAGTCAGAAGGTTGTGGGTTCATAGTCCCACTCCAGAGACTTGAACACAAAAATCTAGGTTGACACTCTAGTGCAGTGCTGAGGGAGCACTGCACTGTTGGAGGTGCCTTCTTTTGGATGAGACATTAAACCGAGGCCCGGTCTGCTCTCTCAGGTGGACGTAAAAGATCCCATGGCACTATTTTGAAGAGCAGGGGAGTTATCCCTGATGTCCTGGCCAATATAAATTGTTCAATCAACATCACTAAAACAGATTATATTGTCATTATCACATTGCTGTTTGTGGGAGCTTGTGTGCAAATTGGCTGCTGCGTTTCCAACATTACAACAGTGACTACACTTCAACTAGTTCTCAATGGCTGTAAAGCACTTTGGAACATCAGAGGTCATGAAACATGCTACATAAATGCAAGTCTTTCTTTTTCTTTTTTTTTAGAAACTTTCTCAGTTTACGATGTTGAGTTGAGATAAATTATGTTTTCAACTTATGTTACACAGAAAGTTACATTTTCAGAGCAGTGCCATAAATGAGAAAGAGGTAGAGAGAGAGAGAAAAAGAGGATAAACCGGAATGCAGCAGAAGAAATTTGGGAGGAAAAACACAACCACAGCCGATTGGCGAACCTTGTCTTCTGGATCACAACCCAGATAACGAAACCTAAAGTCAAACTCATTACTGAAGATTAAAATTAAATAAATAGGATATTGTAAAAAAAAGCCTCATAGAATGGTTACAGCACAGAAGGAGGCCATTCGGCCCATCGAGCCCATTCCGGCTCTCTGCAAGAGCATTTCAGCTAGTCCCACTCCCCCGCACTTTCCCCACAGCCCTGCAAATTTGTTCCTTCAGGTTCTTATTCAATTCCCTTTTGAAAGCCACCATTGAATCTGCCTCCACCACAATTTCAGGCAGTGCATTCCAGATCCTAACCACTTGCTGCGTAAAAACGTTTTTCCTCATGTTGCCTTTGGTTCTTCTGCCAATCACCTTAAATCTGTGTCCTCTAGTTCTCGACTATTCCACCAATGGGAACAGTTTCTCTCTATCTGCTCTGTCTAGACCACCCATGATTTTTAATACCTCTATCAGATCTCCTCTCAATCTTCTCTGCTCTAAGAAGAACAACCCCAGCTTCTCCAGTCTATCCACGTAACTGAAGTCCCTCATCCTTGGAATCATTCGCGTAAATCTTTTCTGCACCCTCTCTAAGGCCTTCACATCCTTCCTAAAGTGCGGTGCCCAGAATTGGACACAATACTCCAGTTGAGTCCGAACCAGTGTTTTATACAGGTTCATCATAACTTCCTTGCTTTTGTACACTATGCCTCTATTTATGAAGCCCAGTATCCCGTATGCTTTTTTAACTGCTTTCTCAACCTGCCCTGCCACCTTCAATGATTTGTGCACATATACCCCCAGGTCTCTCTGTTCGTGCACCCCCTTTAGAATTGTATCCTTTAGTTTATACTGCCTCTCCTCGTTATTCCTACCAAAATGTATCACTTTGCACTTTTCTGTGTTAAATTTCATTTACCACATGTCCGCCCATTTCACCAGCCTGTCTATGTCTTCTTGAAGTCTATCACTATCCTCCTCACTGTTCACTATACTTCCAAGTTTTGTGTCATCTGCAAATTTTGAAATTGTGCTCTGTACACCCAAGTCCAAGTCATTAATATATATCAAGAAAAGCAGTGGTCCTAGAACCAACCTCTGGGGAACACCACTGTATACCTTACTCCAGTCTGAAAGACAACCGTTCACCACTACTCTCTGTTTCCTGTCACTTAGCCAATTTCGTATCCATGCTGCCACTGTCCCTTTTATTCCATGGGCTTCAACTTTGCTGGCAAGCCTATTATGTGGCACTTTATCAAACACCTTTTGGAAGTCCATATACACGTCACCCACATTGCCCTCATCATCCCTCTCTGTTACCTCATCAAAAAACTCAATCAAGTTGGTTAAACACGATTTGCCTTTAACAAATCCATGCTGGCTTTCCTTAATTAATCCACACTTGTCCAAGTGACTGTTAGCTTTGTCCCTTCAGCAACATAGAAGGAAACCATTTTGCAAAGAGTTTACTTTGCTCCAACCTACACGCAGTTTATACGACATTGCTGATATCAAGAAGATGAGCCCCATATTTGAGATAAAAAAATATTGTAATTAATACATTACATTTTTCAAATAAAATCTATTTAATCCATCATCATTAACACTGGAGGGGTGGTTAAATATGAAGCATGTAAAGGCCCCTGAAATTCCACAGCGGTTCTCTTGATCTGCTGCCATAACTTTGGCAAGAGTCTGGTGGAAACTCCAGGGAAACCGCGTGAGCGTTATTTCTGCCGCACTTCCAGCAAAGTTATTGCAGTGGAGTAAGAGTAGCTCTAAGGAAATTCCAGACCCATAACTTAATTGCAACATAAGCACTAGTTTATACTACATATAGTGCCAAATATTTAATATAATTCATTAAAAATATATTGGTTTAGAGGGTCAAAATGGAAGGAATGCTGTGTTTTGCTGTGGATGATCCTCTCCTTTGCTGTTCTGCAACTTTTACATTGGGATTGATTGAGTGTATTGGGCAGCTAGTACTTCAACCACAGAATACCTGCATACAGTTCCCAAGATGGCCATCTTGAATTAGTGAGTTACAATCAATCAGAAGTTAAATCTTGATACAAGTGCCGGAGTTTCCTTTTAAAATCAATGAGTTTTCATACAATTTTGCACTAGTGTGTTAAGGGAGAACTAAGGGTGAATTCCTCAATTCCCCCCATTCATGGCCAGTGTGGAACTACTGCATCTGGTGCATTTTAATATTCAATTTTACACAGCAAAGGAATCATGGAACCAACAAAGGTCACTCTAACTTATTTGTAAAGACAATCGCGTATTTTGTTTTATAGCACAACTCACTTTGATATATATCACTCTTAAAAGTAAACACAGATAAATGAATGGTTTTGCAAGCTGTAACCCTGGCTAATTAGAAATGTCAAAAGAGGCATTCTGCTGAACTCCCAATTATCAGCACTTAATTTGTTGATTCTAAAGCATTTTGGATAGTCTGATATATTCCACTGCTCTATCAATGAAGGAGACGGACTACAAACCAACTGGTAGCTGGTTGCAAAGCTGCAAGCAGTACATGGAGTGGTATTTTCCCTGCACAAGCAACACAAAAGTCAGTCATATTATTCATTTCAGCACTCTTCCAGAGAGCTTACCATATTTTCCCCACCTACAAGATGCCCTTGTATCCTACATTATCAATCACTGATGTTTGCCCCCCTCCTTTACAGGAACAAACTAAAAATATAAAATGCTGTAAAATAACCAACTTGGTTACATCTATCTATTCAGGAGTCTTTTTGTTTATTTTCCAGAATTGTATATGGTTTTACCTGCTGGTGCTTCTGTGCATTTAGCTGACACAGCGGGTGCGATCTTGCCAGCCCTGGGGAGGCGGGTATGGAGGTGGGACTGCCGGGAAAATGACAGAATCTGGGAGTGGGTGCCCATCCCGCCCCCAACCCGCCTCCGTGCCATCTTGTCAGGAGGTGGGAAAGGGATTACAGCCACTTAACGCCCTTTAATTTGCGCCGCCCCAGCTGTAGATAGGCTCCCATGACCCCGTCGGACATACACTCCGGCAGTAAGTCAGGGGGCCCTATTGAAGATCGCGGCCGGGGCGCGAGTGGGGCACTGCGCACGGCGATGACGTCATCGCCAGTGGCATAGCGCCACGGGGCACTAACGGTTACCGCCGCTGCTAACCTCCCGCTGAATTTCGCGGGAGGCGCTAGCGGCACCGCGCCCAGGCGCTAGTTGCTTTGCGCCCCGTTAGCGGCCTAAGAGGGCACTAACGGGAGGTGCAAATCAACCGAATTTTTCCCCCCAGAAGTTTAAATGTGACATCCAGCGTGATATAAAATCAACCTAAACATTTTCACACCAAATACATTTTCAGAAATTCAGACAGAATATAAAACAAAATTAGAATAATATTGTGAGACCACCCATTGGGTGCAGAAGATGTATCTACTCGACATTATAGAAATGTGGAGGAGTATTTGAATAAATCCACCAATAAATTAGCAAAGAACAGGTGTGGAAAACTCATTTTAAGTTTCAACAGCTGTAAACGATCAGGCAGATTAAGGTTAAAGTTTCTGAACAGCTAGAACTTTTATCTCTTGCAGCTGTTATTACTCCAAATGCGTTTTCCCACACAATTCATTCGTTTCTGACCCCTAGCCAGGTTTGAGGGGGATTATGATTCTTAGCTGCTATCACATCAGCTCTTCCGTTTGTGTTACATGTAATTACTCTAAAGCAAACTCCTGCTGACAAAATAAAGCAGTAAAATATTTAAACAAAGATGGGTCATGGATCAAACAGAAAGCAACAGCAAAAGTTAAATTAATAAGTATTACTTGAAAGGATCTGAAAATGATTAAAATCTACCGACATGCCTGTTTATTTTTGAGAACTAAATTCGACCTATTTAGTTGTATTGTCCTTATGAATGGACCAGTCCATAAAATCAATATCAAAACATCTTACAACAAACTGCAGGTCTCACATTTTTATGAAATTTAGTTTCTTCCTTTTTATTAAAAAAAATAAAGGAGTGAGTGTGGCTTCTTTCCCCAATCAGAGAAGGTACAAATAAAAAAGCTTATGCGGTTATTTATCCCAGGAGATTATTAATGACATATTATCACACTGTGAAGTTTCAGTAGAAGACTCAGTTTTGGAAAGACTGTTCAGATGCATTTAGTTGGGTGCAGGAGACAATTGTGCAATATCTTTTCCAGTGGAATCTTGTGCTTAGTTGTTTGGACAGCAGTTTGCATTCAAAGTGTGACAAATGTAATTAATATCATCTAGTTGTTCAGTTTAACAGTGATTCAATTGCATCATTATGCTATCAAACTTTCAAGACATTTTATCAGTGATTAAAAAAGGGGGCAAAAACATAGAGTAAAAATGAACAAAAATAACTGAATGTAAATGTGTTTTTGTCAATTCCTTGTGTAAATGTGCAACCATGTTAGTGCTTAATAGCAGAATAGATAAGGGGGAACCAGTGGATGTGGCGTATTTGGATTTTCAGAAGGCATTCGATAAGCTGCCACACGAGGTTATTAAACAAAATTAGGGCTCATGGGATTGGGGGTAATATATTAGCATGGATTGAGGATTGGTTAACGGACAGAAATAGAGAGTAGGAATAAACGGGTCATTTTCGGGTTGGCAGGCTATAACTAGTGGGGTACCGCAAGGATCAGTGCTTGGGCCTCAGCTATTCACAATCTATATCAATGATTTGGATGAGGGGACCAAATGTAATATATCCAAGTTTGCTGATGATATAAAGCTGGGTGGGAATGTATGTTATGAGGAGGATGCAAAGAGGCTTCAATGGGATATAGACAAGCTAAGTGAGTGGGCAAGAACATGGCAAATGGAATATAATGTGGAGAAATGTGAAGTTATCCACTTTGATAGGAAAAATAGAAAAGCAGAATATTTTTTAAATGGTGAGAGATTGGGAAATGTTGGTGTTCAGAGGGACCTGGGTGTCCTTGTACACGAATCACTGAAAGTTAACATGCAGGTACGGCAAGCAATTAGGAAAGCAAATGGTATGTTGGCCTTTATTACAAGAGGATTTGTGTATAAGAGTAAAGACATCTTATTGCAATTATATAGTGCCCTGGTGAGGCCACACCTGGAGTATTATGTACAGTTTTGGTCTCTTTAGCTAAGGAAGGATATACTTGCCATAGAGGGAGTGCAATGAAGGTTCGCCAGACTGATTCCTGGGATGGGGGGATTGTGCTATGAGGAGAGATTGAGTAGATTGGGCCTATATTCTCTAGAGTTTAGGAGAATGAGAGGTGATCTCATTGAAACTTACAAAATTCTTACAGGGCTTGTCAGGGTAGATGCAGGGAGGTAGGCCGCGATTTTGCCATAGGAGGCGGGTCGGCTGGTCGGCGGGTTCCGGTCCCACTGACCATTTCAGCCGCACTGAAAGAACTATTTTGCCTTAACTGGGCTTATTAAGCCCACCTTACGCATTACCCGGCCCAATCAGTGGGTTCGGGTCTGCTGCTTGCCTCTGCTGACTTCTTTAATTCAGCTGCATTTAAGGAGCCCATGCAGCCTTGTGGTGTTTCATTCACATTCTGCTGCTTCTTAGTGTTACTGATAGCGAAATGACTGCTTCAAGTGCCAAGACTTCTCCAAGATTCGATGATGACTCCCTCCATGCTCCTGTGGAGAGAGTGAGAGGGCGCAAAGAGGTTCTGTTCCCCTCAAATGGATGTAGGAAGCCTCCTCAGCAAACCAAGGCAGCCTGGCTGCAAATTGCTGAGGAGGTGAACGCCAGGTCTTTGTGTTCACACACCTGGGTTCAGTGCAGGAAAAGGTTCAATGATCTGCTACGCTCAGCAAAAGTGAGTATAACATCACACTTACCTTCAATCTGCTCCCCATCTCTTCTCATCACCAGCACTCTGCATTGTCAAACAACTCCTGCACATCCCACTTTATCCTTACATCCTTTGCACCCTTAACCATCCCTCTCTCTCTATGTACAGAATCACTCCACCATTCTACTATGCACCCCTCACACTCGCTCTCACTGTTATGCAATGGCAACAACTAACAACACACAGGGAGGGCCCTTGGTATTGGCACCTCACTCCATCTTTGTCTCCCTCTAAGCATCTATGCAATGGATTCTCTACACTCACTCCAACATTCATGCTCAACCTCCACTTGTGTCCCTCATTGCAGGAAAAGAGAGCACATAATAAGAGGGAGAGAGGGAGGACAGGAGTAGAGCCACCTTCCTTGGTGCACTTAACCACCACTGAAGAGGCTGCTTTCGACATCGTCGGAGGTGCAGAGCAGCTGGAAGTGGGAGACGGAGAGACGGGCGCAGTAGAGCAAGCTGGCGACAGAATAGATTTGCAACCCTCTCATTTAGATTTCATGCGTGACTGATAATGCATCTGATGTTCAGGTGCATTATCAGATTGAGTTCTGATCATCTGCACAATGGGATGTCTGCTATGTTAATATCACATGTCTAACTCATGCCTTTACTCCCCCACAGGACCATCGAGAGCCTCCCTCCCCACTGTCCAGGAGGAAAAACTGGAAGACTCCTCAGAAAAAGCTGCAGCCTCTGATGGAGCAGCGTCAGCAGAATTCAACGCACCCAGCACCAGCGCAGAGACGTACACCTCGGTGGGTCATTCGCGAGATAGATTAGTGTTGTCACCTGGTGTATCACAGCTTACAAGTGAGCATCAGCAGATGGTGAAGACAGGCACAACAGTGGAGAGTCCTCGTCGGAGGTTGCAGGACACTCCTAGCTCTGCTCAGCTGCATGTGCCTCTGGGGCCATCCAGAAAGAGAGCAGTGCTGGAACTCCAGGAACAAGTGTAGAAGGCTCTGACCAGGTTTGCAACCACTGTAAAAGCGAGTGTGCAGCAAATGGACGAGTCCATCTCAAACATGAGCAATGTAGTGGTGCACTCAATGGCGAATGTAGGTGACGCCATGGAAAGGATGGCAACCTCCATGGAGGACATAAATCACCAGACTCAAATGAGCATGGTGACTCTTCTAAATAGATGGTCTGCTATGGAGGATAGATGGGCATCTATTGAGGAAAGGAACCAGAGGTACATGGACGTCCCCGTTATGAGGACTGTCAGTACAGAGACGGGTCCGCATGGCCCCACTGATGTGCAGCAAGGTGCTCTCCAGCTACTTGCTAGCAGTGAAGTGCGGGTGACCCATGAGAGGGATGTTGATGGTTGACAACAAGGAAGTGTGGGCTCCTCTCCAAGCGCTCACACACCCATGCCACTGTGGAGCCCTCAGTCAGAGCCCCAGATTCCCCACCCAACTGAGATGGCCGTCTCAGCCCCTGCACAGCCATAGGAGGTGCAGACTGTTACAGAGCCCTCCCAGGCTTCCAAGCCCACAGGACGCCTGCCAAAAGTGCAGCATAGAAGTGAACAAGGTGCCTCTACATCTGCTGAAGCCACAGGGGAAGCACCATGTAAAAGCACGTGTAAGAGAAAGTTAACACACAAATAGTCACAAGGATAGTCACTTGGGTGTTTTGATCTCCTACAAGGTTACGTTTCTCATCATTATTTCAATTGTATTAAAGAAAGGCAATGGCAAAGCTTCAAAGAGTTGGCCTATGTGTGCTCAGAAATGGAAGTTGCACAGTGAGGGGTCAGGGCGCCTTTCATCTGTAATGATGGTGGTGAGAGTGATAGGAAACCAGAGTTTATTGTACAGATGCTGTATGGTGTGTTAAGAAGGTTGGTTAGACACTCATTTCAATGTGCCAGCCACATGTGGTTGATGCGTAAACTTATGCGAATCTGGCATGGATTAGTGTATTCCTTGCCTCACGGCCAGCAATGTGGTCACATGCTGGTGGAGTTGGCATATCTGCCTCCGCAAGGTCTACCTCACCTGCCGCCTCTTCTGAGGAGGTTGTGCGCTGAACCACTTGTTCCTCAGGCAGCGGTAAGCCACGCTGCTGTGCGATGTTGTGCTGTGCACAGCAGATCATGATGATTCTGGAGACCCTGGCTGGTGCATACTGTAGAGTTCCACCAGATCTGTCGAGGCACCTGAATCGCATTTTGAGCAAGCCGATGGTTTGCTCTATGATGCTTCTGGTGGAAATGTGGCTCACATTGTACCGCTCCTCAGCTTCGTTTGATGGCCTCCTCATCAGTGTCATCAGCCACGTCTTCAGGGGACAGCCCTTGTCTCCAAGTAGCCATCCGGAAAGTTGGGTTGGCGGATTGAAGAGCTGAGGCACAGTAGACTGCCGCAGGATGAACGAGTCATGGCAACTGCCAGGGAACTTGGCATAAACATGCATAATGTTCTTCCTGTGTGTAATGTATACAACATTGAAGGGACTACTTTGTTTTGCGGATGTACATCCTTAGTTGCGAGCGTATATAACAGACGCGTATCGATTTGTATAGTCAGTGCCGAAGTTCCAGTTACCCAGTAAAGATCACTTGAAGTTACTCTCAGTCTCTGCTACTTTATTATTTTATGTAGTTGTGTATAGCGGTACAAACACAACAAATTGGCAACGAGAATTATGAACCTACGTCTTCCTATTCTGGCATCGCATCCAGAGGACACCGAAATTGGAAGAAAGGAGCGAGAAGGCAGAGAAAACGGAGCACGCTTGCTAAGCTAGGCAGGGGATACGTAAGTCAAGTGAAAAGTGCACAGGACTTGCATGACGCTAGCTAACTAGTAAAGAAAGAAAAACGGGTTTGGAAAAAAAAATGGCGATGATTGGCACAATTGCAGCATTTGATAGCAGCATTGAAGACTGGCAACTTACATTGAAAGAGTGGAGTTGTACTGAGGCTAACGGAGTGGAGGTAGAAAAGAAAGCCACTGTTTTGCTGTGTGTTATGGGCGCAAAGACATACGGGCTGCTACGTAGTTTATTAACCCCTGAAAAGCCAGCAAACAAAACATTCAGACAAATAGTGGACACACTCCAAGACCATTTAAGCCCCAAACCACTGCTCATAGCTGCACTGAAACAAGAAAAGATGTGCTATCGCTGTGGTAAAATGTCATGACCACAATGATTGTTGGTTTAAAGACAAAGATTGCAGACAATGTGGCAAACGAGGGCACATTGAAAGGGTCTGCAAAGCAAAGAAGCAGAAAACTGATACAAAGGCACACCAAGTGACTGAAAACAAGAAACCTTTCAAAGATAGATACAAGAAGGTACACTATGTGACTGGAGACAGTTCAGATAAAGAAAAAAGTGACACAGTCTCAGAGGAAGAGGATCTGGCTTGTCTAAAACTACACAGTGTGAAAGAAACAGAGGATCACAGAATAATATGGGTTACTCCAGAAGTGGCAGGAGTTAGGCTGAAAATGGAGTTGGACACAGGCTCAGCTTTAACAGTGATCTCTGTACATGACTACAAACGACTGTTTTCACACATACCGCTAAGGCCAACTAAAGTACTGTTAAAGACATACACAGGACAAAGAGTGTGCCCCAAAGGTAAAATAAAAGTGACAGTGACATACAAAGAAAAAAAAATACCGCAATTGAACCTCTATGTAGTGGAAAATGGAGGACTACCATTGCTGGGACGTGAATGGCTCAGGAAAATACAGTTGGATTGGCACACCATCCAAGCACTGTTTGTGTCAGCAAAGGAGGACAGCAACGCCACTCCTGAGAGACTGTCACAAATACTCTCTGACTCTCAGGAAGTGTTCAAGAAGGGAATAGGAACACTTAAGGGCATGAAAGCAAAAATTAAGATTGAGGAGAACACAAATCCAAAGTTCCATAAGGCCAGACCAGTGCCTTATGCAATTTGCCCTTCAGTAGAAGCAGAGCTGGAGAACTTGGAGCAGTTAGAGGTCCTGTCCAAGGTGGATTTGAGTGAATGGGCCACACCTATAGTTCCAGTGATGAAGAAAACCTCCAGCACAAAACCAGGAAAGCCAAGAAAAGTGCACATCTGTGGAGACTTTAAGGTAACTGTTAACTCAGTCCTCCACACAGTACAGTACCTATTGCCTCGCATTGAGGACATCTTTGCTTCCCTGTCAAGAGGGGAACGCTTCACAAAGATTGACTTGGCCCAGGCCTATCTCCAAATGGAAACTGATGATGCATCAAAGAAGTATCTGACAATAAATACGCACAAAGGCCTTTACCAGTACAATCAGCTGGTATTCGGAATAGCATCAGCTCCTGCAACCTGGCAAAGGGCAATGGACCAAGTCCTGCGGGGGATTCCAGGTACTCAGTGTTATCTTGATGACATCATCATTACTGGCAAGAATGACAACGACCACCTTTCCAACCTCGAACAGATGCTCATCAGGTTACGGGAGTATGGGCTCCGAGCGAACCGAGACAAGTGTGAGTTTTTCAAAAAGGAAATCTCATACTGTGGGCATGTGATTGACAAGGACGGTTTACACAAGTCTCCAGACAAGATTGAAGCTGTGATTAATGCACCAACACCTGAAAATGTGTCTCAGTTGAGATCATATCTTGGACTGGTGAACTACTATCACAAGTTCTTGCCCAACCTATCCACAGTGTTACATCCACTAAATGCACTGCTACAGACAGGGTCACAATGGAAGTGGAGTGACAGCTGTGAACAAGCTTTTCAAGAGTAAAAGACTCATTACTTCAGAAGAGGTGCTAGCTCACTTTGACCCATCCTTACCTATTCGACTGGCATGTGATGCTTCACCCTATGGCATTGGTGCCGTGTTGTCACATAAGTTCCCAGATGGCTCAGAGAGACCAATAGCCTTTGCTTCAAGATCATTGACGACAGTTGAACGCAATTATGCACAGGTTGACCGAGAGGCCCTCAGCCTTGTGTGGGGAGTCAAGAAATTCAACCACTACTTGTATGGTCAACAGTTTACACTGTTAACTGACCACCAGCCTCTCGTTTCAATCTTCAACCCAAGGAAGAGCGTTCCAGTGATGACGGCACAACGGTTGCAGCGATGGTCACTCTTCCTAGGGGCTCACCTGTATGACATTGAATACAAGGGGACCAAGCAACATGGCAACGCCGATGGTTTGTCACGTTTACCACTGCCGACCTCAGAGAGAACTACAACAGTTGACTCAGCAGAGGTATTTCACACAACAATAGTTGAGCAGCTACCAGTGACAAACTCCCTCATTGAAAGAGAAACACGCAATGACCCTACATTGTCAAAAGTTTATGACATCACTGTGAAGGGATGGCCAGCGCATGGTGACTCACTGTTTCCAGCATTCTCAGCTAGGAGGGAGCAGTTATCAGTGTGTCGGGGAACACTGATGTGCAGCTCATGAGTTGTGATTCCTCCCAAGCTTCGTAACTGCATGAAGGCCACTTAGGTACGGTAAAGATGAAAAGTCTTGCCCGTGGTTACGTGTGGTGGCCGGGAATTGACAAACAGATCGAGGACCTGACAAAGAGCTGCTCAGGATGTCAAAAGGTCCAGAACGCACCACCACAAGCCCCTCTCCATCCATGGGAATGGCCCTCATCACCATGGCAACGTGTGCACATCGACTTTGCTGGACCATTCATGGACTCCATGTTCTTGATTGCAGTTGATGCACATTCCAAATGGCCCGAGGTCATTGAAATGAAATTAACCACATCTGAAAAGACCATTTCAGTTCTGAGGACCATGTCCGCTAGAAATGGACTACCAGAACAAATCTGCACAGACAATGGACGACAATTTGTCTCTGACGAATTCCAAAGGTTCACGAGGAAAAATGGAATCAAGCACTACACATCTGCCCCGTACCATCCAGCTACAAATGGCTTGGCAGAAAGATTCGTACAGACTTTCAAGAAGGCCATCAAAGCAATGTACAGCGAGAATCTACCACTGCAACACAAGATAGACAATTTCCTCTTTGCTTATCGGAACCCAGTACACGCAGCCACTAATCAGACTCCAGCGATGATGTTTCTGAACAGGAACCTGAGATCTCGCATGGACCTTCTTAAACCGAATGTACGTCGTGATGTAGAGAACAAACAGTTCAAACATTTGAATGCTAAGCCAACAAGAAGCTTCAGTGTGGGACAGTCAGTTCTTGCTCGTGATTTCCAGATGGAAAAGTGGCAACCAGGTACAATATCCACAAGAGAGGGACCACTGATGTATACTGTGGATGTGGGAAGAGAACGTTTTGAGACGTCATGTGGACCAAATTCTGGACGTTCAGGTGGAAAACACCCCTATACCTCACCCAGACTCACCTGACATGGAAACAGACACTCCTGATTCATTAGCATCAGCACCAGCCTCATCCTCAGCTGAGAGCTCTACCTGTGCTGATAGCTCATCTGATGCAACTGTACCTGTACAGTCTCATTCCCCAAAGCAAAAGAGTCTGGAGAGACGTTACCCAGAGAGGCAGAGGAGGCCTCCCCAGAGACTTGACTTGTAAAAGGGCTGTTCACAAAATAAAATGTTATGTTGGAATTTGAATTTTGTTACTGTAAAGACAGGCTCTGTATGTTAATTATAGAAATTTTGCGTTAATATACTATTAAACTAAAGGGGGAGGAAGTGTAATGTATACAACATTGAAGGGACTACTTTGTTTTGCGGATGTACATCCTTAGTTGCGAGCGTATATAACAGACGCGTATCGATTTGTACAGTCAGTGCCGAAGTTCCAGTTACCCAGTAAAGATCAATTGAAGTTACTCTCAGTCTCTGCTACTTTATTATTTTATGTAGTTGTGTATAGCGGTACAAACACAACACTGTGGTTACACACCAGCTGAACATTAAGGGAGTGGAAGCCCTTGCAGTTGATAAATACAGCTGGGTTATGATGGGGTGCCCTAACGGCCACATGTGTGCAGTCTACGACGCCCTGCACCCTTGGAAAGCCTGCCATATTTGCAAAACCAACTGCACGCATGGTTACACTTGCTTCATCCGTGGAGAAGTGGATGTAATTGTACGATTTGCAAAGAGGGCATCGGTAACCTGCGTGATGCACGTGTGTGCGGCTGACTGGGAGATGCCGCTGATGTCTGCTGCTGATCCCTGGAAGGATGCTGAAGCAAAGAAGTTGAGTGCAGTGGTGACTTTGACAGCCACTAGTATGAAGTGTCCACCCGCTCCTCTGGGCTCCAGGTGTTGGTGCAGCAGTGCAGATGTCAGCGACTACCTCTCGTGAAAGTCTCAGCCTCCTTTGGCACTGCTGCTCACTCATGTTGAGGAAGCTCATCCTTGGCCTGTAAACCCTGTGTTGGGGGTATCTCCTGCGGCGAGGTGCAGCCCTGCGCTGACGCCTTCTGCCCTGTGCAGCATCAGGTGGCTGAGGAGAAGGTTGGCGCTCCTGTTGTTGCTGCTGCTGTTGTGCTTGGTTCTGCTGCTGCCGTGGCTGCTTTTCCTCTGATTCTGAGGACCAGGATGAGAGAGTATAGATGATTCCCATTCCACTGGTATATATCTCAGTTGAGGAATAGATGTGGGGCGAGGGTTTTCCAAGGAGGTCACAGTGCATATGGCTCTCAGCTTAAACACTTACAAGCTCAATAGACCTGCAAAATGTGTTCCAAAACCTCAAAACACAAAGTTCGGGCAACTGAAAGTCAGCCATGTTACAGGTCCGCTTTTATGCTGCAGGAGCAGCTGTCAAGTATTCAGCAAGTTGCTGATCCCGGCACAATCAGCTGGTGTGTTTGTCGCATGACATGCAACACACTGAAAATGTAGTAAAATGGGAAGAGCCTCTTAAAATCAGATTATGTAGGCAGTTAATTGTCTTCAGAGGTTCTCCCACCCCTTGGTGTCAGGTCTGATCGGGACTCGCAGACCCGACAATTTGTAAAGTTGCGTGGAGGTGGGATGGCGGTGGGTTCGCAACCCAACGTCAATCATTTAGATTTTCACTACTGACCCGCCTCCAAACCTGCCCTCTGAGCGCTGGCAAAATCAAGGCCGATGTTTCCCCTGGCTGGGGAGTCTAGAACCAGGGGTCACAGTCTCAGAATAAGGGGTCAGCCATTTAAGTCTGAGATGAGGAGAAATTTCTTCACTTAGAGAGTGGTGAATCTTTGGAATTCTCTACCCCAGAGGGCTGTGGAGGCTCAGTCATTGAGTATATTCAAGACAGAGATCGATAGATTTTTGGATATTAAGGGAATCAAGGGATATGGGGATAGTACAGGAAGGTGGAGTTGAGGTAGAAGATCAGCCATGAGGAGCAGGCTCAAGGGGTCAAATGGCCTACGCCTGCTCCTATTTCTTATGTTCTTACGGCCCCGAGTTTCCACGGGCCTTCCGATGGACTCGCACCATAACTCAGGTGGGAGTGCAATGGAAGGCTGAGGAAATAGAGTACACCAGGTCCCAGTCTTCACGGCCAGTTTCCACAGGAACTTCTTTAGTGTTGAACCTCTAACTGTTCATCATAAGGTCCCCTCCACCCATCGAAAGGGTGTGGCTGGGGAGTGGGGACTCCCAGGCCATGAGTTTCCTCATTCCTCGTCTGGGATCTGGTGATTGGTGGTACATTGAATGGGAGGGAGCATACTGGCCTTTGGAAGTGCCACTCCACCATGGGTTCAGGCCTCAGACTTGGCCTGGGCACCTGAAGATTTGTCAAAATATATTGTTTCTCCACCTCCTCCTCCCCTTCCCTGTCCCTGGGTACGGGTCCGATGGGAGTGAAATTGGGTGTCTTTGCGCCTCCCGTTAGTGCCCCTGGAGGACGCTAATGAGGCGTAAATGGTTTTGCGGCCGGGTGTGGCACTGACATCAACTCTCGCCATATTCGGCGGGAGTTTTGCGGCAGTGCTACTGCATTGCGCCCGGAGATCATGGTGTCCTGGACCCGAAATTGACTTCCGCCCCCTGCAGCAGCACCGGTCGAAAACACCGACAGCTGCAGGAGGCATGCATCAGGCAACCGGCCGCTTCGGGGGCGATGATTAAAGGTGAGGTGGCCGAGGTAAGTAAAAAAATACTTACCTTTCTTGTTCCGTTTTTTTTGCAGGTTCCTGCCCGGTCCAGGTAGATACTTTTTCTATTGCAGAGCCTGCAGCGATGGCCCTTCCCTTTAAGGGAGGGAAGGAGCCTTTGAACACGGAAGCGCTGCACGGCCCAGTGTGCAGTGCTACTGAAGTCTCCGCCCCGCCTGCTGCCAATTGCGCTCCAAGAAGGAAGTAGTGCACTTGATTTAGTGCTTCACTTCCTTCCTGGAACTCAAAACCAAATTTTTTTAAAGTTTAGAAACAATAGCGCCTGCCGTTAATTTTCTCAACTTTTAATAGTTGATGCCCCAAACGGGACTATAATGAATTTCTCCCCCCTGTCTTTTTCCCTAAATAAACACAAGTTTTGAGTGTTGTATACATTTATTGGTGGTTTCTATACCTATTATATACAATTTGCAAAAATAATCATAGCATGTTTAGATGAAATGTGGAATTATCAGTTTTTTATACTACAGTAACTGTTTGATCTGGAATTATTACAATAAGGCTGCATTAGAAAATGTTAAAGAGGTGAATTTTACTTTTGATGGCTGATACTCACCGTCCATTGTATTTTCCACTGGCGAGAATGAGATGGCAGCTAGTCCAGGGATGCAATAAGTCCAGGGTTGGAATAAGTAAAGTCTCTTTTGCTGTAGCTCTCCCTCATCCAGTCATTTCCATTTGAACACATAACACAATAAATGCTGTGCTAGGTATAGATGTTCTAATTTTTTTATACTTGCTGAAACTGCCAGCCAAAATTCTTCTTGGGTACATAAAATATGAATCTGTCCAAATAGATTTGTAATGCACTATGTGAACAAGCACTATGAAAAAGCAAACTGTTAACTAACCGTATTTTCTTTCAGGCTTAAATAACTTTAATGCCACAAACCCTGTCATTATAATTGCAGACTCTTGTAACAATTCGTCAGAAAAGATATTTAATGTTGATGCAAAAACAGAAAATGCTGGAAGTACTCAGCAGGTCAGGCAGCATCTGTGGAGAGAGAAACAGAGTTAACGTTTCAGGTCGATGACCTTTCATCAGAACTGAAAAAAGTTAGAGATGTAACAGATTTTAAGCAAGTGCAGAGGCAGGGAAAGGGGGGAGGGGAGGATAGAACAACAGGGAAGGTCTGTGATAGGATGGAAGGCAGGAGAGATTCAAAGACAAAAGGGATGATGGTGCAAGGCAAAAGGAGATGGTAATAGGACAAGTAAAGGAACAAAGAGGTGTAAATGGGAATAGCAGAATCATCAACAGCTGCCATCCCAAAAAATGGGGTCAGAGGTTATGATCTGAAATTGTTGAACTCAATGTTGAGTCCGGAAGGCTGTAAAGTACCTAATCGAAAGATGAGGTGCTGTTCCCTGAGCTTACGTACAGCAGAGTATTTCCAGCATTTTCTGTTTTTATTTCAGATTTCCAGCATCCGCAGTATTTTGCTTTTGTTTTAATGTTGATGTTTTATTTTAATCTATTTAATGCCAAGGTTGCTAATTTCACAGACCATTGTGCACTTTACCTCTGGATATACTTAAAGGATTCTCCTTGACTTTGTAAGGCAGCAGAATAACATTTGGTCACAAGGGGTGTGCATGTGACAGAACCAAACAATATGGGGGAAAAATTCAGTTGGTTTGCGCCTCCCGTTAGCGCCTTAAGAGGGCGCTAATGGGGCGCAAAGCAACTAGCGCCCATGCACAGCGATGTTTGCGCCGCTCACGAAATTAACTAGACATTTTGCGGCGGCGCTAAACACTACCGCCACGATCTCCTGCGCCGGCAGATCATGACGTCAGTCGAGTGTGCAACGCCCCGGTAGCACCCCGGACCGGATATTGAGTGGCGCCCCCTGCCTTACCGCCTGCCGATAGCAACGACAGGTTGAGGGGAGCATTTTGCTGTCAGGAAGGGACTGGGGAGCGCTATTTAAAGGTGACCGCTTCCTGCCTTTTTTTGTTGGTGACATTTTTGCACCACGCATTCTGAGAGAGAGAGAGAGAGAGAGAGAGAGAGAGAGACTTCTGGAGAGATTCAATGCTGTGTGAAGGAGTTTTGGGTACTGAGCAGCACTTTGCAGGTTCATTTTGATTTTCCCTTCCTTGTATCGATTTAGAAGAGACTGTGGGGTCTGCACTCTGAGCTCTTTCCCTGGTTCTCTCCATTGTTCTTTCCAGCAGATTTGATGTACAGGTCTCTCCAGGCCGAGATTCAAGGCTGCAATGAGCAGGATGTGGATGGAGAGCAAGATCGACCCTCCCCTTTAAAAACTGGCCGGCGTCATTGTGTTTGTGTTCCATTGCTGACTGACATCACATGAGCTTCGCCAGCGCTCTGAGGTAGCGCCTCGCTCCTCGGTCTTTGCGCCTTAAGACAGGTGTGAAGCACCTGATTTAGCGCTCCAATCACCTCCAGGGGCGATAAAAGCCAAGTTTGCAGTCGGAGGCGATAATTAGCGCCAGGCGCTAAACTTTGCGCCCGGCCGATAATTGCGCCCCAAATGGGGCGATACCGAATTTTTCCCCCTACGTTTGTAAATAGTTGTAATAAATCACTGCGATATTTGATGTAAGGACGACTTGGGGTTCGGTTCACTTGTATGACAATGGGGAATTAGCTGTCTTGCAGCCGTTGGCACAACATCTGATTCCTGTTCTTCATACGCTGGTCTACAGCATCAGCAGTATCATCATCAGGTTCTTTGGCACCCTCTAGGACATCGAACATCAGCCCCTTCCTGACTACAAAGCTGTGAAGCACACAACTTGCTCCCACAATTTGCGAGTTGGTGCTGAATGAATACTGCAAGGCATCCCCAGACCTATCCAGAGCCCAGAACCTTACTTTGAGCATCCCAATTGCTGCTAAATACTTATTCTTGCCTTCACAAGTTCTCCATTGTAACACTTCGCTGCAGCACTGGTGGTCGTATGAAGAGGAGTCATGAGCCATAAAAGTACTGGGTACATCTTACCACCCAGCAATCATCCTGGCCCTTGCCCCTGCTGTTGAAATAGAGCTCAGATACAAAACTGACGTAGTATAAAAGCATCATGACCGCTCCCAGCATGTTGTGAATTCCTGTACAATTATTTATGCCCGTCATCGCAAACTAGCTGGACATTTAGAGAATGGAATCTTTTGTTCTTCATATAAATATGAAGGTTTACATTTGTACCATGCAATGCCACCTAATAGCTCCCACAATGCTGAAAAATCCGGAAATTCTGCCGAATTTGATGGCCCTCTCAGTCATTTAAAAAAAATATTTGTTTATGGGATGTGGGCATCGCTGGCAAGGTCAGCATTTATTGCCAATCCCTAATTGCCCTTGAGAAGTTGGCGGTGAGCCACCTTCTTGAACTGCTGCAGTCCGTGTGGTGAAGGTACTCCCACACTGCTATTAGGTAGGGAGTTCCAGGATTTTGACCCAGCGACGATGAAGTATCAGCAATATATTTCTAAGTCAGGATGGTGTGTGACTTGGAGGGGAACTTGGAGGTGGTGGTGTTCCCATGCGCCTGCTGCCCTTGTCCCTCTAGGTGGTAGAGATCACGGGTTTGGAAGGTGCTGCCAAAGAAGCCTTGGCAAGTTGCTGCAGTGCATCTTGTAGATGGTACACACTGCAGTCACGGTACGCCAGTGGTGGAGGGAGTGAATGTTTAAGCTGGTGGATGGGGTGCCAATCAAGCGGGCTGCTTTATCCTGGATGGTATTGAGCTTTTTGAGTGTTGTTGGAGCTGCACTCATCCAGGCAAGTGGAGAGTATTCTAACACACTCCTTACTTGTGCCTTTTAGATGGTGCAAAGGCTTTGGGGAGTCGGGAGGTGAGACACTCGCCGCAGAATACCTACCCTCTGACCTGCTCTTGTTGCCACAGTATTTATGAGGCTGGTCCAGTTAAGTTTCTGGTCAATGGTGACCCCCAGGATGTTGATGATGGGGGATTCAGTGATGGTAATGCCAGAACATCTACCAGAAACGCTGCTTACGGAGGTCACTGACCATCATCAAAGACCCTACCCACCCCAGCCACAGTTTGTTTGCCCCCCTGCCATCTGGGAGACGCTACAGATGCATTCGCACCCGAACGACCAGATTTAGGAACAGCTTCTTTCCCAGGGCTGTCATCCTATTGAACTCTGCAAATAAACTCTAAAGCCTGCACATCTGCCAATGCACTTTATTATGTTTATGTTTATGTTACAAGTCAAATGAATGTTAAATGTCTTAATCAAAATGTACACTCTCGGGAGCCGCAAGCTTACATTTCGTTGTACTGCACTTGTGCACTAACAATGACAATAAAGTTGATTATTATTATTATTATTATTGAATGTCAAGGGGAGGTGGTTAGACTCTCACGATATTTAGCTGGGGCGCTAATGGCGGCGTTAGCCTGTTGCGCTGCGCTGCCACAGATGACGTCATCGGTGTGCGCAGCACCCCGCTACTGCCCTGATCACGATATTTGGCAGCAACCGCCTCTGTAGCACCGCTCACTAATCGCGCCCGGTTCACGGGGCCTACCTGTGGCGGCAGTGGCGCAAATTAAGGTGGAGGTGCGGGGCAGCCGTTTTTTTCGGCAGCCGCCTGCCAGCACCTCCGTCCCCGGCCTCCTGTTCTCCCCCCGCGGCATTGCCGGCTGTTTTCTGAGAGCCCAGCACTTCTCCTCGGTGCCAGGCTCTTTTGCCGGCACTCGCGATCGCTCATCGTGCTGGTGCAGGCCACTCCCCCTTAAGAATGGGAGGAAGGCCTGCAGTACCGCAGCGCGCCGTGCCACAGCGTGTGGCGCTGCGATATTCAGTTTCAGCGCCCTAAGAGGGACGCGGAGCGCCTCGAGCCTCACCCCGTGTCCCTCTTGGGGCGCTCAACTGAATTTCCGGCGATCGCTGCTG
The DNA here is from genome assembly GCF_052327205.1 of Somniosus microcephalus. Taxonomy (NCBI): domain Eukaryota; kingdom Metazoa; phylum Chordata; class Chondrichthyes; order Squaliformes; family Somniosidae; genus Somniosus; species Somniosus microcephalus. The sequence goes on along the minus strand of NC_140993.1, from coordinate 154,261,987 downwards.
CTCCGATCGCTGCGCAAAATCTGGCGCCCAGGCGAGCTTGGCGCCCCGTTTGCGGCTCAACCCAATTTCTCCCCCATTAAACGGTAGGACACTGACTAGTGTAGAGGAACAAAGGAACCTTGGAGTGCATGTCCACAGATCCCTGAAGGTAGCAGGCCAGGTAGATAAGGTGGTTAAGAAGGCATACGGAATGCTTGCCTTTATTAGCCATGGCATAGAATACAAGAGCAGGGGGGTTATGCTTCAACTGTATAAAACACTAGTTAGGCCTCAGCTAGAGTACTGCGTGCAGTTCTGGTCACCACATTACAGGAAAGATGTGATTGCACTAGAGAGGGTACAGAGGAGATTTACAAGGATGTTGCCGGGAGTAGAGAATCTTAGCTATGAGGAAAGACTGGATAGGCTGGGTCTGTTTTCCTTGGAACAGAGGAGGCTGAGGGGAGATCTTATTGAGGTGTATAAAATTATGAGGGGCATAGATAAAGTGGATAGAAAGGACTTGTTTCCCTTTGCAGAGGGGTCAAAAACCAGGGGCCACAGATTTAAAGTAATTGGTGGAAGGTTTAGAGGGGATTTGAGGGGAAATGTATTCACCCAGAGGGTTGTGGGGGTCTGGAACTCACTGCCTGAAAGGGTGGTAGAGGCAGGAAACCTAACCACATTTAAAAAGTACTTGGATGTACACTTGGGATGCTCTAACCTGCAGGGCTATGGACCAAGAGCTGGGAAGTGGGATTAGGCTGGATAGCTCTTTGTTGGCCGGTGCGGACACAATGGGCCGAAATGGCCTCCTTCCATGCTGTAACTTTCTATGATTCTATGATTCTATGATTCTATGTCAGACTGTTGCTTGACTAGTCTGTGGACAGCTTTCCCAATTTTGGCATAAGTCCCCAGATGTTGGTGAGGAGGACTTTGCAGGTTCGACTGGGCTGGGTGTACCATTGCCGTGTCTGTAGCCAGTGCCGAGGTCGATGCTGGGTGGTTCGTCTGGTTTCATTCTTATGTTTGTTAGCGGTTAGTTACAACTGAGTGACTTGCTAGGCCATTTCAGAGGGCAGGTAAGAGTCAACCACATTGCTGTGGGTCTGGAGTCACAAAAAGGCCAGACCAGGTAAGGACGGCAGATTTCCTTCCCTAAATCTGTCTGGGACCACCATCAAATTGTATAAATTAGGCTGCCCTGGCAGAGAAGGCACTGCATAGCACAAAAGTCACAAACTATTTATATTTTCTACTACTCAAAGAACAAACTAAGCTTAATACTTACTATAAAAATACATCTTGCGTTACTGCTACTATTCATTTGTTCTTTTGCTGTTAAATCTGTGCGGCAACAATAACATGCACTTATCCCATGGGGCTCCCTGGAATAAGCCTGCGGCATAAAAACTGAGAGCTGTAGTAATTTTTTCTGGCAGAGTCAAAGCTGCATGTGCTGTGGATTTTGGTTGCAGATCTGGCTGCAACAATGCACAGGACTCCCCCAAAGCTTCAGGACTAAAGCGCAGTCCCCTGAGACAGGGCTCCTGGGAAAGTTTTTGGAAAGTGCCTCTGGGTCTATACATCCTGCTGGATGGGTAGTGCTGGGATGGTCTGACTCTCCTCTAGTGCTGCCTGATTAATCTGGCTTCCCTTACAGCCTCCTGCTGTTCTCTTCCTCTCGCATTTAGGTCATGTAAAGTGGGATTGCCATTGGGAGGCCCAATGGGTAGCTCTCAGATCCGAGCTCAGTAATTGTCTCAAAATAGAATGCTTTCTAAGGGTAATGCAGGACATAGGGAAAGGCTTCCTAAATATAAGAGTGAACATTTTTTGCAATACTCGCAGTGAGTCCCAAGATATGGCCACAGGTCTCCTCAATCAATCTCAGTGAGCAGTGTTCCTCAAGCAAGTACTCTGCCTTGCTGAATGGGTCATGACAAACTGTGCCTTTTAAACAGGGGTTCACATTCTCAAGGGCAGATGGGAAACGAGAACTTAGCATTTAGGACTGGTGATGTCATCCTGTCATAATCTGCCATCTATATATGGCTGCCACTGGGAGTGTGGACGACGCTTCCTCGGTGCACCCTAAAACTGAACAGAATTTTTGCCGGGGCACTTTTCCACCAGAATCCCAGCCCAATCAGAAATTCCTTGCTCTGTAAAGGCATTATTGGCAACTTATGTAACCCAGGAATTTCAGGGCTTTCGGCTTTAAAGGCACTATAGTATATTGCTATTGTTGCCACACAAATTTAACAGCAAAAGAACAAATGAGTAGTAGCTGAAATCAAGATGTGCTTCTACAGTAGGTACTGAGATTAGCTCATTCTTTGAATAGTAGAAAATATATTATGTGACTTTTGTGCTGAACAATGATGCAACCGATTTTCTTATCTAGTGATCCTTTGATTTTCTGACTTTCAACAGAAGCTATCTGGTCTGTTTTCTCTCCTTGAAGGTTTCAGACAGAGTATGGAAAAGAAAATCGAGTGCAGTGTAAAACGGGCTGCCGATTCTCTGAGCCTGTTTCACGCTACTGGTAAAGGTCAATTTCACCCCCCATAATGTTTGACATTTTTCTTCATATTAATATGCAAAGTCTGATTTTTAATTCACGAAATAATATCTTGGTATGATAATTACACATTTTATCAGGGCCCAGAACAAGAGCTGTATCTCTAACCTCTCTATAGGAAGCTACTACTGGCTGCAAGGAGCCGGGAAGCAAAAGCCCATTTGCTAAAACGTAGTCATTTATGAATAATCGTGACCGTGAAATGTGCGGCTGTAACAATTGTGCTAACTGCAGCTGTCTGGGTAACAGTTTTTTTAGCAAGCAATTCAACAAAGAACAATCTGGGAGGTAAAAGCTTTAAATATTTAAGATAATAGGTAATGTTTAGGAAAAAATACTGCAATAGTTGGTGTCATAAAATCGTAAGTTAAAACACATTCTTGCAAGATTACACTGTGTACCCTTTGTGCAACTAAAACACTAAAAACATGCTAAGACATCACAAAAACTTTGAGAGATCAGGTAGAATAAAAATAATATTTTCCTTTTAGACCAATGAATAAATCTAGATGATTACTGTCATACAATTTTCAATCACTCCACCTCTCCCTGCCACAGAAAGATATGTTCGTTGTATGGGGCAGTAAACAGGCCATGTAATGTATGCGATGAATTACTGACTGTTGCTTGGTGTTGATTGTGCTCGTCACCACACCAGCAGCAGTCGTGGGTTTCCCAGATGCACAAACTTAAAGGAAGATGACTATATAAACCTATTTTAAACACTCAAGGAGACAGGCCATTTAAACAAAGTGCATCTGACTGAAAAATATTTTAGCAGGACTTGTGGGTGTGCGTGTCCAAAGGGGAATGATATGTTGACTACCACTAAAGCTCTTCCTTTTGCAAATATGCCCAGTGTCAAAGTGATTCACTGTGAAAGGATCATTTTCAATCCCGGCATAGAGTCAACACAACTGCCTCACAATGAGCGATAGGCTTACTGACTTTTCATAAGCTGAACACGTGCATTTTGCATTTAAGTATGACCTGTGAACCTACTCACTAGACTGGGCATGGCACAGGGAGTCACAGATTGCAGGGATGGAATTTTCCTGCACTACTGATTAAAAACACAATGGGGGAGAAATTTGGTATCACCCCGTTTGGGGCGCAATTATCGGCCGGGCGCAATGTTTAGCGCCTGCCGCTAATTATCGCCTCCGACTACAAACTTGGCTTCTATCGCCCCTGGAGGTGATTTGAGCGCTAAATCAGGTACTACACACCTCTCTTAAGGCGCTAACGCCGAGGAGCAAGGCGCTACCTCAGAGCACTGGCGAAGCACATGTGATGTCAGTTAGCAATGGAACACAGACACACTGGTGGCGGCCAGTTCTTAAAGGGGAGGGTCGATGTCGCTCTCCAGCCACACCCTGCTCATTGCAGTCTTGAATCTCGGCCTGGAGAGATCTGTACATTAATTCTGCTGGAAATAACAATGGCGAGGTCCAGGGAAAGAGCTCACAGTGCAGCCCCCATATTCTTTTCTAATTCGGTGTAAAGAAGGTCAAATCAAAATGAACCTGCAAATTGTTGTTCAATACCCAAAACTCCTTCACACAGCGTTGAATCTCTCCAGAAGCCCTTCTCTCTTTCTCAGAATGCGTGGTGCAAAAATGTCGCCGACAAAAAAGGACAGGAAGCGGCCGCCTTTAAATAGCGCTCCCCCAGTCCCTTCCCGACTGCAAAACGTTCCCCTCCGCCTGTCGTTGCTAGCGGCAGGCGGAAAGGCAGGGGGCGCCACACAATATCCGGTCCGGGGCACTACCAGGGCATTGCACGCTCGACTGACGTCACAATCTGCGGGCGCAGGAGATCATGGCGGTAGTGTTTAGCGCCGCTGCAAAATGTCTGGTCAATTTTGCGAGCGGCGCAAACATCGCCGTGCCCGGGCGCTAGTTGCTTTGCGCCCCATTAGCGCCCTCTTAGGGCGCTAACATGATGCGCTAATCAACTGAATTTTTCCCCCAATAGGTTTTGCAGGGCAGCATTTTTTGTCAAATAAATTTTTTAGTTGCTTGCGGAACATGGAATAAATAAGCATCAGAAGAAGAAATCGCATGGCCCCGTTTTCAGACACTCCACATCTGCAGTGAGTGCAGGAAGTGACAGTTGCCCTCTTTGGGGCAGAATGGCACAGTCCTCACCAAACAGCTTCTTTGCAGTATGTGGGAGGAGCTGGTGGAAAAGACTGGGAGTAAATGGGTTAGAAGTTAGGCAGCCTTATGAAGATTGTAAAGATAAGAGTACCCAGCATTTGCCCTCCAAAAGTATTTGTGATGGTATGCATACCACAAAGAATTTACTCTCAACCTGGTTGGCATGAAAAGCAATCAAACAACCTTTCAGCTCTTTTACATATTCACATTATAGTAATCTGGGATGTTATGATTAAGGTTATCCACCAGGTGGTGCTGTAGCGAGTGCTGCTGCTAGTCGAGGTCAGCAAAGGTGGAATGGAAGGATGTAGGCCTGTATGTTTGCTACACAGTTGTTTAATAAAGTACACGGACTAATTCTAATATCTCGCCTCTTCGAGTTCCTTATTTCACTACATGGATTTATCACATTTGGCGACGAGGTAAAAGGACACTGAATAAAGAAGCGAAGTCTGCCGGGACTTTTAAAAAACAAACTCACGAGTTAAAGTTAGCTACCAATTGGACGAGAACATGGCTGCCATGGTAGGAATGGTCTCCGCTTTTGATATTCAGGCACAAACCTGGGAGGAATACTGTGAAGTGTTGGGTTATTTCTTCGAAGCAAATGAAATAAATGATGCCGGAAAAAGGAAAGCCATTCTGCTTAGTTCAGTGGGAAGCCAAACCTACAGTTTGATGAAGAATCTGCTCAGTCCTGAAAAGCCTGGAGACAAATCAATTGTTGAATTAGTGGCCTTGCTAAAAGAACATTTCAACCCTAAGCCTAGTGAGATTGTACAGCGGTTCAAATTTAATTCAAGGAACAGGAAAGAGGAAGAGAGCGTAATGGACTATGTAGCGGTGTTGCGTAAATTAGCACAAGATTGCAATTATGGGAACAACCTGAAGGAAATGCTGCGAGATAGGCTAGTTTGCGGAATTATGGACACCCGAATGCAGTGTAGATTATTATCCGAGACTGGGCTTACTTATGAAAAAGCATTGGAACTTGCTCAAGCCATAGAGACAGCGAACCGAGACGTAAAAGAAATACAGGGTTCAGACAGGGCTAATGCTAAGCAAGTCATAGGTCAGGTTATTGTGCACAAGTTAAACATGCATCAGAAACCACAATGTGAGCATGTGAAGGCATGTTATAGATGCAAGGTCGATCACCTGGCGAGTGAATGCCGGTTTCTGGAGGAAAAGTGCCACAAGTGTGGGAAACAAGGACACATAAAATGAGCATGTAGGGCAAAATCACCTGTGGAGGAATCCAAACCAAAAAAGGGGGAGGAAAGCAAAACCAAGGAAGAGAAGTGAAAAAACATGGAGCACACCACATCAGCGGGGAAGCTGAGGAAGAAGAGGACATGTTCATAATGTATAGCATGTTAGAGAACATTCCCAAAGTGGCTCCTATCACATTGCAACTGACAGTAAATGACTCTAAGATGAACTTTGAAGTTGGTACAGGGTGCGGTGTAACCATAATGAACAGGGCAGAGTACTCAAAATTGTGGAACCATGCAAAAGTTCCAGAGTTAAAGTCTTGCTCTCTGCATCTTAAAACATATACAGGTGGATGAGTAGCGACATCAGGTGTAGCTAATGTAGCTGTGCAACACAGGGACACAGTGGAAAAGCTATCTGTAAGTATAGTATCGGGTACCAGACCAAACCTGTTAGGTCGGGGCTGGATAAAAGAACTTAAATTAGACTGGGGAGCAGTACATCAAATAGATGCGGGCAAACAGTTGACTTTGCAAGAAGTGTTGAGTCAACATGAGGATGTGTTCAAGGAGGAACTTGGCACATTTAATGGCCCCCCAGCTAAGATTTATGTAGACAAGGAGGCACCGCCAAGGTTTTTTAAACAACGACCTGTGCCTTATGCCATGAAACCAAAGGTAGAGGGTGAGCTTGACTGTCAATTGAGAGAGAACATACTGGAGCCGGTGAAATGTTCAGAATGGGCAGCTCCCATGGTACCTGTTCTAAAACCGGACAATTCGGTAAGGCTCTGTGGAGATTATAAATTGACAGTCAATCGGGTGTCCAAACTAGAGCAGTATCCTATTCCCAAAACAGAGGATCTCTTTGCAAACCTGGCTGGAAGAAAGAAATTCACAAAGTTGGATATGAGTCATGCCTATTTGCAGATTACACTGGATGATGAATCAAAGAAGTATGTTACCAAAAATACACACAAGGGCTTGTTTACATATAATCGCTTACCGTTTGGTGTCTCATCTAGTCCAGCTATCTTCCAGAGGACAATCGAAGGTGTACTGCAAGGGATTCCACATGTTTCCATCTATCTGGATGACATTCTGGTGACGGGAAGAACCGACCAGGAGCATCTGAGCACTCTGAGAGAGGTACTACAGAGATTGGAGAGGGCAGGGTTACGTCTCAAGAGGAGTAAGTGCACTTTCCTGGGGAAGGAGGCAGTGTTCCTGGGACACAGAGTGGACACCACCGGGCTCCATCCAATCAAGGAGAAGGTACAAGCGCTGCAGGATGCCCTTGCTCCTACCAATGTGGCTGAGTTAATAACTTACCTGGGACTGCTGAACTATTATAACAGGTTTTTACCAAACTTGTCAACCGTGTTAGCACCTCTTCACAAACTACTGCGCAAGGAGACACAGTGGCAGTGGAGAGAGGAGCAGGGGGTTTCATTTGAACAGTCCAAGAAACTGATGCTGTCGTCGGATGTGCTGGTTCACTACAATGAAGAGAAAGACATCATTCTCTCTAGTGATACTTCACCTTATGGGGTGGGGGCAGTACTTTCACACCGCATGGAAGATGGAACTGAAAGACCAATAGGGTTTATGTCCCAAACTCTAACACCAGCGGAAAAAAACTATTCCCAGTTAGACAAAGAGGGGTTAGCAGTAATGTTTGGGTTACAGAGGTTCCACAAGTACATATATGGCAGGAAGTTCACCATATGCACCGATCATAAACCTCTTCTCTCTCTTTTCAATGAAATGAAAGCAGTTCCACAGATGGTGTCACCCCGGATCCAGAGGTGGGCAGTGACGTTGAGGGCATATGAGTATGTCATCGTCTACAAGGCGGGCAAGTACCATGGGAACTCAGATGCCTTGAGCCGTCTTCCACTGCCAGGCACACCTATCCTTGCAGCTCCAGAGGACAGAGTTCTGATGTTGGGGGACACTGACATGGCACTTGTGACTGCAGAGCAAGTAAGAACATGGACAGGTAAAGATCCAGTACTGTCTAGAGTTTGAGAATATGTGGTGAGGGGATGGCCACAGCATTCGGAAGGGACTGACTTCACACCCTACAGTGTCTGGAAAACAGAGCTGAGTGTGCAGGATGGTTGCGTGTTGTGGGGAGCACGAGTGATTATTCCACAGCCAGCACGACAGTCTATCCTAGAGCAACTACATCAGTGTCATCCTGGGGTCTCACGTATGAAAGCCTTGGCTAGGAGTTACTTGTGGTGGCCAAAGCTAGATGAGGAGGTAGAAAATCTAGTCAAGACATGCAGCACTTGTCAGGTACACAGGAAGGCACCAGCAGCGGCTCCTCTCCACCCCTGGGAGTGGCCGGATAAACCATGGAGAAGATTGCACTTAGATTATGCGGGTCCATTCATGGGGAAGATGTTCCTCATAATCATTGATGCACATTCCAAATGGATGGATGTTTATCCTGTTAATTCTGCTTCCTCCACTACTACTATAGACTGCCTGCATCAGAGCTTCAGTAATCAAGGGCTACCGGAGATCGTGGTGAGTGACAATGCCACTTGTTATGTGAGTACAGAGACAAAAGAGTTCATGAGAAACAATGGCATAGTGCAGGTGACCTCGGCTCCATATCATCCGTCCTCAAATGGACTTGTGGAGAGAGCCGAACAAACATTTAAAGAGATGATAAAAAAAGTGCAGAAGGGAGTTTAGCAGCCAAAGTGTCACGGGTTCTGTTCAGCTACAGAATAACACCTCAATCCACCACAGGACTCTCTCCTGCTGAGATGTTATTAGGTCGTAGACTACGCTCCACTCTTGACCTTGTCCACCCAGACCTAAAAAGGAAAATGGAAAAAACAGACAAAACAAACAAAAAGAGAACCATGACAAAAGAACAAAGAGCCGAAGTTTTGGAGAAGGAGATGCGGTCCTTACCAGGAATTTCAGTTATGGACCAAAGTGGATTTCCTGGCTTCATAGACTCAATGACAGGTCCAGTATCATACAAGGTCATGTTGGGAGATGGTAGGGTAGCACGCAGATATGTAGATCAGATACTTGCCAGACAAGGGGAAATTGAAATTGAGGTTCCAGATGCAATGGCTGAGGACAGGTTTGCCCCCAGTTATCCAAGTGCATCTGTGGTGCCACCACCATGGACAGAGACAATTCCACAGGAACCCATTCGTCAAGAGGAAACCGTCGTTGCAGAGTCAGATACTCTGAGCACTGCTCAGGAGCAGCTGGTGGCTTCACCACAAACAAGCAGGGACTTTACTGTTAGACGTTCACAAAGGACTTGCAAGCCACCAGAGAGATTGGTACTGACCTGTTAGATTCGTCAAGTATTGAATATAGTGAATGGAGACTTCTTATGTGACACTTAGGAATTGTTGTTTGTTAAGAAATTCATACTGAAATCTTAAGGGGGGAGGAATATAGTAATCTGGGATGTTATGATTAAGGTTATCCACCAGGTGGTGCTGTAGTGAGTGCTGCTGCTAGTTGAGGTCAGCAAAGGTGGAATGGAAGGATGCAGGCCTGTATGTTTGCTACGCAGTTGTTTAATAAAGTACATGGACTAATTCTAATAGCTCGCCTCTTCGAGTTCCTTGTTTCACTACATGGATTTATCACACACATACATGATCATATTACTGCAGGACAGACTTTGTAGGAGGCACTGAGATATGCAAATATGGTTGCAGGGAAATCTTTGAAGTTGTGTCCATAAAATGAGCTTCCAACAAAAGATAGGTGCATGTTGTATGTTCAATGGCTCACACATACATTTGGATGCAGGGTAGGCATCCAGGCGCCGGCCGGCTCTTAAAGGGGTGGGTCAGTCAGCCTCAGCTTCCACACTCATCGCCCTGTAGGCCTCAGAATCGGCGCACGCCCTTCTCTGGCACAAAAAACTTGGTCAAGATGGAGAAGGTGAGACAGAGAGCAGAGCGCTTCAGCACTGAGGCTCTGGAGCAGTTGGTGGCCGCAGTGGAGCGCCGTTGAGATGTTCTCTATCCTGACAATGGCAGGAGGCTGAATCAAAAGGACTACCGCCGAGCTTGGAGGGATGTTTGTCAGAGGGTCAACTCCAGCAGCATGGCGACCAGGAGCCCTGTTCAGCGCAGGAAGAAATTCAACGACCTCACTCGGGTCGTTAGGGTGAGTGGTGTTTATGCAAACTTCTGATTCCCTCCATCTGCACCTGACTTCATGGCTACAGGGTGCGCGATGCCCCAATGGCGATGTGTCAGCAAGCACCCATGGCCCTTTCTGGGCACACACATGCACATTTGACTCAAGGCGTCATGTAAGGGCTCTTGCACCATGGGGGGCATGAGATGATTACTCAGCCGCAGTGGAGCCAACACATCTGCAGACTGGGGATAGTAGCTCCCTGGAGGGGAGGGGGGGGGGCTCTGATGAGGAGCCAGTTGCCGGAACAAGCGGCCTGCATCAACGCAAGGCGGGTAGGCAAGTTCGGGCACCGGCTCCCCGGAGGGTGAGGCAGGGAGCGATGACTGCTGCACAGAGTGCAGAGGAGGTGCGTAGCCTGGCTGAAATGAGCACCCAGGCCCAGTTCAGGCACACTGAGCTTATGGCTGCAGTGGGGAGGATGCCTCAGTCGATAGAAACACTGGCAAAGAGTGTGCTGGACTTTGGTGCTGCAATGGAGAGGACTGTCCAGGGCTTCGGGGCAGCAATGGAGAGGACTGTCCAGGGCTTCGAGGCCGCTATGGAAAGGACTGTTCAGAGCTTCGGACAATCCTTGGCAAGGTCTGTCCAGGGCTTGTCCGAGGCAGTGGAACGGACTGCTCCGGCCTTGTCTGAAGCAATGGAGAGAACTGTCCAGGGCTTCTCCGAAGCACTGGCACCTGTCACACAGGTCCTCACTGCTGCCACGCAGTCACTTGCTGGCCTCGTCCAGACCCAGATTGAGGCAATGCGAACTCTCACTGCTGCCACCCTATCTGCATCAGATAGGATCACCCCGGGCCCTTCCAGTACCACACGAGGCCAGGAATCAGTGGAGCAGTCGCTTGTGGCGCTGGAGCCGAGCCGGTCCCCTCCGAGAGCTAGTGTGTCATTCGACCATGGTGCAGGAGTCCTCTCTCGGCAGGTGACCATTGCTCATGCCACCGCTGGAACGTCTGCAGTGCAGCTGCCACCACCTGCAGTGCACACTGCTTCCAGCCATGGCGAGATCAAGCAGCCAGCCTCCGCACCCTCCAAGCCCAGAGGTCATCCAGGCCGTCCATCAGGGGCTTCTGCGATTCCAGACAGTCACCAGGCGTCCCCCAGCCTTGACCCCGCCACTGGGGTTCAATTACGTAGGAGCAGCAGGGAGGGAAGGGGCCGACCGTGAAAGAGAAGTCGGTCTCCATCAAGGAGCCAGCAGTAGAGGGAGTTGCTGAGACGTTTCTTCCTCCAAATTCAAGGACGCCCTCACCTGTTGTGATTGTTTGTGATGGTTTGTTTAGTTTTGCGGCTTTGCCAAAGAGTTGACTGTTATTTTGTTAGTTATGGTCTCTGTTGACATGACATTGTTCTGCTGGAAGGAAGCACTTTTTTGACAATAAAGAAATTTTTTTATTTACAATGGTACTCGTAACTATTTACACTCATGCTGGACTTCCTAGGCTTTGAACGATCCAAAGTGCGCAGGACGAATGACAGCCATCATTCCGTCAGAGGGGCCTAGAACCGAGTCCTTATGAGCCTCTGACAGACGGCCCTTCCACTTTCAGGAGTCCTCCCATCTTCCTCCTCCTCCTCCTCGTCCGCATGCTCCTCCTCCTCCTCGTCCACCTGCTCTTCCTCCTCCTCCTCCTCCTCATCTGCCTGCTCTGCTGGACCTTGAGGGTCGGCTGGCATTGGCTGGGTTCGTTGAATGGCCAAGTTGTGGAGCATGCAGCAGACGACGACGATGCGACCCACTTGCTCCGGCGAGTACTGCAGGGCTCCCCCCGAATGGTCCAGACAGCGGAAACACTGTTTGAGCACACCAATAGTGTGCTCGACAATGTTCCTGGTCGCCTGATGGCTGCTGTTGTAAAGCTCTTCTGCCGGGGTGGCGGGCAAACGGAGTGGGGTCATGAGCCATGGGCAGAGAGGATAGCCCTTGTCGCCCAGAAGCCAGCCTCGTGGGTGAGCCGGGCCCTTAAAAAGGTCAGAAACTGAGGTCTGCCGCAGGGTGAACGCATCGTGGCTGCTCCCAGGGAATTGTGCGTTGACTGCCATTATCATCTGGCGGTGGTCACAGACCAGCTGGACATTGAGGGAGTGGAACCCCTTTCAGTTGCGGAACTCCTCTGGATTCTGCAATGGCGCCCGCAAAGCCACGTGTGTGCAATCTATGGCCCCCTGCACCATGGGGAAGTCCGCAATAGCAGCGAAGCCCTGCGCGCGCTCCGCCTGCTTCTCCAGGGTCACAGGGAAGGTGATTAATTGACGCCTCCTTCTATAGAGGGCAGCTGTCACTTGCCGGATGCAACAATGCACTGCAAATTGTGTTATATTTGCAATGTCCCCAGTGGCTGACTGAAAGGATCCGCTTGCGTAAAAGTTCAGGGCAACAGTCACTTTGACGGCAACCGACAGAGAGGTCCTGCACCGTAGACGCGGCTGCAGATCCTCAGCAAGCAGGTGGCACAGCTCAGTCACTACCTCCTTACCGAATCTGAGCCTTCGCAGACACTGCTCCTCGGACATGGTAAGGTATGACACCTGCTGCCTGAAAACCCTCGCAGCGTATCATCGGATTGGCCGACCTCCATTGCCCCTCCTCCTTCTGGCCAATCCCGGCCCTCTCTCCCACCGTCTCTGTGCCCCTTCCAAGTGTCCGGCCATGAGGACGTTCCCCTCCAAAGCAGCTCCCATTGCTATGCCAGACGGGCAACACGCAGTAATGTCTAGTGCTCCAACTGCTCTGGACAGGCCTGCAGGTCCCAAGTCTTCGACAGCTAAATCCGAAAAATAGTGCGCAACAGTAGTTCACCAACTCTCTCCAGCAATGAACAGAATGAACAGGCCAAGTGCCTGCAGCTTTTATACTAGAGCTGTCCCCTTTAAATAGCGCCCCCCGACTCCGAGAAGGGCCTGGGAACGTTCCATCCAACTGTCACTAATAGCGCCAGGCGGAAAGGTTCCGGGCACCACCGAATATCCGGTCAGGGGCGCCAAAAAGGCGTTGCACACTGAAATGACATCATTAACTGCCTGCGCACGCGGGCGCGCTCTAAGAGTTCGCGCTGGCGCTAAATGATACGCAATATTGGAGGTGTCGCTATCTTCATTGCGCCCGCCCGAACATTGGGTAATGCCCCAATTCTTGGCCTCTTTAGGCGCTAATCGCTGGCGCAACCAACCAAATTTCTAGGCCTTTGACTTTCCAGTACACAGCTGGTCAGTTCTAATGGGTTTGTGTTACTGCATTTGTTAGCTACCCCTATGGTCTCGTTCTCTGCCTCAATTTGCCACAGGAATCAGCTGAGCATAGTTATGAATAATTTTTATTTCCCAACAATGTGATTTTTATTAAGTTGGCCACACTACAATCATCAAATAACTATACTGTTAGAAAATAAACATTTTCTCAGAAAACCAAAGTCACAGATATTAAATCATCTGCCTGATAATTCCTCCCATTCTTCCTGCATATATAAAAAGGTAAAAAATAATTTCCTGAATAAAATGACTATAAATTATAACGGTCAGGAAATTCCTTAGAGCTGCTCCTGCTCCATTGGTGTTGCTTCGCAGAAAGTGTGGCAATATTTGAAGATGAAAAGGCTTATATTTCTTCCTCAACCAGTACCACTCATTTCTGTTTGTGGGATCTTCCTGTCTGCAAATTGCTGCTCTAATCACTGCTGTAATCACTGGACATCATTGTATATCAAGTGCTCTGAGATGCTTCTGAGACATAGGGCTGGATTTTCATTCAGAAGTCAGGAAGGAGGCGGGGCTACCACTTTAGGGTTGTAGTCCTGCCTCCATCGAGATGCGGCCAATCCACACGATTTTAACTTGATTGACCTTGTTGAGCCCGGCCAGCGGGCTCAGCAGGCCAATTAAGGGCCACCCGGCAACAGGTGACGTCACAGACTGAAATTTCATCTGTCAAGAGGTGTTGACAGATGAAATATCAGTGTTTCACAGCTGTTTGAAGCTGTCAAACACTGACAGTCTTACTTCAAACTTGAGTCCTTCTACGCAGACTCAGTTAGAAACCTCACCGGCACTGAAAGCTGCAGGCTGTCACTTTTGACAGATCGCAGCCATTCTGCTTTCTGTGCCAGCTGAATGATGGACTCCCGACACCTAGAGGAACGAAGGCTGAAAAGGAAAGTACAGGTAATTTAAACATTTTACACACTTTAGACACACCAAACACACTTACCTTTGCACTCATGCACCCATCACTCACCTGAACACTGACATCTCGACTCCTCCAAGTCCTTCAACCCGACGGCCCGACTCCTCTAACTTGGCGTGGCTTGGAGCCGTCGGGAATCCCACACGTCAACCCTCAAAATAGGGATTAGGCTAAAAACTGCCTGTTAACAGGCAGTTAATTGGCACTAATCCCTTCCCGCCTCGGGTCGGCGGGTCCCAGTGCGGGGCGGGTACCCGCCTCCTTTGAAACTTACATGGAGGCGGGATGGTGTTGGGACCCCCGAATTTGGGATTTTAACCCCCCCCCGCACGCCTCCAATCCCAACTCCACGGCACACTGAAAATCGACCCCATAGTGTTACATAAATGGAACTTTTTCTTTCAAATGCAAAATTAACTGACTTTAAGGATAGCTCATTTGTTTTGTTATGTGAATATAAAAAACATGAAATTATGTTTTATGTTCAGCCTTAACTGGAGTATTGTGTCCAATTCTGGACACTGCACTTTAGGAAGGATGTAAAGGCCTTAGAGAGGGTGCAGAAAAGATTTACGAGAATGATTCCAGGGATGAGGGATTTCAGTTACGTGGATAGACAAGAGAAGCTGAGGTTGATCTCCTTAGAGCAGAGAAGGTTGAGAGGAGATTTGATGGAGGTGTTCAAAATCATGAGGGATCTAGACAGAGTAGATAGAGAGAAACTGTTCCCATTGGTGGAAGGGTCGAGAACCAGAGGACACAGATTTAAGGCGATTGGCGAAAAAAAACAAAGGCGACATGAGGGAAAACTTTTTTACGCAGCGAGTGGTTAAGATCTGGAATTCACTGTCTGAAAGGGTGGTGGTGGCAGACTCAATCGTGGCTTTCAAAAGGGAATTGGATAAGTACCTGAAGGAAAAATTTGCAGTGTTATGCGTAAAGGGCGGGGAGTGGGACTAGCTGAAGTGCTCTTGCAGAGAGATGGCACGGGCTCGACGGGCCGAATGGCCTCCTTCTGTGCAGTAACCATTCTATGATTCTAATAGTGTCAGCCGTGGCTCAATGGGTAGCACACTCGCCTCTGAATCAGAAGGTTGTGGGTTCAAGTCCCACTCCAAGGACTTGAGCACATAAAGCTAGGCTGACACTCCAGTCCATTGCTAACTGACATCACTGTTGGAGGTGCCGTCTTTCGGATGAGACGTTAAACTGAGGCACCGTCTGCTCTCGGGTGGAAGTAAAAGATCCCGCGGCACTATTTCGAAGAAGAGCAGGGGAGTTATCCCGGGTATCCTGGCCAATACTTCTTCCTCAACCAACATAACTAAAACAGATTATCTGGTCATTATCACATTGCTGTTTGCGGGAGCTTGCTGAGCGCAAATTGGCTGCCGCGTTTCCCACATTACAACAGTGACTCCACTTCAAAAGTACTTCATTGGCTGTAAAGCACTTTGAGACATCCGGTGGTTGTGAAAGGCGCTATATAAATGCAAGTCTTTCTTTATGATTCTATGTTGAATTTAAGATCACAATTGTTTTGTTTCTTTATCTTTTCTACCATCTTTTGACAATTCTCCCACTTCAGGGAAGGAGCGATGTTCCAAAAAGATGTGTCCATGCTTACTAAAACTCTCTTCATCCCTGCTTGTTGTGAATCACAAATAGCGTGAACTCAAGCAGTTCAACCCATGGAGTATATCAAAGTTTTGAATTCCCTTTTCAACTTTGGAATGATCATTCTGGACCATTTTTAATTCATTATCCAACTAATTTATTTTAAAATTAAATGAATTTCCATTACCGTTGTCATTATCAAATGGGCAGAATTTGTTACACAAACTTCAATATTAGTTTTTTCTGCATTCCACAATGATATTCTTGTCTGATCCTTGAAGAATATTCTGCCATTTCCATTGGTTTATATAATGATCTGCAGCAGTAGAAATTTACAGAATTGCATTTGCAGATGTTGCAAGAAAGAAAAGACACAAATTTTCAGAACCTCTCTGGCCACAGGGGATGTACCAGAGGACTGGAGAACAGCTAACGTAGTACCATTATTCAAGAAGGGTAGCAGGGATAAACCAGGGAATTACAGGCCAGTGAGCCTAACATCTGTGGTAGGGAAATTATTGGAAAAAATTCTGAGGGACAAAATTAGTCTCCACTTGGAGAGGCAAGGATTAATCGGGGATAGTCAGCATGGCTTTGTCAAGGGTAAATCATGTCTGACAAATCTGATTGAATTTTTCGAGGGGGTGACTAGGGGGGTGGATGAGGGAAATGCTGTGGATGTGGTTTACATGGACTTCAGTAAAGCTTTTGACAAAGTCCCGCATAGGAGACTGGTCAAGAAGGTAAGAGCCCATGGGATCCAGGGTGCCTTGGCGCGTTGGATCCTAAACTGGCTGAGTGGCAGGAGGCAGAGGGTGATGGTCGAAGGTTGCTTTTGTGACTGGAAGCCTGTGTCCAGTGGGGTACCTCAGGGATCGGTGCTGGGTCCCTTGTTGTTTGTGATCTACATAAATGATTTGGATGAGAATGTAAAAGGTATGATCAGTAAGTTCGCAGATGACACGAAAATTGGTGGGGTGGTAAATTGTGAGGAGGAAAGCCTCAGGCTACAGGACGATATAAACGGGTTGGTCAGATGGGCGGAAAAGTGGCAAATGGAATTTAACCCTGAAAAGTGCGAGGTGATGCATTTTGGACGGACAAATAAGGCAAGGGAATACACAATGAGTGGTAGGACCCTAGGAAGTACAGAGGGTCAGAGGGACCTTGGTGTACATGTACATAGATCCCTGAAGGCAGCAGAACAGGTAGATAAGGTGGTTAAAAAGGCATATGGGATACTTGCCTTCATTAGCCGAGGCATAGAATATAAGAGCAGGGAGGTTATGATGGAGCAGTACAAAACGCTGGTGAGGCCACAGCTGGAGTACTGTGTGCAGTTCTGGTCGCCTCACTATAGGAAGGATGTGATTGCTTTGGAGAGGGTGCAGAGAAGATTCACCAGGATGTTACCTGGGATGGAGCGCCTCAGCTATGAAGAGAGGCTGGACAGGCTGGGGTTGTTTTCCTTGGAGCAAAGAAGGCTGAGGGGGGACCTGATTGAGGTGTACAAAATGATGAGGGGCATAGATAGGGTAGATAAAGAGGAACTTTTCCCCTTAGTAGGGGGGTCAATAACAAGGGGGCATAGATTCAGGGTAAGGGGCAGGAGATTTAGAGGGGATTTGAGGAGGAACTTTTTCACCCAGAGGGTGGTTGGAATGTGGAACTCAATGCCTGAAAGGGTGGTAGAGGCAGGAACCCTCACAACATTCAAGAAGCATTTGGATGAGCATTTGAAATGCCATTGCATACAAGGCTATGGACCAAATGCTGGAAAATGGGATTAGACTGGACAGGGATGGATGGGCGGCGCAGACACGATGGGCCGAAGGGCCTCTTTCTGTGCTGTAAAACTCTATGACTCTATGACCCGAGTGTTTTGAATGTACTGAAATGGTTAATGGCACTGGAATGTGGACAAACTCCTCTGTATACTTCAATTCACCAAAAAGCTCCATGCCTCACACAGGTTCTTCAGTTCTAGGTCTTCATAGATACATAGATACATAGAAGATAGGAGCAGGAGTAGGCCATTCGGCCCTTCGTGCCTGCTCCGCCATTTAATGAGATCATGGCTGATCCTTTAATTCAGTATCCCGTCCCCGCCTTCTCTCCGTAACCCTTAACCCCTTTTGCCCGTAGAAATATATCTAATTCCCTCTTAAATATATTTAATGAGCTGGCGTACACTGCCCTCTGTGGCAATGAGTTCCACAGGTTCACCACTCTCTGAGTGAAGAAATTCCCCCTCATCTCTGTCCTAAATGGTTTAGCCCTTATCCTTAAATTATGTCCTCTAGTTCTGTTTTCACCCGCCAAGGGAAACATTCCTTCTGCATCCAGTCTGTCTAGACCTGTCAGAATTTTATACACTTCTATGAGGTCCCCTCTCAATCTTCTAAACTCCAGTGTGTACATCCCTAAACTACATAGTCTCTCCTCATAGGTCATTCCCGCCATTCCTGGTATCAGCCTGGTGAATCGCCGCTGCACCCCCTCCATGGCAAGAACATCCTTCCTCAGATGAGGCGACCAAAACTGTACACAGTACTCGAGGTGTGGTCTCACCAGTGCCCTGTACAGCTGCAGCAAGGTATCCCTGTTCCTGTATTCTAACCCTTTTGCTATGAAGGCCAGCATACCGTTTGCCTTCTTGACCGCCTGTTGCACCTGCATGCTCGCCTTCAGTGACTGGTGTACAAGAACACCCAGGTCTCTCTGTACTTCCCCCTCTCCCAATCTATTGCCATTTAAATAATAATTTGGCCTCCCGTTCCTGCACCCAAGGTGGATAACTTCGCACTTGTCCACATTATAGTGCATCTGCCATTTATCCGCCCAATCGCCCAGTCTGTCCAAATCGCTCTGGAGCTTCCTGGTCTCTTCCTCTGAGCCCACCCCACCTCCTAGTTTAGTGTCGTCTGCAAATTTGGAAATGCTGCATCCGACTCCCTGATCCAGGTCATTAATGTAAATTGTGAACAGCTGGGGGCCCAGGACAGATCCCTGTGGTACCCCACTTGTTACTGCCTGCCATTCAGAAAATGAGCCGTTTATTCCAACTCTCTGTTTTCTATCTGACAGCCAGTTCCCTATCCACGCCAAAACTTTCCCCTTTATCCCATGAGCCTCAATTTTCCATGCTAATCTTTTATGTGGGACCTTATCGAAGGCCTTTTGGAAGTCCAGGTACACCACATCTACTGGCTCTCCCCCATCTATTCTACCAGTTACTCCCTCAAAAAATTCCAATAGATTAGTCAAGCACGATTTACCCTTTGTAAATCCATGTTGACTCTGTCCTATCCTGTCCCCATTTGCTAAGTGCTCCGCTATTTCATCCTTAATGATGGACTCCAGCATTTTGCCCACAACTGATGTAAGGCTTACAGGTCTGTACTTACCTGCTTTTTCCCTACCCCCCTTTTTGAATAGTGGGGTAACGTTAGCTACCCTCCAATCCATCGGCACTGTTCCCGAGTCTAATGAATTCTGAAAAATCATCCTTAGTGCATCCGCTATCTCTAGGGCCACCTCCTTCAGTACCCTAGGATGCATGTTATCAGGCCCTGGGGATTTGTCCACCTTCAATCCCTTTAGCTTCCTTAACACCATATCCTTAGAGATATTGATTTGCGTCAGTTCCTCCTTTGCCAATGTCCCTATTTTTCCCGATATCCCAGGGAGGTTTTTTGTGTCTTCCTTCGTAAAGACTGACCCAAAGTATGCATTTAGTTGATCTGCCATTTCCTTATTTCCCATTATATATTCCCCCGTATCTGACTGCAATGGACCAACTTTGGTTTTCACCAGTCTTTTCCTTTTGATATATTTATAAAAGCTTTTGGAGTTAGTTTTTATATTTTCCGCCAGCTTGTTTTCGTAAGCTATTTTGCCCCTCTTGATCATGCCCTTTGCCCTCCTTTGCTCTATCTTAAACTGTTCCCAATCTTCCGCTCTGGCGCTTTTTTTGGCTATTTTATACGCCCTATCTTTGGATTTTATGCTGTCTCTAATTTCCCCTGTTATCCACGGTTGAGTCACCTTTTTAGATTTCCTTTTATGCCAGATTGGTATAAACAATTTTTGCAATTTTGTCATTCTATCTTTAAATGTTTGCCATTGTTTATCTACCTCCAGTCCTCTCAGGAACGTTGTCCAATCAGACCTACTCAGTTCCCGTCTCATGGCATCATAATTCCCCTTGTTTAAATCATATATATACTTGAGAAGTATTGTGAGTAAATACTGAAAGGATTGAACTCTATAGGAAAAAGACCCGTCTGTGAAAATACTCAAAAAATGAATGATTGCAGATTTGCTTCAGAGTAAAATCTAAACTCTGAAGGTTATAGTTATACCTAGAGTCCCCTCTGATTCAGCCCACAAGTCTCCAGGGAATGAAGTTTCCAGTGTAATTAGGCAACACCAGCCACATTAGCTCACTTGCTCTATAGATACTGTGCACGGTCAGTGCTATCAGTGGTCTGCTGCAGCTTAACACTGCAGAGTTCAAATGAGAAGTTAAATGAAGCAGAGCTCAAGGCAAAATCTTTTTTTGTAAAAGTGCATACGAAAGCACTGCTCCAACCTGCCCCACAGGAGCAATTAAAACAATACATTCTGGAGTGAAAAGCTTATCGGTTGTACTGAACCTGTGCTGAGGTCACACACTGTGTTTTCCTGCTAATATATTTTACTTTTGGTAGAATCCCAAAATCTTTTGCTGCACTCATTTTCTCAAATAGTGATAGGCATCATATAACAATAAAAGCAAGCAGGTGTGGGACTACAGGACACTGCTTCCACCTGCTTCTTATTAATGCTTTGGCATGATACTGTACAATGCTCTTTCCATTCCAGCTGTCCAAATTCATCACTAGCAGGCCCTATTTCAACCAGCTAGGTGCCATAAACCAATCTCTGCAGTTACCAGCATTCCTTCAGCAAGTTAGATAAACAGGAAAGAACACAAAATGACTCATCCTGCTCAAAAAAGGAATTTTTCTTCATTTAATATATACTCTGGTGATTGATTCCTCTTACTTCAACAATGTTCTTTAAGACGTCAATTTTTGAGGATTATTTAGATTTGCCTTGTCTAAAACCTGGAGGCCAGATGAAAAAGATAAACTTTATTTGGACAATCCTCATGGAAACGGAGATGTTTTCTGGATCCCACGATAAGGGCTGGCGTCAAACCATCCGACTTGGTGTTTGCCAACTTTACTATTTCTTATGAGGGAACAGAAATAGTTTTCATAAAGGCCAACAGTGCTATTCTTCATAACTAAACAATAGCCATTTCCAATAAGGCCAGTCTGCTAAATTATATTTAAACAGGATAATCACTTCTAATGTAACTTGTTCAGGAGAAATAGTCAAAGCAAGAATTATAAATCACACAACACACAAGAGCTGAGACTTAAAAAAATAATTTTTATCACAAAAAACTTCTGAGTGAGCACAATTCTCTGTACTTTTAACAATAGCAAAATACTGCGGATGCTGGAAATCCGCTGTCCTTCATTCTGCCAGGGCCATTCACACTTCATCCAGAGCCATCCTTTGTTCCTTGAATATCTCTTAATGTCTCTCAGTGTCTCTTAATGTCTCTTAATCTCTCCTGCTCTCTATCCTGTCGCTGACCTTCCCTTTTGTTCTTTCATCCCCTCCCCCTTTTCCCAGCCCCTACTTGCTTTAAAATCTATCCCCTTTCCTGTTTTTTTCCAGTTCTGACGAATGGTCTTCGACCTGAGATGTTAACTCTCTTTCTCTCTCCACGGATGTTGCCTGGCCTGCTGAGTTTTTCCAGCATTTTCTGTTGTTATCTCTGTACTTTTAATGTCACTTATAAAGTATAATAGGCACACTTAAACCATGAAACTATCAGATTGTCATAAAAACCCATCTGGTTCACTAATGTCCTGTAGGGAAGGAAATCTGCCGTCCTTACCTGGTCTGGCCTATATGTGACTCCAGACCCACAGCAATGTGGTTGACTCTTAACTGCTCTCTGAAATGGCCCAGCAAGTCACTCAGTTGTAACAAACCGCTACAAAACACAATAATAAGAATGAAACCGGACGGTCCACTTGGCATTGACCTCAGCACCGGCTACGGACATGGCAACGGCACACCCAGCCCAGTCAACCCTGCAAAGTCCTCCTCACCAACATCTGGGGACTTGTGCCAAAATTGGGAGAGCGGTCCAACAACCAAGTCAAGCAACAGTCTGACATAGTCATACTCACAGAATCATCATATCTTTCAGCCAATGTCCCAAACTCCTCCATCACCATCCATGGGTATGTCCTGTCCCACCGGCAGGAGAGACCCACCAGGGGTGGCGGCACACAGTTGGGAAGGAGTGGCCCTGGGAGTCCTCAACATTGACTCTGGACCCCATGAAGTCTTATGGCTTAAGGTCCAGCATGGGCAAGGAAACCTCCTGCTGTTTACCACCTACCGCCCTCCCTCAGCTGATAAATCAGTACTCCTCCATGTTGAACACCACTTGGAAGAAGCACTGAGAGTAACTTGTGCTCCAGAACTAGCCGCGCCTCTAGCCAAGCTGTTCCAGTACAGCTACAACACTGACATCTATCCGACAATGTGGAAAACTGCCCAGGGTTGTCCTGTCCACAAAAAGCAGGACAAATCCAACCCGGCCAATTACTGCCCAATCAGTCTACTCTCAATCATCAGCAAAGTGATGGAAGGTGTCATCAACAGTGCTATCAAGCGGCACTTACTCACCAATAACCTGCTCACTGATGCCCAGTTTGGGTTCCGCCAAGACCACTCGGCTCCCAACCTCATTACAGCCTTGGTCCAAACATGGACAAATTTGCTGAATTCCAGAGGTGAGGTGAGAGTGACTGCCCTTGACATCAAGGCAGCATTTGACCAAGTGTGGCAATAAGGAGCCCTAGTAAAACTGAAGTCATTGGGAATCGGGGGGGGGAAATGCTCCACTGGCTGGAGTCATACCTAGCACAAAGGATGATGGTTGTGGTGGTTGAAGATCAATCATCACAGCCCCAGGACATCGCTGCAGGAGTTCCTTAGGGCAGTGTCCTAGGCCCAACCATCTTCAGCTGCTTCATCAATGACCTTCCCTCCAACATAAGGTCAGAAATGGGGATGTTCGCTAATGACTGCACAGTGTTCAGTGCCATTCACAACTCCTCAGATAATGAAGCAGTCCATGCCCGCATGCAACAAGACCTGGACAACGTTCAAGTTTGGGCTGATAAGTGGCAGGTAATATTCGCGCCACAGAGGTGCAAGGCAATGACTATCTCCAACAAGCGAGAGTCTAACCACCTCCCCTTGACATTCAATGAAATTACCATCGCCGAATCCCCCACCATCAACATCCTGGGGGTCACCATTGACTAGAAACTTAACTGGACCAGCCACATAAATACTGTGGCAACAAGAGCAGGTCAGAGGCTAGGTATTCTGTGGCGAGTGTCTCACCTCCTGATTCCCCAAAGCCTTTCCACCATCTACAAGGCACAAGTAAGGAGTTTGATGGAATACTCTCCACTTACCTGGATGAGTGCAGCTCCAACAACACTCAAGAAGCTCGACACCATCCAAGCCAAATCAGCCCGCTTGATTGGCACCCCATCCACTACCTTATACATTCACTACCTCCATCATGGTTGCAGTGTGTACCATCTACAAGATGCACTGCAGTTTCTTGTCAAGGCTTCTTCGGCAGCACCTCCCAAACCCGCAAACTCTTCCACCTAGAAGGACAAGGGCAGCAAGCGCATGGGAACACCACCACCTCCAAGTTCCCTCCAAGCCACACACCATCCTGACTTAGAAGCACATCACCGATCCTTCATCGTCACTGGATCAAAATCCTGGAACTCCCTACCTAACAGTACTGTGGGAGTACCTTCACCACACGGACTGCAGCGGTTCAAGAAGGCAGCTCACCACCACCTTCTCAAGGGCAATTAGGGATGGACAATAATAGCTGGCCTTGTCAGTGACGCCCACATCCCATAAACAAATTTTTTTTTTAAACTGAAATGTGTTTCAAACTATACTCTGCACAGATTTCAGGGCTCTGCACTACTAGTAAAACTTACAGTGTACTTACTTTTTAAAAAGGTAATAAATTACTCAGCGTTAACAAAAAATTCTGTTCTCTTGGAAAGATCAGATTAAATAAATCTGCGAGGAGTATGCACTCCTTGAGGTAACATGGCAGTGCTGAGGAATGGAAGGTTTCCTCATTTTGCACCAAGTGACACCATCAAGTGCCCTAGATCAGTTATGGCTGGAGACAAATGAAGTTCAGACCTTTTTCTATATAGTAGCCATGTCATTGGATCTTTCCTCCCCAATTTTCCTGATACAAAGTTTGCTTTATTTCCAATCTTTTTTTAATGTCCTTATTTCAAACCCACAAGGAAATAAATAAAGATAAACACAGTTGTTTCATCCAATGAAACCTTCCGTGTTGGGTAAATGGTATAATGTAGTATTCCTTAAATCCATATATCTTTTGGGGAGCACCGTGGCACAGATCGTTGTGCTATATGGCGTAAGTTTTCCAACTGGGATCACTGGACCCCAGAGCCCCAAATTTTGTGAGACCATCAAATTCCAGGCTGCAGTTGCCTGTGGAACAGGCACATCCGTAACAGTTGTGGGAGCATTTGCCTTGCAAATATCAGCACACAAGCCCTCCCCATCATTTACATATGTTCCCTACACATTGAAAATATGCAAGCCGATTGGAGGCCGCTACGCAAAATGGCCGAGAAGCTGACCAGCAGCATTCAAATGAGACCCAATAGTTCAAATCTGCCAGGCCAAGAAGACTCTTGTACTGTATTGCCGTCCACTCCCACCGGCCTCCCATCAGGACTTAAAAAGGACACTAATGTGTGGGTTTTCATAGGAAAAACAAAGTTGGCCAGTGGCAAGATGTTTCCTTTACAGGAAATAATTGTTGATCAGAGTTCTGCACCAGTCTCCCTGCCCATACACAGATTCCCTCCAGGTCATCTTCCTCTTCCTGTGGATCTGCAGCCCCATGTTGCTCTGGTGCATGTTTGCTCCTCTTGCATGGCAAAACTGTAGAGCACACAGAGGATTGTGATGATTTTGGTGATGATGCAGACTATCTTACCTGGCATATGTCCCCATTAGTGGCCTGGAAGAATCCTGTTGCATATAAACTTAGTACCATTGAGATCTTCTCAGGTGTAGGAGGAACAGTTCCAGTCCTTGAGGTTGTCTGTAATTCAGTTCACAACAGAGTATTTTGTACTTCTGACTGAGGCCCTAATCTAATAAAAAGAAAAAGGACCTTGGAGGTAATTGCAGCCCAAATTACTGTGACCTCCCAGGTCAAAGGGATGATTGTTGTAAAAGATTCAATAACTTCTGTAGACCAATCAAGAAGCTTGCTGGCAAAAAACAGGGCCACGTAAGGCATGTTGATGGATCATCCACTAATGAGGACCTCATCACTGTTCTCACATAACATGGTTTTTTGTTCAGGAGTGTAAATTAGACTCAATGGACAAAGTGCCAATCAACATGATAGTAAATGACAAACTGAAGTATCAGTAACAGACGTGGAGCAAGAATTAATTATTAAACAATTTTTAACAAGTTTCAAGTGAGCCCACTCATTTCCGTAACATTTTAAAATTGAGTAGACTTTACATTAACAGCTAGTTTCTGCTATACCATACATAGTGGCATGATGTAGTAAAGAAGATGCACAGTATGTACAAATCAACGATCACTGAGCATCATTTCAATACAGAAGCACATTAGCTGTTTAATAAAATATGAATCACAAACAAATAAAACATAGAATTTTGCCTCTTTTTTTCACAGATGAAGGCAAAATACCAGGCTGTGCCACAGAGCAAAATGTCCTAGAATGACAGGGGCAGTTCCAAGGCAGTAGGCAACCAGCATTCTGCATACATGCCAACCATTTTTTTTGGAACCAGCGTCCACTGCCATATTTGTTGCTAAAATCAATCTATATTCAAAATTCTCACACTCCTCCAAACTCTCCCCATAGGGGTAATTTTATGGGTCTGTGGTGTTAGGCGAGAAGGTTGCCCACAATTTTCCAATCATTAAAATGAATGTTTCCTGCCCTTAGGATAGACCAGTGGTTAATGGTGGAGAGGGAGAGAGTTAAAAAGGAGCTGAGACACAGAGGAAATGTACGCAAAATGCGCTTTCACCCAGTTTATTTTTTTGCCTATCCTATTAGGAATGTTAGACTTTTCTGCAGCCCATATTCTACTGCACTTCCTGTATATCTATTCACTTTCAAATCGTAGGTAACACCACTGGGTTTTAATTTTCACAGAAAGATGGAGGGGATCATGGGATGTGATTCCAAAAATATCCATAAAAATCCTGAAATCTCATGTAATAAAAATGGAATTTGACTTCTTCAGTCACTTAAATGAGTGACTCTGATTATAAGCTGTTTTTGAGTTGTCAATTTTCTAGGGCTATGTGAGTTCTTTGGTCAGCTTTTGCTAATTTTCTAGTTTGCCATGCCTGTGGCTCTCCAGTGGTTCAGGGCCAGGAGGAACAAACTCAGACGAGGTCAACTAAGTCTGAATTAATTTCAATAGATTTCCCAGAAGTTTCCGAAAGGTGTTGGTGTATGGGTTTAATAAAAGGTGCCTCAGAAATTTGATAGTTAATAAGAACATAAGAAATAGGAGCAGGAGTAGGCCATACGGCCCCTCGGGCCTGCTCCACCATTCAATAGGATCATGGCTGATCTGAATCTAGACTCACGTCCACTTCCCTGCCCTCTCCCCGTAACCCCTAATTCCCTTATCTGCTAGGAAAATGTCTATCTCCATTTTAAATGTATTTAATGTTGCAGCTTCCACAGCTCTCTGAGGTAGCAAATTCCATAGATTTACTACCCTCTGAGTGAAGAAGTTTCTCCTCATCTCAGTTTTGAAAGGGCAGCCCCTTATTCTAAGATTATGCCCCCTAGTTCTAGTCTCACCCATCAGTGGAAACATCCTCACCGCATCCACCCGATCAAGCCCCCTCACAATCTTATATGTTTCGATAAGATCGCCTCTCATTCTTCTGAACTCCAATGAGTAGAGTCCCAACCTACTCAACCTTTCCTTATACGTCAACCCCCTCATCTCTGGAATCAACCGAGCGAACCTTCTCTGAACCGCCTCGAGAGCAAGTATATCTTTTCTTAAATATGGAAACCAAAACTGCATGCAGTATTCCAGGTGTGGCCTCACCAATACCCTGTATAACTGCAGCAAGACTTCCCTGTTTTTATACTCCATCCCCCTTGCAATAAAAGCCAAGATTCCATTGGCCTTCCTGATCACCTGCTGCACCTGCATACTAACTTTTTGTGTTTCATGCACCAGGACCCCCAGATCCCTTTGTACTGTAGCACTTTGCAGTTTCTCTCCATTTAGATAATAACTTGCTCTTTGATTTTTTCTGCCAAAGTGCATAACCTCACACTTTCCAACATTATATTGCATCTGCCAAATCTCTGCCCACTTACTTAGCCTGTCTATGTCCTTTTGCAGGTTTTTTATGTCCTCCTCACTCACTGCTTTCCCTCCCATCTTTGTATCGTCGGCAAACTTGGATATGTTGCACTCGGTCCCTTCCTCCAAATCGTTAATATAGACTGTAAAGAGTTGGGGTCCCAGCACTGACCCCTGCGGAACACCACTAGTTACTGATTGCCAGCCCGAGAATGAATCATTTATCCCAACTCTTTGTTTTCTGTTAGATAGCCAATCTTCCACCCATGCCAGTATATTACCCCCAATCCTGTGATTTTTTATCTTGATCAGTAATCTTTTGTGTGGAACCTTGTCAAATGCCTTTTGGAAGTCCAAATACACTACATCCACTGGTTCCCCTTTATCCACCCTGTAAGTTACATCCTCAAAGAATTCGAGCAAATTTGTCAAACACGACTTCCCCTTCGTAAAACCATGCTGACTCTGTCCTATTAAATTATGTTTATCCAAATGCTCTGTTACTGTTTCCTTAATAATGGACTCCAACATTTTGCCAACCACAGATGTTAGGCTAACTGGTCTATAGTTTCCAGCTTTTTGTCTACTTCCCTTCTTAAAACACTGATTTTGTTCAGTTATAAGAAGCCAATCCAGCTAGAAATAGCCAGTTGTAAGGTGCCAATCAGTCCAGACTAGATATTGCACACCATTCAGCCTGATTGACAGAGTTGAGCAACCAGGTACTGTACCTAGATGGAGCAAGCATAGCAGTTAGCTCTGTGGAACACCATCCCAGTCTACTGCTTGTGAACTGTTAAACACCTCCAGAACTTTTTGTGTTTGAGGCCATCTTAGAATTGTCAAGGCAATAAACAGTTAACTTTCAGACAGTTATTACAATCTGGTTCTATCAGACAGATAGCCATATATCCACATCACCAAACAACTAGGCGTCTGGGCCTGAGGCTTCATCAATTAGAAAGTGGCAGGATGCCAAAACCACAATAAGTGAAATTGTGGAGAATAGAAGAGGCAATGGGCCACTGGAAAGAAAGGGGAAACACAACTACCATAAACCAGAATGTAAAAGTGACATCTTAGACAGCACAGTGTGCAATTTCCCATTCCTCATGTTCCCTAAAGAGTGCTACATTTACGAGCCCATTAACCATGATTTTCTTTATTCATTCCTGCAATGTGGGCATTGCTGGCAAGGCTGGTATTTATTGCCCATCCCTAGTCACCTTTGAGAAGGTGATGGTGGGGCTTCTTCTTGAACTGCTGCAGTCTGTGTGGTGAAGGTGCTACCACAATGCTGTTAGGTAGGGAGTTCCAGGAATTTGACCCAGGGACAATGAAGAAACAGCAATATATTTCCAAATTGGGATGGTGTGTGATTTGGAGGACAACTTGGAGGTGATGGTGTTCCCCTGCACCTGTTGCCCTTGTCTTTCAAGGTGGTGGAAGTTGCAGTTTTGGGAATTGCTGCCAAAGAAGCCTTGGTGAATTTCTGCAGTGAGTCCTGTAGCTAGAATACACTACAAGCACTATACACCAGTGGTGAAGGAGAATGAATGTTTAGGTTAGTGGAAGAAGCGCCAATCAAGTGGATTCCTTTTTCCTGCACAGTGTGCTGTTGCAGCTGCAAGGCAAGTGGAGAGTATTATATCAAATTCCTGACTTATGCATTGTAGGTGGTGAAGAGGCTTTGGGGAGTCAGAAGATGAGCCACTTGCCATTGAACACCCAGCTTTTGACCTACTCTAGTAGCCAAAACATTTATGTGACTGGTCTAGTTGGGTTTCTGGTCAATGGTGACCCTCAGGATATTGATGGTGGGGGATTCGGTGATGGTAATGCCATTAAAGGTCAAATGAAGGTGGTTAGGCTCTCACTTGTTGGAGATGGTCATTGCCTGATACTTGTGTGGCGCGAATGTTACTTGCCACTGGATGTTGTCCAGGTCTTGCTGCATGCGGGCATGGACTGCTTCATTATCTGAGGAAATGCGAATGGAACTGAACACTGTGCAATCATCAGTAAACAGCCTCACTTCTGGTCTTATGATGGAGGGAAGATTAGTGATGAAGCAGCTTAAGATAGTTGGGTCTAGGACACTGCAGCGGTGTCCTAGGGCTGAGATGATTGGCCTCCAACAATCGCAATGATCTTCTTTTGTGCTATGTATGGCTCCAGCCACTGGAGAGTTTTCCCCATGATCCCTGTTGACCAGTTTTACTAGGGCTCCTTGGTGCCACACTCAGTCAAATGCTGCCTTGATGACACGGGCAGTCACTCTTACCTCACCTCTGGAATTCAGGTCCTGTGTTCATGTTTAGACCAAGGCTGTAATGAGATCTGGAGGCGAGTGCTCCTGGCGGAACCCAAACTGAGCATCGGTGAACAGATTATTGGTGCCTATGTGCCACTTGATAGCACTGTTGATGTCTGCTTCCATCACTTTACTGATGATTAGGAGTAGGCTGATGTGGCGGTAATAGGCCTATTAACTATAAAGGACTAGCCCAAGATCTTTTGGCTGCTCTAAATGAGATTAACAAATAAATGCAAATTGTGCCAACTGTGAAGGTAACTTCAGGTTCAGATATTTATCTACCAGGCATTGGAAAGTCTTATTGAAGCCACAAAAGAAACTTTTTCTCTTTAGGATGAGTTTGAACAACAACAAAAACAACAACAACTTGTATTTATATAGCGCCTTTAACGTAGTCAAATGTCCCAAGGTGCTTTACAGGAGCGTTACCAAACAAAATTTGATACTAAGCCATATAAGGAGATATTAGGGCAGATGACCAAAAGCTTGGTCAGAGGTAGATTTTAAGGAGTGCCTTAAAGGAGGAAAGAGAGGTAGAGAGGCGGAGACATTTAGGGAGGGAATTCCAGAGCTTAGGGCCTTGGCAGCTGAAGGGACGACCGCCAATGGTGGAGCGATTAAAATCGGGATGCTCAAGAGGCCAGAACTGGAGGAGCGCAGAGATCTCAGAGGATAGTGGAGCTGAAGAAGATTACAGAGATAGGGAGTGGTGAGTCTATGGAGGGATTTAAAAACAAGGATGAGAATTTTAAAATCGAGGCGTTGTTTAACCGGGAGCCAATGGAGGTAAGCAAGTACAGGGGTGATGGGTGAACGTGACTTGGGGCGAGTTAGGACAAGGGCAGCAGAGTTTTTGATGACCTCATGCTTACGGAGGGTAGAACGTGGGAGGCCAACCAGGAATGCATTAGAATAGCCAAGTCTAGAGGTAACAAAGGCATGGATGAGGGTTTCAGCAGCAGATGAGCTGAGGCAGGGGCGGAGTCAGGCGATGTTACGGAGGTGGAGATAGGCGGTCTTAGTGATGGCGCGGATATGTGGTCGGAAGCTCATCTCAAGGTTAAATATGACACCAAGGTTGCGAACAGTCTGGTTTAGCCTCAGACAGTTGCCAAAAGCTTGGGGTACAAGGACATTGGCCAATATCCTCCTCTTTGGGAAGGAGTTCCAGAAGGGCAGAGCTTTCACTTGTCCTCTGAATCTGTCCCATTCCCCGAGGCTGGGGTCATCAAAGAAAATCCAAGCAATATAATTTTCCATAGTTTGACCAACCGCTACCTACCAGTGCAAAGAGGAGAATCTGATAGTGCTGCAGCAGGGACATGGCAACCCCTAGAAGCAGTGATAGCACAGGCGGGCGGGACCCAAGCCCCACTGCCATTTACTTGTGGCAGTTGGGGAAAGCAACCAGCAACAGTACCGGCGGGGATGTGGGCAAAGAACTAAAGGTCAGATGATGAAGCAGCGGTCGGTATCACTGTCCTTCATTCTTTGCTGCAATTCTACTTGATCTGGTGGAATTGTGGAGTAAAATACTAGCCATTGCTTTAATAATCTGCACCATCTCATTTTTAATTAATATAAATAATATTCTTTTTTGGTCAAACTAAGGAAAATTATAGTGCTTGGATTTTCTTGAAAAATCCTCCCAGAACATACTTAAAGTTGTTTTTTACTGATTGTCTTCCATTGAGATAAAAGGAAGTCTATCGTAAATAACGAGGAGCCGGGGCCAGAAGTGGCCCAGATAAATAAGTTAATTTTTTTCCCCCTTGTGGGCGGGAAGAATCAGTAGTGCTCCTCTGGGACCCACAAAGGAACCTTAGGCTTTCACTACCCTGGGCTTCCCTCCCCATTCCCCCAACCACAATGCCCTCCTAAGCCCCCTCCCAATCATTTACCTAAGTACCAGGGACCATTCCTTCAGGTCTCCTGTGGGGGCCTGCTGCCAACTAAAATCGGCCCAGGACACCTAAAAAACGGGTGCTATAAATTTACCAGTGGGCCCAACGCCTGCGCAAATTGCACAGTGCATACCAATTTCTATGCAATGACTTCACATAATCATCCTCCAAGGGATTACTGTGCTTTCAGATTTGATTCCTGTACCTGCAGATTTAAAGTTCCTAACAGTCCCATGAAGTTCTCTCAGATTGCAGCATATCTATCTGTGCAAACACTACAGATCAGTCTTAAGTCATCTTTTCTATAATTTGATAAAAAGAATTCTAGCTTGCTGACTATATTAAAACAAGTCAGTAAAGAATGCAACATTATTGACTTGATATAAATAGAACCATTGTGGAAAGCCAGTGATCTGGTAACTACAGAAACCATTCAGTAACCATTTGTAGGAGGCTTCTTCAGAATATACCAGAGCTGTCAGATTTCCAGAAGGAAGTAATTACTGGGAGTCAGCTGTCTGGAAAGCCACAAAGGAGCTTATTTGGCTTTACTTTGCATTCCATCACACTAATAAAGTGTTATCCAGGGTGAAGATGCAGTGAAACTAGAAACCATCCCTGAGCCCAATGCCTGAAATGCTTTCACCCTGAAGTGACTGCACACACCAACGTTTTTGATATCCAAGCCCTGAGTGGCAGACTGGATTTACACACTGTCCATTCAATTCTTATATCTAGGTTTGACTTCAGCCAGACTAATGAGATGAAAGCTTCCACTCTCACTGATGGACATAAGGATCCTAAGTGAAATTAATTTAAGTAGTCTCCACTCAGTTCTTAGTCGATAGCAATCTTTTTTTTAACTTATCATTTTTAGAATTTTAAATTAGATAGGAACAGCTGCAACATGTGAAGAGAGATGAGCAAAAGTACAAATAAAGAAAAAAATGAGGTCAACTGTCACACACTGTGCATCAGAATTACAATATTGTAACAATAATCTTACAAATCTGTAACCACTCAAATGACTGAGGCAAGTGTAAGACAATAAAATTGAGAATGTTAACAAGGACTAAGCCAAAGAGACCAGCAAGAGGCCAATTCAGGCACAATATTCACAGGGGCAGTTGGGACCAGGTACCAAGTCATGGAATTTATACTTGGAAAATCTTTAGGCAAAATGGCGATTTTCAGAGCACTGATGGATCAGCCCAACAAGAGGGAATGGGTATTCGGGGAAGACCTGTAGGAAGATAAAAATTAGTGGAAGTTGGGCAAACAATAATATGGAGAGGGGCAGACAGATGCACCGGAGGTATTGCCTGGGGATGATTCCCCCTCTCCCCGTACATTGGGATTGAGAAAGTGGGAGAAAACTCCACCAAGTCTGAGCCTGGAGAAGGCCCAAAGTATGACTGAGAACACCCAGACTAGCCCAACTCACCCTATCTTTCTACACAAACATTCAAGTGGAAGATGCTGCAGAAGGTCCATACAGATTAGTCGCGTTAAAAACACATTGTTGGTTTGTCAGACAGCTGAGAAGTTAGCAGTCCAGACCCAAAATGGTGAACTGGTGCTAATTGCCACTGGTGCATACTGTGTATATTTGTTACTGTAGGTCAGAGGTACCAGATGTAACCCCTCCAATGGCAACTTAATAGTAGAAAGGCACAACGCTTAGTTAAGCTGTAAAAATGGCTGGTGTTGGAACTAAAATTTTCCACCAGTGGAGTGGGATGTTTTGAGATTCAAGCTAAGGCACATTATTGGCACCCCATTCTAGTGAAGCACTGATACCAATCTGATAATCGGCACACAAATTTGGCAATTAGATTTCATATGGGCTAGATACTTCAATGAACACTCTGAATTGAAACAGATCTGGTAAAGCCTGCATAATGTTGTATATACACATAACATGTAAATCTGCTCATTTTAATTCCAAAGTATTGAGTATTTTAGACTTTTGTATTTAGTGGGAAAGGTCATGTTGGAGATAATACTAGTTACTCAGTGTCAGCAGTACCCATTGACACCTTAGTTACAGCATGAAATTAGGTGCACAATAAGCCTGATCTACCATTTCTACAATTCTGCTGAGAAATAAGAAGATGGGACTGATAGAGATCAACCACAAAAGCGGACTAGTTGGGCCATAATAAATGATGAAATTAGGTAGCATTTTGTCGGTAGCACTAAAGGCCATATAATTGGAAGAAACTATACGGGTTCTACAGGTCTTGCAGGGAAATGGCATCAACAGCTGAAAATGGCCATTTTCGCCATTTCCCCTGGGGGTTTCGTTGGTCTCCCACCAGTGTTCTCGCGTGAGACCGGTTGAACCCCATGGAAATTCAGTGCCTAAGTTGGGGTAAAACATCTAATTGTCAGATTGATTGATTCAGTATGGGTTAATTTAAAACTTCACCCCTTGGGTGGTAACCTGGTGCAGTGGATCACCTGCTCATTATAGAACTTGCTCAATTTTCATTCCACTGAAATTAATGAAACCTGTTCCGCCATGTTAGTGTCCAGGTGGCATAGTTGAAAATGACTCCAATTGATCACTTACTAATTATATTCTAAGGTGAACCACCGATGGAAATATGCACACTAATGTAGATTACACACCAGTGAGCAATGCCACGGGAAACTAACTAGTAAGGTCTTTGGCACAGAAATTCGAGATCGCTAAAACTCGACCGGTGCCACCACGGGCTGGAGTTAACGACCATCGAAATTGATGGCGCGGGCAGGACCTGTAAATTGGCGCTGGTTGCTAATTAACATTAGCCCAGCACTATACTTACCATGCAAGGTGGCATTAGTCTCAGCAGGAGGCCCAATGTAACGTGGCCGTGGCATCATTTTAGAGAGTAGTTCGGTCCCTTAAAGGGGAACTGCCTTGTAAAATGAAGGTTTCTAACTCTTACACCTTAACTGCCGTCTGAAAAAAAAATTAACATTGAAACATAGAAGATAGGAGCAGGAGTAGGCCATTCGGCCCCTCGAGCCTGCTCTGCCATTCAATGTGATCATGGCTGATCATCCAAATTCAGTACCCTGTCCTTGCTTTCTCCCCATATCCCTTGATCCCTTTAGCCTTAAGAAATATATCCAACTCCTTCTTGAATATATTTAATGAACTGGCCTCTACTGCCTTCTGTGGTAGAGAATTCCACAGGTTCACCACTCTCTGGGTGAAGAAATTCCTCCTCATCTCTGTCCTAAATGGCTTATCCTTATCCTTATCCTTAGACTGTGACCCCTGGTTCTGGACTCCCCGACCATCGGGAACATCCTTCCTGCATTCTGTCTAGTCCTGTTAGAATTTTATAAGTTTCAATGAGATCCCCTCTCATTCTTCTAAACTCCAGCGAGTACAAGCCCAATCGACCCAATCTCTCCTCATACGTCATTCCTGCCATCCCAGGTATCAGCCTGGTGAATCTTCACTGCACTCCTTCCATGGCAAGAACATCCTTCCTCAGATAAGGCGACCAAAACTGCATCCAATACTCAAGGTGTAGTCTCACCAAGGCCCTGTACAACTATAGCAAGACAGCCTTGTTCCTGTACTCAAACCCTCTCGCTACGAAGGCCAATATACCATTTGCCTTCTTAACTGCCTGCTGCACCTGCATGCTTACCTTCAGCGACTGGTGCACAAGGACGCCCAGGTCTTGTTGCACTTCCCCTTCTCCCAATCTATTGCCATTCAGATAATAATCTGCCTTCTTGTTTTTGACACCAAAGTGGATAACCTCGCATTCATCCACATTATATTGCATCTGCCATGCTTCTGCCCAATCACCCAACCTGTCCAAATCATACTGGAGTTTCTCTGCATCCTCCTCACAGCACACACGCCCACCCAGCTTTGTGTCGTCTGCAAACTTGGAGATATTACATCTAGTTCCCTCGTCCAGATCATTAATATATATTGTGAATAGCTGGGGTCCAAGGACCAATCCCTGCGGTACCCCACTAGTCACTGCCTGCCACTCGGAAAAAGAGCCGTTTATTCCAACTCTTGGCTTTCTGTCTGCCAACCAGTTCTCTATCCAAGTCAATACCTTGCCCCCAATCCCATGTGCTTTAACTTTACATGCTAATCTCTTATGCGGGACCTTATCGAAAGCCTTTTGAAAGTCCAAATACACCACATCCACTGGTTCTCCCTTATCTATTTTACCAGTTACATCCTCAAAAAATTCCAGCAGATTAGTCAAGCACGATTTACCTTTTGTAAATCCATGTTGACTTTGTCCGATCTGGTTTTCCAAGTGCTCTGCTATTACATCTTTTATAATGGACTCTAGTATTTTCCCCACTACCGATGTCAGGCTTACCGGTCTGTAATTCCCCGTTTTCTCTCTACCACCTTTTTTGAACAGTGGGGTAATATTAGCTACCCGCCAATCCATGGGTACTGTTCCAGAGTCTATCAAATTTTGGAAGAAATTAACATTAAAAAGAATTCCCAAATGGAAATCTTCAGCTTTTAAAGCTTCCGTACCTAAAAAAAATGGGAACAGTGCTTCAGCACTAACACAAATGGCTCAGCAAGCCAGGAAAGGGGCACCCAGGGTCTCGCACACAGCGTTGTGCAGGGGGGCAACACTGCAAAAGAGGCCCTCTACCCACAGGGGCCAGGAGGGCCTTCAGAAAGAAGGATGTGGGACCAGATCACCGACGCCATCATTGCCAGCAGTATCGCCCCCACCACCTGGTTCCAGTGTCCAAAGGAGCTTCATGACCTCAGACCAGTTGTCAAGGTCAGTGAATGCATCTTCAAAAGTCATCTCCTACCAACTGCACCACTAGCGTCACACACTTCACAATGCATGACTCCCCCCACCCCCCAAACACTCACCTACCAACAATCTGTACCAATCACAGGGCACACCTCCCATTCCTAGCTTCACTTCACCCCTTTGGAAGAGACGGTGCTGGCCATTCTTGGTCAGTGGCGGGGCTGAAAGGATACAAGATGCTAGTATGTACCTCTTGCTTTCCCACCCTCCCCTCACCACAACTCCACCCTTGTGCCTTTGTCATTTCACACACTCAAGAAATGCAGCCTTCTCAGCCAATGGTTGACCAAGAAGAGGGAGAGGAGCATGAAGAAGAAGAAGAAGAAGAAGAAGAAACACTGTCACTCGATTTCACACTCCCAGCCACCAACTCCTCAAGGTCGACCAACAAGGCCATTTGTAGTGTCCCCCACTGAAAGTCAGCAGCCTTCCACCAGCCATGCTGCAGCTACTGGGGTAGCACTGCATGACATCAGTAGGATAGGCAAAGGCACACACAAGACAGTCATTAAGGGAATGTATAAGGGTGATGAGTTAATTTCTTGATGTCACATTGGATAGATGTATAAAGTTGGATTGGAATGTTTGCTTTGTGGTGGCTTTTATTTCAGCATTGTGGCCAAGAGGTCGCTGTGATGGTCAGTAACAGAGGGAAGGTAAGGTATGGGACAAATCTTGAAAGGGGAATTTGGGTTGTGGTCACTGGTACCGGAGGCAGATTATTCCATCCCGGATATCCCGGCCAGAAATGGGCTTTCTGGGTTGCATCCTTCCTTCTGCTTCCTCTTTTTCTGCTTCCTCCTCTTCTGCATATTCCTCTTCCCTCTGCGAGCCGATACTGTAAAACTGAAATAAAAGCATAAAATGCTGGAAATACTCAGCAGGTCAGACAGCATCTCGATCTGAGACGTGAACTCTGTTTCTCTCTTCACAGACACTGCCTGTGTATTTCCAGCATTTTCTGTCTTCTCAGAGGCCTTCCTTTACCATTTGAAGCCTTGCAAGCATCCAGCAGCACTCCCTGCACGCTTAATTTTTTTAAACATGTATTGCACCAAGCCAGTACTTCAGTAAAATATAAAAAATCCAGTCCAAAAGCTGAAATGCAAACTTACCTGAAAGATGTGTGTGTCCCTTTAAGAAGTGCTGACAGTGTCTCTGTCAGTCTGCTGCATGTTCGCTTTTCAGAGCGAGCTTAGGACCCAGCACTAAACTCAGCGCTAAGGTCCAAGTTCGCAGAGTGTGACGTTCCCAACTTAAGTCACGTTCTCCATATTTGCATCTCCAGGGCAACTAATGCCCTCACCAAATGGTGGCCACGAGTCCCGTGCCAGAGAAGGGCATTAGAGTGGTGGTTGCCATTTTTTTCCAGGATTGTGGTGGTAACTCATGGCAGTAAGTAGCCCAATCTCTGGGCCATAGGGTCCAAAAACCTGACAAATTTTGTGAAGTTCAAAATTGTCACTTAATTTGAATAAAGTGGGCGGACACCCACGCACCTAGGGGTGCGCAAACTGCAGCAAAGAGTCCTAGGTGTGGTGTGGGTGCTCCAGCCCTGCCCCCTCCCCCCATAAGATGAAAATCAGGCCCAGGCCTGTGAATATGATAATGTTAGGCTGTTGTTTGAATAGGCTGTGAGACAGCTCTCCCAACTTGGGCTCTAGTCCCAGATGTTGGTAAGGAAGGTTTAATTTATAGTAATAATATTACAATTTTAAAGGCGAAGAAAAGTCTAATTAAACATTTTTACTCAAAGTACTTTCACAACCTTTTCCAAAAAAGTTAGAAAAGTACAAGTGTCAATTTACTCAACTCATGGAGACCCACCATTTCAGGCCGATTCTCTCCAGAGCAGTGCCAGTGAAATCTGTTACAGGGAGGAGCCTGTATTCAGACAATGGAGTGATTTCTGAAGAGTCTACTGATTTTAGATCTTTTCCCAGGCCTGTCTATGGACCTTATTGAAATGAATCGTCCTGTCCTTGGTACAGGCTTCACTTTATTTAAACTGTTGAAGAGGAAACTGAACCCAAAATTGTGAATTTTCATAAGCCTAGAACTGGAATTTAATTGCTACATTTTTTTCAGAATTCCCCTTGAATTCTTTGTCATCAATGTTATTTCACAGTAATATAAGTTACTGACAATCACTGGTATGAAATAAAAAGACTCAAATAGACACCTCCCCCCCATAAACATCAGTGTATACTCTAGAAAAACCTGCTTTCTGGAATGATTTCAGGTTGTAATCCCACCTTAGTGTTTCAATGACAGTAATAAATCACAATAGCTCTTGCACTTTGTGACAGGTAGCCATTATTTTCTGGGTAATTTGGATGCTTCTATTTGTAGTGAATACAAAACCTTGTGAGTTACAAATTCCTCTTATTGCTGACAATCAAATACATAAGAACCAATTTATAAATAACACATTATTGGCAAGTATTATGAGAGAACTACAGTTGATTTCATCACCTTTACCAGAAACATCAGAACATCAAATGAGCCAAAGAACAACAAAGCTGCAGGAGTTGACAGGGAGCCAGTTAAACTGCTGAAGGCAGGAGCAGTGCAACCATTAGCCTAATGTACTCGATTGGTCACAGAGCATGGGAGGTCTCAATCCTATACCTCAATGGTATTGCTTATTGTGTCACTGCTGCCTTGTGCCAGAAAACTAAGGGGTGACATGATAGAGGTTTTCAAGATTATGAAGGATTATTGATAAAGTAAATTGTGCTAGATGTTTCACTGAATATCCAGAAAAAAAATCTTTACATGGAGGGCAGTCAGAATGTGAAATTCTTTGCCAAAAACCATTGTTGAAGCAGTCAATAAATTATTTTAAAATAGAATTATATAGTTACATGAGAAAGAGGAATATTAAAGGCTATGGGGAACAAGCAGGTAAGGGGAATAGACTAAGTAGCTCGTGTGAAGAAGAACGCCAGCATCGAAGCCCTTATCCAATGCCAATGTTCTCCTGCCTGGCCTCTCTCTCATCTTCAATCCTCTGTCAATGTCAGCTCATCAAAAACTCTGATACCCATATCTTACCCTGCACCAAGTCCAGCTCACCCATCAACCCTGTTCTCGCTGACCTACATTGGCTCCTGGTTCCCAAGGTCTCATATTTAAAATTCTCATCCTCATGTGAATGTCCCTTTATGACCTTGCCCCTCAACTGATTTCACTAGGAGTCCATGCCACATATCTGGTACTCCGTGGGGGGAAAATGTTTCTTTCAATTCTTTTAAACCTGTGTCTGCTTGCTCTGTGCTCACCATCAAGTCAAATAACTTACTTATATATTTCAACATTTTAAAGACCTTAATCATGTACTCTCTCAATCTTCTTTTCTCCCAAGAAAACAAGTTCAGCTTTTTGAGGTTTTTCTTCATAACTTAGAATTCTAAGTCCCAAAATGATCATTGTCCCCCACAGTAAATCCATTCCCAATACATCAGAGCCCTTTTGAAGGTAAAGGGCTGGATTTTAATTTAGGGGCGGGCTGGGGTCGTGTAATCCGCATTTTGTGTTATCTTATCGGTAACCCGCAGAACCTGGATACAGTGCAGGAAGAGATTTCATGACCTCTGTGCACTGGAAAAGTGAGTATGAATTTCCCATCACCCTCAATCTGATCCCCATTGCCATTCCTCACCAGCACTCAGCTTTAGCAATCTCTTCCTTCATATCCCAATTGACACTGACATCCATGCACCCTTACCCATTCCCTTTCTCTCTATGGTCACATTCACCTAACTATTCGACTATGCAGCCCTCACACTCTCTATCACTGTGATGCTATGAAAACAACTGACAACACACAGGGAGGGCCCTTGGCCTTGCCAGCTCACTCCATCTTTGTCTCCTTCTAAGTATTTATGCTGTGGAATCTCTACACTCACTCCTTCATTCTCACTCAACCTCCACTTGTCTCCCTCATTGCAGGAAAAGAGAGCTCACAATAAGCGAGAAAGAGCGAGGACAGGAGGAGGGCCACCCTCAGTAGCCCACCTCACCCCATGGGAGGAGGCGGTACTGGAGATCGTAGGAGTGGAGGAAGATGCGCAAGTGGGGGATGGACAGAGGGGTGCATCACAGCAAGCTGGTGACAGAATAGTTTTCCATCCCTCTCATTGACATTGCATGAGTCACTGATAATGATTCTGAAGCTCTAACAGATGGACTAATGATTATCTGCAATATGCAATGTGCATGTAACCTTGGCATCACTTCTCTGACTCTTTCCTTTACTCCCCCATAGGACCATCGCAAGCACCTGTCCCCACTAGCCAGGAGGAAGAGCCTGAACATCAAAACTCCTCAGAGGAAGCTGCAACCTCTGAGGGCGCAGCGTCAGCAGAATTAAGCGCACCCAGCACCAGCGCAGACACTCACACCTCGGTGAGATCTTCGGGACATAGAGTAGTGTTGTCACCTGGTGTATCGCAGCTCACAAGTGAGCATCAGCAGATTGTGGAGACAGGGACAGCAGTGGAGAGTCCTAGTCGGAGGGCGCAGGACTCTGTCAGCTCGGCTCAGCTGCATGTCAACCCTCTGCCTCTGGGTCCATCCATAAGATCAGCAGTGCTGGAACTCCAGGAACAGATGCAGGAGTCTCTGGCAGATTTTGTCTCCAGGGTCACTGCGAATGGAGGAGTCCATAGCGAACATGAGCAGAGCCTTTGTGGAGTCATTGGCGCATGAACGCATCACCATGGAAAGGATGGCAACTTCCATGGAGGTGCTAAGTCGCCAGAGTGCAGAAAACATGGTGAGTGTTCAGAATAGAATGACATCTCTGAAGGAGCGATGGTCATCTATTGAACAGAGAAACCAGACCTTCATGGAAGTCCTTCTGAGTAGGACTGCCAGTGCAGATACGGGTCCCCATGGCCCCCCTGATGAGCAGCAAGGTGCTCTCAAGCCACTTGCAAGCGCTGAGGGGGACCTGACCCATGAGAGGGAAGTTGGTGGCAGACATCAAGAAAGTGGGGGCTCCTCTCCAAGCGCTCACACTTCCATGCCACTGCACAGCCCTCGGTCAGAGCCCCACCTGAGTCCACACCCAACTAAGATCGGCGTCTCAACCCCTGTACAGCCGCAGGAGCAGCAGGCTGTTGGCGAGCCCTCGCAGGTTCGCAACCTCAGAAGACGCCCGCCAAAGGTGTCGAGACAGGAGCAGCAGGAAAGTGAGCAAGGGGCCTCCACATCTGCTGAAGCCACAGGAGAAGCACAACGTAGGAGCACGCATAAGAGAATGATACTGCTCAAATAGTCACAAGGGTAGTCATTTGGGTGAAATTTGATGTTTTATGTGGAAAAGCCATCAGATGAATAATGTAAATAAAAAATCTGATGGCTACTGCTGTAGTTGTGACGTGTGTCATTTCACGAATGGGACTTCCACATTGAGGGCTTAGGATTACTTGCAATTGTCAGTATGGTGGTCAAATTGCTAGGAATCAGCAGGTTCTTGGCCATTGTCGATGCTCAGGTAAGAAGCTGAGAGGCACAAGTGCTTGACTGGCTAGGCTAAGCAAATCTGGCCAAGATGAGTGCGTTCCTTGCATCCCGGGCAGCTATGTTCTCGCGTACTGCTGTCGCTGGTTGATGGGCCTCTGCAAGATGTTTGTT
Source organism: Somniosus microcephalus (assembly GCF_052327205.1). Classification (NCBI taxonomy): domain Eukaryota; kingdom Metazoa; phylum Chordata; class Chondrichthyes; order Squaliformes; family Somniosidae; genus Somniosus; species Somniosus microcephalus. Next base: position 154,219,809 of record NC_140993.1, on the reverse strand, counting down.
TATGCTTTCCTCCTCCTCCTCCTCATCTGAGGAGGATATGCGAGGAGCCACTTGGTCTTCAGGAATCTGCAAGCCACGATGCTGTGCCATGTTGTGAAGTGCACAGCAAACCATGACGATTCTGGAGACCCTGGCTGCTGAGTACTGCAGGGCTCCACCTGATCTATCCAGGCATCTGAAGCGCATCTTCAGCAAACCGATGGTTTGCTTGATTATGGCTCTGGTGGACATGTGGCTGGAGTTGTAGCTCTCCTCAGCTTCGTTGGATGGGCTCCTCAACGGCGTCATTAGCCACATCCTCAGGGGATAGCCTTTGTCTCCAAGTAACCATCTGTTAAGTTGGTCTGGTGGACTGAATAGCAGAGGCACACTAGACTGGCGCAGTATGAAGGAGTCTTGGCAACTGCCAGGGTACTTGGCACAAACATGCAAAATTTCCTTCTTGTGGTCACACACCAGCTGAACGTTGAGGGAGTGGAAGCCCTTGCGGTTGACAAAAATACCTGGATTGCGATGGGGTGCCTTAAGGGCCACATGCGTGCAGTCAACGACGCCCTGCACCCTTGGAAAGCCTGCCAGATTAGCAAATCCAACCGCACGCGCCGTGACACTTGCTTGATCCTTGGTGAAATGGATGTGATTGTGCGCGATGGCAAAGAGGGCATCGGCTACCTGCGTAATGCATTTGTGTGCGGCCGCATGGGAGATGCCGCTGATGTCTGCTGCTGGTCCCTGGAAGGAGCCTGAGGCAAAAAAGTTGAGTGCGGCGGTGACTTTGACGGCCACTGGTAAGGGTTGTCCACCTGGTCCTCTGGGTTGCAGGTATTGTTGCAGCATTGCGCAGATGTCACCCACTACCTCTCGCGAAAGTCGGAGCCGCCTTTGGCACTGCTGCTCAGATATGTTGAGGTAGCTGACCCTGTGTCTGTAGACCCTGATTGGGGGGTATCTCCTGCGCCAATGGGCTTCCATGCGCTGGCCCCTGCTGGCCTGTGCATCTTCAGGTGGGTGAGCTGCAGCTTGGCGCTCCTGCTGGTGCTGCTGCTGTTGGTGCTGCTTTTGTTCCTGGTTCTGCTGGTGCCGCAACTGGTCTTCCGCCTCATCTAATGCCCAGAATGGAAGGAAATAAATGGCTCCCATGCTTCTGGTATATGCCTCAGTTGAGGAAGCGCTCAGTGAAGGTGGTGAGAAGGGTTTCCCAGGAGGTCACACTGGAGATGGGTGTCAGGCTCCAAACTTCCACAGCTGTGGTTATGCCTTCTAAAAGTTCCCCCAGACCTGAGACAACAAAGTCCTGCCACCTGCAAATGATGGCTGATCAAATTTACTATTTAATGGTTGACCTGCAGCTGAGAGTCAGCAATCCAATTGTGCTCCCGCCAGGTTTCACCGTTGTGTTTAAGAACAGGCATGTTTCACGTGGGAAAAGGGTTAAAATCGCAAAGGCATATCAAAATGGCATTATAGAGCCAATTTAGTGCTTGTTAAGGGCCTTAGCGGCCTATCCCGCCTCTTGGAGGCGGGACGGAGACGGGACCATCAGACACAAATTATTTAAAATTGCTTGGAGGCGGGATGGAGGCGGGTTTGGGCCCGCCCGCCAGTTTATGCAAGTTTAACCACCCACATGCTTCCAATCCTGCCTCCATGGCCCAATGAAAATCCAGCCCAAAGTGTCCAAAATTGAATAAAAATGCCAAATGTGAAATCACAAAATTTACAATAGCTTCACAACTTAATCTACAATACATGATCTAGCAATACTAAAACTACAGACAACACTGGGTAAATTGGTGAGTATGATAAACTATAGAAATGGTATAGTAAGGTCAGCAGTACTGCTAGATCAATATCTAACTGATTAGCCTGAGACCAGGATTAGATGCAAGCTTGTTGCCACACATGTCCTCAACATGTAAGAAAGAACTTGCATTTATATAATGCCTTTCATAACCTGAGGACATCCCAAAGCGTTTTACAGCCAATTAATTATTTTTGAAGTGTAATCACGGCTGATTCAAAGGGAAATATGAGCAAGGTATAAAATAGATTTGACAATGGGACGAAAGTCCCATTGGCAACTAAATAAAAAACACAAATCATTTGAATGAAATGCTTAAGTTGAACAAACTGAAAAAAATACAATTCTGTTTAAAGAAAAATTGTAAATATAGGGGTTAATTTTCTGAGAATGCATTAGTGGTATGGAATTTCACCCACCCAGTGTATACCGACATTGCGAAATCTGCTGTCAGCGGAGGTTCTGCTACCAGCACTTGCTCAGAATATTACTACCACCCTCTTAGGCTTTAAAATCATACTGTGAGATATTAGTAATAAATGTGAAATGCTCCATCCACTATTTTAATGAGCATTCCATTTGCTACAGAAAAGCAGACAAAGTCCCTCCAAACTAATTCTATTACTCCCTCTAGTGGCAATATTAGGCAGCTTAAAAATTGAGGATTATTTACTTTGACAGTTAAAATAAGCTCAGCACATACTCTTTTTCTATTATATAAATCCTAATTAAATAGATGTTACCTCAATTCCCTTTGTGTGTGAGATGTTTATGCTGATTCTCTGATTCACTGAAACTGAACAATCTTTTCTATTGTTAATTAAGAATTCATATTTGAAGACTTCCATTAAACATTCTTTAACTATAAGCCTTCATCTTAACTTCTAAGAAGTGTTTTTTAATTTCTAATGCTATTTTAAACTGTATTAAATCTCCAGTAAATCCAAGAAAAAAAGAGATACTTCTTCAATCTGTGTTTGACTATGCATTTTAGCCTCTAAAAAATAGTACCAGCTATCAAAAGGCACTACATAACATTATGTGCGTCACTCATCCACAAATAGTGCAACAGCCCAGAATACAATTGCCACAGTTGCCTAATCACTACACATCCCTTCCTGTTTGTAGGATTCTAGTGAGGAACGCTACTATCCATTGCATCCATTCTATTTATGGTCTGTGAATCAGTATGTATTATGGTGCAGTGATATTAGCACATCACTATCATTTCTGGTGTTACAATTGTATTATTTTTATCTTAATTTTATTAAAAACAAGATAACATTCTTGAAACTGCATTATGAAAGTTTACAGAGCAACAGATGTAATGCCTCATACAGCATGAACTTTCCTCTCTAAGAATCTCATCACCACTTTAGAGATTCTGATCTTTTTTCAAGTTATCAGTGGCTTTTTTCAGAGCACCAAAAACAGCAGCTACTTATGTGTGTGTTTTGTTTTCCTTCCATGTGAACCTGACTTTGCAATAAATACAGATGTGGGGATGCTAGAAATATAACTCCATAGGGTAGGCACTAATATCAACCAAATCACTGCAGGTGGCTAGATATCAATAGAACTGGACAGAGGGCTGTCTAACGGGACCTGATCAGCATTAAGACCAAGTAATCATGCTGTTCAGAAAGCTTTACTATCATATTGCCCACACAGCTCTACTATGTGAGTGTAGAAATCTATTTTTGGGCCTCTTCAGTTTCAATCTATGATGGGAGAAATGAGGAAAAGGTGGCGAGAAAGCAAGGAGGTAAGCAGAAATTCTCACGAAAGCTCAGCCTTGCTTCTCACATTTAATGGGAGGAAATAGCACGCTGCTGCAGGCTGTATATGTCTGCAGCAGTTTAAATAGGAAGAGATCCTCAGAAGATCTGTTACTAGCGAGCATGAAAATCTGTTGCACCAAATATCTGAAAGGTCTGCTGCAGGACACAGAGCCCTCAGACTTGCTTGATGCATCTGTGGACAGCTGTTGGGCTTAAGTTACAGACGTTTCCCATGACAACATAGAATGACTTTGTAATGCATAGAAGTTAAAGGTGGTGTTAACAATAGCAACTGGCAGAGTGGCACATATGATGGAGGTGGGTTGCAGGTCTGCTGGCAGCATGTAGCATAATTCTGTGATCGCTTCCATTGTATGGCAAAGTCTACCCAGACACTGCTTCTCAGTTAAATGCTGGGAGGAGCACCTCTGGCTCTATACTCCGGGTGGTGCCATGTGCTTGCACTGCTGCTCATCAGCCTGGCCTCATACACTCTCATACAAGAGATCTTCTATTGGCTTCTATGTTGGTCACTGCATTAACAGTTCTAGCTACAACTTACCCCTTCCCATCACAAATAGGACATAATTTACATTAGTGTATAGCAATTCACCAAGCTTTCATTTATACCAGCTGATGAAAGTTACTTCCAAACCTTTGCAACAACGATGCCTGCATGCACAACAACTTTAGTGCAACTATAATTTTAATTACAAATTATATTGGGTGCGTGTCTATTGTTGCCTACTACAGTGCTTCCCTTTGGTGGCAATGTGAGAAGTATATGTTCTTAACCCTAGAAGAGAATGAATGTCCAGCCACTTGCCTCACTGGCAGCGGCCTAAAGGCAAGCCCCAGGAGGAGAGTTGCAGTGGCCAACGAAGGGGCAGGAGGTGATTGCGACAACTGTGGAGTCGGGGAAGCACTCTTTAAAAAAACTTACCTTTCATTGGCGGCCGCAATTGCCACTGAAGAATTCTGAGCGGGGCAGGCATGGTTCCTGCTCAACTCATCGTAAACAAATTTTCCAGAGGAGTCCTTCAACAGGCGTTAAGCCCCTACTTAACCGCCTTACGCCTGTTTCAGGTGGCTGCCTTGGACGCCTAAAGAATAAGCCCGTCGAACCTAGCAATGGCTCAATTGCACACACAGTTTGAGTGTGAGCTATTCTACTAAATTTGTCATTGTTGCACCCATTTTACCCCAGTAAAATAGGTGGAACGCATACCATTAACTACCCCAATATGTTTTCATGAATTAATGGCCCAGAAATTCCGTTCGCAGCCCTCCCACGGGTGGAGGGCTGCGATCCTGAAAAATCTGCGCCTGGACCAGAGGGCTCCCGGGAGGTGCAGAATTCCATTGATGTGCCTCCTCAAACTGCCGGTGTGCAGGGCACGCGTATCCCAGAGGCGCAGCTAGTTCGCAGCATCCCTGGGATCATGTGGGCCATGGGGAGCCAATCAGAGCAGGGAATCTCCATTCATAGATTTGACAGGAAGACCTGTCAAATCTATGAATAGAGATCAGCCCCAAAACATAAGTAAAACTTCAAATACATTTTTTAAAAAACATCACATTTTTAAAATGACTATAAATTACATAAATTAACTATTTTAAACAAAAATTTAAACTTTTGAAAAAAATAATTAAAGTTTTTAACGGGCCTAAAAATAAACTTACCTTTCTTTAAAGTATTTTAAAATGATAAATCAGTGGAAAAAATTGTTTTCTTTTACTTTCTTCACCTCTTAGCCTGGTAAAAGCAGGCCTTGCGTCTGCTTTTCTGGGCGCAGCTGTTTCAGACTTACCTAGACTGAAGCAACTGTTGAAAAAAACGGAAGTTGCAGCCGTACGCGCTGCCTGTCCGGCGCAGGCGTTTGACCTGTGAAGCCCTTTCTTTGAAGAACGGAAGTTCCGGTTTCCAGCGCATGCGCAGTGCATGCGTAAAACCAGCACTTCCATTGGCCCTACGGGTGAGTACACAGTGCGTACACACCCGTAGGGAACGGAATTTCTAGGTTTAAAGGACAAGTGTTGAAGAGAGTTTGCAAGGCACTCAGCAGGTCTATTAATAGAGGTGGGCACAACAATTTAACTGTCTGCATAAATCATCCAACTAGTAAATCAAATCAACAACAACAAAATTGCATTTTAAGAGTGCAAAATTACTTGAGTTATCATAAACAATGAAAGTATAAATAATTTTTAAGCGCAAGTAGACATCTCTATTAAGGAAACTGTTGAGAAATTTGGCAAGTATCAGCATCAGTATGACTTACTTTACAGAGGCTTGAGTCTTATCTTTTTGAAAAATGTGAATAAAATGCATACACAGAAATTTAAATTTTTTCCTCAAAAGCAACCCAAATCTAGCACGTCATTCCCTAAAACAGAACATTCTAAATAAAACATTCAATTTTTAAAAAAAAATACAGTAGTGTAATCAATTTACTGATGCTAGTCGAGTGGCTCCCTGACCATGATCCCCACCCAACCTAATGTCTAGCCTCCGTGTAGCTATGGTGAGGCAATGAATAGGAAGTTATTTTTCTACCATGTAGTTGAGTTTTTAAATTACTTTTAAAGAGAGGGAAACATATGTTACATTAAAAAAAGTTCCCTAATGTTAAGTCTGTGGGTTGTATTATAAATAATCACAGACTCCACTGTTAACAAAATAAAACACGTCTTTACTATTCAGAGGCTCGGGCGATTCTGCCCTAGTTAACGTATCACAACCCTTATATACTGGTGTGGTCACTATCGGTATTACAGTATACATGAGCCAATAGATAGTGCCACCCTAAAGTAGTGCTCTTAAAGGCGAACGGTTACATTCTATAGTTCCCTTAAAGGTAAACGGTTACATACACAACACTCCTCCCTTCCTAGCTTATTACTTACAGAATCCCGTTAAACATACAATCTTCAACTTTATATAAACAGTTTGCAGATATACTCTCGATGGAGTCAACGTCATATAACAATTTACAGATATACTCTCAATGGAGTCAACGTCATATAACAGTTTACAAACATACTCTCAGTGGAATCAGTTTACAGGTTCAGTCTCTGTGGGAACAGTTCATAAATTCAGTCTCTGGTATTAATTCGTTCCAGACAGCATCCTCCATAGCCTTTTTTTTTTTTTAACAGCTTGTACTTTCGTCCTGTTGAACCAGCAGTGCGGACTTATACAACCCACTGGCTGTCTTGATAATGTCCCTGGATTTTTTTTACAAATTTAGCACCTTTCGTAGTGTTCGGACTGAGGTAGTAGAAGTAATAATATTTTAAACAGTTATTATTTTCTGCTTCTTCTTTTTCTTTTCTGCCTTTTTGAAACTCTCCGAGCTCTTTTCCCGGCTGCCATCTGTAGCGCCACCAACTCTCTATGTTCCTTAGACCTTAAGTGCTTCCTCAGGATTTCAGCACTTTGGGAGTTCCCATCACAATTTGGGCAGACCACATCCTCATAACATTCGGTGTCACTCAACAGGTCAAAACCCTTCTTCAAGCAATCATATTCATCCTGCTCTTCCTCGGATGTCTGCCCTTCCTTCCCTCCTGGCCTCATTTGTGCGTTCAATCCTTTCCCTTCCTTCAGGGATTTCGTTATCAGGCTATTTAATCCTTCTACTGAAGTAGCTGTTTCCCCATTCTCCTGTTCCCCTGGACGTAATTCAGCGTACTCCTCCATTTCATCCATCATTTTCTCCAATGCTTTCATCTTCTCTTCCTCTTGTACTTTGGCTTCCAGTGCTTGGAGAAGTTGCGCCTCGATGCTCTCTAGCTCATGTTCAGGGCCCATTCCCAGTTGAAACTGTTCTTCAAGTCGGTCAACCTCGGTAATTGCAGCCTCATATTTGTCTTGGGCTTCCTTCCATATTTTTATGAGTTCTGCCATGTCTTTCACCTCTACATCCTCATCTATGTATGGAACTTCTACCGATGAGTCTGTCTTGGCCCTGAGCTCCTCAAGAATTTCCTGCAGCCTTTGGACTTCTTGCTCATGTTCAACCTTTAGTTGCTCATATACTTCCAACGAAACTAGCTTTTCGGAGGTTGCTGAGTTAACCCCCTCCAGAATTGTAGTCTGGGCCTGTTCATACTGTTTTTTCAACTTCTCGCACTCTGCTTGTAAGGAGTCGTAGAGAAGAACTGGAATAAAATCCTGGCTTCCTGAAGATTCCTCTTCATTTGTTTCTTTCGCAATTTCCTGTTGGAGTTCAGCCAAGGCTGCTATGCTATCTGCCTCTCGAAGTCTCACTGCCATCAACTCTTCTTTATTCTTGCAGTCCATCTCAGCCATTTCCCGTTTACTTTCATTTAACTGAGTGAGTAGTCCCTTATTTTGGGCTGAGAGATATTGCACCTTCTCATGTAGACCCTTGCACTCCTTCTCTGCTTGACATAGCTGATTACCGCTGATTTGGTTCTGCGTTTCAAGTTCCAACATCCTTTGCTTAGCTTCTTTCAGTTTCGCCCCTATAAGCTCCTCTTGCAACATGGCCACATTATTCTCATCAGGTAAAGAAGCGTTTCTCTTTTCCATGTCCAAGATTTGTTTCTGCATCTCCTTAAGAGCACCCTGTGATTCAACTTCTCTTAACTTTGCCTGCACTAGCTCCGTCTCTAACTGCAGAACAAAATCCTCAGTGCAGCGTGATTTGCCCTTCTGCTGTATCTCTAGATCATGCAAATATTCTAACCCCTGAACATCATCAGGGAGATGTGATCGGTAATTGGTCACGATGGCTCTATGGTCGCTCTCTGCTTGAGCCAGTAGGTTCTGTTGTCTTTCCAGACTCTCCCATTCGGTGTCATAGAACTTTTTCATTGTTTTCATCTCTTGTACGAGGCGGTAACTTAATTGTTCTAATTGTTGTTGTACTTTGAAATAGTGTTGAGTTCGAGCCCGGTGTTCCTCCGTAATGCATATGTCTGTAGCTTGAACAGACTCAGAATTCTCTGTCTTTATGCACGCCATCGATTTTCCAACCTTAGTCTGTGAGTTAATGTTAACCTTGTTTTTCATACATAAGCTGGACTTATCGTCTTCCGGCTCAGAGTCTGAGCTGCTTGTCTGCACCGAGTCCTCACTCGTCATTGCTTGTCGGTAGTGTCATTCCATGTCTATTTTCTTGATCCACTCCCGTCCTAGAAGTGGTGGTCCTCCCTCAGGTAGTACGTACAAATTCATTCTTGGGTGTACTTTACCCCTATCTCTCACCTTGACTCTTATTTTCCCCATGGGGTATACGCGATGCCCCGTGTATGTCTGTAATACGAACTTGGTATTTCTTAAGGGTATGTGAGAGAATAGTCGGTGGTAGTCCTTTTGGTTGATGACTGATACAGCTGATCCCGTGTCCAGCTCCATTCGTACTTGGACTCCAGCTATTTTTAGTGTGACCCAGATCGTCTGTAGATCAGTTACTTTACCCACATTGTGGATTCTCAGACTATCCAACTCCTGGTTGTTTGGGTCTGAGTCTGAATTTTGTTCGTCTGAACTCTTTTCAGCCACCTGATGCACCTTGTTGTACTTTTCTTGTGGTGGTGGCTTCCTTTGTTTGTTGGTCTTCTTTCTGGACCTGCATACCTTCGCGATGTGACCCAGTTTGCCACATTTCCTGCACTCTTGATTCTTAAACCAGCACTGATTCTGGTCGTGCGTTGTCTTTCCACAACGGTAGCATTTGGAAATGCTTGCAGTCATTTGGTCCACCCCGAGTGCCGCCGCCTTTAGCTGCATTTCCGCCGTTCCTTTCACTGCGGCTTCGTGCGATGAAGCTATGAGGACAGCCCTGTCCAGTGTGAGGTCGTTTTCCTCCAGGAGTCGCTTCTGCGTTCCTTCTTTGGCCAAGCCGCATACGAACTTGTCCCGCAGCGCCTCTGTCAAATTCCTTCCAAGCTGGCAGTATTTCGCTAGCTTACGCAGTTCGACTAAGTATTCCGCATTGCTTTCATCTTGCCTCTGGGTTCTGGCGTAAAATTTAAATCGTTCAGCCAGTATCAACGGTGTGGGGTTCAAGTGATCCTTCAGCACTGCTACGATCTCTTCGAAGGTCTGGTCCACTGGTTTAACTGGTGCTATTAGATGTTTCAAAAGCCCGTATGTTTTTGCTCCCATCGAATTTAACAAAGTTATTGCCTTGTCGTCATCCTCAATGTCGTTGGCTACGCAATATATTTCTATGCGTTCCACATACGTGGCCCAGTCTTCTATTTCAGCATTAAAGTCATTAATATTTCCTCGCTTAGGCATCTTCTTCTCTTTTCGAGTACAGTACAAGTATTACTTTACTTATTATTAATTTTCTTCTCTCTTCTTGAGAACACCACAAGTATTGCTGTACTTATACTTATTTTCCCTCTCTTCTTGAGAACACACCAGCCTTTCTGAAAAATCTTATTACTTTCCTGAAATTCTTAATAATTTCCAAGATGGCGGTTTCCCGCTTCTTCCTTCTTCTTCAGCGGTTTCCCCGCGAAAAATGGCGGCTTTCCCGCGCTTCTCGCTCTCCCCGCCCACTTCGATGGCGGTTTTCCCGCGCTTCTCGGCGCTCTCCGCCCACTTCAATGGCGGTTATCACCCGTTCCCCGACGCTGACTTTCAGCCCGAGTGCGGCTCTTATCAGCGGATGCGATCGATGGCCCGGCTGCGTCTCGCACTTGAAAGCGGGCCCCGGCCTCTGGCTCACCCGCTCGCGCGGATCTTGCTCGCTCCCTCCCGGGCTCTGGCTTACCCGCTCGCGCGTTTCACCGCGGCTCTTATCAGGGATTGCGATCGCCCTTATCTCCCGATCGGTGGCACTGTCTTTGCAGCCAACGCTGCGGCTTACCCACGAGGTTATGGAGGCTTCAGGGTCCTAATGCCTGTCGCTTCCAGCCTGTCGGTTCCAGACTGGTGAGGATTGAAACCTCTCTTCAACGTCCTGTCTTCGGACGAAGCCGCCGTGGAACAACTGCCGCAGGGTTCGAATCCTGACTCGTCGCCAATGTTAAGTCTGTGGGTTGTATTATAAATAATCACAGACTCCACTGTTAACAAAATAAAACACGTCTTTACTATTCAGAGGCTCGGGCGATTCTGCCCTAGTTAACGTATCACAACCCTTATATACTGGTGTGGTCACTATCGGTATTACAGTATACATGAGCCAATAGATAGTGCCACCCTAAAGTAGTGCTCTTAAAGGCGAACGGTTACATTCTATAGTTCCCTTAAAGGTAAACGGTTACATACACAACACCTAACAGCAACAATTTCATTTAACTCATCCAATTTGAAATCGGTAGGCTATCTCTTCTACTTATTAATAGATATAGGCATAACATAATATAGCTACATCGTGCTATAGAAAAGCATAATCTGTGCTATGTTATACAATTCCATTGACTTCTTTCCTTTTACCAGTTATTATAGTTTTACCAGAAGGCAGCCTAAATATTCTGCTTAGTCGTAACACCAAGGTCAAGTTATTTTAAATAATTTTGGGAGACTCGTGGGGGGAACAATTGAGTCGCGCCCCCTTTGGGGCACTAACTTCGCGGGGGCGCTACTCCCGGAAAGATTAGCACCCCCATGGCTGAAATTGAGTGGTAGCGCCCCAAGAGGGAAGCGGGACGCTACTGGAAGCGCCCTGCCTCCCTCTTGGGTCGCTGGGAGGGAATATGGCGGCACTACGTGTCGCGGTATTGAAGGCCTTTCCCCCCTTCTTAAAGGGGAGGGGCCTTGTGCAGCACGACCCGGGGCCCAACTGGACCACTGGGGATCGGGAGTGCCGGCAAAAGAGCCCAGCAGTCAAGAGAAGTGCCGGGCTCATGGAGCGCAGCTGGCACTCCGCGGGGGGTGGGGGGCAGGTCAGGAGGCCGTGGTCAGCAGCGGAGGCAGGTGCTGGCAAGCGGCCAGCAACAAAAATGGCCGCCCGGCACCTCACCTTTAAATAGCGCTGCCCCAGCCGTAGGTGGGCCCCCTGACCCCGTCAGAAGTCAGGGGGCGCTACCGAAGATCGCGGCCGGGGCGCGAGCGGGGTGCTGCGCATGACGATGACGTCATTGCCGGTGGCGCAGTACCACGGAACGCTAACGGTTACCGCCGCCGCTAACCTCCCGCTGAATTTCGTGGGAGGCGTTGGTGGCGATGTGCCCGGGCGCTAGTTGCTTTGTGCCCCCTTAGCGCTAACGGGAGGCGCAAAGCAACCAAATTTTTCCCCCTTGGCCTCTACCTAAGGGCCAACCTGGGAGCAGCTGGAGACCTTTTCAAAATCACAGGGTTAGAGAGTTCATTCAATAACCCTGCCATCAATTATACAGCTTTTAAAGAATTTAAAATTTAAATACCCCGTCCACTGTCCATAGCATGCTGAACGCCAGGAATGCAGAGGCATCCCTGCCATCCAGCCTTGCTAAAGTTTCAATCTGTCCAATTCGTTTTTTTTTTAGTTTTTTTAGGATTTTTGCATCTTGCCAGTCTGATACAGCACATCTTTCTGTGTCTGTTCTGTTTCCAAATAAGAAAAATTAGGCTACAAATGTGATCATAACAAAAACTGCACCATTATCCTTCTGTAGGGTACTGTACAATTCTATTTTCAGAACACTAAGTGACATCAAAATGTAAAAAAAAGTGGCAGGATGAGACTTCGCCTGCATCTGTGACCTGACCCTGCTGGAAACCTGCCATGTTTTCCTAAGGTGGGGGCGGGGGGAAGGGGTGGGGTGGAGGCCTGATGGCGTACATGGGGCCGGTTTAGAGTGATAGCACTGCTGCTAAGAGGCTTACCACTGCTAGGAGGGAGGGAAATACTGTGGTATGGCTGAATTTAAAATGGCACAACTGATTAAAGGGCAAATGCCTTTTGGAATTCTGGAACCACACCACAGGAAATGAAAGAGAGCAAGAATGACTGAAGGAAGGACAACCATGCAGGGTTCAACAGCAGGAAGAGTTGCCAGGTTTTTTGATGCAACAGTGAACTTACTGCCGACAGGTATGGGGTCAAGGATGGACCCTCTCCTGGGACATGAGGGAAGGAAGTCCCGTGTTCTCACAGAGTAACTAACTGGGTGAATGGAAAACTTTAATAGTCACAGGACATCTCAGGAGCTATGTTGCTTATGCGCCTCTTTCATACCATACCACAGTGTGTTCTCAGTGACACAAGGATGGTAGTGAGAGTGTCAAAAGTGAGGTGATTAAAGCCAGCCTGCACCTGAAAGTAATGTCACCATGCAGACACCTGAACGTAAGCAAGTGTATTTGTCAATCAGATTTCTTTCTCACTGCGTATTCTCCTTGCAAAGGAAAAAGTTGCTGACAGTCAATGCCAAAGAACTGCCACAGGGGAGGGGGAAGGAACAGCCACCATCACAACAATCGGGAAATTGCGGCCAAAACGCGCTCAAAATTGTGGTGGTTAGGTTCCAGTTCAAGTTGCTGGTAAAAATCATTTGCATAATCACAATCGTAAAATCTTCCATGAACCAGCGCAATCGAACAGCATAATATAACATAATTGTTCATTTTTTTCTTTCCATTAAAAAGTATTCACTGGTCTATTTAAGAGTGGTAACCTTTTATTAATACAGCATTTTTAATAAGAGTGTCCAGTCCTCCACCTGTGAGTAGCGTGATTTAAAATCACTGAAAATGACTTAAAAAAGCTTTACTAAAGCATTTACTGTACTATCTTCATTGGTGTATACTAGTCGGTTTCTTAGTAAATTAAATATATTTTGATATGGAAAAAATTAATGCAATTTGAAAAGCCTTCCTGAACCAGCGCAATCAGTGGAAACCCGCAATTTTGACCTGGGGGCGTGGCCAGTTTTGTGGGCAGGGTCTGATTTGGCTGAACTGATCTTGAACCAGTACAAAAGATTGTGAAAACTTGAGTGTGAATGGTTTTGGCCGTAACTCTTTTACTTTTAAACTTCCCTGATCTTTCGCGCTGGTTTGGCCGATTCCGCCTGGATTGCACTGATATTACTGGCGTAAAGTCTACCCCAACATTAAGTGCATGAGGAGGAAACTTTGCATCTCCTCAGGAGACACACAGGGGAATCAGTGGGAGATGGGAAGTGGGAGGCAAGCTGCAAAGAATGGTTTGGTAAAGGCTGGGACACAGAACAGTACAGTAGACTGTTGGGCCTAGAAATTGGGTATAGCCCCGCCAGCATGTTTGCGCCGAAAATTTTGCGCCCGCCGCGGAGCCAGTTGTGCCCGCCCCATATTCACTTTCAGCGCCCCAAAGCGGAACCGGGCGCTGGTACAGGGTGTGTCCGCCCTGCTTGGGGCGCTGAAAGTGAATTTCAGCGCTCCCGGTCCCGCTGCGCCACCCGATGCGGTGCGGCAGGCTGCTGTACTGCAGGCCTCCCCCTTCTCTTAAGGGGGAGGTGCCTGCAACGGCCGGAGCCCCGATTGCAAGTGCCGGCAAAAGAGCCCGGCACAACGGAGAAGTGCCGGGCTCCACGGAAACCAGCCGGCAATGCCGCGGGGGGGGGGGGGCGGGTGGAGGAGGCCGGGGAAGGAGGTGCGGGCAGGCGGCCGCCGAAAAAGCGGCCGCCCCGCACCTCCACCTTAACTTGCGCCGCTAAGGCTGCAGTAAGGACCCGGTCTCCCGATGTTGTTAGCGCCCGCCACGGAAGAGGCGGCCGCTACTGAAGATGGGGATCGGCGTGGTTTCGGGCGGTACCGGGGCACTGCGCACACCGATGACGTCATCGGTGCCGGCGCAGCGCTACCGGCTAACGCCGATGTTAGGGCCCACCTAATTTCGGGCGCGACGCAACTTCCGGCGCAACCCACTCTTTCGCCCCTAATTGGGCGCAAACGCAACTGAATTTCTAGGCCTTGCTATCTTCAGATGTTCAAAGTCTATAGCTGATCTAGTACTGAGCTGCAACATCTTCAAAGTGATATGCAAGTATCAATCTGAAAAATAATTTCCTTTCTTTACCCTGCTAAAAGAATCTCATGAACAAGATGATGCATGCTGGGAAGAGCAGCCTGGCACATCGAGCACAACAACTCCAGCCCCAGCCTTACCAGTTCCGCATGCACCTTAAGTTCAAGTGCTAGCTCAGATAAACCCACTTGGGAGGTTTTAATTATTGAGTCAGAAGGAATATTACTGGGTGAAGCACTAGTGAGCAGGAGCTGGGAGGGGGTGCAAGGCATTGCACCATGGAGGGTGGAGAAATGCCTACCCTTGGCTCAAGAACCTTGGGACTCAGATCTCAGGGTTCCAGTCTTCAAAAAACAATGATATAGGAGAACAAGGTTCTAGGGACAGTAGTGGCTTCTGGAATTGCAGCTACAACTGCTTTACTAGATGCCTTCTGGGAAACCCTTAAAAGGATCATTTCATTTTTAGGACTTAATTAAGACTGTTCAGTCTATTGTCGACTGTTACCCCAACAAAATTAACTGGAATGCACCAAAATTTTATGGGGACTACAGAAATGCACTGCCAATTTTGTGCCTTTAACATTTGGATGTTCCCATTTACACTTTCATGTACTTAGTTTCTTCCTTCTAATTCGAACAAAGAAATATAGAGTATATGTACAGCTTATGAAAGCAAAGGCCATGTAATTACCAGTTTTCAAAGGCTATAGGCTTATAATTAGGGTTGTTCTTCACTTGTCAGTTTTTTGGGGCCTGTTTCAGCTCTTTTGAAACTTTTCGTCCAGCTTTTGCTAGTTTTCTAGGTTATTATATATCCAGCAAGAGTTGATCAGGTGGATTGAGAGAAAAATATTGCATCCACCTATGGAAAAATATCAGTTGAGGCTGGGTAGGAGCAAGCAGTTGCAATCTGCTCTGGTCATCAATAACTGTATAATAGTAGCACTGTGATTTTTTTTTGCCACATTAAATGTATTCAGTGGAGGCAGTGGACCTGAGCAGGAGCGAGAGTGGAGGCGGAGAAAATAAAGAGCGTGGCAGAGGATGGCCCAAGAGTGGAGGCAGCGGACCTGAGCGGGAGCGAGAGTGGAGGCGGAGAAAATAAAGAGCATGGCAGAGGATGGCCCGAGAGCGGAGGCAACGGACCTGAGCAGGAGCAAGAGTGGAGGTGGAGAAAATAAAGAGCATGCCAGAGGATGGCCCAAGAGCGGAGGCAGCGAACCTGAGCGGGAGCGAGAGCGGAGGCGGAGAAAATAAAGAGCGCGGCAGAGGAAGACCCGAGAGCAGAGGCAGCGGACCTGAGCGGGAGCAACTCAACAAAGGCAGAATTTGAAAGTGATGTCAGAATTAAAAAGTGAGGTCGGTACAAGGGAAGGAGTTGATTGGTGAGTAGCTGGTAAGTGTTTCTAGTTTTTAGTTAATAGGCTTCAAAGTAAAGGCATGGCAGGGCAGCTCTGTCCCGTGGAATGCACATCCTGTGCCATGTGGGAAGTCCTGGATGCTTC